>NC_133931.1:124450849-125125779 GCF_031877795.1 Strix aluco
TTGATGGAGTGGAGCCCAGGTGACTTGTTTGGATGTAAGCCTGTTGGAACAGTCTCAGATAACCCACTCTTCAATTGTAATTTTACTTGGATTCCAGCTAGTTTTCACATGCTGTTGTGATACATCCAAACTGAGGACTCCATCTTTTTCTCATTCTGAAATTGTTGATCTCTCACTGCCTCCAATTTCCTGTCTCTGCACATCCCCGAGTCTGGAATGCTTTTGCCTGTGTTTTTGCTGTGAGCCACTCTCACCATCCTTAGTATAAAGAGACCACATTATAGAGACATTATCTTCAGAGTTACTATTTATACATTTTAATTTTCACCCATCCAACTTTTTAACTGTTCTGATGTGGATTCCAAGATTTTCGTTGGTTAGAAGTAGTTCCCTGGCAAAACTGTGGAGGTCCTCAGGGAATTACAGTGCAGAGATTTGCAGATGGTTGGAGACTTGCTCAGGCGTACTTTACAGGATAGCAGACTCACCCAATGTTTTGTGTAGAAAGACAGTATATTTAGTGTTAGTGATGGCACTTGAACCTTTTTACTATATATAGTTGCAAATGTTTTTCATAGTGATGGAGTGCTGGCCTTTTCAGAGTTAAAACATGTTTGAATGAGAAACTTTCTTCTCTTGGAAAGTTTCAACTATTATGATGAATGCTTCAGAGCCATGAATTGTGAAAATAACTTTTTTACTATATTAAAAGGAAAAATTTCTGTAATATGACTGTGTGCATTCTAAAGACTGTTTGGAAAAATTGCAAAATGCAGTCAAAGGGGATTTTTGCTTTGTTTTATTTTTATTTTTTATTTTCTTTTAACAGAGATTCCTTTAGCTGACTAAGAACAGTAAAACTAAGGGGATGCAATCTTTAACCTTGCAGTCCCTTGTTCCAGCAAAGCTCATTCGTCAGTGGCCTTTTAGGAGTCCATAGCTCCTTGACTTCCCTAAGGAATGCCCAACCTATAGCTTCCAGTTCATATAAAAATCCAGAGCACAGTTTAGTCTGCCCTGTGGGCCATTCCCAGTTCCTGCATTCCAGATGCGTGTTTAGATTTACCATGGAAAATAGTTCTAAGTGACAGTGAGAGGGCCATGTTTTATTGCCATTAGGAAGAGCAACGCTTGGGCAGATTGCATACCAACTGTTGTTGAGTCTTAGATGGGACTTAAATGTACCTCTAATATGAGCAGGGGATGAATGGGATTTCGAGCTATGGGCAGTGTTAGACTATGCCATGAAGACTGAAACCTAGCTTTGTCAGATAGGATAATGTTAGGGATCCTTCATAGGAGGAATTAGTCAACTGAAAGGAAGTCTTACTGAGTTTAGTCTGGAGTTGTTCTTTATGTTTGGCTTACCTCTAAACATTTTTTTTTTAGTCATGTTCATAAAAACCTAATTTACAGAGTAAATTCTTTCTCTGTCTTGCCATTAAGTTTGTAAGAAGCAAGATAAACCAAGGCAAAATCAACAGACGTAGGTGTTCTATGGAAGCAGCAGATCCAAACAAAAGCATCTTTGCCAAGATGTGCCTCTAGGACCTGTGCTGTGGAAGAGGGTTTATTGCCAGTCTGTGAAAACCAGTGTTTTAGCAGATGGTGACCTTTGGGAAGTAGTTGTGTGTGCTGGGCACAGAAGGAACAGATGGCCCAGGGCAAACCTCAAACACAACATACTGAAACAGATTCATAGATACTCAGGGTGTGGTAAAGACTGTAGGTCTATGAACATTCCTCTTGGGGCAAATGTGATGTGAGAGGTCCCATCCTCTCATTCTACCCTGCTTACTCCTTCCTTGCTGGACATCAGGCATGATCATGCCACAGTCTGTGGGGCTGTGCAGTGGATCAGAGTAAGGAAAGGGGATATTTTGGAAAGAGATTATTGGCGTAGCTACCAGTCTGTACAGGGAAGTGGAGAAGGGACTGTACAGGAAACCAGCTTTGACATTGCCTTAGCTTTTGGGGATTTAATATTTGCTTTGTAGTGGCTGAGTAGCTTTTTGAGGCAGAGGTGGAGTGAAGAGTGTTTCTGAGGTTGACATTATTCACAGTTCTCAAGTGATCATAAGAGTGTGAGGATCCACCATGTTGAATGCTTGCTCTGCTTTATTTTGTTTGGTGTTTTTGGACTCCTGTGTTGTTTGTACAACTGATATGTGCTTCTGCTATTGCAAATGAGTCTGGACTAAGGGCAGGTGCCAAAAACCCCAAGAGAATAATCAATCTTTTAGGCTTCATTTATATTTTCAGTGTATTTTTCCCAGGAAAAATTAATCTTGTTTTGCTAATAGGTGGCTTTGCTGCCAAGTACCAAGTATACCTGCAAAAAAAATGAGCAGCATTTTCTCCAGCATAAGATTTTATGTACAGACTAAGATGGATTCTGTCATTGACTGCTTCATGCTGACCTCATGAATGGGTTTACACAATCCTGTCTTTGCGCCTCTCAAAGATATCTTGCTAATGTCATGAATCTGAGAAGTTTGATTTGTTAAAGATCTGCTGGATCACTTAGTCCTTTCACTGTGGGTCTGTGCAGAATTACTTCTTATGAAGTATTTTCACTTAAAACTTTTTCATTTATGGTGATTTATTACTGTTTTATTTTTAATGTTTATGCCACACATTGTTTCTCAACGGATCAATTTTTCAGGGCAGTCACCACTGAGGGTGCTCTGCATTTGTGAGACCGCACTGAATTTTGGAGCCAAGAGGGAGGCATTATGAACAACTGGCTGGGATTTTGGTGATGAGTTGCTAAAAAGCATCTTTGTAGGAAATGACTGCATTTATGATTCAATCATTAGGGGTTATAGACATTTCCACTTCAAAACTAAATTTCAAGGTTCCAGTTTGTCACGAGTTGACCTTGGCTGGTTTCCAGGTGCCCACCAAGCTGCTCTCTCACTCCCCCTCCTCAGCAGGACAGAGGGAGAAAATACGATAAAAAAACCCTCGTGGGTCAAGTTTAATGGGAAAAAAGCAAAGGCAGCACATGGAAGCAAAGAGAAAAAAAGAAGATTTATTCTCTGCTTCCCATCAGCAGGAGATGTCCAGCCACTTCCTGGGAAGTAGGGCCTCAGTACGCATAGCGGTTGCTTCAAAAGACAAATATGTTAATAATGAATGGCCCCCTCCCTGTTAGCTTTTGTTGCTGAGTAGGGTGTTTTATGATACAGAATATCCCTTTGGCCAGTTTGGGTCAGCTGTCCTGGCTGTGTGACCTCCTAACCTCTCACCCATGCCCAGCCTACTGACCTTTGGGTGGGGTTGGGGAGACATCCTTGATGCTGTGCAAGCAGTGTTCAGCAGCAGCCAAAACACTGGTGAGTTATCAAGACTGTTGTAGCTACAAAGCACAGCACTATATGGGCTGCTATGAGGAAAGTTAACTCCATCCCAGCCAGACCCAGTATGCAGTTAAGTCATTCATTATAGTGATATTTACAGTTCCTATACAGAATATTTTTTTTCTACTATAAACTGGTTTGAAGCAATTAAATTGAATTTTAATGCCAGATTTTGTAGTAACTAAAATTTTTCTGGGTAAGAAAAACTTGAATTTTTAAATTATCTAAAATTGGAGGTCTGTCAGCCGTTGTTTTCTCCCATCTTCATTCATATGCATTCTTGATACTGAATAAGATTTTTTTTGGATCCAAGTTCTGAATGACTGATGGCATCATTATTACTTGACATTTTCTGGAAACTGAGGGCTTTTGTTCTTTTGAACTTACAGTAACTAGTGGTTTTAGTGGGCCACATTTCACTGAGCTGTAGTCTTCATGAAACATTACATTTCTTTGTGATTTTTATAACTGAAAACTACTTTTTGAAGTTAGCAAAATCCAATAATGCATATATTAACTCATACTAACTATGCATATATTAACTCATATTAATTAATATTTGAAATAATTATTTTATGGTTTCAGAGTAGTTGTTCTGAAGGATTTAGTTAACCTTACTCCTGTGAAGTGATCTATTAATAGAGAGTAGGAACCCTTTTTATCTGACTGAAAGATTAAAATAATGCAAAGTTAAAACTATGTAGTTCCCTCCTTCTCTTCTTCTTCTGTTCCTTAGTAAGATGAATAAAGGTCATTTGAAGTTAATGGCTGGTACATTTTGAACTAATAACAGGAAATGCTCATTCTAACAATAGGTAATCTCTTTTACAGGCAGGGCTGAGCCCATTTCTTATTATGTGTTCACTTGCTCATGATTCTGGTAAACTTTAAGCAGTAAGGCTGAACATTTCCATGTCAGCTGTCTGCCTCAGGCCAAATTTGGAATCTTTATGCAAAATACTCAGCTGTTTCCAAGGCTGAGACTAGGACAAACTTTTATTCCCTTATTTGAAATTCTTGATGCTTTTTTTTTGTTGTTGTTGAACAGCTCTCTTAACATTCAATGCTGAGGAGTTGAAGCTTGCTGAGATGGAAGAAAGTCTTTTGTGTTAGCACGTGTCCTTAGCCATGGAAGTCTGTCCAAATTTGGTAAAGTTTTGTACAACTTCAAATAAAGAAAGTTCACATATAAGACTTCTTCGCTCCAGACAGTCCTGGAATATTATGCCCACCCAGTGTGTTCAAGGAAGCCTCTGGGAGTCAGTGGGAAGATGGAGAGCCATTTGGTAGAAGTAGAGGGAGATAATAGGCAATGGAAAACGCATATTTGAAGTGCCGTGAATAAAGGGATTTAGCAAGAAGCCATCGAGAGATGGACCAGACTAGTTTAGAAGCTCAGAGGGAGACAAAGTGATACCTGATAATGGTGGTCAAATGGAAGGAAAGGTGCAGAGGGGTTGAATGTGGGGGAGATGAACAGAAAGGCATGGGCCACCAGCTCATGCTTTCTTCAAAAGCCTGAGAGGGAGCGCTGTTTCCTTAGTCTTGGGGTGAAGTAAAAATAATACACTTGTGTGAAGTCTACAGTCATTTGTGTATGAATTGCAGCTAGCTCTAAAGGTAGAACACAGGAAAAACGGTGGTTTGTTGCAGTGGTCATTTACTGCAGCATCTCAAGGATTTGTGTAACGGGCCTATGTGTGAACTATATACAGCAATAACTATATACGCTAAAACTGCATTTAAAGAAAAAGCAAATCTATGAATGTGCACATTGAGGATTAGGACGGGCAGGACAAACTGTATTCTGTAGCCTTGTGGAGCTTTACTTTTGTGATCTAGGGCTATTTTTTCCTGTGTATCACCATCATAACATTAAGTGCTTGCTGGTGAAATAAGACTAAGCCAACCTTAAACTAAAAGTTTGATGCATAAACTGGATGTTTTCTGGTTATCAGTTGTGTAAAGGAGAATACTGCTTTTTGTACTACTGCTCCCCCACGTGTTGCAAAATCTGGATGTGTGTAGTGAATAAAGCAGGGGACATAGGAAGTAAAAGGAAGTTGTTATGGATAAGGTAGCTGAATCCATCTGTCCCATGGGTCCCAACTCTGTTGTTGGTACAGAGTTTTGTCTGTTGCTCAACAGTGACTTAAGATTTTGCAGATTTCAACTTGTTTCTTTATGTTGAAACTGAGATCCCCAAGACTGATTTGCAGAAGTACTGGGTATTTGTACAAGTAACTTAAGTGCATAATTTGAACGTATTCAAGTGTTGGGGATATGAGGGTGAACACCCCAAAACCCCTGTATGTTTTTGGAGATTAAGGTTTTTTCACCTCAGTTTGCAGGTTGCCCTAGAAACACGGATAACGCCATTCCTATTTCCAGGGTGCATTATGAAGATTAATGACTGTGATGAGAACTATAAAAAGGCCCTGAGTAAACCAATATCTCTGCTTTGATGGTAGGATTTGAATAGTCTGGTCCAAAACCAGATACAACCATGTATGAAACCATCTCTGCTGTGTATAGAATAAAGCAGGGGGCTTTGTCAAAGGGTAATATTGAGTACCTGACAATGTCCTAATAGGTGTGTGCAAGAGGGACAAATTAAGCTTGTACAGGCAGCTATTTCCTAATTTATGAATGTTTGACTTTGCAATCTTCTAAATACTCTTCTCATGCAGCATTTTTTAGCATGTAATTTATGTTTCAACTAGGCAAAAGACTGGTAGAGTCATCATGAAGAGAGGCTGAAATGTGAAGCTGTGTTTTAGAAGACCTCCAGATTTAGTTATAGCTATTTTTTGTGTGAAAATAAGTGCTTACTTGATGCTGTGTTGGCATCTGTAGTTCTGTGGTTAGTGCTCTGAGAAAGAAGTGACCACGGAGAGCAATCCTTCCACAGTTGCAGTACTCGTGGAGGTGAGCCCATGGCACCGTTGGAGGAGGCAGTTGCTTGGGTGCTGGGGAATTTTGTCCAGTTGCTGCCTATCTCTGTTCGTGGATGAAGGCAGGCTTCTCCTTTCAGGGCTGAAAACCTTTCACAAGTGCTTTATTTACAGTAAAAAAGAATTGCTACATTGCTAGGGGCACCTTGTGGAAACTGAAAACAACCCTGTTCTGTATTTTCTATTCTGTAGGTAAAATACAAAAGAGACTTTGAAGAAAGCAAAGGAAGAGGGTTCAGTATTGTGACCGATACGCCCGAGTTACAAAGACTGAAAAGGACTCAGGAACAAATCAGTAATGTATGTGACTGCCACCTAAAGTGATTGTAGATGGAGAAATAGTGTGTCTAAGAAAAGGCGTGCTTGTTGGTGTTTCTGATGAAGTCTGTGAGAGTGAAGAATCTGATTTTGTTGACCGATTTGTGTATGTCAGATTTTGAAGTGTGTGTAACTTTATACCATGGACTTGTACAGCACATTGGCAATGTGTGTTCACCTCTCCAGCTTTCAGCAAGTATGCTCAAAGTATTTTCTATACTAAAATGATTTGACATTTTTGCTTTTTTAATAGATTTTCCAACAAGTAAGAATACTTCTGTAATTTTTTTACTTACATGTTAACTATATATAAACTATAAAGTTCTGGGTTTTTTTTAGCAGGGGCTGTCAAAATTAGCATGGAGATGGAGTTTTCTAGATGCAGATAAAATTTTGATACTTTAAAGAAAATACATGCAAGACAATGTTCAGCAATATGAGAAAGGAATGGCAAATAGCAAAACTTAACCATGTGTTTCATTAACTTAGAATGCAGAATGTTTTCAGGAGTAGGATTTTTAAAAATGGGGCTTTCCTGACGTGTTTTCACTAGGGAAGTTATTTATTTATATTGTATTCCCTTGTAGCATGTTTAACTCACTGCATGGTGGAATATTTGGGGGTATGTAGTGCAAGCTATTGTATGTGTGAAATAGGTAAGAACTAGAGGGAGCTAGAAATGATACAGAATCAATACCATTAGCTTTTCCTGGCTTCCTTCTTGATTGTCCTTCTGCTGCAAGAATTTGTCTCCATAGATTATTTTGTGAAATATTTTTTTGAATCATTTCTTGTAGTAGTAAAATAACAGCATGGCATCAGAGGCACCCAGTGTAAGTACAATGAGAAGAAAACAATGGAGTTTATTTATTTGAAAGAAAAACGTTTTTTCACGTTGGGATGTTATCGGAAAGAAAAGAGTCACTGGAAAATACTAGTTTATCACAGCAATGGAGATGTACCATTCTTGCTGAAGCATTCAGTAGTTAAGATTTTGATGTTCAGAACTGGTTTTTGAGGTGTAAAATTTGAGCTCATTTCCTGGAGCCTTGGCCAGTGGGGAGGACAGTTAATTTGAGCCATGCAAATGCTCCTATGCATAGATAATATGAGGACAAAAGCTCATATGTTATGTTAATGCTGGGGCTAACTGAAATTTCTGGTTTGTGAGAGAGAAGGGTGTATTCTTCAGAGTGGCAAAAAGCATGGCCATTAAAACTTCCATTTGGCATCTGGGAAACTTCAGCAATTCCCTGGTTTTAATCAGCTGTATTTTTTATTCAGACCAGGAACTTAAATTAGGTCCTCTCATGACCTACATAGCTTCCTTGAGCAAGAGTGATTCTTTTGTGTGTGGTAGTTCTGGAATGCATCAAGGAGATGAAACAAGCAATGCTCTGATGAATACTTAATCCCTTGCATGGGTCTGCTCTGGTAGGAGAGGTTGGGAGGAGTACCCTATAGCAGGGCTACAGTACTCAGTTTTGGCTATTGGCATGCCAAGAAATTTAATTGGATCTCCCAAGCCCAGTACTCTCAGCGTCAGAATACAGAGGTCACTTGCATACGATTTCTGTCTCTCTTGTTCAAAGCATATGGGATTTACTGTGGTGGGAAAGGGGGAAAATAAAACCAAATAGTTTTGTGAAATGGGAAAGAGTTTTCTTCCCATGTCTATTTATGAGTGGGACAAGGAAATTTTTCTTCTAGCAGAATACCTTGTTGCACAATTTATGATACTGTTTGGCTCCTGACCCAAAGGTATCTACCTGCCTTTTGAGACCCAGAAATATCTTTTCAAATGTGAAAAACGTTTTTCTGTTTTTTTCAGTTTTTTTTCTTGATGGTTGGATGTACTGTCCCTGTCTCTTCATTCCTAACCACCCAATCTTAACAATATAGATTTGTTCCATCCAGTCTTAACAATACAGAGTTGTTTTCTTTTCTTGATGTATGTAGCTGACAGAGATTCCAAGTCATGGACTCTATTAGAAATAATAAATCTTAAAGGGTAAAATGGAATTTTAAAAAGTGCACGATAAAAGAAGTTGCATCTCATTTCCACTTACACTAAAATAATAATTTGATTTATAACATTATGTTCTAGAAAGATAATTCCGCATAGGCCACAACTTGAATCTAATTAGAAAACACCTGTATTATAGAAATGCATTCCACATAGGGTAGTTTCTGTATTTATCAGATAAACAGTATACGTCATGGACTAAGGATCTAATTAAGGTTTCAAGACACTGAAAGGTAAGCACTTTAATAATTCTAAAATAATTTTACTTTTCATATATAGCACAATGGAAGAATACTAATATATATATTTAATTTTCAGTTTTGTTTTGATTTCACCTTGAAGTATTAGAAACTTCTCAAAGAGCCTATTTGAAACAAAATTGTAACAACTGCATTGAAGGGGTAAGTGAGCACAGTTAAGTGATGAAGATAAATAACAAAACAAAACTAATGACAGTAGATGTTATTTAGCAGAAATATTTGCAAAATATTGTCTTTCTGTCCTGATATTAAGTTTTGCAGCATACATGAATATTAGCACAGTGCTCTGACTTTTTAAAGAATCTCTTATGCTATCAATATAAACCTTGTGAGGAAAAAAGATAGTGGGGGAGTGGGAGGAGGGTGTGTTGACAGAGGGATTTAGATTTTGGTTGCTATTTTGCCACCAGCAATCCGGCCTCTGAAGACTTAGACCAAACTCCTGGAATTTATTTTGTGGCTTAATGGATGTATCAGGACCAGAATGGAGTTTCTTAGAAAGGAATTAAATTTACCCCAGTGTCTCATGTTTGTTAGCATTAAAAGCCTAATTCTGCAGATGTACAACATGCTCGTTAGAAAGAATCACAAAGTCTTTCTGGGACATTTAGGTTCAGCTGCCCCAACCTATGACTGTTATAGCTTCTTAGCACTGAGTTAGCTTGAAAGGTGTAAACCACACATACTAGCATGCTAGTCTAGATTGATGTAGGGAAGGCTGCGTAAACTAAGCAGCTTTTTTTACTGATTAGTTTGCAGGATTTTTAGCACCCTTTGCATGGCTGAGCAGGCATTTTAAAATTTAAAAAAAATTTACGAATTATTATGTGTGAAACTGATTATAAGTATTATAAAAGTTTATTAATATTTGTTCAATTATTCCAAATATAAAATTTCCATCACTTCTACTGCATATGCCACTGTTTCTTGACATTGAATATGTAGTTAATACCCACAAAATTTATACTGTTCACACAAATGTGTTAACTCTGTTAAAAGACCTTGGAGTGTTTTTTGTCCATCTTGAACTTTGACAGGATTTTCAATATGAATGCAAATATTCTCAAAGTGAAAAAAATACCACGTATTTTTATAAATGATTGTGCCAATAAGCTAACTGTAAACTGATTTCACAAGGAAAAAGTTAAGGTGGCAAAAGGAACAGAATAATTAAAGAAGATGGCAAAAGTCTGTTTATTGATCTATCATGACACGCGACTAAATGAAGAAGTGGGAACACAATCTAATAACATTTTCTTTGGGGAAATGGAACACTTTCAGCAGTTTGCAGCAATGAGCTGCAACTTACTGGCACTACACTTTTATGTCTAGATATGTGGTTTGAAGCATGTTTTATCCTATGTGCAATAAGTTGCTCTTTCTTAAATCTGTTCCTGGTAAATGTCTGCAAAGTATAAAGCAAAACAGGTGTCCGTACAAATTGATGGAGTGAGAAGCTTTCATTAAGATAAATGCCAGTGCTTGGATAGTGGAGGTTGCTGGCCTGGTTGTATGACTGGAAGAGGGTGCATGGGAGCTTTCACAGTGGTTGCCCTCATTACACTGAGAGCCTGTGTAAGCATTTCTGACTTCCATGTTCATGCTGTTGCAAACTTAAGTCATGTGGGAGCTAGAAGCAGTGCACATCTGTGCCCTTCTTCCCCTTGAGAGCTAGCAAAATGGAGTCATGCAGTTCATTTATATGTATGTGAGTCATTTTCCAGGAGGTTTGGATTGTGTATGAAATGAAAACTATACTTCAAGGTAAAAAAAGAAAATAAGAAAACAGATTGAATCTGGTTTACAAAGCACATTTCCAGGGTATTGTATTTGGGTGAAGACCTTAAGTTAGGAAGGACAGTAGAGTTAGTAAACAGAAGGTCACTGGATCACCCCTGGGGGATGGGGGTGTCTCCCCCTTATAGCAGGAGTTGAACTCATCACTGAAGTTGGTGAAGCCTGTATAGGATGCAGAGAAAGAGCATGACAATCTTGCAACATTCTCAAAAGCAGTATATGTGGATTTGAATGAGAAAGGCTACGTATTCATTGTCTTTCATGGAATATGGTGCACATTTCTTTTTAAGCGTCAAGGGTCCCATTCTACCTCCAGTTAAATTTATACAGTTTCAGGGGAAGCAGCAGAGGACAGGATTTCCCCCATAATTTGAAACAACTGAACACCTGTTTTCTGGAGGAAGACACTAATGATAAGGAGTTGGGTACTACCTCAGATGTGACATATAAATATGTGTTCATGTAGTAACTAAAGGAGGAAACAAATGACATTGCTACTGTACTTGTGCACATCTGCACATATGAAATTAGAAACTGTCCCTAAGAGACATTGAGCCATGGCTCTGTATTTGGAAACTGTTGGCACAGTTGTCCAACCTGTTTACTTGCTCAAACATAAAATGGTCTCTTAAATTGCCAAAACAGATTGTAGAGAAAATTGGCAGGAGAAGATGTTAACAACAAGGCCTGGAGCTCCATTTGTAGGATTCACAGCGTAAAGCCTGCAGATATTCATCTCTAAGGGCTTTTTTCCCTCCATTGAATTCAAGTGAAGAAGAGTAGCATGAAAGGAAGCAAGAAAAATTGACAGCAACATCAATGTCTACATTTCACAAAACCAACCATGGCACATCAACGAAGAGACTAGGTAAGCATGTTAAATCACATACAAAAAGAGTTTATATTGTTCTAGGCAGCTCTGGGATTTTTACTGCTTCTGAAGTGATTCTCACTTTATGTGGCTGTCTTTATATTCCTAAGCATGATTTTTTTGTTGTTGTTGTTTCGTTTGGAAAATAAGCATTTAATCATATATGACAACTGTGTCTACTAACACAGAGTAGCACTTGCTGACCATTGTATGAAGTGCTGCATGCCCACAGCAGGCATGGAAGTCTTGGTGCACCACAGTACCGACTCCCCTCTGCTCCGTTTGTTCCTCTGACAGTCTAACACGAACATAAAAAAACATTCATTATTTGGTATGCTGTAGGCTTAATTTAACAGAATTGCATTTCAAATATGCTGCATGTAACTCATGTGATTAAGCATCTGCCAGTTGTGTTCAATAGCATTTTTTTCTGGCTGGAACTAGGAGGTTGAATATGTCATTCCTATTGCTAATACAAGTATCTCTGCAAGAAGGTGGAGTTCCTATTGTGCTCCTGTGCAGTGTATGTACATCCATAGAGTCATGTCCAACCTTGTCCATTTTCTGGATTTATCTTCTAATATTGCTTTGTATAGGTACATACAAGTGGAAATTTTGAGAAAGCCCAGGTCCTCTGGCTTTCTAATAATTCTGTGTTGAAGTTTTCTGACTTACCATTTTGAGTAAGCAGAAATAATTCTGCCTTTAAATGTGGAGTCCTAATAAATGCTTTAGAAATTACTTAGAAAAAGAGTCACATTAATTTTCAGTGTATTTTTGCAGATTTTTATATAAGTTTCATATACTGTACAGCTTTCAGAAATTTGTAAAATGACTGAACACATGCTTAAGAAATGCTGAGTCTAAGGAAATGTAAGTAATATTTTAGCTAGAACTTGTGCTAAGTGAGCAACTGGAAACCTTTGAGAATGCATTTCAAACCTTGGTGTGTATTCTGCTTAAAAAAGAAGAATCTTTAATGACCATTGTCAAAGTATTATGCAAAGTTAGAAAAAGACAGTGTTAAATTAGCCCCTATGTTATGAATTCTTTATCTACACTTTCAGTAAAAAGTCTTAAATTATTTAAAGACATGCTGCTTTGTCCATTTCTTCCTACTTCGATCTCTGTGTAGAACAATGGTCACCAACCATTCAGCTTTGTAATTTTTTCTTTTATTTACTATTTATTTACTGTATGGTATGATATTCCACACACTATATAGTGTTGTAAAAACAACCTGTAACTTCTTTGTGGAGTTTTTCTCAAAGCTTCTTTCTTGCTTCTTTAACTGTATTAAATGAAATTGTTTTCAGAGTTGTCTAAGAAATGGGGAGGTATTAGAATCCCCTTTTATGTGATCCTTATTTACATGAAGAACTTGAGCACAGTGATTAAAGTATTCATGCTAATCCTGTAAGTGACACCTAGAGGAAACCATTATCTTCTATGTCAGCCTTCCATTAGAGGTAGAGGGAGGCATAACCTTTGCTGTGGAATTTTGCAGCTGTTTGTTGGGGAGGAAGAGATCACTGAGAATCCAGAGCAGTGTGTTTGTGATGCATCGGGGTGGTGCTGACTTCTTTTTCTGTCCCCATAGCTTTTTTGGATTCTCTTTGTTGGTCTCCCTTTCTTAATCCTTGTGCTATACATGACAATAGCTCCCAAGATGTGGGAAGAATCAGTATTTTTAGTCCCCAAAATACCAAGTTGGAGGATACTTTTGGAATGTCAGATACTCATTACAATTATTATGTATGAATCTGTCAGTACAGGTGGAATTGAATAATTTAGTTGACTTTAACTACTGGAAAATTTCTGCTTAGCAGGTGGACTTTCAATTTGCAGCAATGTACTGCAGTCATATTTCATGGGGGTAGTAAACCAGATATCCCTAACATGGTGATGTTCTTCACCTGATGAAGATCAGCTTCCTCATCCAGAGCGGGAAAAGCATTAGAGTCTATCAGTGACATTGTTATGAGACGACTACTTTTGTAACACAGGTGGAAGGATGCATAACTCTTCACTGGAAAGACCAGAAACATTTTACCATTGAGAAGCTGGAAAACAAACCCCTGCCCAAGAGAGGCAACTGCATTTGGAAAAACTGTTAGCATTAAAAGTAGAGATTTATAATGAGTGTTAGTGAGTTGTTTGAGCTATTATATCCCATGCTGCCCATAATAGCATTAGATGTGTAAATTCAGATAGGCATTTGATAAGTCCAGTGAAACACTAACCCCAAATCTATACTGAAGTTCTGGTAAGCTACTAATGCATGAGAGAAAAACTACATCAGCAAATGGTCTAAAATGGATGGGCTTGTCTGTCAGACACAAATCTATTTGGACTTGAATAGCATATGACCTTAGGACAGTTTCTGCTTGGGGAAGGCTGCCTTTTAACAACCCCACAGTGAGGATGGATAGGTGGCCTCAAAAGAACCCTCACAAATGTGAAGCTGAAACTGTTCTTGGAGATGTAGGGGGAAATATTTTAGGTTAAGTGAATCTCTGGTAGTCAAAGCAAGCAGATATGATGCCTACATAGCTGCCTCTTAAATGATCTTATTCCAGCTGCCTTTATTCTGTAGGCTTGGTTAGAAAAAACTCTTTTCTCTCTTTTTTTAGCAAATATGATGATATATTATTGTGGTTTATTATGTTTTTTCTGGGATTTCAGCAGTCTTTTTTGTAAGTTTATAGAAGAAATTGCTGTAACTATTGTTTATTTTCTTCTGTATCACTGCTTTCATATGAAATTAGTTGATTACAAAAGTTATAGAGCCTTTATGATGTTAAAATACATGTCAAAGTTTCAAAAAGTTTTCAGTGAAGTTCCACAGGGAATAGTATAGTCTTTCTGATTCTAATTTAAATAAATAAATTTGACAGGATGACTGTAACCTTGCTCACTATATTGACAAAATAAAATGAGTTGTGTGGTGGAAGTAAAACAAGCCATCCAGAAAAATCCCCGAAGGCATGGATTTACTGCATTGTGTAAGTGGGTCAACTCATGCATGAGAAATGAATGCTAATTGTAAACTGGTTGCAAAACTGTAGACTTTAAGTAGAATCAAATTAAGTGATAACCTAAATATTTCGATAGAGATGTCCTATCATGCTTCTCTTTAGAAAACAGCAACAAAGCTGAGCATTACAGAGAGGTAATTAAATCATGTATATGTGATACATTAGAACAGTGTCATTGAACTCCAAACTGAAAGGCATTGTATTCATTTATGTCACTGGCACTGGTAAATTTTAAGTTGAACCTGTATTTGGTTAAACCTGTGTTTGGGCTGATGGGCTGCTTTACATGAGATACACTTTAATTCAGTAAAGAATGCTCTATTTCTCAATGATCAAAACATTCAATCCAGTCTACAAAAATTCCTCATGGGCTTTTTATGCTTAAAAAAAAAAAAAAAAAAAAAATCTAGTTAGGAGGTATGAAAGAAAAAGATAGAAATTTCTGTCTTGTTTCAGCTTCTATTTGTGATATAACGTTCATATTGCAAGGCAAGGCATATGTGAAAGGCATCAGTAATTTAAGCAGCTACTACATAATCTTCAAATATATAACATAACATTTCATGGACTTAATTTTTAATCCCTGGTAATTACCATGTCTTGTCAACAGATGCATGTGTTACAGGAGTAAACTCCTGGGTCAATATGTACTTATTTAAAACTCTGAACATCCTAATTGGAGGCTGAAACAGCTATGTATGTATGTATGTGAGCAATAAATTCACAGTTATGCTATTTTCACAGTTTGCTGCAGTATTGACTGTATTGCACATGCCTCTTTGTACTGTAGTTTATGGAATGAAAAATTCCAAGCTGTAGTGAAGACAACTATAAAGTGTTTTGTGGAAATTGGTGTAAGCACCTGTCATCTGACTAAAGGACCTGAGTCTCTCTTTAAACACTAGTGACTTCAAGACTTAATCAGCTTGAAAGGTTTCTTATATTTAAATATATGGCTTTTTCTGTTGTGGTACTGAACAATTAAATCAAGACAAAAAACTCAACAACTTCTTTTTCCTGTGTCAGTTGAATGTATTTAAGCAATATCAAAATCACTCATTATTTTTAATGAGTACGTATATTTGAAGCTAGTGTTTTTTACATGTAGTAAAAAGAGAATGAAACTAAAAGCTCTTCATAGTAGCTCAACTTGGGAACTAATTAAAATTAAGCTTTTAGAAGGAGAAAAAAATTAATTAGCCAAAAAAGTTGAGAACCATGCGTTAGCACCTCCAGAGATCTTTGAGTAGTTAAATGCTTGCAAGGAAAAGGTGATTTCTAATTTCCTTGTTTTCCTATATTGTCCATTACCTGCTTATCATTTCAGGTTTTAATTCTGTCTTATCTGATGCTTTTGTACTATGCATCAGTTGCTAGGACAGCATCTTAGGCAGTAAACCTCCTGCTGAAGAACAAGATGCTCTGCTTCTTCTAAAGCTAGTACCATCTTTAATCTTGATCCCTGGAGATTTGAATGCTTCACCCCTATGACGCTCACAGACTTCACTGACCTTGACAGCAGGGGTATCTGGTCCTCTGTGACACTCAGTTATTTTTTTTGCATGTTAACACATATGCCTGTGATTTCCTTAGCCTGTCAGTAGATACATTAGTTGTGACAAAGCCAGCACTGTAGTAAGTGTAATGATTAAACTTTTTAACCATCCTAACACAGGAGGGGAAGTAGCAAAAGTTTGCATGTGGTGTTTCTGCTTGTGTCTACAACGATCTTGGAGGATAAGAGTTTACTTTTCCAAAAAGCAGATTAGAGTGACGCAAGTATTGCTTTCTAACCCTTCCTGCTCTTGGTATTATTCAAATAATTATTTAATTACAGAAATGTGTGTATACTTTTTGAAAGGTTCTTTCTCTGGCTCACACCAACATAGTCCCACTGTTAGCAACCACAATATTTTAATGGAAGACGGAAGTATTTTTATTCAGATGTGCCTTGCATTAATTTCTTTTCTGTCTTTTCTTAGTTGGTAATTAGTGATCCTGTTCAGCCCCCCATAAAGACGAGGTATAAAGGGGCAGATATTGAATATTTCACTAAGCAAGCCAGAGACAGCAAATAGAGGGAATCTGAACCTCAGTCCTTGTAGTGACTTAATACTGGACTTGGGGAAAGTCTAGTCTGAGGAAAATGTGATTTGAGAGGTGGTGGTTTTGAACTTCAAGGCTGGTTGTTTTCAGCTTTTCTGAGCTTCACTCCTGCTGCGCCCCTGCTTTATATTGGCTTCCCCCTTTCTACACTAGGGAATGATGGTGTAAAGTGAACCCCTACCCAATTTGGCCAGTCCAGCCCTTTTCCAGCCTTAAGAGGAGAAATACACTCCAGAGTGTGTGACATATGTTGCTGAGGTTAAATGATTTTTATAGGGTTTGGCATGACAGGATAGCTGTTCCCAGTTTCCAGAATAGTGAGTGTGTAAGCAGCTGAGGAGGATAGTGTGGCTGGTGTGGCTTTTGGCACAGCAGAGGTGGTCTTTGGGGGAAAAGGGGAGGATTGGCTTACGGGAAAGCTGTGGCAAGACCCAGAGTCTGCATCAGGGCAAGGTCTGGGTGTCTTCAGACTGTGCCTCAGTGTACTAATGCTGAACAGGGATCCTGCTCCCTCCTCTTCTCAGCTAGTGGGACAAAGTGACTTTGTCACCTTTCATCTTGAATGATATTGGTTACCATTTTGTTGCAGAGCTGGAGCCACTCAGTAGTGCTGCTCCTTCAGGCACCACTGATGGGAAATGAAGGATTCAGAGGATCTGGGAAGGTGCCTCCATCTCATCTCTCACGTTTTCTTGCATCCTCAGCAAGGAGACCTGCTCTGGTGTGGGCTGGGCTGCCCTTGGCTGCAGTGTTGTGAGCACAAAGGAAGTGGCCAAAGGTTTTATTTGCCTGTGCCAGGAGAGCTGTAGATATGACCAGGGCAAGGGCAGCAGGCATGGAATGAGGTCACTTGTTTGGCATTGCCTTTTGTTTGGCATTCCTTTCTGTGCAGTGCATGTTTCTGTCTCAGATAATAGCTGGCATGCTGTCTTGAATTGAGAAGTTCAGTTAGCAGTCAGGTTCCTTTTCAACAGAAATGAACTGAATGAAAAGCTCAAAAAAGCTTAGTGGTGATAGAAAATTAAATAGCATTATCAATGAAGGTGATGGCAAAAAGTTATAGAAGGCTCTGACAGTATTGAGGGACTGGAGATTAAATGATCAGCCTATATTGGAAATGGGTAGAAAAGATACTGAGAAGATAGAAATGAGGATTGAGCTTTCTGTATGGAAAAAAAGATTCAAGTGGAATAAGTCTATAAAGTCACAGGTAGCACAGAGCTGGAAAAGTGAATGTGATTATGTGCTGTTTCTTATAAGGCAAGAACTAGAACCAGGAAATGTAGCTGTCAGTCATCATACTTAAAAGAAAAACAATATGTGGAATATAATCAAACTGTAAAACTCATTAATACAGGAGACAGTGAAGTCTAGAAGTATAAAATATATTGAAAGAAGGATTAGATAAGCTTGTGCAAGTTAAATCCATCAGGAAATATTAACTGTTGTGACCCAAATCCAGTGACAGGGTCAGGACGGCTCTGGTATGTTGATAGCAGGAAACTGGAAGGATCTTATCAAAGGGAAGGCTGTGTTTCATAGGTACCCACCCTCCCTAAGCATGCATTATTGAGCAGTGACAGAGCCATGATGGTGTCATCAGTGAGACCAATGTGTCCGTCAGTGAGCTTAGTACCTTGTGCCATTTCTAGCCACAGCTGTGGCTTAACCCGACCAAGCAGTGACCAACCCATTGCTTCCTTGGTTATACATAGCTAGGTTGAATTTACAGAATTAGAGTTAAAAAGGATTATTAATTATGCACCTGACCATGGACCCTCTCTGATATCAACAGGCTTCATTCATGACATCTGATTGTCTTCCCAGCCTTTCTGAGCCTTGAATGGCAGATTTTTGAAGAGGTGACTGAGTTGCAGAGGTAACTGGGATACGACAGATACTCCTTACATATATGCAAATGTTCTTGCATGGCCATGGCAATTGACAGGTATTAGTCAAGAGTGAGATGGTTTTGGACCCGCTAACATTTTAGTGGTTTTCAAGTGAATCTCCTGATCATCCTACCACACTTTCCTTGGCATTCAAGGACTGTCTTGGTGCATACAAAGTGGATTAATTCCAGATGAAACTAACCTGAATGATGCACTCCAACCACCAAAGTGTATCCAATGTATCCAGCTAGTCCCCCCTGCTGTAAAATATGGACTTTGTGTCCTCAGAACCGTTTCATTCTAGACATCTGCTCCTATTTTGCTGCAGTACTTGCTAATGGAAATGTTGCTTATGTTATCCTGCTTAGGAACCAGTTGTTGCTTCGAAGTTGGATTCCCGTGTGTCTGGAGAGTGATACTAACTGCAACTACAGGCTTTAAAATTCAGAAAGTGGAAGGGTGGAAATAGTGGGTGCTGAAAATCAGGTTGTTGCATGACCTCTGTTTGCCCTGTCAGGAGGTCACTGAGACTTGTCTGGTGTGTGCACTAAACTTGTAATTTATGTTTGCGGAGGATGTCAGGAGGAAGATTCATGTCTGGATGTGCAGGTGCTGCATTAGGACTTACAAAGACAGGGATTGATTAGGTGGTTATTGCCACATGCAAAATAAGCCTGGTCAGAGACCCCTGACAGGGAAGCTTGGTGCATGGCCATTGAGCCAGGCTGCAACTGATAGAGCCTCAAAATGTTAACGGTAGATAACTAAGATAACTTTGCGAGCTATTGCATCTGGTATGCTGGGTATGAACTTTTGGGAATGACATACTGCATCTATCAGATGTGGGAACTGACTTTTTTTCTGATTTCTAAGTCTGGATCAGCAGAAGATGGGCACGCAGTCCCTCTGTGCGTGTGTGTGTGTATATGTATGTGCGATACAGGAGGGAAGGCAGGTAGTCAGAAATGTAGCTGTGCTGGTTGCTGTTGCTTTGGGAGCTTTATATAAATATATGCCAGATGTATAAATGAGACTTGGGAATTGAGTATATCCCACAGGTATAAATGAGACTTAGGAGTTAGCTGGTAGGCTTGTGTCTGTAAGAAAAGATATTCCTATGGTCCAGAACAGCTTGAGGAACTTGAGCAATCCAAGGAAATCTGCTCATGTTAGCAATTTGTTTATATTTTGCAACACGACCTTTTCTGACACCAACTCCAAATAAAATGAGAGGCTTGAGAGCTGAGGCACACAGTCCTTCTTTGTTAAACTAATAAAGCTGGCTGTTAAATTGTATCCTGTGGATCTGGCATTCATTCACCTGCATATCCTGCTCCATGTTTGGTTTCTGAGATGTGTACTGCACAGAGATGGGGCCATTTGTTCAGTCCTATTTCTTACTGGTTTTCAAGGACTGGCTGGACAGAAGAGAGGGGTTTCAGGAAGTATTTCCTGTTGAATGAGCACTTTGACTCACTCGAGTTAGGAACATTGCGTTGTAAGGGCCACTGAGTGAGGTCCTCAGCTGTCATCAGCACTTCCTCACAGAAATCTTGTCATGCATGTTTTGAGCCTGATCTTGACAGCCTTGCAATTTTTGGCCTTCAGTGCCTAACCAGGTGTTACCTTAGGTGTTTCTTGTTTGTCAGACAATTTCTCTTAGATACAATTGAATGCATGTATTGTCGCTGGTTTGTACTGAGACAGTACAGGTCATTACACCTGGATTTGGGAGGTCTGCTTTTCGTTCCTAACCTTGCTGATGGCATTCTTCGTTGACTCTGGCAAGCTACATCACCTCTGTTTTCCTTTCTACAAAATGGGGGTAATGGTTCTGAGGGCCTTTGACCTTTAAAGTTACAATGAAAATTATAGAACAGCTGAATGCTATGGCTGCTCGTTGTTACATATGTGTGCAAATTTTGTAAGTTGTAACTTGGGAACATAGAAAGCAGTACAAGAGGGGGTGTCTTAAGTTAGGAGCTCTAGTCCTCTCTCTTCTGCACAAGCATATCATAAAAACTTCTTCAAAGACATGTCAAGCTCCATATAAATCTAATCAGGGCTTTAACCCATTGTTTTTGAAGTTTGCCTCATAGTTTCACCTGCTGGAGGTTAAAAGCCTCATCCAATTTCCACAATAAATTTCTTCATGGCAGAGCTATGTCTGTGTGCGAGCATTGTCTTTTAATTTGCATGGCACTTCTACCTCTGTTACATGTTTAGAGAGAGATATTCTCAGACTTTTGTTATCTGATGCTGAACAAGTAGTTTCATGAGCCTGTGCAAAAGTCTCAATACTATTCCACAAAGTCCTGCCTCTACCTGTTCTGATGGTAACTCACTTTTGAGTACAAAGGACGAGAGTGTTTTTCATGCTATTGTAAGGGAGGTTTTAAAAATTCCTTGCCTGATTAATTTCAGGTTTATATTAGCTTTGCTTCAGGGCCATTTTGGTGGCCTGCAGTCACTGTGTAATTGATTCAGATGTGCAAGTACACCTCTTTCCAACTATCAGACTTCTAACTTGCAGCAGAAATCTGAAAAGCATATTTTTGCATTAAGTAATATTAAATTCCATCCTGTTACTCCAGACCTCAAACCCAGTCAGTTTTTTCATAGAGAATCTTCTTTACAGGCATACCTCGTTAATAAAATTATTTAATAAAATTAATCCCAATAAGGCCGTTAATGTAGTTCCTCTTGGGAGTCTTTCAGTTTTTCAGCATCATTCTGCTATCAGCACAGCTCACTGAATTATTTGTGCAAGCAGCTGATCTCCTACCTGTCTCTGAATTTGCAATTCTTAGATCAATCTCCGTATTTTCTAACTTAATACATAAACCTTATTATTTTGTACTTCTTCTCTGTGGTTGCCATGCATGATTTGCTATATTCTTGATAGTCATTATGACATTTGTGATTTCAGAGTGCCGGGGATTTATTCACTACTCTTGGTTAGTTATTTCCACATTCTTTCAATTTGGGCACATAAAAATCTGCATTTTAATTTAATCTCCTGTTTGGTAATTTCCTTTGCAAACTCCATTAGCTATGTATATATATTTTTTTAGTTATTATTTGTTGTCCCACCCCTCATATCATAATTCTTGCTGAAAACTGATGAAGAATATAGTTCTGAATTAACTGAATTCTTTCTGTCTTCCATCTGAAGAACAGCTGGGACTTTTTTTTTGTATTTTCTTTTTATTTACATAATTAGGGGAATTTTCAATACTTACAAAATGTATTTTGTAACACTAACCTTGTCCCTTCACTTTCTAGTCTCCAAGACGTATTTTTTAACTTTTCTCTCTTTTCCCCCCTTTGTTATTCCTAATGTCTTTTTTGAAATGGATATTTATGATGTTGGATATGGAGGCTTTCTTCTGAGACTTTTACTCTGGATGGGGGTTCTAGAAAAAAATATTTTTAATGTCTGAAGAGAAATTCTGAAGCTCTTCTAAATTCAGGTCAGTAGGCTTATCCTTTCAGCTGATTCTACTATCCAGTTTGCTTAATTTCTCATGCTGTATTCCTTTGCAAATGGAAACAAATGCAGTAGTGATATGCTTTTGTTTTTCCTTCCAGTTAGTTTAATCTGAACACACTGCTAATTATTCAGCACTTCTTGACCAGCTCTTCTTTCTCAAAATTGTCCTAAATTAAGACAAAAGAGCATTTTCTCTTTACAGTGTGGAAAAAAAAAAAAGGTTACATCTAAAATCTCTTACTCTTAGTATCTTTACTATTATTAGCATTTGTTCTCTAGGCTGTATTTTGGTAATTAAAGTTCCCTTTTAGGATTCAGTTCTTAGACCTACATACCTCCAGTAATAGGAAGGATATTTCATAAATGCAATGGTCTAGTCTTGCCAGTTTGTGGTCTTTGAATTTTATTCCTGAAATCTAATCAGTGTCTGCTTTCCTAAGTAACATGTAGAAGCAATTTGCCAGGGTATTGATACCTAACAGTGCTTAACAATTATGTGAGAATGTCCATGTAATATTATAGATGGGCTGGTGGAGTTGGAAGCTCAGTGGAACTAATTTCTGTGATAAAAGTCTTTACATTTGGCTGTAGCTTTAATGTATTCCATGTTCATGAAACTTTCTTCACTCTCATCTTTCCACTCTGCTCGGTACCAATGTGACTGATGGGTCTTTTAAATAGTGAGCTTTTGGTTCCTCTCTCTAGCAACACCGTTCCCACCAACTTTTCTACCAGCACCACTGGATCAGAACAAACTTCTCCACTGTTGCCTTCTGCAAAAGGAGGGGACAGTTTTTAGCCCTCTTTACTGGCTTACTTCCATTGCTGTCTCTTAGTGTGCTCATGCAGCACAGCCTACTGAGAAATCATTCTGTCTCTTCCTGTTTTTATCATTTCTTGCCCTACCTTTGATGATCCTTGGTTGCCTGCCTTCATAGCAGACAGCAGGAGAAATGCCGAGTTAACCCAACCAACTGCTGGTAGGGAAATTTGTAAAGCAAATATGGCAGAGAGGCAGAGAGGAAAGTAAAATATTAAATACTAGTGCATTTTGCTTCAGCCACTGCTAAATTCCGCAGGAAACAATGGACAGATTTTGAAATCCTCATAACCATGGAGTCCATAATGTGCTGACAGAGATCAATTCACAATTTCTGCAGGCTGTCTGCACACTCAGGCTTTGTTTTTAAACAGTTTTTCAGGTTCCCAGAAAAGCTAAAATATCTTTCAGTTGTTTTTGTTTTCAGATTAAACCTGTGATTTTCGGAGAATGGTTCGTGGGCAAGAAGTGAACTCTAGGAGATTCCAGGGTTTGATGTAGGATTTAGAAATGCATAATGCTTTATGGTCTATATGTATAGCACATCCACCTGTTTCCAAGAGACATTTAAAGTTGCTACTATGACCCGTAAAGTCCTAAATATCTTGGGAGCTACCACCTCCTTCACAGGTTTATAATATTAACGTGAGCAAGAGATCACTCCAGAGCTGTGCTGGAAAACTTCTGTCAGGTTTTATTCAGTGCAGTCACAAAAATCACACCTAGGACAGTGGCAAATTATATTTCCAGCATAGTTCTATGTGTTCCCCAAACATAAAAGATTATTCAAGCAGAAGGACTTCTCCTCATGTGAGTATATCTGCAGTAAGGATTTTGCTGGGAATTAAAATGCTGTAAAATATCAAACAATTAACACTTTTAGATAGCAAGACAGCACCCACATGATATTGTTCTTTGTTTAGAAGGAAGAGTATCCAGCCAGGCCACTGCTCTTTCACTTCTCTATTCCTGGTTCAAATTTCCGGAATTTAGGCATGCTGTAAAACTTGTACTAAATGGAAATTTGGGGAGCTCAGCTTCTTGTGACTGGAGTATAAATGTGCTGAAATAGGAAAACATTTTTTCAGGAATGCAAACAAGGAAAGTTCATCTACTTGTTGACTCTGTTGATTTGTTCCAATTTTCTCAGATTTTGTTTGCATTTGTGATGATTCATCAGTGAGTTTAAAGATACTAAAGATACTTTTTCAGAGATGTTTGTGCTAAAAAGACCCAAAGGAGTTCAACAGTATTGTCTCCTTTCTCATTCTGCAAGGTGGACTGATAAGGATTTTAAAGTAAGTTAAATGCATACTGATGACATTAGTCATCAGGGTACAGGAGGCCAAACCTCTTGGTAGATCTGTGTGACCAGCTCCAAATGCCATGCCAGCAGATCGTTGCATCAAGTGAAATCCCTTAGCTTGTATGCA
This sequence comes from Strix aluco, assembly GCF_031877795.1. Classification (NCBI taxonomy): domain Eukaryota; kingdom Metazoa; phylum Chordata; class Aves; order Strigiformes; family Strigidae; genus Strix; species Strix aluco. Next base: position 124,475,220 of record NC_133931.1, read on the forward strand.
AGCCTGAAAATGAGGTGACATCCTGCTACTCTTTTTGGTCTTGTTTTGTCACACGTGCTTTACTGCTAAACTGGATCTACATGGTTTCATCTTCTGTGTTCATTTTACAAACCATTTTTAGGGTCATATTAGGATTGTGCTTCAGCGAACCAGTAGTAGTTTAAGTCTGGGTGTGTGTACTTAGTGCTCTAAGTATGATCTAGGACAGTTTTCCAAAAATGAACTATAGAATATTGTTAATATTGTTAACATTTTTAGATTTTTCAGAAGTTTTCTTGCACTGACTCATAAGGACTGTTGCATAAGGACTGTTGCATTTATATGATACTAAAGCAGTATCAAACCTGATGAGAGAAAGCATGTTTTATTGTATTCAGATGCAGTCATGCAACCCTCATTTGTCTATAAGCAGACATATTTTTAGACCCTGAGCAGTTTGTTTATTTTATAGTCATTGCTCCAGATGACCTTGGCAATTTACAGTCCCCTGTAGCTAATGGCTTTCTGAATGCAAACAGTGAAGCCTGAACTCTGTAGGTGAATAAAGTAATGCTTTGCTGTGTGTTAAGAGGAATTTTCAAGTATGCTTTTTGCAAGTTTTAATAACAGTGCTGTATTAAAAGCTATTTAATCTTTCTTATCAACAGTTCACGCTGATGTCCCCATAGACATTCAACATTTTTTTGTTCTAATTTGGTTAGTGTGATCCCTTCTTAAGTTAGTTGCTCATTTAAAAAAAATGTTTAGTTTTCCCTTTGCTTTAATGATAGTTCTTTTTAAAAAGAAATCTGCTACTACATGGCTAGCCATAATCAGTCTTTTCCCTTCTTTCCTTTTCCTTTTTTTTTTTGGTTACATATTTCCTTGATTACATTAGTTTTTTACCTAGAAGTGGAGAGAGGAATTGCTTATTGAAATGATGGTTTATAAAGACTCCTTAGTCTTTTAAACTAAATTTCTTTTTGGTATCCTGAAAGTCTTGTTCTTGTACAAGGTTTTGCCAACATCTCTGCTTTGTCTGTGCTTTCCCACACAGATGCCTTCCACACTTCCCCCTCATACATCTGTAGCTTTGGCAGGTTGGTTAGAAATACTCTTCAGTCAGCACAAAGGAAATCAATGTTTTTAAAATACTTTTTTTTTCTTTCCTGTTTTTTCTGTCTCAGTCTTAATTCAGTAAATTTTGCTGGAATTCTATTATGGAAATGCTATGTTAGATAATAGTGATGATGAGAATTCCCTACTCCACTGCTTGACAGAATGTTAAAAAGTAGCCTTAATAAAAAGAAATTAATGCTATTGATAAAAGTGCTAATAGCCAATGCGGTGACAAGCTGTGCTGTCTTGGAAAAACAATTAAAACCCCCTTAAATAATCATTGAATTCTAGCAAGGCTTTTTTATTCTGAAGTCTATAAGCAGGTCTTAATATATATATTTGAAGAGCACAACATTACACATGAATTTTGCTTTGCAGAACCGAGAGGAGATTTCTGCCTGTAAGCTGTCCCAATCCAATATCGGGGAGGGTTCTTAAATGATCCCAAGAGCGAGAATAAGACACAAGCGAGGTCAGATGCCATACAACCTTGTGAACTTTATTTTCCGTAACAACTGATAATGGCGATAGGACAGAGAGAAAAAGAAAGGAAAAGTCAGAATCCTTAAGCAAGCAAACGGTGGAGATGTGGCAAGATTAATTACCACCACCACGAATCCAGCGATGTACCGTTGGCTCGGTCTCGGTGCAGGTACTGGTGCTCCAAGCTCCATCAAAGTCCCAGCTCCGAGGAAGAGAACAAGAGGGATAACAAGAGGGATCCCGAGAGAGGAGTACGCAGTCCTTTGATTGCCCCAGTCCCCATGATTTCTCCGAAAAGTCCGCCCATTTCCACGGAGCTCATTGTAATACGTGCCGCCCCGTGTTCCTCCATGAGCGCATGCCCAGGTGTTCACAGTGGTCGTGCCGGTGGCGGGGGGGTTGACCTGCGGCGTCTCCAGCCTCTACACATCATCTTCACCCCGATTTCCTCTCCACCCGGCTCGCACGCAGGTGCAGCTTGGTAGGCACTGCCAAGGATGTTGTTGTTTCAGCTTTGGGAGGATGTCGTGGTTTCGTTGGGGACAATTTGTCTCCTTCAGAGCATACTCCTCCACGGTGACAGGATGCTGAGGCCAGGAAGCGGTAGTGGTGCAGCAGCAATGTTGAGATAAACACAGTCCAACACAGTCCCTTACATAAGCTTCACTTTGAAAATGTGCTGTTTTTAAAATGTATGTTTTTAAAAAGCAATGCTATGGTTCATTTTTGTCTATAATAGACCCTCACATCAACATTTGCACACACAACCATTATGTAAGCTGTTTAGGTTGTTAAGCTGGATGTATGTAAGGTTGTTCAGAAAGGATGCATGAACAAAGTATCATTCATTGGTATTCCATAGTAACTATCTCCATGCTTCCTTCTGAAAGTTCTACTCTTGTTTCCTTCTTAAAGGAAGCAAGGTCATTCAAGGTAGACTAGCCCTTGATGAAAGAGGTATAAAGTATCTTACATTTTGCAGAAGTGTTACCATTTAAGAACTTTGCAGAGTACTTTTTTACTTCTAATTTTTTTATGGCCAATACTAAGAAAATACTTTAATATTAAAATATGAATACAAAGAAATATTCTTAAGATTTAAGAAAATGTTCATTAAGAAACTTCTTGGATAATTGAAAGCTATATAACTTTGGAAGCAGATTTTAGTAGCCAAATTTAACCTATGTGAGGACAATTTATAAATTTAACAGGTGACAGCTTCTTAAACCAGTCCCTCAGATAACATGGCTCACGATACCAATTTTTACTCTGATAGAAGAGAAGAATTAACTGGCAATTTAAAAATTAGCAGTTATTATGGCTGTGGTCTGATTAAAGTACTTATGTGTGAGCAGACCATGACTCCGGGCAGTACTGTGTTTACCTGGACCTTTAAAAGGCCCTATTTGCAAAGCTTAAAGCAATTTACTTGCGTTGTATAACAGTAACCAAATTGTAATATAAACACGAAATGCAAAATTACAATGCACAGGATCAGTCTTGGTTAAGAAGTGATACTCATAAAGGACCTGATAAAGGGAATAAGCAAAGAATGACACAAGTTTGTGATAGTTGTAAGATATTCAAGGTGGGGCAAGAGTAGAATGTGAAGAATTACAAAAATACTTTATAAGAATGAGTAACTGAAAAATGAAATGGAAAATGACATTAAAAATACAGATAATTGCATATGTATTGCTTATATTTATAAAATAATGGCCTCTGAACTGACCATTAACTCTCACGAACTACCTCTGTGAAGACATTGTCTCAGTGCTTAATAGCAGTCAAAAAAGTAATTCAAACATCAGAAATAAATAGGAAAGCAATGGTAAACAAAAGAAAAAAAACTTGATTATACCTCTGTGGAAATCTCTTTTACACCCATACTTTGAGTAATGTTTTTGATTCTGGTACCTCAACTTAAAAAAAAAAAAAAAAAAAAAAAAAAGGGAGTTTCTGGAAAGTCACCAAGAATGATCAAAATCTATGGGAGGAATGAATGATTCCAGACTTGTAAGTCTTCAGCCTAGATAAAAGGTGTTGTAAGGGTTTGCAAAGGTGTTGTAGAAAGATCTACGAAATCATCATAGAGAGTGTAGTCAGGGAGTGACTGCTATCCCTGTCTTCTAGTGCAAGAACTAGGAGCTAACAAATGAAGCTTGTCAGAAGCACAATCAAACCAAGCAAAAGCAGGTGCTTCTTTGTGGAAGGTATTAAATGATGGATATTTGTACTAGAAGACAATGTGAGTGCAAAAAATTTATATTAGTTCAAGGACAGGGCAAGCACTGAGAAGAAAAATCCACTGTGAAATGAGACAAACCACACCAGGCTCAGGAAATATGCCAGACTGAAAACAGTTGGAGTCGGGGAGTGTATAAGTGCGGGAGATATCCTATATGTTTACTCTGTCCATACTGCTTCCTGCTAATGCTTGTGACCATTCTTGGATAAAGAACACTAGGCCAGATGGACTTTTGGTCTAAGCCAGTACTAGAGACTCTTAAATTCTTAATATAGAAGCCGTGATAAAACATTATATAAGATATTTTTATAAAAATACAAAATTTTAAACATTTATATAATAGATGGAAAGAAATTGATGCTGAATATAAATTACTAGCTAAATACAAAGGATATAGAAAGGTAAAAGAGTATTCTAAATGGCTAACAGTTAAAAATAATAAAGCTTTTCAAATAAGGGATCATTATATGATGTAGTTTTTAGCTATAACCAAGATAACTTCTGCCAATATAATCTTATTTCAAGTCAGTGGAACCTGGTTTCTAATCTGATCCTTTCCAGTTTGTCTTAGCGTTTTGCATGTTGAATTTGTATTCGAAATCAGTAAGCTCTTATTTCACATTTGGGATTTAGTCTTTTTAAAGTTACAACTAGGAGATATAAAAAGTTACAATATTTTTGGAATGAAGCAGAAAGATGTGTCCATTCCATGTCCTCAAGAGATCTGAAGCTGGACCACTTGACTGTTTAAATAGGATTTGTTGTCTGTGATTATTGAGGCATACGTTAGATGGCTAACTGGCAGATTTCAAGATGCAGTTGCTTCCAAAGGGGTATCTCAAATGGAGATGCTTTTAGTAGTTTCCCCAGGGGCTAGTTGTTGGTCAAAGACTTGAAATATTTTTATTGGTACTCTAGGGACATGAGATGTTTGCTGGTAAATTATGCAGATACAAAGTTAAATAATACCAGAAGTAAAAGGAAACATGGTGATCTTTCAACAAGTACCACTATAGAGTGATTTCAGATTCTGGGTTAAATGGTCAAAGTCTGAAAATAGTTATTTTTAATAGTCAGGTGTAAAATAATAGGTTTATGAACCTGAAAGGCAAATGATACTTATCACAGGATGAGAGTTGGATTTGAAAAACAGAAAAATGTAGAATTCATTCCAGTTACTTGCTTCTCTTGTTGTAGCACTGGAACAAATGAACCAATATCCTTGGAGGTACAGTGAGAACAATGCTGGGTAGAAGGAGGAGAATGTACTCAGCAGAGGTTGCACAGAATCAGGACTGATACTAGAGTATTGTGTCTGGATGGTGAGGTGGATTTGGAATAATTGAGTAGAGTTCAAGGGAGGACAACAGAAATGATCCCGGGGATTGTAAAAATAATGTTAAGCTGTTGGAATGACAGCTGTTCATTCAGCTGTGAGAAAGAAATGGTTTCAGTATTGCGTATAGATATTTACCTGAGGAAAAGGTGTCAGAAAAGCTGGGACTTGACAGTGGTCCTGATAGAGGTATGATAAGGTCTTGTGGCTGTGGATTTAAATGACTTGTAGCTTCTTAAAGAAAGTTAAATGCAGTTTAAGGTTTTATTTAGAGGTGACATGGCCTGGATCAGTGCTGTTAGATACCGCAGAGAAATTATATTAAACGCAGTGCTGTTGTGCCTTGATCAGCTCAGCATCAGGCTAATCGTGCTTGCGGTCTGGAGATGTTTTCTCCTACACGTATTTGAAAGGACTTTGAATTCAGTGAAGGGTTTTGGAGTACAAAATGCAGTCTTGTCCTATGCAGAGAGATGCAAGCAAACTGCAAACAAAGCATACAGCTGTATGAGAAAGAAGCTCATGACTGCTGAATGCTAGAGTCCTGGTATTTCATCACATTTCTATGGCTATTTTGTTGTTTATTTGGTGTCTTTCAAAGGTTTTATGTATGCCTTCTCCATGGGCTCACTGTGACTTGCAATGTATAGAAAGCCAAACTTGCTCCTCTTCCCTTGCTATCACTCCTTTCGAATTAGGAAGGATTGTAATTGTTTTCTTAGAGCATCCCCAACATCTGTAGAGCATCTTGTCTTTAAACTGTCCAGCTTGCTCTTGCCAGTACTTACACTTTGCTTTCATTTGTTTATAATCTTTGCAAGGCCAGAGAGAACTGGAGAAATATATCCTATTTAGGAGGTCTTAGATATACTGTTGTTGGGTCTTTCATCACATAAATAATTGACTTCCTCTTTTGAAATTCTGCTGACAGTGTAGAAGTTCAGCAAGGTATGAAGGGCTTGCACAGAGATGAACAGTGTCCATGATGTCCAAGAAGTACAGTTTCTTAGGTCATCTTCAAGGAACCCAGCAGAACTAGAGCAACTGTGGAACCTGAAATGCGACAAAAGTTGAGAATCTGCTGTTCAAAGTGATTGCTGTGCTCAGCCTTACTGTGGTTGGTAACTGTATTTTTGCCCTTAGATCACTTTGTCTTTTGACTTCGTGATTGACTTGTAACATATTCACAGGTATTGTAAGTGTTCTCACCAGTGTACCAGCAGCTGAGCTGGAACTTGGTTATGGTTTTTGTTGCAAATGGGGAAATAGTTATTTTTTTATTAAGCAGTATTCATGGCATTCCAATGGATGCATGTTGATTATAATATGTTGCTTATAATTTATATTCTACTGTAAGGAGTGCTGAATATTGCAGAACTACTTTGAGAATATATAAATACCTGGAGTTCGTTATTATTTCCTTAGGTCCTGGGTAATCTGCTTTTGTCTTGTGATGGTTCCCTTATTATGTACTGGTAGGATTCCTTAGGTCAGTGAATATTGTATTTGTTATCTTGGCTGAGATAAATTAAAGCAAAGAAATTGTGAATAAAGAGATTCAAATCAGCTTGATATTTCTATGATGTATTCTTATATAGACGTCATACTATTTTTTCTTACATAAGCAAAGCAGGCAGATTATTGTGAAATACCACTTTCTTTTCTCATTCACTGTTACCTCTACTTTTTAATACATTTTTTAAATATTTCAGCATCTAAGTTATTAGAGCTGTCCATTTCCCTCAACAAAGTCAGTTCCTGGAACAAACAAACAAATAGAAAACCTAACAATATGATGCTTGAATGTAAGTTCGGATGTGGCTACTTCAGTAGAGGAAATAATGAAATGATATGTAAGATAGGCAACAGCTGCTTACACAGGGACCAGAAGAGTTAACACAATCTTTATAGGTATAAACCTACAGATGTCATTGTCTCTTTCTCTATTAGCATTAACATTCCTCTGTAGAAGCAGCAGTTTCAGTTCCGATGGATACACTTGAAAAGCCCAACAAACTAGAGAAGGTTTGGAGAAATGCTAAAGGATTGATCTAAAGCAAGATTTTAGTCCTTAGAGAGGGTAATCCTTTTTTTTTTTTTTTTTTTGTCGAATATAATACTGAAAATATTTCTTGATTTTGAAGGATCTGGTGAAGAAAGAGGTTATTTGATTGGAGAAAGAAAGTGTATGTGTTGAAGAAAACAAGTTCTACCATCTGGAAGATGAATTTAAGTTAGAAATTAAAGTGTATGTTTTCAAGAGGAAAGATAATTAACCGTGGGGATTACCAGAAAAGGTTCATATTTGTTATTGCTAAGGCTAAGTAATGCTTGTGTTTCTCTGAGCAAAAGCTCATCTTTTACAGCAGTTTGGGGATTCACAGCAAAAAACCTGGTCAAAATGTTACAAAGCAAGTAGATTCAAGAAGGGTTTGCCTACACTTGCCAAGAGTTAGGGATGGCAAAGAAAAAGATTTATAGAAGTGAGACACTTACTGTTCTGCAGGGGTGGTGCACACAGGGCTGATGCTTGACCGGAAGGATGCATTTCAGGCTGTGGTGTGACAGTCATCTTGACCTGATCTAACATTACGTTCCTGTTTAAAGAGATGCTATTGCTGTCTGCTGTGACAGTGCCAGGTACTTTCCCATCCATCTGTACTCGAAGTTAACACTTGTGAGTTGTGTGGCAAGATGGGGAGAGGACAGGATTTCTCTTTTAAGTGACAATGAAGTTCTGAATTGGTTTAAGAGAATTGTGAAACTTCACTCGTGCTTAATATTAGCTAGGAGGAGCTAGGAAGCTAATGGAGGTGGGTAGCAGAAGTACTTCTCATACTGCTGAAAGTCTGAACCTTCCCTGGCGCAACTTGAAGCCATTCCCTCTTGTCCTATCGCTTGTTACTTCATTAAAGAGACTCATCCCCAGCTCTCTGCAACCTCCTTTCAGGTAGCTGTAGAGGGCGATGAGGTCTCCCCTCAGCCTCCTCTTCTCCAGACTAAACAACCCCAGTTCCCTCAGCCGTTCCTCGTACGACATGTGCTCCAGACCCTTCACCAGCTTCGTTGCCCTTCTCTGGACACGCTCGAGTAATTCAGTGTCCTTTTTGTAGTGAGGGACCCAAAACTGAACACAGTAATCGAGGTGCGGCCTCACCAGTGCCGAGTACAGGGACAAGATCACTTCTCTGTCCCTGCTGGCCACGCTATTTCTGATGCAAGCCAGGATGCCATTGGCCTTCTTGGCCACCTGGGCACACTGCTGTTTTCTTTCATTCTGTTTGCAGAAAACACTTCCATTTTTCTACCTGAGTTTTTAAAACTACAGTTAGAAGAAAACGGTAAAATTTAGGCAAAAGTGTCCCTCTTTTTTTCCCCTTTTCATGAATGGTGGAAATAAGGGAAATAAAAGACAACAGAGATAGAGACTGAATGTTTTTCCATATCTTTAAGTGGTAAAAATGGAAATTTAAAAAAACTTTTCCAAAGACCGTATTTACACAGTTCCTTCTTGCACTTTTTTTTGGGTGTCATTTACAATAAAGAATAAAAATGGAAGAGTTTTAGTTTTAATTGGTCAGTTCAAAGACAATATGTGAGCTAATACTGGAACTGTATTAAACGTCTTAATTGAAAGTTACGCTGCAATTTCAGTGCATTGCACTATAGAAAAAAATTGTCCTATTATAATCTGGTTTTATGTAGATAATGGATAAAATTAATTTTGCAAAGACTTCATAACTTTGTTTTGGTATATGAAATACCACTTTGTGTATGCCTTTTGGCATTTTTCATGCAAATTACCTTTTCACCAAATGCAGTTTTTGTAGTACAAGCTCTGATTTTCAAAAGATTAACATTCAGAATAAATGGATGCATAAGTATTGAATTTGTGCAATTAAAATGTTCTCCAAGAAGAGAGAGGAAGTGGTTTAAGAGTGTGCTGAGATGCTCATTGTGCGTATAACTTTTGCAATGACAATAGATGCTTGTGTTGACCCTCTGTTACCAATTTAATTGTTCATAGGGATATAAATTTTCCCTTAAAAAGCAATAAAGACAGTGTTTTTATAGAATCAGTGGCAAACATTGAGGCATCCATTGCATTTTGTCCATAATGTAAAACATTCTCTCATAAAGATAAATAAAAATTAATTAAATTCCACATGGTAGTGGCTGGGGTTATTTGTTTCTTGTGAGCCGGAATCAGAAGTGAGCATCAGGCTTTTATTTTCTGCACAGTCAGAGGATGCCTCTTATGTCCTTGCTGGTTGGCATTCTGGGTGTTTCATGCCTAACTGTTGCAAAATGCAAGTCATTATTTTGTGAATCACGTATAACCTGCTAGTAGTTTAAATAAGTAGAATATGAGTCTTACACTTTTAGAGAGGCTGCAACCAGGTCTGTTTCTATGAATGGACCAACCTCTGGATTATTCAAAACTATAGAGACAATTTTTAGTAAGTACCAATTATAGGCATGTATTTTTTCCTTCAGATTAGATAGGTAATTTGCATTTATCGTTTCCTATTGCATACAGTTTCGAACATAGTGTTAAGCACTGCTCTTATGAGGAAATTCATATGGGTGCATGATTTTGCCTGTACTGTGAAGTCTTTAGTACTTTGGATAAAGGCAGTTCTTTACATGTGTGGAGCTCATTGCAGGACTATAGTTGTAAAGATTACATTAAAAGACCTGGAAGGTATGAAAACAGAATTCTTGTCTAATTCGTATGAGAAAATCGTATTTTGCCACCTTCTAAATATAAAGTGGTTACATGCTCTAAGTTACTCTAAAGATGTATTCTAAATACATCTGAATACATGTACTCTAAAGGCTGTATTCTGTTCCTGCATACTTGTTGATATAATTACAGTTAAGTAGAAATTCCTGTAATTAAAGGTAATTTGATCTCTGCTGATGCATACACTTCTGTATAAGAATATATACTTATACTGTACTCTACTGACAGTGGTGAAAATCCCTAGGGATGTGAAAAGTTGTTATGCAGAATTCCAAGCAGAATTAGAGCTATAAGTTTAGCTTCCTCTTCGTGAAATACTTTTTTTTCAAAGAAAATACTGGAAAATAAATTGAAATAGATTGAGATTGCTGGAAAATATGAAGACCATGCCACAAGAAGTAAATTTCTCTTGTTCTTTCCTCAAGGAAAAACTCTGTAGTAATCAAAATGGACAGAATGAATATAAATTCCTCAGCCCTAGTACTCTGTCTAGCAATGCCATGGCCCCTGTCACTGCTAGGTCAAAATTTATTAAATGATAACAAAATAAAGGTAGATTAAGGCTTTTTATTTTTAGATGTAATTACAGGAAAGTGCATTTGTGTATTTATGGTATATACTGTGATGCAGGAATTACTATATGAAATTTTGTGAGTTTTTATAGGCCAAAAGTTAAGAATACATATCCAAGAGATCTCTTGGCTGAAAATTCATGATTTCAGGTTTAGTTTCTTTTCAGTTTAACTGTAACTCTGAATATTCTATGTTTATATTTTATTTTAGGATAATTAGAACCAATTAATAACCAATAAACCTCCAATTAATTGTTGAGGTTTTTTTGCCTAATCTCCCTGAGAAATGTGGGCGAGGTACAGCCCTGGCTGTTTGTTGCTTAAGTTGTGGATGGGATACGGGAAATGCTGGGGTAGGTCCAGAGGTGCAAGGATGGTGTGGAGGTCTTTGGAGAACTGACATCGCAGATGGCGGGGATTGCATATCTGAAGAACAAAAGTCAGTGACAAATCAGACCTTATCTTTTCTGGGTCTGGTGGGGAAAAAAAAAAAAATCAGTTAACTCCTAAGTTACTGATACAAACTTTCAGTCATAACTCCAGTTTAATACAGCTCTGCCTGGGAACCTGAGGTTTTCAGTACTATGTTTTCTTCACTTTTAAGAAGTTCTACTATTCTCCTCTCCAGTTAGGCACATTGACAAGGGACTGAGAATGTCTAGTAATGTTGTTTCCTTTACCAGCTGAAGTTTCAGTAGTCAGTAGAACAGCCCCAACATAAGTATTTCTTTAATTTTATTAATGCATGTTTACAGTGTCTGTTACCTGAGCACAGGTTTAAGGCAGTTTCTTTTCTATTGCTCTTGTAGAGGTTTTCAAAACTTTGTTTAACAGCATGGTGAAAGAAAAGCAATTACTTTAAGGTGCATTTAAGCCAACTCAGAAATAAAAAAAGGAAAGTATAATTTATATTTGCCTTTTCAATAGCATTAGTGTTAATGTTTTTGTAATCTTTTGAATTACAAATGAAATGGAAGACATCTTTTGCAGTATTTAGTGACTTTATCGACCTTTCAGTTGAGTTTGGTAGTCTATGGTCACTTATTATGTCATTTTGGCATCAGTTGGCATTTGTTTAGAAAATGTCTTTACCTGTGGCTTTCTTCCCTTAGAAACATGCCTAGAGGGGAAAGTAAGCCTGCATTACAACTTAAAGAAACTACAGTGATCAATACAGAGTTCTAGTATCAGTGTGCAGTAGTGAATATTATATACGGTCCAGATTTGTTTTTCTTGGAGAAAGCTTGAAACAGGTCCTGTTACTAACGGGAAGGACTAGACTGCTTTTTGTGCAATGTGTGTTACTTATGTGTAACCGGTTCTGTGGAATATTAATAAACCTGCACCTCCTTCTTGGGTGTTCTAAAACTGCTGATATGATACTTTCTGAAATTAAACAGCACTTTTGAGACCCATAGTTTACAGATCTTCATTTTGAATTTAAGTTTTGTGACATTTCTCTGTTTGAGTTGGGAGATGGGTTTTTTTATATATACTTCATGGGGGAAAAATGTAGGGTTATATGGAATTATAAAAGAAGGAATTGGTTTCATATGCCACTGCTTGTATGGAAAAATGTTTCAAAAATGGAACCTAGTCAGCAGAGACATGAGATTTATTTTGACATTAGTACGTTAAGAGTATCTTCTTTTTGCCTTGTTTTTTCAAGGACGCCAGTAAAATGCTGAGAAGGCAGAGAGCTCACAGTCATTTTGTTTGGTCCTTTTTTTTTTTTGTTTCTTTCCATAGTCATTATAGAAATTTAGATGTGTAAAAGGAGAGTAAGTGGGGGAAATTTCTTTCAAATCCAAAGCAGAGTTAAGACAATAAATTAAAAAAAGATCCCAAACTGGTAGATAATGGGAGGCATACAGATGACTTTGTGCTCTGGGATGTTTTGAATACAGCTGTAACTTTGAATTTCATATACTGTTGACCAGAAAGAATACACTGGGAAAGAGGAAGCGCAGTCCCATGTTCAAGGACTCAAATATGTTTGCTGTTCTTCTGTGGACTTTTCTGTGACCCTGGACAACTTATAATCTTCCTAGATGAGGAAAAAAAACCCATCTGATACAGAAGCTGCTGTTCACATCTAGGAGGAGTTGGCATCCTATGACGAGGAATGCTATAGAAGTGTAAATTAATTATTATGCTTTCATGTTTATTCTTAGCAGAACCCAAATTGTGCAATACGGTTACAGAGTACAGAAGATAAACAGTGGTGGAGTTCAGGATTTGATAAAGACTGACATCAACTTGTATTTAGAATATTAGCTGTTCAGGGGGGAGGAAGTTTTGGCAACTCTTAGGATCTAGAGTAGTGGAGACCAAATTGCAGATCAGGACCACTCACCAATGCCTCAATAAAATCTGAAAGCACAGTTTGCAATTCAGCCAGATAGTATGATACCAATTAAGAAGAATATAAACATAATTAGAGAAATGGGGGTGCCAAAGTAGGAGAATTAACCATATCCAGAGATACTGTGGTGATCCGGTGACATTGAAGCATTCTTGAGTCATAGCTTTCAGACTTGATTTTTTTTTTTTAATGGACAGAAAGAAAAAGGAGAGTAGTTAATGGAAGATTCAGGGAGGAAGCGGGGAGAGAGAGCTGGAGGAAGACAAAAGCTATTGCGTTAGAATTAGATTAATGTGACTCTGGTCTCTTCCTGTCCTAATGCTGCATTTGTGTGTTGTAATATCATGTACCCAGGAAACACTAAATGTGACCAGAAGTACAATCCTAATTTTCTTTGTTTAAATTGACAACAAGCATGTGGTTAACAGGAGAAGGTACCTTCTGGGGCTCTTAAAGAGTACAGTGTGATAAATGAAATACCCCTAAATCACAGTGTCAGTCTTACTTATTATATTTTAATAACCCAGTGATGACAGGGTTTACTTTTATGCTCTCCAGGATTTCATGTGATTTACTAAAGACCTTGAATGAAGTCACTGTACATGCCAAGATTTCATTTTCATTGGAAGTAATGATGGTCACCAAAACAACATGTGTTACTGTTGGATATACTGGTCTGGATAGGAATAGACTATAGTAATTGTGTCTATAACTCAGTGAGAATTGAAGACAAATACTAATTTTATTTGTTGGTTTGTTTTACTGGATGTGATTTGTTAAGCAGTACATTTGTTCAAAACAATGGTAAACAAGTTCTCTTCTAAAGCCAACAATACAGATGAAAACAGTGTAACCCTTCAGTAGTGGTGGCTTCATACCTTTTCCATGTCAAAAGTTATTGGTAGTCTCTAATTTCTCATCTTTAGTCTAGTTTTGCTACAGTTACCTGTTTCCGTTGCTGGTAACGCTCCCTTCTTTCATTGTGTAGAGAGTTTCTTTACGAAGTACAGTAGCTTTTCAGCAGTACTTCTCAGGGAGTTCAAAGGCGAACTCTGAGGCACAGGTTTTGCTGTTAGACCTGATGGAGCTGTCTGTTGCATAGTTTGTCCAATACTTTCTATTCTAAATGCTTGTTTTTGTCTAACGTTGCACTTGGAACTGAAAACTTCCACGTCTGTTGTCATCCTGGAACAGCTCTTCCAAAGGCTAAGGAAAATATATATTACTTATGTTTTAAAAATTTATCTAATTTTTTTTTCATTGAATAACTTCATTTTTTTTTCTGCTATATTTGCTGTTATTGTCAAAAAAAAAAGAAATGAAGCAGGAGAGGAGGAGGATTTATATGATGGATGAGTGTTTGTCTGTTGATCTCTGTCTAATTTGGTTTAGGAATATAGCATAGCTAGAATTTGCTATCTTAACAGCTACTCAGGATTGCCTCTGCATTTGCTGCTGGATGTTGAACTGCTGCATATTGAACAAAGCTCAAATATCTGAAACAGGAATAGGGGATTTCTCCCTTCTGTACCATCAATGCCTCAGCAGTCTACTGGCTGCAGGTGATTCCTGTGTAAAGGAGACAGAAAACAAACTTGTGGGAAGATGTAAAGAGAATATTGAAGAAAGCTGAAAGGGAAGAGCACTGGAATTAGGACTACCTATTGTTCAATGGAAATGGAGGAAAGTAGGACAATCTGGATGAGGAAATTTGGACTATCAGGTTGGAAAGAACTATTAATGTTTGGGGAAAGATATAGCAGAAATGTGAACTTTGACAGGGAGCTATTTTGAGCCTGGCAGGACTGGCAGACTGAGATGTGTGGCAAAGGACGTGACAGTCTGTTCTTAGTTTGTCAGCTCAGGTGGCAGCGATATGATGGGTTTAAATGCTGCAACCTGTGTAGAGAACTGCATGTGTGTCGGTGCAGTGCTATCTAATAGAATTCCTGCTTTCTTAGTTTTTGGGAAAATAAACTAGAAAAGTACATACAAACTACTGTAGAAAATGGTACTGTGAATGCATTGTCAAACACTCGAAATTTCAGTTTGTCTTGGCATCCTCAGTAAAGACCCTATGTATGGTGTTACAATCCTAAATTACATAAATCAATACTTTTGTGTATAATACTTTAATGTTTTTAATAATCTAAATACTGTGTTTGCTGTATTTTCATTGTCCAACGCTTCTTGTTCCTCCCCATGATTATGCATCCAAGACTGACCTTCAATTATAAATGTGAAACATGAAGTTCATTCCGGCTTCCAACACATCTTGGCTCATCTTGGCACATCAAATGTATCTGCCATAAACTTCCTGCTCTTGAACCGTAATTGTTCCTGTGACTCCTTACCTGAAAGACTGTTTTTTCTTAATTCTTATTATTGATTTTGTGTAATTTCAGACAAACTGATTTAAAAGTTGGCCTAGACCTTTTAAAATTCTTCACAATGTATAAATTTTCTGGAGAAGTATGTTTTTTTTTTCACACTGCTTTTGTGAAGGGTTTTTTTTGTGCTAAAAGTAGAGCTCTCATCTGAGGAGTGACAATGTAAAACTGACATTTTGAGATTGAACACATCTGCTTTTTGTGTACTCACAATCATCTGTTGATTTAATTTGAAAATGAATGCTCACTGCTTCATGTCTTTCTTGATGGTGTTGACTCTGTTTTATGAGATAGAAAAGTATGAACTCATTTGAGCGCAATAGAGTGTTTTTATAAGACAGCCTGCCCTGGTCATGGTCATACATTCTTTGTAGGAATAGTTGTCTTATTGTACACGAGCATCTGCTGGTTAGGGCCAGTCTGAAAAAGGTCATTGACCAGAAACCAGTGGAATTAAGCTACCCTGGTTGACTTTGCACTGGAGCATATTTGGTATATAAAGAAATTTTAAAGATCACAGAATCACAGAATTGTCTAAGTTGGAAAAGACCTTGAAGATCATCCAGTCCAACCATTGACCTAACACTGACAGTTCCCAACTACAGCATATCCCTAAGTGCTAAGTCAACTTTACTCTTAAACACCTCCAGGGATGGGGACTCCACCACCTCCCTGGGCAGCCCATTCCATCGCCTAACAACCCGTTCTGGAAAGAAATGTTTCCTAATATCTAGTCTAAACCTTCCCTGGCACAACTTGAGGCCATTCCCTCTTGTCCTATCGCTTATTACTTGGTTAAAGAGACTCATCCCCAGCTCTCTGCAACCTCCTTTCAGGTAGTTGTAGAGGGCGATGAGGTCTCCCCTCAGCCTCCTCTTCTCCAGACTAAACAACCCCAGTTCCCTCAGCCGCTCCTCGTACAACATGTGCTCCAGACCCTTCACCAGCTTCGTTGCCCTTCTCTGGACACGCTCGAGTAATTCAATGTCCTTTTTGTAGTGAGGGGCCCAAAACTGAACACAGGAATCGAGGTGTGGCCTCACCACTGCTGAGTACAGGGGTAAGATCACTTCCCTGTCCCTGCTGGCCACGCTATTTCTGATACAAGCCAGGATGCCATTGGCCTTCTTGGCCACCTGGGCACACTGCTGGCTCATGTTCAGCCAGCTGTCAATCAACACCCCCAGGTCCCTCTCTGACTGGCAGCTCTCCAGCCACTCCTCCCCAAGCCTGTAGCGCTGCTGGGGGTTGTTGTGACCCAAGTGCAGCACCTGGCATTTGGCCTTATTGAAACTCCTACAGTTGGCCTTAGCCCATCGCTCCAGCCTGTCCAGGTCTCTCTGCAGAGCTTCCTACCCTCGAGCAGATCAACACTCCCACCCAAAATTGTAGTCTTCAAACTCTCATGTGCCCAGAGGGAGTGTGATCCAGCTCAGACGTAAGGAGACTTGCACGTGGCACCTGTGGAAGGAGGATAGCAGGAGAGCAATGGGGATGATGCAGGAACAGACGAGAGGTTAGCCTGTGGGAGCACTGGAAAACTAGTTTGTAGTTTTCACTGTGGCTGTCTTAATCTTGGCAGTTTTGTCAGATCAGACCTTTCTTCCCCTTCACCCTCTTCAGCTCCTTGTCATAGAAACCGTGTGTTAGGGCAGGCAGCATGCTCGTGATATTACCATTGTGATGTGTTGGACTAGGTCTGATTTTCACAGTATGGTGGGATACGCAGTTATGTTTTCTGTGTAGGTGGTCTCATCAAAATTACCTCTGAACTGGTGTATGGAACTGCGGTAATGTTGTCTGGGAATGGGCTAGTATGCATAGCCCGTGAGTTATGTTCAGACTAAACAGAGTTGGGGAAGGGAAGCATGAAGTTGGTGATTCTTGAGGTTCATTCAGTCTGGCCAGGAGGAACTTAGCGTTGTTTAGAGTATCCGGAGATTGGAGGCAGGATGAGAGGGCAGAGGCAGAGGAAGTGTAACAGTCACTCTGACATCTTGGATTGCTTTCGTACCACGTCCTGTGCAAAGTTGAGTATGTGGCAGCAGTCTTCCGTAAATAAGATCTGGCTGTAGGCTTTAAGTAAAAACCATTTTTAACTGCACCATACAAATGCAAGAACATGTTATTGAAAGTATCAAATGGTGCCATATTTTCACAAATGTTTTCAGCTTTAGATTTTGGAAGAAGAATGGATGTTCTGTGCTGCCAGCTTTTTCTTCTGTTTGTTTCTTCCATAAATCTGAAACGATAGTGGGGACTTTGTTAAGCCAAACACTGCTGGTGAATGGATGTTGGAAAAAAGAATGAGAAGCCACAGTGGTATGGAGGAAATCATGTGGCTACAGCTATCTGTAGGAAAAATAAACATCCTTTTTACCACTTCCCCACAAAAATGTTTTTGTATCTGGAAAAAATATGGAGCTAAGGCAGATAGAATACTGAAATGAATTAACATCTATACACAAAAGACATTGCTTCATGTAAATACAGTGTTTAGGAAACCGTTTCACCTGAGAGGAAAAATCTGTCATTACAGATGAATTTGGAAATTAAAAGAAGTTCATGGAAGGGAATATAACAATATGGTTGAAAATTAAATTTAAATTAAATTTCTTACAATATTGTGTACAGTCTAAAAAATATTTACAATAATGTGTGGAAGGTAAAAGGAGAAAGAATACATAAACTTACTGAAACAAAATTGTAAATGGTGTATGGCTGAGCTTGAGGACAGTCCCTGGTTATGAAATACTTTATTTTCTAGGTTTTTGTATCTGGCATTCTTTCTTGCTTTTATTTTTTTTTTTCTTCTTTTTATGCAATATTTTGTTTGCCATCCACAATGATCCTTGTCTTAAACTGTCTTTATTTTGTATTTTTTCAGTTGAGTTTCAAGAGTAGAGGTGCAAAGAGACATTTTCAAAATCCCAAGCGGGGGCACGGAAGACAGGTTATTTAAGCTTACCGTGTGAAAGACTTATTCAGAAGACAAAGATATGCTTTAAAAATATGTATTGTTGTAGCTGTTGTGAGCTTCTGATTCAGCAATGACATGAGTACGTCTCTCTGAGTGGAGCATTTTTTCCAAGAACATAGCATTCTGAATGAATTTTTGATGAAAGACTGAGCAGGAGTCATTAATATTCACTTGGAACAAAAGAAGAGCTTTACTAATGTCAACTCTCACTCCATTTTTCTCTTTATTCCAAACACCGTCCATCATTCTGAACACTCATTCCACTGGACTGCCCAGGGTAAATGCAGAACAAATTCTTCATGCTGATATGTTTTGAACAAACACTTCTTAGTTATTTAAAAATACAAAATATTTTTTTTAAAAAAATTATTAAATGAAAGATTAGGACACCTAGGTGTCCTGAAAGGAAGTGATGGGAAACGGAGGAACCATGTGGAAAAGCACAGGGCTGTCCATTTAAAACCAGGATATACACTCTCTTTCGTTCTTCAAACAAGTGACGTAGAAGAAGAGATTTCTGTATCTTTATGAATCTTAAATACTGGCAGACAATATTTGACATAATTTGGCTCAAAACCTATATATTCTCTTCAATAATGAGCAATGATGTGAAAACCTGTAGTCTTTTTCTGTTTAGATTTGAATCAAGAAAAATAATGCATTTTTCAGTATAGAACAGGTGATAGAGGAACGTTGTTCCATTCCAAATTATTTTTCCTATGGATGGAGAATATATGAATAGACTTTTTCCATACCAGTGAGTACATTTACTGTTTTTGGCAGGGGATAATCTGCAATTCATAGTGCAGTAAACTAAATGATACTGTGGATAACACATCCTGTAAAAGAAGGAAACTTGGGTTTTAGTTGTAAACTGAGATTTACTTACTGATTTCATCTTTATTTATACCTAATTGATTTTAAAATTTAGCTAACTTTAGCCTTTTTTCCTAATTCTCCCCAGCTCAAAAAAAAAAAAAAAAAAAAAGAAAAGAAAACAAACCCATTTTTAGACTCCAGAATACCTATATTGATTACATTGGTAATCAGTACATATCAGCTACTGTATCTCTACAGCTTGTCTGAAAAGATCCCATCTTAAGCAGTTATGAAAATAAGAATTATGTTGTTAGTGATTTCAGCAGTTTCTTGTCTCAATGCCTCATTAAAACTGAGAATTAATAAGATTATTGTAATGAATTATTGAAACAGTTATCTTCAATTCAGGACAGTCTGTAAAAGAGATCGGGTAATGTTAAACTGAGTACTGAATTTCTGCTAAACTTTAGTATTAACACTATCTTTGCATTATACAAGTAAATTTTTATGCTTTTTTCTAAAATATAGATATTGAAACACAGAAAACAAGTAGACTTGTTTCTTCAAACATAATAATGCAGATGCATAGCCAGTTACCCTATTTAACATTGCTTGGGAATAGTTACCTAGTGAGTGCTGAGCACTTGTAGTATTTTCTACTATTCGTGGATTCTGTCATTTTCATGCATGAGGGTTGTATATGACAGAGGATTTTGCATATATTTGGTCTTAAGCATGATTCTGATTTGGCAGAACTGGACCCTTGGGGATTGCGTGGTCCTTATTGATGGAAAGATAATGGCTATCTACATGGGATGAAAACTGCTGTTGGTGGTTTTTTTTAGAACAGAGAGTGTGTTTATTTTTAAACACTCCTTTTATTCTTTTGTAGCTAGAATACAAGGGATGAGTAGTGAATTAAAGTACATCATTAATTTGAGTCTCCAGCAGAATTAATTAAAATTTGCAGTGGACAGAAAAATCTATGAGGAGTGTCCATATTCTTGTATTGTCTGGAAGTCATTTTACAGTAGAAGAAAAAAACACAACAGAAATTCTGTGCTTTTCAAGTGAAAGCAGAACAACAAAGACTGATAGACTTGAGTAGGAAGTAGAGGCAAACCAAATTTTATGTAACGAAACTTGATTTTGATTAAATTGGACAAATTGCAAATTCATCTTGATTTCTACATATGGACAAAATTAACTTATCTGCTTGCATAACTTGTATCTGTACATCTATTAAGTTATAATTGGGATGAAGATGACTTTTGCAGTTAAAATGCAGATAGAAGAAGCCTTCAAAGAAAAAGCTAATGAAAGTTTATGAAGTTAAATCTTAGTATTTTGTTTGACTCAAGATGAGACAGAGAACATAATTTAGGGCCATTTAAATTTGATTAAATTAATTAAATTTGAGTGCAGACTTAAAATACTTAGTAATTTTCTCTGGTTTGCTTCTCTTTTTTTGTCTTATGTTTTTGTATTTAAGGATTTTTAAAAAATTCTATGAGATTCAGGAGTTCTGTCATTGAAGTGACCCTATGCTTCTTAGAAGTTGAATCTCAGAAATAGGAGTGTCACTTCTCTAGACTTAGTCTCAACAAAAGAGTAGTTATTTATATTCCGTTTTAAGATCGTTAACAGTTTTGTGTAGGGTGGTTTGTGTTGTCCTTTTTGAAAGTGACTAACAACTATATAAAACTTTCATTTGGCAAATAACTGCTTTTGTTTCTAAAATTTTTATCTAGCAAAGTTCATGAGCACTTAATTTATACTTCTAAAATTTTAGTCTCATAATTTGACTTCAAATGCTGCTAGTCTGGTACATGATATCTCCATCCGCCTCTACATCATTATGAAGTTATCCAAATACTGTTCAGAAAAGCTACTGGGGCTAGTCCACTGGTCCTTCATTGTAAAACTTTTGATATTAAAAAGATTCCATTTGCAGTTATGTTGTAAACTGAAGTCTGGTAATCTGTCTTCTTAAATTGAGAAGTTGAAGATTATGGCATCCACAAAAGATTTGGATGCTGAGGTGAGATGTGCACAGAATGTAATTTTCAAAACTGTCTCATGACATGTATGATCAGAGAGCAGAGTCTGCAGATATTACAGAATCATTCTGGTATTCAGCATCCTCCCTCCAAATGGTCCTTTGTCTGCCCATTACTTATATCCCATCAGAGCCCCCCATCTGAAGTCTTTAAGTCGAATTTGGAGCCTGCCTGCCACTCTGCAACTGCAGTGTATGTGTCGCAAACATGCTTGCTCAGAAACATGCCTGGGTGTTTAGAGAGGGGAAGGCTTATGACCGTTCTTCTCTTAGTTCAGGTGTGATGGCATTCTTCTAGGAAGTGATAGATACTGCTTCCAGCCCAACAAGTGTTTCAGCCCACAGTTGAGTGGCCTAATCCAGACTGTGATGGGGGTCCTGACAGTCATTTTGCTGAAGTTGCACCATGGCATAGCCAAGAACAGAATGTTCACAGGCCAGAGAAGGGTCTCAGGGGGAAGCAGGGCTCTCTGGCTGAGTCCTGTGGTTATCACGCAGTAGGAACAGGGTGGCTGGGTTCTGGCTGCTGCTCCAAAGGCTGTTTGTATGTGTAATGATGGTGAAACAATAAGATTAAACTCATTATGAGCCTTACAGCCAATATGAGATTAACATGACTTGTGTTCCAATATTAATTTTTTACCTCAGTTTGATTTTTAGCTGCAGAAAGTTCTAACATCTTAAACCCTCCCTGCGGGTAACATTAGTTAAGTACTATGCTGTCCTGGGTGTTAATATCCTAGGATTTAAATATAAGCTTGGGGAAGCTGAGTCTGACATATTTTGAATGTTTACACAGAGCATATTATAGCTGCATCTTTATCTTGCAAAGAGATGGTTTAAAATTGTTAAAAGGAAGTTAAATGTGTAGTTACTTCTGGGGCTGTAGAATAGTATCCGTGTATGCAAGATTAGGCACTTCCCGCCCCCAGGGTTTGCAGTTTTGTATTACAGATTATCATTATTGCGTACACTTTCCTGATGAGATTGAGAAATTTCTTTAGCTTTAGTGTAAAGCTGCCAAAATACATTTACCACAGACCTGAAGGCAAATATAATTCTTCCAGAGGCAGCCTCAGGCTTTGGAGGTTTTTTTGCTGAAAGGCAGGCTCAGACTTCCCATGACATCATCAGAGAGATAAAAAGACTAAAAGCTCTTCAAAGCTAGGCCTTAGGCCCTAACATAAATTCTCTTGTGATGGTTTATGTATGTAAAAAATGAATAAATATTTACAAAAATGCAATTTAAATAGAACCTTACCCAACTAGACTTGAAGTTAACTTTTTAATATCACCCATTCTTTTGAATTCAACATAAAAACATCTTAATATAACTTTAAGAAGTTCTTAATTTAAATTTAAGATTTCAGAAGTCAAGGAAGGCACGTGGTATTTTCTCTCTTTCTATATGCCAGGTTTCAGAGAGGTTATCTTGCTTGTTTCGTGCCAAATAGTTACTACCCATAACTCAATAGACATGAAAATTAATTTGCATAACAAGTAACTACACTGTTATTATAACTCTGTACTGCACGTTAACCCAGTCATGTACTAATCATAATTTAGTATAAGGTCCTAAATGAAAGACTGCTCAATGTTCTGTTCTCCTCCCACTTTTTCCTTTCTTATTTTTTAGGTTATATTAACACTAAAATTTGTTTAACAGATAGCAAAATGTTCTAGGAAAAAACCCATCTTCAATGCTGTAAGTAGAGTACATAAGCTAAGAGTTAGTTTATGCTGGGAATGAGTGAACAGAAATATCACTGAAAAAGAGCCAGGAAAAATCCTGCTGAGCAGCTCTATGATATCAGCATTAAAACTGTAGGGCTGGGAGTCAAGAAATCTTGATTCATCGCAGGCTGCCTTTCTTACTGTGGAGATGCTGCTTTACTTCATGGCCCCTTGTTCTCTACCTTGTAAAACAGAATTATAGGATGATCATATATCTTCAGGTATATAGCGAGAAGCAATTCTGTAGAGTAGTTATTTATCCTGGCCTGAATTCTCTTTACAAAATTCCAGATGTTCAAAGGAAACTTAAGACAGCTTGTTCCCTGAATCATCTGCTGCACCTCCCAAACCTCTGGCTGTACGGTGATTTTCAAGTAGCCGTGAATCAGCAATATGATCTGGAGGAGGTTTTTTGGTTGGGCTAGATTAGACCTACCAGTGGCTGGTCATACTTCAGCCTGGCTCCAGCCTAGTCATCAAATGTCTGGGCACAGGGAGAGGACTTGGCTTGCTCTGTGTCAGTATCCTCCATCAAAGACTCTAGCCCTGTATTTATAAAATTCTTTAAAATCTTATCCACAAGAAGCTGTATGACTATAAAGTAGTTCTTGTTCTTTAATGTTATTAACTGCAACAAGTAATCATGCCCAAAGGTGGTATTTCTGGATAATCTGTAGTGTACAAAACATTGCCATATTATTTCTTTTGTCTTCCTCCTCTCAGAAGGTACTTACTGCGTTATTTCATGTGGTGCAGGCATTAGCCTTCCTTGATTTGAAGAACTGTAATTCAGTGTGCTTTTAATGTGGTAATTTAGATGTACTGTGTTATATGAAGAGCACCGTAGGGCTAAATTTTATTATTAATTTATAGGAACTATTTTTTCCTATAGTAATATGTGAGAACTGGCATTTTAGTAAGTATTATGATGGTACTTTATACATTGAGAGGCATGCTGACCTAGAAGTAACTGCGAGATAACTGCAAGTTTTAATTCCACTGTTGTCATTGGAATTGCTTGTTTTCAGGGGTAACCAGGTCCCAGGAATGACTATAAAGTAGCTGGAGCAAGAAATGCCAGTTTTGTGGCCACTACTACTTTGAGAAAACAATTCAGACTAGAACTAAGACGATGCTCTAATGTGAAAGCAAGTTATGTAACTGATAAAGCAGAACTGCCTTATCATCATTTTTTATGAATGATAGAGCAAAATGAAGCCAATTTAAAAATAAGGCATTATTCTGCTGAAATCTTCACTGTTTCTTTGGGAAATGCTAGATCAGCATTTATTTGATCTATGCAAAAGAGATTTCCATGGGGGAAAAAAATCTTTAAGCTGAAATTTGCAGCTCAACTATGGACAGTGACTAAACTAAAAAGTAAATTTTTATGTAACTTGATTTAAAAGACTAAAAAAATCAGATCATGAATCATTTTAATCTGCTTCAGATATTCAATTAAATCCTTTAAAAATATGATGCACATTCCTCTGAATATAAAACATGTTACTAAATGCAAGTCGACATTTCTAAATTAAGTGCTTGCCACTTCATCAGTGATATAAGCAGAAATGTATTTTTCATTGGATGATGGAAGCAGATGTTTTTATCATCTTGTCACTGTTGTCATGGAAACTTGTGTGTATCATTGTTAAACAGAGTGTACGTAAGGATCTAACATTCCTGTGACTTATTATTGCTAGCTATTGTATTTTTAGTGTATTTTCTTCAATGCTGTAGTTAATGCTTAAGAACTTGTAAGTTGCTCTCCTGAATTACAACCATGAACTCAATTACAGCGTTAGGCTGTCCAGAGAGCCCTTAGTATAGGGCTTTTTGCTGTAAGACTCTTTTCAGTACAGGGATATTAATAGTTGTATTCCCAAATCCATTGTACCCTATTATAAGTACTTCAAAAATAATATTTACTCTATTCAATCAGAATATTTTGCCACAGCAGCTTTTTGGAAAGAATGAGCTATCCATCAGTCATTATAAACTCTCTCTCTTGAAAATTATGAATGTTTTCTGAATGTGCATTTTATATATAAAGTGCTCTGTCTTTGAATACACTGCTAAATTAATTGTACAGCTCTTGTGTATAGTTGTCTTAGCCTGCTGTTCCACGCATGATGGGTTAAGAGGGAAGCTTGACTATGGCAATCCACATTTAAACCTTCTTGGACACAAAGTATGTGCAACTTGTTTTCTTGTTTAAATCTTACGATGGGAGCAATTCACAAAGTAGAAGAAAAGGTAAACTAGTTTCTCCAAACGAGAACTATTTAAGAGTCAGTAATTTTAAGCACAATAAGGGCATTGTATGTTTTACATAATTACAGTTCTATTTTTGTCTTTTGGGATCTGAAGATATTTCAGAATACACCTTCTCCATCAATTATTTATGACTTGAAATTATTTGTCTTGATCAAAAAAATGGTTACTTGAATAAATTTTTCATCATTGAACAAGTGACTTCTGTTACTTCAAATATGTTCATTATATTTCTATTTTTATCCTGGCCTATTTAGTTTAATCTTTTCTGTTTTGGGGAGTTTTCTGAAGACTGTTCTGAAATGTAAAAGCTATGATTTTAAATAAATGTCAATGAAGAACTTAGCTTTTGTTATAGTGTTAGCTGTCCGTAGCAATTTGCTGCAAATTTAACTTACTTGAGAATCATAGTAACATGAAATGTTCCAGAACAGTAAAGTTATAAAGGGTTTTTTAAATTTGTCTGTTACTTATAGTATTACTCTCTTTAGAAGAGAGTATGAGTGAAGTTACGCTATTAGGTCTATCAAAACACAAGAAGTGCAAAAATGTGGAGATCAAAACTCTCAATTAAATACAAGTAAAATAAACCACTGTGGTTTTAGTTTCTAGAAAACTGCATTCATTAAGTAAGTGAAAGTTACAGGCTGGTGAATGTAATTACAACTGAACTTAAATTTTAGGAAAGGCCCAATTTTCTTTTCTGGCTCTGGGAGATCCTGTCAGTTCAGGCAGTTGAATTCAAAGTAATGGCACAAGAAAAATTCCTGGTAAGTACCCATGCTCAGTCTATATGGCTAAGAATACATATGCAAGAGTCTATATATAAGCCAAATATATCTTTCTGTTATTTCAGATTACAGTAAGATGTATATGAATATATAGCCACTGAAAGGAGAAGGGGAGTATCTTTAGCTTTTTCGGATTTATTGAGGCAAAACAGAACTTGTTTATTACTGGCTTCATACCTTTTACCTACGATAATTGGTAATTTTAGATGTGATTTATAACAAGGTAAAATTTCCAAATTCTTATTATATAGTCTTGGCTCTTCCTTCCTTAGGATTTAGGTTTGGATAAAATGAAAATTTTGTGAATGGAAAACTTTGATCTGTTATCTAAACTTTTCTCCATTTGAAAAGTCCTAAGAGAAAAGCTGTAACTTATCTGTTGAATCTCTCTTCTGCTGAATGGGATTTTGCTTTTATGGATCCCTCACACAGTAAACCAGGCAGCTGATAATTTCATTTTCTAGCTATCTTCTGTAGAAAAGCCTTTGTGAAATCTGAGCCACAAGTTGCAGGGTAGAGGGATAGCTTGGATGTGTCCTACTTTCCACCAGCTACAGGGGACTAGCGTGCAGGTTGCTCAACTACTAGCATACAGAACTAGCATCAGGGCTCCAGTTTTGTAGGTAATAGGAATAAATGTCTTGACTATTCATTGTTTTAATGGTACTGTTAAGAGGTGGGGAGTGCTGAAGAACCTCAGCTGCCCAGATAACACTCCAGAGCTGTTATCTCCAGTGGACTCCCATACCTAGTTGGACACTTGAGTAAGGGGAGAGGGGTTTTATGACACTTGGCAAGAAAGGGAAATGCCACAGCTATGTCAGAAAGAGTGGATTAAACAGTTGCAATGCAGCCAGACACGGCTGATTCTGGTCTCAGCTCCTGATGCATCAACTTGTGAAGAGAGCTCTAAGACTGGTAGATTTTTCAGGTGTCTGGTTAAATGGAAAATACTGTGGGGGTGTGTGTGTGGAAAGACAAAATTCCCCTGTTGTTGAGGATTTAATTTCCTGACAAATGAAAAATTAGAAAAAAACCCCAGGTGAAACTATATATCCCATTTAGGAAATACCATCTTTGAGGGTTAAAAACTATTGTGCAAATGTAGTAGGCAATTATGAATATTGTCAGAAAAATGAAGCTGAGCTTTTGTGGTTTTTTAGAATGCATTAATATCTGAAAAAGCTTTATGCTGGTTTATTTCAGTGTATTGTTGCTGATCACAGCTAAGGTTACATTGACATGGCACAATCTTGTGCTCTGATAAATACTTCTACTTCTGAATGGGTTCATTTCTCAGGATAATTAGCTGTGTGGGAAAAAGTTTGTTAACTCAGGCAGTGTCATTCTAGCATAGCTACACTGCTTCTGTAACTAGATTAGATTGGATATTATTATGTGAAACTAGTTGTACCGTATAGACATCTTAAATGCTCTGTCATCAAGATCCAGTTGGGCTAGACAAAGTCTCTGTGAGTATGTGTTTGCAAAAACTGTATTTATGTATTTTCTGGTTTTCTGGGATTCACAAATCGGTAATCTTACATCTTGTTTGTATTCATCTTTAAAAATACCATTGCTAATCTCTGCTTTACCAAAACCTTAAATAAAATAACTTTAATTGAATGAAAATTTTAACTTAGAACCATGAGATATTTGAAGGTTTTGAAGTGTTGTTGATAAATGCACTGTTAATGATCTGACAGATACAAGCTTATGGGTAAGCTTTTCTTCTAAATAGAACTCTCTCTTGAATTTTTGTTGTTAATGTTAATTGGTATTTCATGTTCAGGGGAGGTTAAAATTGGCGGGCTGGGATCCCTCACTTCCTTTCTGTTTGTGATTGTGGTGCTGATAGCCTAACTGTGAACTTCCTTGTGCAGGGCTGCTAGTAACTTTCAGTCTGATAGATGGGTATTTCTAGAAATGAGAAGTAATTGAATCTCAGCGCTTACAAATGTCTTCTGTGCTTTTTGAAAAGAGACCACCAGCTGTGTTGTGTTGAATTAATTGTACTTATTTCAGTGATGTGTGTGTCTGTCCAGTAAGAACAGAAAATAACATTTTCAATTCAGGGATGACTGTGGGTTGATTTTTAACTCATTGGAAGCAGGATAGTTAAAACACTAAAACTCTACCTCTGTTCTTACTAGGTTTTAAGTCCAGAATTGAAAGGAGTATATTCATAATGTGTATATGCCTCTCACTATAATGCTGTGCAGATTTTCCAGCCTTGGTCCATAAGTTGAAACCTATGTTCAGGTACCCCATGAGGAAGCCTGCTGAATAGGTTTGAGATTGTGACATTTCTGGTACCTTTTCTAGGACAAGCACAGTTTCTGCTCTTCTGTGGAGTGGTAAAGTTCTTTCAGCTCAACAGTACATGTGGATATTGCAGATCTCGGCTTTTGGGATTGTGCCAAAGAAGTCCAATGGCGGTATTGTTTGTTCAGTGACAGAACTGAGCACAACTGCTAAATTGTTATGTGTATCAGGGCCAAAATGAGATGAAGCCTTTTAACTTTCTGGGCTAACATCTCCCAAATGTGTATCTTAAAAGATTGATAAAGGGACAAGGAGATGGCAGGGCTTTGACCAGATGTGGACACAGCTGTGTGTGATCAAAGCAGGAAAGCTGCACAACTGTGTGCCTGAACCATTTGCATGCTGGGCCAACTTGTACTCATGGGGACTTGGGCTCCTTTATACCCCATGTTTCTTCCCCTTCTGCCTCCTCAGCAGATAGACATTTAGACCAAGTACTTGAGTAATGTTCTGTGTCAAAAAATAGTGCATTGACACAATCAAATGATTGCCCTAAGTGTTGGGAGATTCAGCTGTCTCCTTTCATAGGATAAGGCATATAGTTTGCTTCTAGAAGGCTTGTCTTATCTGTGAAAAGTTGATACACAGTGAAGATTGTGTACTGCAAATGCTGTGCTTCTGTAAACAATCTAGACAACATACAGTAATTTTGATTTTATTGCCGCTTCTTCAACAAAATAACCTCATTCTTAAAGCTAAATTTACACTGAGATGTGAAACATCCATGCAGGGTGGCTGGAAGTAGCAATGTGGAGCTGTGCAACATCCCCTTACAAAATTTGAATGAGTTCATATTGGGTACTTCCCTG
Source organism: Strix aluco (assembly GCF_031877795.1). Lineage (NCBI taxonomy): Eukaryota > Metazoa > Chordata > Aves > Strigiformes > Strigidae > Strix > Strix aluco. The sequence goes on from NC_133931.1 coordinate 124,504,250, forward strand.
AAGAATCCGTTTCTCGCCATTGCGTGCATTTTAAGATATCTATAATGCAATAATAAAATCTATTTTTTGCCCTGTATGCATACAAATATTGTGTATACACAGCTTAGCAGTCCATTACAGTGTTTTCTTAAAATTCTGTACAGTTGGATTTTGTTTAATGGGTGCTCTTTGGTGCCAGAATAAATTACTACTACATTCCATTATATACAGTAGAAAATGGTTCAGAAGTGTCAGTTTGGAGGTTTTGCACATGAAAAGTCATCTTTAATACAACATCCTTCGTAATCGCTTTGGGGGTGTAAAGCTCAGCATTTTAAATAGGTCATTATTCAGAGTAGATTTAGTATTTTTAGAGTAGTTTTTAAAATACCTGTAAAACATACAAAAACATTTGCTATGCCAAACATGCCTGCTGATCCTAGTTTATTTATTGCCTCTTATGGAAGTAACCTAAGCTTGTCCTTGACCTGCAGGCTGCTAATAGAATCATAATGTGGATGTGGATGTTGTTTACCTTGACTTCAGTAAGGCCTTTGACACCATTTCCCACAGCATTCTCCTGGTGAAACTGACTGCTCGTGGCTTGGATGGGCACACGCTTTGCTGGGTAAAAAACTGGCTGGATGGCCGGGCCCAAAGAGTTGTGGTGAATGGAGTTAAATCCAGTTGGCGGCTGGTCACGAGTGGTGTCCCCCAGGGCTTGGTTTTGGGGCCTCTCCTGTTTAACATCTTTATTGATGATCTAGACGAGGGGATCGAGTGCACCCTCAGTAAGTTTGCAGATGACACCAAGTTGGGTGGGAGTGTTGATCTGCTCGAGGGTAGGGAGGCTCTGCAGAGAGACCTGGACAGGCTGGAGCGATGGGCTAAGGCCAACTGTAGGAGTTTCAATAAGGCCAAATGCCGGGTGCTGCACTTGGGCCACAACAACCCCCAGCAGCGCTACAGGCTTGGGGAGGAGTGGCTGGAGAGCTGTCAGTCAGAGAGGGACCTGGAGGTGTTGATTGACAGCCGGCTGAACATGAGTCAGCAGTGTGCCCAGGTGGCCAAGAAGGCCAATGGCATCCTGGCTTGCATCAGAAATAGCGTGGCCAGCAGGGACAGGGAAGTGATCTTACCCCTGTACTCAGCAGTGGTGAGGCCACACCTCGATTCCTGTGTTCAGTTTTGGGCCCCTCACTACAAAAAGGACATTGAATTACTCGAGCGTGTCCAGAGAAGGGCAACGAAGCTGGTGAAGGGTCTGGAGCACATGTCGTACAAGGAGCGGCTGAGGGAACTGGGGTTGTTTAGTCTGGAGAAGAGGAGGCTGAGGGGAGACCTCATTGCCCTCTACAGCTACCTGAAAGGAGGTTGCAGAGAACTGAGGATGAGTCTCTTTAATGAAGTAACAAGCGATAGGACAAGAGGGAATGGCCTCAAGTTGCACCAGGGAAGGTTTAGACTAGATATTAGGAAACATTTCTTTACAGAATGGGTTGTTAGGCGTTGGAATGGGCTGCCCAGGGAGGTGGTGGAGTCCCCATCCCTGGAGGTGTTTAAGAGTCATGTTGACATAGCGCTGAGGGATATGGTGTAGTTGGGAATGGTCAGTGTTAGGTTAATGGTTGGATGATCTTCAAGGTCTTTTCCAACCTAGATGATTCTGTGATTCTGTGATAATACACTGCTAAGCTATGCAACTGTTAAATGGTCATAACAATTTCTTCCCTGAATCATATCTGGATATTTTTAATTTTCAGGCTTGCGTCATTGCACAATAAATGCAATCTGACAGTATTCAGTGTTTTGAGGAGGAAGAAAAAAAGTGAAGAATGTTTCTGTGTCATATAGTCTCTTGCTGCATCTGTTATGTGAAGAGTGCCATTTTGAATAACTTGTGTGTCGTTAGTTGATACTGTGATATTTTTTCCCTTGCTCCCTTTGTGCATAGTATTATATTTTTCTTTAATATGATGAGTTATAGCAGCTGTCTTGCAATCCCTGTATTAGGGAAGTTTACATGGGACATAGCATATTTGGATGCTCAGTTATGCCTGATGCAGATGATGTAAAAATGGGAAAAAATGAATTCTACCAAATCAGTTGAAGATCATGCTAAAGAGAAAGCAGATCTTTATTACGCAGAAACCATTACAGGAAAGCCACAATTAATATATAAATTCTGGTATGTCCAGCTGCTGAAAAACCACCAGATACAATGTAAGCATGTTAAAAAGCTGAACAGACCCCTCCTCTCCCCCCAAACCCGAACAGTTTTGACTTCATCATTTTGACCATATTTGCTTTCTGGTGCAAAAAATAGCAAATATTTTCCCATATTCAGCAAGCTTTGCAGCTACTAATAGCTCTTTTTTGCCCTCTGAAATATTTCTCAAGGTCTCCACTTAAAATATTTATTAAATGCAGGAAGGAAGGGGAAATTAACTGCACTGAAAGAATACAGTATTTGCAATATTATCACAAAAATCCCCAAATGAAGCCTTGGTGCTGTGTTTCTGTCTGGCACTTTTGTAGGTACTCTGTCTCCTTAACATGTGGCCCTTGAAATTATGCATGAGTCTGTTTAGGAATATATTTGCTGTGGCCATAATCTTCAAAAATGACCTGTTACTGTGAATACCCATCTTGTAAGACTAAACCATTTGTTTCCACAAGGATGAAACATATTGAGCTCCAAAAGTAGTCAGCATAAATTACAGGTAATTCTCACCTATACAAACCAGACTTCTAGTTTCAACCTGAACTTCATCAATGCCAATCCCAATCTGAACTTCAGGAGTTTATATTTGAAATAGAGGAATGAAAAATCTTGAAGCTTATTGTACTATTAGCATATAAAGGATTCTGTCTCTTGATTATTATAGACTGAAAGCAGTTTGTGCCTTTGTTCTTGATATTTTTTTTTCAAATTTTCAGACTAAGTCAAATGCTGTATCTTTCCTCTTCTTTGAAATGTTTCTTTTTCTAAGGAAATGTGTGTTTTTAAATAAGCTCTAAGGACGTGTGGTTGGCACAAGTATTTAAAATTCTTTCGAGGGTTTTTTAAGAGCACACATTCCTTATATCTTTTTCTCAATGCAAAGCTGTATAGTGGTGAATCACTTGATAGATAAAGTTCAAAATCATAACCTCTATAAAATGACAAGTATATAAGCTACAGTTTGGAAAGAAAAATAATGTTAAAATGCTGGTTTGTTGGTTTCTCCAGCTGGTCCTGTAATACCTCCTTGCTTGTTTTACAGAAGCAAACGCTGTGACACTATATCCATCGGCATAAGGATATCTTTGAGTTTCATTGCAGCTGGAGTCAATGACTTCATACTGAAAAAGGTTGGTTTTGAGACTACAGACCATGACATTTTTTAACAGTGAAGGAACATTTATGTTTGTGGAAATTCATAGCCATGTATACTTGTAAGTATACAGATGTGTTTGTATCTATGTACGCGCAGGTTTAAGCTTCAGCTGACATAATATTCAAAGCATTTAAGGAATTTTATATGCTCTCTGGAAAAGGAATGTTTCCTGAAAAATATACTGGAAAATGAGAATAGTGTGCTTTTTTAAATCAAAAAGCTCTATTATTGATATTGATCACAAACTAAAGTTCTGTGATAACTGCTTTTGGAGTTGATGATGTCTTGAATCTTAGAACTGGGCAGTTTTCCCATAACTTTTAAGCCTGTTAATTTTACTAAATTACTTATGAATTAACTGCATCACAGCATTTTAATTGTGTTCATAGTAATTTTAAAAATAGTTGACTGGGATAGGTCATTTAATTATATTTTATCTGTAAGAAAGCATTAGCTCTGCTGCAACTGATAGCTAGCAAGGCCATCTGCAATGCCTTTCAGTTCACTCACACTGAATTGCTCAGATAAAGACTGTCAAGTGCTGCCTAAATAAGGAAGGAGCCCTGGTAGAGTTAAGTGAAGTGGAAGACACAAATAAAGCATTGATTCCCAGGCATGCTGTAGGGTCTGAGCCATTTCCTACAGTGCTGAACCTTTTTAGAGTTTTCATTGTTGTTTTCTGCAAAGTATTAAAATGCGAGTGTCCGTCATTCAGGATCTCAGGGAAGATGAAAATGAGGATGGGGAAGAAGAAGAAAAGGTGAGTTACACCCCAATAGATTTGAAAAGTATGTATTTCCTTCTATTGTTACCTTTTAGGACAATAAACATGGAATGATTACCTTTCTCTTACAGGTCTTCCTCAAGCCTGTTATTGAGGACAGAAATATGGAACTGGCCCGAAAATGCAGTGAAATAATAAGTGATGTAAGTGATGGTGACTCTTTGCATCCTTACATTTGCATTTCTCTTTTCAAGTGGGTTTATATTAATGATAGATATTTTTTTCAGATATGTGCAGTGCAGCATGTACCCATCCAAGCCTCAAATATAAAAGGACAGAAAATAATAGAAAAGCACAGACTAGTCTGGTACCTTAAATTATCAGCTGCAGAAGGATGAGCTTTTCCGAGCACTTGGACGGTATGAAGCATAAGCCCTAGGCAGAAGAATGTTCCAAAAAGTGGGTCTTGTGGAGGGTGTCTCCCATGAGAACACCTTGGCCAATTTCATCAGGAAGAGGCAGTCTTTTTTCTAGTTCTAGCCTTGTCCTATGAAGTTTGATTGGCTAGAACAGAACTGGCTGCCAATATACATAGCTGTAAGGAGGGAGGATAAAAATAGAACAGATGAATTTTAAGTGTTATCTATTGGTCTCTGGTGATAGATGCTCAAAACTGCTTAGCATATTATTATTGACTTACCTTTAAAGGAATAATCCACTGAAATGATAGAATATCTTTAAAAATTATTTAACTAGCAAGTTCTTAACTTGGTTACTATATATTTTTTAAAACTGTCGATCAGATATAGACATTATATAAACATCTTAGATTGGATCCAAGACATTTTAAATTTGAGTAGATCCAACTGCTTAAATGTAACAACATCAGATTTACCTTGATGGCAGTTTAATTTCTGTGTCCCTCTGGGAAAGGGTGTCTGAAGAGTAACTTTGTCCCTTCATGTGAATGGGAGTAAAGAGTGATATTTCTCATGTGAGGATGGTGACTGGCAGCAGAGGAGACATTACTGAGAAGAGAGTGACTTGCTGTAACAAGCATTCTTCTAAAGAAACCGAAAAATTAAGTCTAGCATATGTTGTGTTGTAATCTGATACTTAGCTTTAGGATGTTATTGTTCAAGGTGAATGAGTATGTTCATTTTATGAGAATAGAACATACAGATTCTACACTTAAGGTATAAATTATTAGGGGTTATGTATCAGAAAAGAATAGGTAACTGAGAAAAACAGTATCTGGGATGTGTAGGTGTTACAGTGCTGGCTTGAAAGTGTGACTTGACAAGGTCAAAGTTTTGTGCTTGTCCATATACTGTCCGGTAATACTTCAATTTTCACAGAAAGAGTGCTGAAAATTGCATAGATCCTTAAGAGAACCTACCAAGGTGGCTCCTGTGTAATCTCAAGCTACTTCAGGAAGTAGTAGAGTTTATAATATTTTTACTGATGGTTATCTACAATGCTTGCTTTGGCAAAAGAATGGCATATGGTACAATAAGTGCCTGTCAACTCATGTAAAGGCCAAAATGGAAATGGACCTGGAGCACTTATCTGACCTAAAATACGTTTATTGCTTCCATGCAACTTGTTTCTAAACATGGTTACTGTTCTTAAAGGCAAAAACTTCTTGAAAAATGCTGAATTTCTTTAATTGAAAAGGAATTATTGCTGTGCTATGTACCCATTAGGGGTAATGTTGTCTGTGGCTGTTAATTAACTGTTAAATGGAGTGGCTGTATTTTCTCTGATTTTCTGCAACAGTTTGGGAGATAAGGTGAATAACTAAGTCAAGTCAGGTTTCCGAAGCCTGTAATAGCTCAGGAATATGGGCTTTTGCTGAAAACTTGTGATGCATTTAGCCTGCAAGAGAGTTAGATTTTCCTTGAGATAAGTAAAGCATAATGTCATTAATGCTTTCAAAGCAGTAGTAATGTGTAATGGTCCAGACCAATTTAATTTCAAAGAAGAAACTTTGTGTTTAAAAATGGCATCCAGTTTTGGGGCCTTACTCAATCTCTGCTGAAATCAATAGGTGATTCTTCATTGACTTGAATGGAATATGCATAAGGGATGAATTTTGTTTCACAATATTTTTGCTATAATTAGAATTTCTTATGACCACTGAAGTCCTTTGTGCTGGGGGGTAAGTTCCTCACCCTGCACACTTCATTGTGGAGGCCAATAAACTGCAAGGAATTTTCATTCTTGCCTTTGATTTTTGACTCATTAACGTTTAGAACTTTTTATATATTCTTTATCCTTTTTAGCATGAATCTTTACAGAAACTGCTGTTTGTGTGGATGTATCGTTGGTGTACATCTGTACATTTAATGTGCACAGTGGTTTTATGGGGCTTGCAGTTTGGCCCTAAGATGACCTTGGGACATCAGCCTGTGTCCTTGGTGACCGCGAGACTGGGTGATTGTACTTTTCTGCCGGTGGAGCTGTCAGCACAGATTCTCCGTCAGAGCGCAGCTCCAGGAGTGCTCATGACTGAGATACTAGGGTTGCCTTATGCTTGCCCTGCATTCTTTGCAGGCTGACTTTAATTTGGCAATATGGTTTTAAAAAAGTGTTATGATGGCAGCCCTTAGTGCATGCGTAACTGTCAGCCTTGAACTGTATGTAGGGGAAGTTGTGAAGTGTTTATGTGCTCCGGTTCTTGAGGAAATCCCCATTTTCATTTGAGGTTGGCAGATGTTTGTTCTGTGGCTGTGATACCCCCTGGATTGTTTCTCCCTAAAGCCATTTCATTTAATCTCCCTCCATTATTCCACAGATGTTTTCAGAACTGTCATGTGTGTTTGATTTATATGAATTACCTTCCGTTCCAGGCCTTTTATTTTCCATATTGAAGCTGAGCCTGTCCATTTGCTTGTATTACTCACATTTTGGTAGATTTCATTTCTTCTTTGTTTTGATTGTGTGGTGTGATGTTGTGAGTACTGTTATAAGCAGAGAGGGGAATTATTATATGAGTAGAATGATCATTGACCAAACTATCATAATCCTTTTTGGTAGAGAGGCAAACATTCTGCCTTCTGAAGATTCTGCTGAATTGTGGTGATGTATGGTACCAGTGCTTCTTTTCCCCTGTAGCAAAAAGTAGTACTGTTTGCCATTTAAGTGTCCTTGTATGGAGTCCAACTTTGCTTTCGCATGTCTCTGTTATAAAGCAAGGGCCAAAGAGACTGAGTCAAGTGCAGAAACAGAGTGCCTTACCACTCATACCAATAGGGTTGTGACTACATAATTCAGGGTGGACTTGTTCCTCTGGACTCACCGTTACTAGTCACAGCTTCTAATTCAGCAGGACTTTGAGGTCCAAACTGCTGTAAAATGCTGTGGGTCAATCATACTATATGCTTGCCCTGTTCTCATGATTTTTTCCTAGGTTTCTGTGACCACAGAGAGGGGATTTTGTATTAGATGGATCTGTGGTCTTACACAGCTCTTGGTCTTATGAAAGATTATAAATTAGGAAATGTAGAGTTGGAAAGGGAATCCTTAGTGGAAAAAAGTTCCCACTTGGTCTTGCATAAGAGCTAGATAAGAAGGTTCAGACCTTTTTGTGGCTTGTCTAAGTTTAAATGGGCCTTTGAGAGATGACAGTTCTATAATGGATCTTGGCATGGTGACTGTTAACATGGTTACATCATTGATGTTAAGATACTAAGAAGAGTTTATCAAGTATATTCATATTAAAGTTAGATTAATATGTGCCCCTGAATACAAAGGAAGGGTGGCTGCTTGGATTAAGCTGTTACCATCAAAGCCTTTCCTTTAGCCCCCAGTCTCCTTCTGTGTTTCCTCTCTGAGAAAGCCTGATGGCGCAGGCCATGGGCAAGATGAATTTTCTTGGCGAGCCAGCAAGCTTCAGCCTAAAGGTTGGATGCCTTTGCTTTATAAAGTTGATCTTGCCATATAACATCCATTAAGAAAAAAATGCAATTTGAAGCTTACTGTTTTGGTGGTTGTCTAGGAATTTTAATCCACTTTTACGGGATAGCTGTGCTGCTGGTCAGAGTAGTTTTATGATGAGTCAGGGAGAAGAAAAAGGGATCAGGAGAGAGCTATTAAAAATTGGGCCTTTAGTGAGCTATTGGACTTCAAAAGTGTATCAAAAGAGCAGTGGTGGCTCCAGGCCATCATTTGCAAATTTTTCCTATTATTTGTTTTTTTCACAAGGCTTACCAGATCTACTCAGCCTAAACAGTGTATTTTGTGGTGAAGGGTAACTCACTCGCAGGCAGAATTTCCTATTCAGTATTTTAGACATTTGAGTTTGTAACCCCAAACTTTGAAGAGGAATGTTAGCTTCTCTGTGTATTCCTTCCAGCCATTGGTTATGTTCAGTCATAGTCAACTTCTTAAGCATCTTGCTTACGTCATTTACAATAAATATGCTTTTTAAGTGCAGATGTCATGACTTCATTATATTTGTCCCATTTCATCTTCCAGATTTCTGATTCCAAGTGATGCAGATGCTTCTGTAGCAAAGTGGAGTGTGTTGGATCAATGTTTGACAACACATTTTGTTATATGTCCTCTCTAAATTGCTCATTTGAGCCTGCATTTTGTGGCCTCTGTGGATTACTGTCATAGACGTGAATAATAAAGGAGTAAGGAGGTAACATTAGTCCTTTACTGCTTTCGATTATTTTGAAAGCATGACTTCTACATCAGGATAGCTTTGATTGTTTCTTCTAGTCATGTCATCCCCCTGCAATTAAGAGATACCTTAGGAAGCTTTCATGTTTGATTTTTGAATGTAATTATTGCTCTATAATTAAAATGGATATAATTACAGTCAGCTCTCAAATATCTGTGGGTGATTTATCTAGGTTATGAGCAGCAAGACTCTCCATCTCCTCTACCAGAGTCTCAGCTTTACAGGAATTTCTACTGGGAATGATATCAAACCTAACCAGTAGACAGCTCCGTAGATTTCCCATGTCCCTTCTCAGCCGTTATTGTGAATGAACATAATTCTACGAAGCCTTTTTTTTAAGCTGTGCATATGCACATACATACACACACTGGCAAGTACATGCATGCATGTGTGCAGGCTGAACAGTAAGTGCCTACTCATGTTTATCATAAACCTGCCCTTTTTTGTGTATTGCTGTGTGCTTACCTAGGAGTATGGTGTCACACACAGGTTGCATAAACCATTGGATTCATGGCTCCCTGAATAAAATCATGACACCCATTGTTCACCAAACAGTTTTTGTTTAGAATAGACTGTAATCCACAAAGGCAGACAATATGGTTCGGTAATGAGACGTAGATTCCTTCAGTAGTCCAAACGTGGATGAGCTCAACAGTAACCAAAATTATTTCCTGTGTGAGGATTTTTTAGTCATCAGTTTGAGATTAATTTGGCATTATCTAAACCATTTTGTGGTGGACGAAAAGTTTGCATCAGAAAGTACAGGAGCTGATTCCATGTACTTTGCTATCCTTCTCATGAATTTTCCAGGTCCCTGTAGAGGAGCGTAGACTAGAACTTGTGATATCCATTAAGGATTCAGAGAAAGAGGAAATTAAGACTGCGTATTTCTGTAATGCTCAGATGCAGATCATATTGCTTCTGTCAGTGCTTGTCAGCAAGTCTAGAGTGCATAAATGCAAGCTGCTGTTGTGCAGAATGTGAAAATGAGGTTAGAGAAATGGTAGCAGATAATAACCATGAAAGCTTAATACTAAATAATTCAATCTGCATTGAACTAAACTATTCATGTACAAAGAAAGAAATGTCACTAAAACCATGTAAGGCTGTCCATGTAAGGTGTCTATCTTCAAAACTTATTTAGTCCATCTCATCATAATTCACCATCTTTCTTCACACAGTTTTTATGTAATAAAGGTCCCTACACATTCACCATATCCATAGACTGTATCCTTCTTACAGTCTTACTAATACAAACATTAACTCTGACTTCATCAGCTGTCGTATGGTTATTATACCTGCCTGTATTGTCTGCCTCATGGTAAGAAAAAGGTTGGTTGTCCAAAAAAAAAAAAAAAAAAAAAAAAAAAAGACTTTTTTTTGTTTTTGTGTTGGGGTGTTTTTTTTTTTTTTTTTTCAAAATATGTTCTGGTGTTTTGCTTCAAAAATGGTTTCGTTTGTGCATACACATAATTTAAAAAATGGCTTAATTTAAAATTTGGTCTTAAAGAAATTTTGTTATTAATTGCATGTCATGACTGTTGGAGTGCTTTGTAGGCAATGATGTGACAGGGGCCTTCTGCATTTGTTCATGTGAGTCTTGGATTTATAAAGAGGCACTTGATGATGTTATACAGATTCTGTGCTTGCTAGGTCTCTGTTAGAAGTTAGTTTAATAATTTTATCTTTCAGATCAAGGATCAAGGAGATCAATTATTCGATTCTCCTTTCTTTAGAGATACTAGAACATGTACAACAGTGGTGAAAATGTGCTGTAGATGTAGAGAAAAATCATATCTTTTTCATCTTTATTATTAAAGAGTACTGTGGCTTTTATGTAGCCCTGGGACTGTGCGTGAGAACTGGGTGTTTATGGCTTAATTTGATCCAGGCTCAGGTATTTGCAAGCCACCCAGCATAGTATCCATGAATAAAATAAAATAATAATAAGAATAGCCATTGTTTATTTTTATGCTCTTTTTAAAGAACAATTAAACTTCTTTTTTTTTCTCCTCTTTGTAGATACGCTATAAAGAAGAGTTTAAAAAATCTAAAGGCAAGTGCATATTTGTACCTGACACCCCTCAGCTAAAACATGTGAAAAGTCTTGGTGCTTTTATTTCTGAGGTAAGACCTAAAAGTTTGAAGAATTCTCTTTGCTTCTTATCCTTCCTAAAAATCCTTTAAAATTAATATGGTCGTTTTTAGCAGGAGAAGGGTGGCTTATTTCAAATAACAATTCTGTTTAAAGCTGAAGTTACTTAAATTGCTGTAATTAGTGTATACTGTACATGTGAGTAATATTATAATTTGGAATTATGCAGAACTTTTATTTTGGTTTTCCAAGATGTTTTATTAATGGTTCTGAGGCAGTTCTAGCTATCCCATTTTATGGGTGGATAAACTGAGGAATAGGAAAATGATTTATTTTTCCTTATCCCACAGAGATGAACTTTGCAAATTAGACTTGTGCATAGTTTCTATGCTGTGAAGAATTCACAGCCTGATAACAAAGAGAAGGAGACAAGGAAATTGTTACCATGTTATCACCCCTGTACTCCTTCAGCAAGGGGACTGGGGCAGACATCAGGTCAATGACATCTGCAGGTCGCCTGAGCACTTGCATGCATATATGTGCATACCCATGCCAGAGTATTTGCATCTTCACATACAAGCACACACATACACACAACTGTAGTGGCAAAGAAAGAATGGAAGCTTCCAAAATGCCAGGGCAGAGTTTACTGCTAGCTCTTTGTGTCTCAGGTACAAGGCATCATAGGATTGCATCTCTGATTGCTTTCCACAGGTGAGAACAGCAGCAGGAATTCTCCCTGACAGAGAGTTGCTTTGGTTAAGGAACTGCTGGTTCTGAGTGATTTTTCTGTCACTGTGGCCCTTGGAAGACTTAAATTTTTGGTGCCTCATTTTTTGTGCTACGTTTATGATTATGATAAAGAACATCCCAATATGTAATTTATATACATTCTGTATTGTGTTTCTGATATACATCAGTTTGCTGTGTGGTTACATTCAATATAAATGCATCCGATGAACATTTTTGTTATATTTATCTTCATATTTACTGAGAAAGAGTGGCATGTCCCAAGGGACATGAATGCGATGAAATTATACTTTCTAAGAGACAGGCTATTGTACTCTACAAAAGCACAATATAGAGAGATTATTTATTAAATCCATTTTCTGATTCCAAAAAAAAGCTGCTAATTATTAGCCAAAGATTTAGAGATTCAAAGATATTTCAAAATTTTAAACCCTGTATGATTCATGTTATCACACTGTTGAGCACTCTGCTTGCTTATTGCAGCGTTACCTGAGACCAGTGATGTGATGGATGGTTTATATTGTAAATTACTGACCTCTAGTGTCTCATAACCTATTTTTGCGAAACTTGAACACTGAAATTCTAAACAGCATGTCTACTGCAGTGAAGAAGAGCCCTCTGTTTTGGGAATCAGATGCTGCAGCAAATTACTGATATATATATAATACATACGTATTGATATATTGAAACATATAATACATATGCACATATAATACATATATAGAATACAAATGTATATATAATACATACATTCCTGTCCTTTCCAGTTACATTTAATTGCTACTACTTATTAATCAGTAAAATATTTTTTATGGGCCTCTCACTGCTCCTGTTATGCAAAACTTGGGAAGATGGAAAGAAAAACTAATTTTGGTTTTTGGAAATGATTTAAAAAAGGATGGAAAATAACTGCCTTGCTTATTTTATACCTCCCTCAAAATCACTGAATTTAATTAGGAGATACTTTGCGTTGCTTTGTGAATTAGACATATCCACCTAAAGTATTTTAAAGTTATTATTTAAAGATTTGGTTTTGCTTGAAAGTTCATGACAGCATTAGATTTTTCCAGTTCTGATGGTCTAGGCCATTTTATTTAATAGAAAAAATAGGTAGTATGATTACTGTGTGTTAATTTTTGCATTATATGTCACCTTTTTCTCTCCCCTAGGTGAAGTATAAAGGAGCTGCTAAGAAAGACCTTTCCAACTCTATTTATCAGCAGATGCCAGCCACAATTGACAGTGTATTTGCAAAAGAATTAACACAACTTCAGAGCAAGGTACAATTTTAGAAACACAAAATGTTTTTTAGATGAATTGTGTGACAGAACATAACCAATTTGAACAATATATTTGAACAGATACTTGATTGCCTGCTTGATTTATTTGGATGAGTTTATCATCCAGAGTTTATCACCGTAACTTTTTAACTTCATGAACTACTCACTTTTAAAATGTTCACAATAGTACTTGTTATGTTATTAAATAAAAATTTAAAACCTGCTAGTGCAGGATTCATCAATCCAATGAAATCCATTAGAAATCCGTGAATGCAATAAGGAATTATTGAATTCAGTGACATTGCACTGTGTCTGTAGAATAGATGAATCTTATATAACAACCATTTCAGTTTAGGTGTTGTGTTAGCTTTATAAAATGTTTCATGATGAAGGGAAAAAAAACCCAACTTAAATGACTTTTAAAGGCACTTACTGGTAGCAGTAAACGTATTTCTGATGGTCTACATACTACCACTCACAACAAATTTTATAGAATTAAAAATATGAACTCAAGTATATTGAACATAGAGTAAAACACGCAAACAACCAGTAAAATAGTAGATTCCAGTTCAGTTGCCTCCAGGGACTTAAAAATATAATACCCTTAATGTAGGCAGGTGACCCTTCACTTGCATTGATCTCAGTGGAATTGTGAGTGTTAAGTATGTGTAATGTGAATAAGGTTACAGATTTTCATTGTTACTCATGAGAATTACAGCTGATAGATGGTCATGGCTTTCTGTCCACCAAGCATTTCCACTTTTTTCTTGTTTTGCCTTTCTCCTGTCTTAAAGATATTAACTATATATATTTTAATACAGCCAGTCTGTGAACACACTCCTAAATCCATATTATTGATTGTATCTCAATATGCATTCTTCTAATGCACTGATTTTTTTTCAAAGAAAGGAAAATATTCATAACAGAAGTAAGCACTGAAATCTCAGGACAGCTTGTGGAGAAATGTTTTCATTTAAAACAATGTGTTATTCAAGGCTATATTAAGCAAATATCGTAACTTAAATTATATTTTAGTTTTCATAATTTGAAATGGAACATATATACACTCAAGTTAAAGCAGCACAGTAGCTGAAATGACATTAATGTGACATTTTGTTGTAAAGTGAATGATTAGAAGAATTACAGTAGAAATAAATTGGGGATTAAACCTGTATAACATTTTTAAACTGTTAACTTGATTTATAAAATATTAGTTAACTAGTTTGCCACAGATTTACTCCTGGATTCATTCCAAATGAGTACATTCTACATTAGTTTACGCAAATGAGGTTAATTAACATAAGTGATGTGGCAGAAAGATAAATAACCAAGACTAAAAATGAAACCATTTGATTCATCAAAAAAACCCTTTTAAGGAAAAGACAGACGTTTTCATCTGATATTTTTTGAAGGTTTTCTTCAATCATCCAACAGTCATAGAGAAACAAATATGCATATAAGATGAGTTATATTTAAGCAGAAACTTTTCCTCTAAAATTCATACCACCCCCTTAGGAATAGATGCATTATAAATTATAATCTACCATAAAACTTAAAGATACGCTGACACATTTTTCCAACTTGTGGTTACTGTTGCAGTGGACCTGAATTTAATGCTACTTTGAGAGAGATCCTAGGGGATTTTCTAGTGGAAAATCTTCTCTACAGTATTCAAATCTAATCCATATTGTGCCCATCACTGTGGTACCTGAGTAGCTAATACAAGAATTTCAGATTTCAGCTGAGTCCGGATACGGCAGAGGGGATTTCTGCTGCATCTATCTCACTGGGATTGTAAATTTACAGGTCATCTTTTCAGCGAAGGAGACCATGGGTATGCCGTAGGAAGGAGAGAGAACAGCACCAATTGGCCATTGTGCCAACCCTCCTGCAAAAAGGCTGTTGTAAGCACAGAACTGCAGTCTGTTTCTCAACTACAGCAAGTTGATTTTTAAATAGGTGCTGATTTCCTGAGTGGTGGAAAATATGAATATGTGTCCTCCTTCCCATCCACATTAGAACAAATTTTCACCTCTGACTCCCTTTACATGCTTCTTGGATGCAAGACTGGGCTTGAATGCCTTTGTAGCCAGATCAAGCAGGTGCTTTCTTGCTCTGTGATGCCATGTTTTTGGCAGGATCCGTAGCCTCATCTGCCAAGCAGGTGTGTCGGGACTTCCTAGTGTGGAAGAAAGAGAGCCACTGACTCTCCCTGATACTGCCTGCTGGCACAGGACTGGTATGCCTCTGCTGGGTGATCTCCTTACACAGGTGTGTCCTTGACAAATGGCCTCTCCCATGATTTGGTGTTTGATCCTGAAATGGTCCTGCTGCACTGCTGCTGCCCAGCAGCTCTGTTTTCAGCCTACCTCGATGTAGCCCAATTTATTAATTTTATACACTGTTTCAGATCACACTCATGATTTAGGAACTTGGAGGCAACTAGGGGAAATTTCCTTTTTCTCAGAAAAAATTATTCCCCATCTATAGCTGCCCTTCACTGTCCTCTGCAGAGCAAACAGACTGCCATAGCACCATTTATCACTTTGGAATGCTTTAACTGATACGTCAATTGTCATTGACTTCAGCAGAGCCAGGACCTCGTTCTGTAGGGTTCCAGCCATACAATGTCAGCACTGACAGGATCTTACTGTAATGGAGAGTACAACACCCTGACAATTGTGGTTCTCCTCCTGTGGAGCTTTCTCCCCATATTGGCTGTATTGATTCATGCTCAATACTTTCTTCAAGATACACAGGAAAGACTAAAACAAGACCACCTCTGTTGGCTTTTGCATAAAGCCCACGTTTGCTCTTTTGTGTTTTATGTAAAACTGGCATGAAGATGGAAATAAATACCTATAGAGAAGGAAATCCATCTAAAATTTTGACAAAAAAACCATGACACTGTTTATGGGAAAAAAAATGTTTCAGGAGAATGAAAACTAAGTTTCATAGCCCCCCATACTTGAGTGGCTTTTATCAATTTCATTTTTTTCCTCTACACAGAAGATTTGACTGTTGCCTTCTAAATAGCTTTCTTGAGGGTGAGCAACCAGATTTTCCTCCCTCTCTCTCTTTTGTCATAGCTGTTCCCAGGGTAATCTAGAGAGAGCAGAAGTCCCTGTCCCCACCATGTAACTTCACCCTCCTTGCCAGCCTACAAAAGCTCTCACCAATTTCCTTGTACTCTGCAATGAGAAAATAAAATTGATGACAGCACTCTAGGCAGGCAGCCTTCATTTTGATTTTCCTGAGAGGAAATGGACATTTTTGAGAAAAATTGCAATTTTCCTGTGGAAAATATTTCTGAAGGAAAATTTCTGATCATTGCTAGCTTTCTGCCAAGTCTTTTTCTTGTCTGAAGACCAGTGTACTGAATTCTTCCTTACACAGAACATTTTTTTTAATAAGGTGTCACAAACTATGATAAAGGTATTTAAAATTGCTTGAGGGGGGAACGATGTTGAAAAAAATTAGGCGTTTCATCACTTTTTTCATCACTTTATTTCTGCCATAAGAAGAGATTGCACTGTTTTTCTTCTTATCTGAAAGGAATAATCTAAAGCAAACTGAAGGCAGTTTAATTTTCTCCTTTGCACAGGGCAATATCTCAAATAGTAACTATATGTCAATGCTCAATGGTATTTTCTGTTTGTTTTTAAAGATGATGAGCCAAGTGTGAATCTTAAGCAATATTTTCAACTTCCAGAGAAAGTTTCAGAGTTTTTCTTACTTGTGGGCAGAATCCTCCTTTTACTTTCATAGATTTTTTTTTTATTATGATAAAGCTATTTTTTTTTGGTGGCTTATGGCATCATTTACAATCATATTACACATTATCAAACCGTTTTATGTAATTCTTCATGGTTTTTTTATGGTATCAAGTCTCATGTTCAAGATTTGCTCTTTTTTATGGTAGCAGGTATTAGTCTTTTCTGGACTTCTCTGGTTTTGTTTTACACAAACACATCAGATAATTTTATTCTCTATCTAGAGGTAAAATGGTGTTTTCTGTGTTCTTGGACATTTCCTCCTACAAAATCCTAGATTGTGGATTTTAAGTTCAGAGCTCAGCTTACTGGCTATAAAGAGTGATATAAAAGTAACAATTTAATGGTATTTAAAGTATTCCAAAACAGAGAGTCAGTCAGAGTTAAGTTAAAAGAGCACAAAGCCTTCCTTAATGCAGCTTCCTGTTGATGCACTGGTATACAAGAGAGATAAGAAAAATAAAAAATGAGTACTTACAAATTAGTTCAATCTGAAGTCATACCTACTTAAATAATTCACTTGTTTTTCCTGAGATAATAAATGGTGCCACTACAGAGTAGAGGTTGCGTCAGTGACCTATAATACTTGATCTTTCTGTAGAATAGTTTCATACGTAGATCTGATAAAGATAATTCAGTTTAGCTAAAACTTGAAAATTAACATGAAATGAGAAATAAATGTACAGATGCTAACATGTAAAATAATGGTTCTAAGAATATTGATGAAATAATCCTCATAAACATTTTTTCATGCTTCCTTGGAACTAATTTACAGATACGGGAATAGTTCTGCACTAACCTGTCCAAAACTAAACTAGACAGCTATTGAACTCATCTTAGCCTGTGACTGCTTCAAGGTTACTTAAGTCAGTTAATAAGAATAATGTGAAAAGATAGGAAGAACACAGCTGTCAAATAGCAAGCCAAATGATCCTGCATTAAGCTAAAGAAACAGTCATCTTTCCCCAGGATAGTGGACACTCGGGTATAATTTCTGTTAGTTTTCTCATGTTGGGAGTTGATGTGCTTTTGTTTTTTGATGTCTTGGTTACACAGCCTATTTGCCAACAGAAAAATCTAGATGTTGAACCAGCAAAGTGGCAATGTAATCAGGTATCTGTAAATTAGTAGATTTTGGAAGTAGCTGTACAGGACTGCTTTTCAGAATGGTATTAAGTGGGGAACATCTTAAAAGTGACAATGTGAAGCAGGAGAAGTAGCAAAAGAGTTTTTGTGGCATATGTGTATATATTAATTAACTTTTGCAGGGTTTCATTTGTTAGTGATGCTTCAGTGTTGTTAAAGATTAATTTGCTTTGCCAGTTGTGAGATGTAATCAGTATAGGGAGGTTATAGACATTTTTTTTGTTTCAATTTGTGTTTGTCTCTCCAGAGGCCTGATCATATTGGATTTACACTGTATAAGGAGATGGCAAATTTTAAGTTTCCTAGTTTGATACTTTCATTCATATAGTAGCAGTGCAAAAAACCCACCCCTTTTTGTCTTAATCTCTCAGCCTGTATATCATTTTGTAATCTGAGATAGTCAGGGCAGATACTAAAATATTGCCTTGGGCACCCTGATCTTGACTCAGATGCAATCTTGCTGCCTTAAACACAAACAGATACAACATTTTCTCACAGTTCTAGTGTCCTAAAAGAGTCTGAATCACCGTAGTCGAGAGTTCCCATCTCAAGACTTTCACAGTATTCTTTTATTTCTGTCGAGGGTTTTAGGTTCAAATCCTTCTCCTCCTGATCAGCTTTCAATCTTATTTAGTATTTGCTGTTTTCTTGGGGATTATTTTAATGCTTGCTCCTGAGAGCTATTAGAAAATGAATTTTCTTTCTGCTTGCTGCTTCTTCAGGCATCAAAACCTGGTGAATTTTCTTAATGTAAGCGTAAAAGCTTCTGACAAGGATAAGGGCAAGATCAGCTTTTCAGGCTTTTCTAGTATGTGAGTGTGTGTATATGTAAGTATAACACAGTACGGAGAAAGCTGGATGAATGCCCAACATTGAGCTCAGTTTCTATTAAAAAAAAAAATTGTTTATAAACTCACAATCCAATTCCTTTTTCCTTTACCATGACAACAATTGAATATAAATATTATTTTTCTTTGTGAACCTGGGGGCTGGTCAAAATGTGTATGGTGATAGTAATTTCCTAACAGTGGAAGAAATGGGCTATGAGTATTTCATGTAAACCTGTTTATTTATGAGGAACGCACAAAATTTTTTTTTTTCTCCTGAAAACAGGAGAAAAAAAAAGGAAACCTGGAATAGTTACTTAGCTGATAGATTCAGGTGTGTTTTGAGCAAAAAAAGCTTTCACTTATGTTTTTTCCTGGGCTGTCTTCTCACCTTAAGGTTAATTTTCTGTTTCTGTGTATTTCTTTTTCTTCCCCCTGTCTACTCATACCTCTGTTGCAATAACAGGCTCAGAGAAGTCTCTCCTCTGACTGTGCCTCATGTGTCTCTGTTTTGGTTGGAAGTTGCTGTCGTTTCAGGGTTCACGTTCCATTAGAGAGCTTAATTATTTATTACATTTCTTCCTGAATACAGGCATACTACAACACTAGGTTTAACCCAGCTCATATTATTATACCTGCTCTGCTGAGGTCACAAAAGTATAATGTTGCTCTTTTCAGGTTCTCTATAAACAAAAACATGATGCTGAGAAAGGAACTTCCGATTATGCACATATGATGGAGCCTCCAGATATTAAGCATGCCATGGAAGTCAGTAAATACCAGAGTGATGTAAGTACTCCTCCATCTGAAATGAATTTGTTTGGTTTGGGTAGATACATCTGTTACAGCTAACTGAAATGAATTGGGCATGGAATATTTTCATATTTCATTAGTTGGTATTTTTTATATTATTTGCTCTGAAATAATTTGGGATACGATGTGTGTATAAAATATGCTACAAGTAATGATATGTGACTTTTATTATAAATTGCAGTGGAAAGCAGTTTATTAGTATTAACTGTTATTAAGTGCTATCAGTTTAAAATAAAATTATAAACACAGGTTCTCCGAATGCATGTGTACCTACTTGTACTTTAAAAGTGTATAAAGCTCTTTATTTACATGAACACCATCATGGTTTCAGTGTCTTACACTGTCAACACTTGGATAGTTCTTCAAGGTTTCTGTATAGAGGAGAGAAGGCAGCTGTTTCTGCCCTGCTTTTGCACACTTTTATGCACATGAATAACTTTATTCCTGTCTCATGAATACATATCAAATGAGTTTCAAAAAACAATTTATGACTTACTTGACAGAATCTGAGCCATAGAGTTCAGTTTGATGCCTGGTACTAGTTTATACCATTGACCAAACTATCTGTTCTGTAGCTTTCCTTAGATAATTTACAAATAATTTAGAGTATTTAGCAATATTTTTAAAGTTGGCTGCTTTTTTTTATCCCCCAGCTGCTTGTTAACTTCTTTAAGTTCTTTAGGTTTTCACAATATAAAAGCCAAATAATAGTATTTACATTTTTTATTTATATTTATTAGTATCAAGTCAGGTTTGATTTTATAGCTAGTTTATACTAGCTCAGTGCACCATTGCTGGGGGCAGAAATGCTACCAAGATTGGTGTCTTGAATGATACAAACACAACTTTGAAGAAAAATGTATGTTATTTTTAGGTTTGGTAAAAGCTTACTTAGGAGAAAAGTAAATTTTAGGGGAAGATTGGCTAAAATAGTGAGGTCATTTTAAAGGGTGCACAAAACCAGTAAGAACAGCTGACGTAAATGCCTTTAAAGTTATGATTCATTTCCATTCTTCTTAGGTAACCAAGTCAAGTCAGGTAGGTGTGTGACCTTGTTTCTTAGATAAACGGGATATTTGTTTACTGCTAACAATGTAGAAAACAAAGCTCGGGTGTTCATTTTGAATTATTTTGAATTTACCCTATCTTCCCTACTGACAGTGTAACAAACACTCTTAGGTTATGTAGGCTGAAAACTAAATGTCAGTGTTAGATGTATGTCCGTGTGTGCAGAATCTTGACAGCTGGCTGCTGATTAAAAGGCTGCTAGAAGACTTCAGGGAAGCATTATGTTTGAAGAATAACTTTTTCTTCTGCTGGGAAATACCTGCGTTGGAACTCCCAGCAGTAATTTGCAACCTGCCTTGATTACAGAATTCCCTCTTCCTGTCAAACTCTGTCCATCTCTGCTGTTGGAAGCATCAGGATATCAGATTGACTGGTAGGAGCTGGGAATGTGAACTCTCCCCATAAGCAAGAGGTTTTTTTACCTAGCAGTAGGAATGATGGTGGACTACTAGAGAAGGAGATGGGAATCCCTCTCAGAGAAAGTGGTGGGACCAGGAGGAATAAGAGATGGATTTCTGAATTAAATTCATGATGATCTGAGGATTAGTATGCTAGCTCAAAACCCATTCCCCTTCTACATTTGTACATCACCTGCTAACAGAATTAAGGAGAGCAGGTTACAGATGTGAGAGTAAATGAAATTCAGTTGTTTCATCTTCTTTCACCCTTAAAGCAAGGAAAAAAACCGAAATGAAGGCAAACCTAGGAGGGAAGGATGTTTTGATAAAAGAACTTTTAACAGCATGTTAAAAATAATGAAAAAATATGAAGGAAATTATTTTCAGCCTGAGCAAACTTCAAAAAAATCAAACAAACCCTCCGTATCCAGCATAAAACTCTAACCAGTTAGTTTCATCTGTTTAAGAACAGATCCTTTCTGGCTGCTCATGGGGAGCTGCAGTGCAATGGGGATATATCTTTTATCACACATAAAGGAGAAAGTTGTGTAAGTCAAGTTATTGTTCAGTGGAGTTACACAGCTCCTGTGGGTAATTGTTTGGGCACCACGGTGAATAGCTGCAGATTTCTTGTTTTGTAAGTACAGGTTTAATTAAGAGCCGCGTGAGTTTTCATCTTTGAGTCAGAGTGTGGAATGGTGAGCATCCCAAATGTTGAGCATTTGTCTTTCCAAACTATTTCAGGCTATTTGTAGAATCACAGCTTTGAAAGTGTAGGGAAAAGAAGAGGGAAACTACTGGGGGAATAGAAGGACAAAGCTCTTTTATCCACCACTCAGTACAGTATACCTATGGGAGCAGAATGCGTGTTTACCTACAATACTCTGCCAACTCAATTCAACCTTTACATGCAGGGTTTGCATCTAATAGGATTAGGATGTGTTCAAGACTATTTACTCAGCCTTAAAATAAGGCTGACATTTATACTCAACTCTGTGAAATGTGCAATTTCCTTCAAAAATTAAGACTGTATTCAACTTACAATGCATTTGTGTTGACATTTTGAAACTGTCATGTGCTGCAGGCCTTCACACCACTTTGAATATCATTAACATGCTCTGTAAGTGTGGGCTGAAGCTGCGTAATAGGGAAATACTGTAAAATCTCCTGAACAATGTGATCATGTATAGGAAGAATATTTTTCTCTTCTTCATACTTAGACTGAAGAAAATTGCTCTCAAAAGAAGAAAAGTGACTTTTTTAATGATAGGGAATTTACTTGAAAAATAATTTAAATACTACGTAATACTTGAATGAAAGCGTGTTTATCCAGACTAGACTACTTTTCTCTATAAATTGCGGTTTTGTTTTGTGAAGTGAATGTTAATGATGTGACTTTGGCACACAAAGGCATTTGGGGAAGAGTGAACTAGGGACCATCAGTCTACTTTATGTCTGTGCTCAGCTGATGTCATTTAGCTCATCTGGAAGTTTCCAAACTCAGGACCAAAACTAGGTGGTGGCCCTTAGAAAACTGTCTGGTCACAAAATAGTGGTTCACCTTATGTGTAGCTGAGAATCACATGGGTAGAAGAAAGTATTTGAACAGTGAAATGACATGACAATTAAGTTTCTAAAGCAAAGGAAACACTTTCCGCATTGTGCCTGGGTAGAAGCTGCACATAGCATTTGATGAAGGTACTCAAAGCTGTGGATCACAATTTTGTCTTGTTTCATGATCGGGTCTGTCACTGGGCATTATGAATAGCAAAACAATGTTAAGTATTTGTACAGCAATTTTTATGTTCCACTTGGTTAAAATTACTGATTCTCCTCACAGCATTACATTGTATGAAATAAGGAAGTAGTGTTCTGATTTTACAACTAAGAAAACTGCAATAGATTCATCTGTGAACATTTAAAAAGCAGTTTGCAGATCTGAGGTTGGAGCCCTGGTGTCTTTTCTCTTACGCCTATGTACAAAACAGCGCTGCTTTTAAAATGTTAGTTGACAGTTGAGCAAAATTTTGATGCATATGTATGCTCTTTGCAGTCCGTATGATGTAATTTATAATGTATCACTCACCATCTGAATCTGAATATTTAAGAAGTCTATATTGTCTTAAGAGTAAGCTGCTTTTTCATGTTCAGGATATTGTGCAATCACAATCCACACAAAAAAAGTTTACAATCTTTCTGATAAGACCAAATCAGCTGCTCTTAAAGTTGATGTGCTTAAACACCATCAATAACATACTAAAATGTCCATGTTTGTTTTGATGCAGATCATGTTAAAGTCAAACTTCTCCTGGCTCTCTGTTCAGCATCTGCATTAAAAAAATCACCTTTCACTGACTAACTTTCTGCTGACAGTGGTTGTCAACAGCATGTCCCCCTGGACCACTTCCAACTGGTGCTGAAAATGATGTGTTTACTCCTGATGTAATTGGGACCAATCAATTTTCAAGCCCATTACTGGAAAGGATGACTGCATCAATCTGTAATGGGTCAGAAATGTGTTTGTCTCTTCTACACGAGCCGGGAAACAGTTTTCAACACCATTTGAGTGGGGATCAGAAAAGCTGTTGCCAATGATGATTGTCACCAACTAGCCATTTTCTTAGTGTTGATGTACCCCAAAGTGCAGATGAGAGAAAAGGGGGTAGAGACACAGCTGACAGGCCATTAGTTAGTGGACTTGCAGCTCTTAGAAAATACTAAGCCGGGACAAACAGTAAGAGACTAATGCTCTTGCAGATAGGTGTGCCCAGCTCCTTGCTGATTTGTGTGTGTGCATCTCAAGAGGGCAAAATGTGTTCACAGCTGCTTGTGCATATTTTAATAATTTATTGCCTATAGCTTGGAATAGTTTTGGAATTGGAACAGGGAAGAAGACAAAAGATTGCAGGAAAGGTCCGTGTCCTTTAAAACTAGGTGTGCTTGGGTCACCACGTAGCAGAAGTTTCCATTTGTTGATTGACAACCTGAGATGTTTTGCAGTGTTTTTAGAAATCTGTTTACTTTGCAGCATTGTAGTGCATTCCAATGCACTGGTACCATCATGAAAGGTGAAGCATCTTCAGGACCCTCAGCTGGAGTAAATAGACTGACGTGTTTATCCTCATTGGACCTTATGTCTTTTTAAATAAGAGCTGGAGGTTTGCCCCTATTAAAATTAGTATACTAATCATGAGCAAGGCCTGAATATTTTCCATGCTTTGCAAAAACTAGTGGCAATTCAGAGTATGTCATCACATTTAGGATTAAAGACAAGAAATGGCTTTTGTTCAGAATATCTTTTTTTAAAAAATACTCAACAACGTAACCACTTTTAATTGAAATTTCAAACTGGGGTAGAAAAACACTTTATTTGGTATTTGTAATTTACTATTTGCAGCTTAAAAACCAGAGATGGTACGGGTTTTTTTCCCTTTTTGCCCGGCTTATTTCTCATTTGCATTTCCCACTCGTCTGCTGTAACTCTCCATTTAGGTCTTTCAACTGCTCTTAAGTTGTCAGTATCTCCGTTACATTTTCCTATGCAAAGGCCAGTTTGAGCAGATATTTTGTAGACCCGTGGTCCTCATAAAAAGGAGCAATTCTTGAGCCTTTGGTGATGTTTTTTGGTAGACCCTGAGCAACCCTTTGAAGTGAAGGTTGAGTAAGGGTAATGCCTGGAGGTTCCAGTAAGGGTTTCAGCCTCTCGGTAAGGAGCTGAACCAACTCAGGAGAAAAGATGGCCCCTTCCTGGGGTGCTTCTGTTGTTTCCTTTCTTTTGTTGCTTGACCAGGCTTTGTTTTCTATTCCCCCTCTCGCAGTCTTCTCTATTTTCCATCTTCTTGGTGCCCATGGGTGCACACACCGAGCTGGTTGCTTTGCCCTGTCTACATCTGTTCCCCTGATCTCTTGGAATAGCTCTGGTTTTACTGTTCTACCGTAGCACTATTAAAAAAAAAAATCACTAGATGGAACAGAATAGCAGCTGTGTAATAGAGGCCAGCACACTGTCCCAATGGGAAAGGGTCAGCATCCAGGGATTGAGGTTATTCAGGAAATGGGAAACATATTTTTTCTTTCTTTGGCCTA
The DNA here is from genome assembly GCF_031877795.1 of Strix aluco. Lineage (NCBI taxonomy): Eukaryota > Metazoa > Chordata > Aves > Strigiformes > Strigidae > Strix > Strix aluco. Next base: position 124,529,259 of record NC_133931.1, read on the forward strand.
CCTCTGACAAACTACTGTTCTGCTGCATAACATTTTTATTCTCACCGGAGTATGACAAGCTGCAGAATGGAGCAAATATATATTGCAGACATTTGTAAAATGCTAGATGACTTTCCCTCAGACATAAGTAATAGGTATACTGGTTTAGGTGCAGGAAGAATAATAATTCACTCAGGAAAAGCTATAGCAATTGGCCTTGCATCTAATATAATTGGAAATGGTGAAATATAAAGGACTGTCACTGTCTTATTTCCCCCCCCTTTCCCCCTGAAATTAACCACAATCCATTATTTCATGTACTATATGATCATGTCATTTGGGAGCAATAAGTGACCACATTTCCTCAACTTTATCACCACTATTCTTGATTCTCTGTTGTTAAATTCACTCCATTCCTAATTTCTATTTTGAGCACATATGCTGGCCTTTAATTTGCAATTTACATGGATGATAGGGTGCTATTCAGAAACCTGTTTCTTGCTGCCTTTGTGGTTTTCACCTCACCTCATGTGGTCATTAGGATGAACAGCATATAATTAACTAAATTCATGTAAAGCCCTGAATTGCAAATGCTTGTCTGTACATCTAGTTTCTTAAAAAAATAGAGGAAATCTAAACCTAACCAAAACAAAACTTCTAGTGGTTTAAACGAAGTGTAAGAATCAGTTTCTGTTTTCTTGGTAGGTGATACTTTGGGCTGTATTCATCCAAACTATTTATTTATTTATTTTATCAGTGATTACACTTGTGTGTCACTCATTGTAGCTTAAAAATTATAAGATCTATTTGTGGGCAAGCAGCCAACAGTGAAGCCTATTTAGCTTGTCTACTTAGCTGAAGCCATATGGACACAAAATTACTTTCCTGTTGCCTGTAAAATATTTGCCAAAAAGTAAGATTTTTTTTTCTTTTCTTTTCACAATAAAATTATGTTTTTACAGACAAATTATGTTTGTTGTTGAGTGCTGCGGTTTGAGTTTGTTGCATTGTACCCAGAGTGAAACTTTGCATTGGAAATAGGAGCTAGATGTGGAGGTTGTAAGTGAAGCTTCAAGCTGAGGACTTTCTTGATTGTGAAATACTATCTTTAGAGATTGATTAACTTTGTTAAACAGCAGAAAAAAATCTAACAGACTGTCCAGTAAAGCAGGAATTACTCTGATACTATTTCCTGTAGACTTTTATTTTATGTTTTCTAACTTTTGCCTGAGACTTCAATTTGTCAGTGACTTTTGAATACCAGGGACGATTTTCGTAATCATTCAGAATAATTCAGTAAGACAGCTCTTGGAAATTAGTTTAGATTGGCACATGTACTACAGCAAGGGAGAGGAGAAAGTCTACAGACCCTGAAGAGGGAAAAGAAGGATAACTTGTGGTCTCGGAGCTCTGTAACGTCCCTGAGGTCTGTGCTGTTCCTGTGATTGCTTTGCTAAATGGAGAATGTTTGGACTCTCCTACCTGTGGTTTAGCCTTCTGGCCAAAGTTTTCTGAGCCCATTCATTAAGTCGTGGCTTTTGCACAAACAGAAAGATTCAGTCTTGTACTCCACATGCTGGAACACTCAGCCTTCTTGTTCCCGTGATTGTGTAAAGGAGCAGATAAGTGGAGTTGCTGGGAGTGGGGGATGCTGTGGTGGAGTTGTGTCATTGAATTACATACCAGCTACATGGCTGCCTATTACTAAGACGTTCACTGTGGTAGAATTACAGTTTCTGTTCAGCGTAGCTGCAATCTGCTAGGCTGTGGTGCTCAGTATCATAGGGGCGTTAGTTTATATTAAAAAGGGTACAGCATGGAAAAAATGCTGTACTCAGAAGTCATCTGAAATTTAATGATAAAACCTCATATTTGGGTCTTCGCAGTGTTATGCTTCTAAGCAAAACCATCTTTCATTTTAATATTGTCTTTTGTGCTTCTGAATTTCTTCCTTATCCTGTTAACCTGTGTGTGTGTGTTTTACTAAATAATCCCTGTCAAGCAGGACTATGTTGGAATAAGTCAGACAGAGTTCTATTGAATTTGATGGCTGAGTTGTTAACTCATTCAAAGCTTCAAACATTTTTGTTTACTTATTTTAAACAAAACTGTTTTTTGTTTGACAGGTATCCTATAAGAAGGATGTGCAAGATACTCATAGATACACTGAAGTGCTGAACAGGCCAGACATAAAAATAGCAACTGAGATAACAAAGATAATAAGTGATGTATGTTCTCATGTTACTTGTATTTTTTAGACATGCTGTTTTATTTATTCCAATTTCAGTCAGGTTGTTTAGAATGCTGCTGAAATTCTCAAATGTCTTGAGCAGAAAACCTGCAACCCCAAATCTGTTATGGAGGTTTGATTAAAAAAAACCCAAACAACCCCTTGCCAGGTGTGTTAGAAAGTTACAGGTTTCTTCTGTTTTGATGTTGACAGCATGACCTTTGCAACTATTGGTCATTGATCTAACGACAACATAAGGCTTACTAAAGTTGATTTTGTTTCAGCTTTATTCATGATAACCAGTCTCAAAATAAGTCATATGCTCGTACACTATACTGCGCTTCAGAAGACATACCAAGCCTTTTTTTCACCTCGGTACAAGAGAAACTCGCATCCCAGGACTCCCCTTCCTCCTCCTGTCTGAGCCGGCAGCGACAGGGAAATGCAATTCCCCACTGTCCTTCTGAGAGTGTGCAAACATGCTGCTTCTTGCATGGGGGCTCTCCTTCCCGAACACCCCTCTCAAATTCTTTGCCCTCCCACCGTGACATCTGCTAATGGATAGGTCAAGGAGCAGTTTGAGAAGCAGCAGTGTGTGATGCAATTTAATACTTTATTGTAGACAAGTCAAACAACATATATATATTAAAAGCCCTGAGCCACGATTTGAAGTAACTGCTAATAGTTTAGTGTGAGACTGACTAGGCACCTATGGAGAGACAGTTTTAAGAGACCTGAGATTCACCTTTGACTATTCCGAATTTTCTGAAAACCAAGAACTTCTACTAAGTCTCACGTTCAACACCCAAATTTACTAACTGCTGTTCAAGCCCTCTTTCAGTTAGAGCGGCTTTGGGAGTTTTATTTCTGTCAGTCAGTCTGTTGTTACAATGTGTCCTTGCTGATTCACAGTGCCTGAGCAATGCAAGAAGCCTATTTTAGGCAATTGGTAATTTAGTTTGTGATACCGCAAAGCACTATTGTTGATTCATCTGTGCTGTTTTCTAATGCATTGTGGAAAAAAATTGTAGGAATTTGCATGGGAGGCAGTTCAGCTGGAAAGATCATGTAACATCAACATTGTGGGACTAATTTCACTCTGTTACACCAATGCAACCTCACTGACACTGAGCAAGATTGCGGTGGTAAAACTGAAAGTGGAATTTGACCTTACATTTAAAAAAATCTGCTCCTCAGTCTAGTTTTGTTTCAAGACTGTTTTCAGCTGCTACAAATAATCCTGTGTAAAACTGCAGACCGTAGTAAAATGCTGAGCTACTGTAACTCATTCTGCCTTGATTGGGAGAACAATATTTCTCAGGCTTAAGCTATGTATTTGGTTAAAGTTGAATTTTGTGAATGCTGTGCATTGTGTTTTACAATAAATAAATACTATGTTGTTAAGGAGCTGAAGCCTGAGAAAGGCTTTCTTCAGAGATGATTAGAACAGTAGTGTCAATGCAGATCACTAAATGAGACTTTTTCCACTAGTTTTAATGCTTACATTTCTCTTGATAAAACAAAAGCAAACAATTTAATAGTGATTCATATTCTTTTTTTTAAGGCTGAGTACAAGAGAGGAAGGGGAGAGATGAATAAGGAGCCTGCTGTACTTGGAAGACCAGATTTTGAACATGCTAAAGGAGTTTCAAAACTGTTAAGCCAAGTAAGATTCTCTGTCATTTTACAATGACTTCATTCAGATATCTCGTTCCCAGTAATGCAAGAAAATATTTAGATTTTTAGATGATTATCTCTAATTGCATGAAGATTATGTTCTCAAACTTTTCATATAGTATTGCAGTGACTGGTAAATTTAAGATTTTTAGGAAACAGAATATACATTTTAATGCAAAAATACAATGAACTTTGACTGCTACAGCTCGTCTTTAGTGGAGATGGTGTATATTTATACAGATTATCTAGGATTTCTAAAATATTAACTGTATGTAATTTAGAGGCAAATTTTGCTACTCATTCAGTTTGAGTGGAACCTTACCCTGTGATTAATCCCACTGAAGTAACTAGGGTCTTTTGTGTAACTGCTTGCTAATGTGAGTAATGGGATCTGAATTTAGCCTGACATGTAAACCACCCGCCTTCCCTCCCCCTGAAACTGAACCTTTTATGTCCTACTTTCTGTTACATATTAACCTAAAAAAAAAAAAAAAAAAGAAAAAAAAGAAGAAAAATGGAGGGATTACTTTAGTCCATAACTAAAAGAAAGCTGAAAACACAAATATTCCCTCTTTTCCTCTTATGATCTTCTACTCATAAGATCTATGCATAAGACTCTACTACAGATCAGCCTGACATCGTGAAGAGGGATTTTTGACTGCTGACCCATTGTTTTTTTTCTTTTTTTCTTTTTTCTGGAGTAGTTCTTTAACAGTGCCTTGCATAATCCTAACTAGTAATCCTGTCAGGCTACACTTAGAGCTTTTGTAAACCCAGGAACAAATTCTGCCCTGCTGTAGGAGGAGGATAACACCCTTTGATAGGAGAAGGCCATGTTACCCTTCCCAGAACTAGAAAAAACTCCCAACTGTAGTAGTGTATATACTAGAAAAGTCTGAAAATCAGTGTTGTGTAACAAATAATTGTGATTTGGCTAGATAACAAACATCTTCCATAGGACTAGGATAGAATGGAATAATGTGTTGTAGAGAACAAGCTGCAAAACAGTCCAGTGTCTGTTTGCAAGAGGTTGAGCTCCTTCTGCTGCTACCAAACGTTGTCCTTGGATATCTGCTACATGATTTTCTGTTTCACACTGGACCGTCATTAACTTTGAAGCATTGATACTGCACAAAGGGAAAAAGAGAAAAATACATGTTTTTTTATTGCTTTGTTAACGATGTGTTCAGAATCAAAGTTAGTTTGTGTTTTCCAAATAGATTTCTTTCTTCCATTGTGTAATGGATCGTGTGCTCATTGCTTTGCTGATGAGCAAGTCTGCTAAGACGTTCTTTTGTGTTTAGCATCGTGCAGGCTTGAAAGTCAACCTGTGCTTTCTAAGAAGACCTGGGTGTCACTTATAGGAAAGGGAGCTGTCTGTCATTCAGCATACACCTTCAGTGGTTTTTGAAAGGGTTCATATCCAAATTTAGTGTGTGCTATCCTTTATTTCTACTCTGGCTGTCTATACACTTCTTTCCTTGCAGCCTGTTTCAGAATCTAGTGGGCTTGCAGCTGCTTGTCCTCACAAACGGGACCAAAGCAGATCCCTTTCCAATAGCCCTCTCCATCTCACTAAGCCTGGTACCCTTGAAGTTGTGGCCAACAGTCTCAACAATCAAAAACTACCAGCTGGATCATGGGGTCCTGCAGGCTGATGCTGAGCCAGCTGCATCATAGGCTTCCTCAATGCACTTTTTATCTCATTTTTATTAGATGTGCTTTTCCTCTTGGACAATGCATGCTGCATCTGCAAAAGCTTTATAATAGAGTTTCTTCACTGCCAGGGACTGGGATGGCAGCAGTTCTACTTGAGATCCTTCTACAGAAGAGAGCATTTGGTGTGCAATTTTAACTTCTTTAGAGAGTCCAAATAGTGCAGAAAGTGTGGCAGAAAGAGAGGAGCAGCTGACAAAACGTAGCTTGCTTACAGTTTATTTGTAAAGAAGATTCTTACTAAACCTTGGTGGTCCTAACTCTGCAGCCACCCGGCCTGGGTCCAAGTTTTGGGATCCTTCCTTCTCTTGTCTTCTCCTCAGTCTACACTGTTGTGGCTGCTTGCAGTGTGTGTGATGGTCCACGTACTTTTAGAAAGGGAGGCATTGCTTCAGTCTGACACTCTGCTGCCAGCCATCTGCATGCAGCAGCATGAAGGCTGTAAATACCAGGCTGCTTTTAGTAGTGGGGTGGTGCACTCAGCAATTCCATACATCCTCTGAAGGGAAGGCACTGGCCATGAGTTGTCTAATGTTTTTATATATTATTTGAATCATTATAACACTTAGACACACTGATCATAAATCAGGAGCACAGAAAAATGAAGATGACCCCTGTGTGCAAAGAGCAGGGTGGTGGGGCAGGATGAGGAATGCACCTGTGCTGTAGGAGAGGAAGAGCCCTAAATATGGGTCAGTCATGTCAGTCCTCTCCATGCAAGGATCATGAAGCAGGCTTGTAACAATTGCAAGATTTAAAAAATAATAAAGTTAACGATTTTTTTATTGTCTCCAGACTTTCTGTCTTTTAGGGTTTCCATTTGTTACTCAGCAAATGGGAGCATTTTAAACTTTCTGTGCTGAAAGTTGATAATCTCCCTTAATAGCATGAATCTATAAGCTGTGACATACAGAGAAATATTAGTTATTTGACCCTCACAGTAAATTTGCAAAGTTGACAATTCTGATGGATGTGATGGGAAGAGAAGATGATAACATGTTTTAATGTGGTGCATATGGGTAGGTAATTTAGGGAGTATAGAGAACAGGAGCAAGAAGAGGTCAGGCAGTGTGGGTGTAACCAAGGGAGAAAGCAATCAAGGCAAGCAGGAAGGCAAACAAAGTGAAGAAAATAGTGTTAATGTTTGACTGGCACTCCTGGCACTCAAGGCTCTACTAAATCGGTGTACCCCCTCTCCTTTTTTTTTTTTTTTTTTTTTTTTTTTTTTTTTTTTTTTTTAAATTTAACAAAGCTTTTGACAACAGCAGCAGCAAAAATAATAGCTCCCAGGACTAGTATATTTACCCACAGCACGTGGTAACCCCTTTCTGTTGATTTTAAACCAAATTTAAAACAGAAACTGTGTTAGCCCTTGTGAAAACATGAAGCTTGTCAATTTGCTGAATGTACATTGTATAATTTGGGTTATTTTTTGTATTTTTTATAAAAACAAGCTCTTGTTTATGTCTTCTTTGTGTTTTCTAATGCACTTTGTTAGCTTTTTCAAAGAGCTGCTGATATGAAGTATTCCCCTTATAGTGTTCAATAATTGGTTTTATGATGAATAATTTTGGATGTTCATATTTAATGCTGGATCTGGTGCTTATTGTTTCAGGCATAAAATTGTTAGATGTTGAACGTTTTTCAAAATGTACCTTCTCTGACATTGTCAGTAACAACACAAAGAGTCTAACATTTTCTCAGTCTTTCTTTGCTTTAAACTCTCCTAGTGCTTTCAGCAACCCATATAATAATTTAGCTATTTGTTTTTGTTGCATTTCCTTCAATAACTGTGTGCTCTCACAGGTTTTTCATTTTTTTAAAAATATGTTTTCATATGGTTATGAGGAAATGCTTTAGCTGCAAGTGTCTGCTTCATCCTGGGATCCCAGTGGTTGAATGATTCAATTTTTGTAGTTTCTTTGTAAATCTGAACAGTGGGGTGATGTCATCCACTTCTGAAACTGAACACTCCCTGTGTGAACAGCTTTGAACTACAGATTTGATTTAGGAATGTTGCTGCAAAGCTTCAAAAGACACTGCTCTGTCCAGCTGCAATTCTGACTTTTATAGGTTTTGTGCAAGGCCAATAAGAAGTTTGTTTATCCAGGCCTTATTTAATTCCAGTTTGGTTTTTCGGGGATGTTGTTGTGTTAAAAGCCTGCAAAGTCTGCTCTTTCTTCAGCAACAATTAGAGAGCAGCCTCCACACATTTCTTTTAAATTAACCCCTACTACATACTCTCTAAAAAAATAAACAGCCTTAAGACTTTAATTAAGATGGTAAATAAGTAGCCATCATTTTAAACCAATGATGAAATCTGTAGATAAGCTTCTACTAACAACTGTCATTTCTACTCCCACTTTTTGTTTGCTCTTCCACCATGTTACAGCATTGCTAAGACCTCCCCCCTTCAGATGTTTTAGAAATCACTGATGAAGTATTTTTCTTCCTTGTTTTTAATCAGAACCCTTTCTCTCAGACGTATTTTTGCTCTTTAAACTGCATTCATAACTTTCTCCTGTTGAAAAGCAGGATAAATACAGTGTGTGTTACTTCACAGTGACTCATCCATGGGCTTGCTCGTCTCTCTTCTCCCTCTCCCACCCCACACTTTCTTTCAAAAGGGAGAAAGAAACAGGAAAATACTGATAAAAGAGAAAGTGAATGCATGTGTAGCTTTCAATAAGACCAATCCCCTATGACAAGTCAGAGTTAAATTACTGCTGGAAGTGCTCTTGAGATACTGCCAGGGTCATCTGATATTATTGTGAGGCCTCAATTTTGCCCCAGAGCGACATGTGCAGTGGTGTTGGGGAGGAGAGCAAAGGCAATAGGCAGAGCAGCCAGACCAGGCAGCAGGGCCTAGAGGTACCAAGACATCCCTCACTGCAACAGGAATGTTTACAGTCAGGTTGGTGGGCGGTCTCCTTAAATTTGGGACTCTCCTGCACATTGGCATTAGGACACAGCCCTGTGAAAACTGGGTTCACTGGCTTTCCCTCTTTCCTTCAGTAGCAGTGATGTGATCTGAAGTGACACTAAAGAGGATTTATTACTGGAATCTCTAGATTGAATTGTATTGCTAAAAAACTCTTTTAAAAAAAGGCTTGAAATGACTGCAGCTGGAAGATGGCAAGCCAGTTGTGAGGAGAGGTCCCTTTGGCACTGATGCTTTCACAGTTAACAAGAATATCAGGGACCATGTTGTGCATTCTGCCTGCGTGCACAGTTTATGGCCATTTATTGGCTGGGCAGAAGACAGCCTGCAGTAGTAGGATACTTAAACTCTTGTGCACGATGTTGGTATGATGTGAGTTGATGCCCAAGGAGTAAAAGACAATTTTGCTCACCATACTGACTTGATCCCTGGTTTTGGAGGCTTTTTGAATCATGTATTCCAACACTGCCTGATTTTTATTAGAAGGCAAGTTTTGGATTCACCTTTTAAAAGAGAAAAGCCCTCTGATTTATTCCTTCACTGCTCGTACAGAATGTGGATTTGCCTTTGATAAAGGCAGTGTCTTTGTATTCAGATACATGCTTTTGCAATTGATCCAAAGCCAAGGCAAATATCAAACAATATGAACCAGATGAATCTACCAGAAGGCAGTAGATACTCTTTTCTAGAGTTAGTGTGAAAGATTATGAAGTTCATCATGTGTTCAGATAAAGTTTCTCTTTAAAAGTAACAATGTTTTAGAATTCCTTTCCTTTGAAAAGTTAACATAAGTTCTGGAATCATAATGTAGTTCTTGAGCATATATGGTTAGTTCTGTTTGGGTGGCTTAGTTTTGGTTTCTTGTTATCCTGATTAATGAGATAGCGGGCATCGTGGCTAAACATAACGAGGTTGTGTAAGCTAAACCATGTTGAGAGTCTTTTGAGGCAAGGAGGAACTAAAAAAGAAAAAGAAAATTCTTCCCACAACTAAAGCTGAGAAAAAAAAAAATTTGAAGGATATTGTTTGAGGTGGTTTAACCACTTTATGATACATTCATGGGGGAATAGAGAAAAAAGGAATAAGGAAAAAGCCGTGTATTTATTTAATGCAGAGCGTGGTAAATTATAATGGATGTTGCATAGGCTCAGATATCAGGTGTCTGACTAACATTCATGAAAGCAGCATAATTCAGAGTGAACTTTATTCTCCTCCATTATGCCCAGCTGTTGGAAAGAAGCAAGGCATGTGTGCAAAGTCTCCAGATGTTTGATGATCATGCACACCAAGGGGGGCAAAGAAGGGAGATTTACTATTTGTTCGATTTCATATTTTCAGATTCTGAATTCAGTTCTTCAGCATGTTCTGTCGAATTTTTGTGATTTATCTACTTTTAATGCCATTGCCTCAACATTTATATATTGCTTATTTCCTCTTATATGTTTTGTCATTCCCCCTTTTTCTTTTGAACAAGAAGAAAAGAGAGTGAAAATGATGGCAGACAGTCATTTAATTATGCTTTCTAACACTGTAATGAGGTGGGCACTGTCCTCAAGAACGGACTGTACTACAGAGAGATTCTTTGGGGTCTCATGGGACATTTCTGGCAGAATTAAAAATAGACTTGGGGGCTCTGGTGGCAGCCTAGCACAGTGAGAGTGACACATGGAACTGGTGGTGGTAAGATGTCCAAGTGGGAAGTTTGATTCTGACTTCCCACTTACAAGTGGTTGGAAAATTTACAAGTGATTAATTTTATAAGTTTTACAATTTATTAATCTTATAAATGTTTTTTATTAAAACATATTTTTCATCTCATATATGAATTGAATGATTCTCCGTGAGTAGATTATTATTGGTAGTCAAACAGTTCTGGTTTATTTGATTACTCAGGTGAGTCATATGGTTTTGTTTCTGTTTCCTTTTTATAAATCCTTCAGCATCAGTAATTGCATGTGACAATCTTAAAACTGTTTTTTTATTTTAGTAAAATTCAGATACATAAAAATTACTTTGAAACCAGCAAAAGACAGTCACAGGTGTGGCTAAACTGAGCTTCTTTAAACATCTTCATTGTTTAAAGATTTATGGATAAGGCAATTGCCTTTAATAAGCTCCTTTGTAGTCTGAATTCTCTGTGCCTTCTTTAAGTGCTACATGTTAATATTAGAAATGTTTGTTCTGGTGGAAGGTGAAATACAAAGAGCAGTTCAGTAAGGAAATGAAGAACCACCGGTACAATCCTCTTGACAGTGCTTCCTTCAAGCAAGCACAGATTGCATCCACCTTGGCAAGTGATGTAAGAGAATTTGCTTTGTATTTTACATGCATTTACATTCTGAAAAATCTGACATTTGTTCTCAAGCAGAATTTCTTTTTACGAATTACTCTGAGTAGCAGTCTCTGCTATACAGTGTGACTGTATAGCAGGTACAGCATGTTGTCCATTTCTTCCTCTGCTCTGATAAAGCCCTTCTCCAAGGGCTTGTAAAGTTTTTCATAACCATTTTAGATGAGATTTATCTTGCTTAACTTTGTGTGTCAAAAGGTATGACTGCTTAGTCTGAGATAATTGCTTGGTACTCGGTCCCTTTGTATTCAGGAAAGAAATAAACAGGTCTAGAGGGCAATTCTTCTGACCTGTTGTAGATGCCTGTCTTTAGAGGAGCAGAGTGCTGGCATCTCTCCAGTGGTTGTAGAAGGAGGTTGCATTAGCAGCTCAGATGTAGATGTCTGTTTTCAGACTTCACTCTGCCAGCTGATCTTCTGAATGTTTTTACAAAGTACAGCAGTCACTAGATTCAGCAGTGGGTGCCTGCTGCTGGAGCCAGATTGGATAAAAACATCTATATCGAGTGATAATACTGTTGGGATAATATATTTAACAGTGTGTCTAATGCTAAAAATGTGAGCTTTTCTTTAGGCCGTGATCCCAGATAGCCAAGAGACAAGCCTACATTCTCTAGTCCCGTGTTTCCAAAGTGTGGGGCACCACCCAACGGGAACAGGAGAGGCCGGCTCTGGGAAGGGTCCAACAGAATATGTAATTGTTTTCAAAATCTAAACGTTTAGTGAAAATTCATTGAAGTAATTATTATTTTAAGATATATGCAAATTGAATATCGTTGATTTGAAGTCCGCCTAAATCGGTGAAGAACATAATACGTATGTGGAGGTGACTAAAGGTATTGGTTTAAAAGATTTGTCATCCAAGATAGGTAAGGTGGCAGGTTTTCTTCCTGTAAAGATAGGCATCCAGCAATGAAATGTATGGAAAATGCTACTATAGGCTGATAGGAAGTTATGTTTTGCTACTTCATTAAGTGATTATCTTTTGCCTTAGGTGACTATATTACTTATCTTTGCTGAAAGCAATCTGTATTAAATAAATTGAGGAGCACTTCCCTTTAACTGTTTTATATACAACTTTTTTATTTGGACAGTTAGTGTAATTCCAGAATCAAGAGAAAAAGAGCGAGAATCAACAGTGTTTAACATGAGTAAACTCAAAGTATTGAGGAAGATATTCTTGATTTAAGATTTTTGGGGGTGGGGGAAAAAAAAAGGAAAAAAAGAAGTAATAATGGTTCCTTTCTAGTCTGAAAAGTCATACAAGGTGTGATTTTGTTGTAAGTGTCCTTTTTGAGGAGAAGTTTGAGTAGTTTCCAAATACATGCTCAGTAGAATGAATCCTTTATTGTTGTTCCTTTTGCTCCAAATAATAGTAAATGACCACCATCTAGTGGCTGGTAGAGATTGTTCAGGCAAGCACTTAATGCTTTCTGTTTCTGGACGGCCTCACTGTAATATGAAGCTGTGAATTATTTCGTTAATCTTTATTTTACATAACCTGAATTCTCTTTCCAGGTGAATTACAAGAAAGATTTGGAAAGCCTACATGATCCAGCCTCTGACCTACCAAACCTGCTATATTTAAACCATGCTTTAAATATCAGCAAAATGCATAGCAGTGTAAGTTGCCTTTGTAAGAATGATCTGAAAAATATATGTTGTAAGGAATGTAGTACGTGTAGTCACTGTAGAATGTATAAATTTTTGATACTTGCTTCATGGTTTCATATATAGTAGACTGTAGTGTTATAACCATAGTAGTTGGGGGATGTAGTGAAAAAAAAAAAGGGCTTTTAGGGAGAGATATTTCAGTTATTAGAACAACTACTATACTAGGTAAGAATCACACAGACTTCTGGTACTTGATCCATTTCTTCTTATGTGTCTGAAACCTTGTCTTTTTTTTCCTTTGTTGATCTAAGATACTTCTTTCCTTGCAAATCTCTTTTTGTCTAAGATCTTACTTATTGCTTTCATCTGCAAGTCTCTGTACAGAAGTGACTGTTATGCTAGTTTAATATTTGAACTTCTGCCATAAACAGCCTCTTGAGTGCTAGCTTCCCTTAGAGCTTCTCTGTCTAAACCTTTTTTCCCCTCCTAAATGTCTGAGGCTTCCTACACTGGATCAGGTAATGGACCCATACTCCATTCTGCCAAGTAACAAGACATGCCCTTGATGGGGCTGGTAGTCTGGCATAGGATGGTGATGGGGGTTGAAACAGGGAGGAAGAAGTAGGAAACCCCTGGCTTCTGTGTAGTGCTGGAGCTTCTTCCCTCACAGTTGAAGAGCACCTATGCTACATGCGCGGTGCTTGTAGGCTGGTTAGCTGCATTTGTCATCTTTACTCCAGAAACCACAGAAGGGCTGCACAAGTGCTGTGGAAAGGCATGAGTGGGTGGTACTGGGAAGGAAGATTGCTCATGGTTGGCAGGAGGTGAGCAGTTCACACACAAAGGGTTAGCCCTAATGACTGGGTCATCTTCTGAGTCAGTGCTTGCTTATGGAAGCTTATGTCTAAAATAAAATAATCCAGCCTTCCTGTCTTTACTTGAATTTTGTGTTGTTTCGTGAATTGAAACTTGGTTTTTATCTGTCTCATTCCGATATGTGAAGCTAACACTGACTATCCCCTGTTGTATGGGTAATAAAGGAGCTGATAGCTTTTACTTCCTGCATTCTTCATGTGCATTTTGGCCTAATTCTAGTTTCCTTCAGTGTAAGGTAAGATTAGCATTCTTTTTGCTGATTAAATGAACGCCTTTAGAATGAGCTTCATCAAGTCATGATTTTATCTGTAATGAGATAGAAACCTGGACTCTCCCTTAAGGCAGCTCACTTCCTGCAAAATTCATTTCTTTCTATTGCCCAGGAAGCATTGATTCATATTGTCTATGCCCTCTTCTGAGGACTCTGTAAATACTGTCTGTGATTTTTGCGTTGTCCAGGTGCTGGTGGATATTTTTTCTTGCTGCGAGCAGCAAGAAGAATGCTTTGCCAGTTCCCGAGGTCTCCACTAACTATTTGTCTTCTACAGAAATCCCATTTTCAAAATCCATCTCAGATTTGACCTCCCCATGTCATCTCTCTGATTTTAACATGGCTTAGTCTCTTGTCTTTCTCCATGCTTCTCCAATACCTTCTTTGTGTTCTCCTCCTTGTCTCTCCACAGCTCATACCAAATCTTCCTTGAAGTCTGCTTCCCCTGTATGAAACAGTCTTCCTGACTGTGCTGTTAACTGATTTAAGACTGATCATATGGTCTGTTTTTTTTTCCCTCTGAAACACAGAGCTTCTTGCTGATTGCCCAGTTTTGCTGTTTCCCTGTAGTATACCTTTCTCCCTCAAACTTTATGCTTCTCTTCATCTTTTGCGTAAGATAGCTACACCTGACCTGGTGTGGCACATTGGAACCTGTATGGTTAATTAAACTCATAAACTAATATGGTTGATTGAATTGATTTGCTGATTGACCTAGCACGTAAAAGTGTGTGCAACTTTATGAAAAAAATATACCGTAATACCAATGCAAAGCTGTTATACAAGTCAGCTTCCATGGGAATAAATTGCAACAGTTAAGACGAAACCTTGATGGGCATGTTTGGACACAAATAGACTGATTTTGACAGGTTGAACTCATCCTATTTTCATTATTTTTATGAAGGAGAGAGTTCACAAGGTGGAACTTTCCCTTCATATGTTATACATGTAAGTCTCTTTCTCATGAACTATGGAGACATAAAATTTCAAACTTTGATATATGTACAACAGCTGTTTTTTTGTTTTGCACACTGTAAATCTGTTCCTGTTGTAGAGACTTTGAGATGCTAATGAACTACAGACTAAAAAAAAGGGAACTTAGATGTGTTTCATTTTATGGAACAGGGTGAACAAATAGGATTTAAGAGACGGAATTTGGTGCCTGTAGTTAGTGTACTAAAAGGCTATGAGATTTACCTCATTTGATTTTATAAAATTATTTTTTAAATTTTGTTCCATTAGTTGAGGAATGGACTAAAAGTATGAAATCAGTATCTGTAGATAGTTTTCATTTGTTTCCACTACAGAAGTGATTTTGCTATGTGACATTTATAATGATTTCCACTAGGAGGCAAAGTCAGACTATCATATGTGTTCCTTTGCACTTCAAATACAAACAATAATGTTTATTTTCTAGTGAACATAAACATTTGACTTTTGAATGAGCAGGACAAGCATTTTCTCGAGGAATTTACAAACGCTATTTTTTATCATATCCTTTTTTTCATTTCATCACAATATTTTAAATTCAAATTCGACAGTAGAACTGAGTTGGGAGGCCCAAAATACAGTTTCTTTTATGCTTTCTCCCATAGTTATTTTAAATGGTATTTAAATTGCAGAACCTTCTGGATTTTGTTTGTTAAAACATTCTTGGATATTTTTTGTTTCAGTATGAATATAAGAAATCTTTTAAGCAAAGCAAGGGCTTCTATCATTTCACCTCGGATACAGCTGAACAAATCCATCACAAAGAAAATGCAGTGCTTCAAAGTCAGGTATACGCAATCATAAATACATTTTGCAAAGAGAAAAATGCAGCATTCTAACAGTGATTAAATCAGGCACAAAACTGCATGACAGATTACAGTGATGTGCAGTGCATATTCAATCAGAAGCACCCCATGAGGAGAGAGGAGAGTATTTTTGCAGGACCCAAACCTAGTGCAGAAGCCTGACAGGGAAAGAGATTTGTAACACTTTTCTCAAATACAGATATCACTATTTTTGAAGAGGCAAATAAATTAAAATGACATTACTCATTCTCTATATCATATTTTGATTTATAGCTATTTGCTTTCCTTTATGGCTTGTATAGAATATTCATCATACCCCACACTGATTGATTGAGATAAGTAATGTGTTTGCCCATCTTAATCAAAAGAGTGTGAATGAGTGAGTTCAGAAGGCTTGTCTGGGTTTCCAAACAAAGCGTATTTGCTTTTTGAATTAGCATAAAGTTATGCTTTGGTGTCTTAACCCTCTGTCCTTCAGTGTGATTTTGCTGCTAGCTTTAATGTCATGGTCACTGGCAGCTGTGAGGAGAATGTTGGTGCAAGACCACACCCTACTTGAGGCCATAGTTTTTCTTCCCTTTTCCCTGCTACAGGTACAAACAAAAGTGCATTTCACAAAGGTGCTCCTGAGCCTGAAGGAGAGATCTGTGGGGCCTGGCTGTGAAACAGATTTTGTTGTTGGTACAGTAACTGTGTTGTTTAATGGAAACATGACAGGGGATCCTATTGTAAAGCTGCCAACTGTTCAGACGTAGGTTATTCAGCCAAAATCATGCAATTAGTTTAAGAATTGTGATTGATGCGCCTGACTCCTGATGTCTTCAAAGTCCACCATTTTTAGGTCTGACATTTTGAAGCAAAGGAATAAAGACAATTTCCTTGTCTACCTGCCCTATTGCTCCAATGGGTTAAATTTGGGAGGAGTCTTCCAAGTCAAAACCTCTAAGGAGTATGGCTAAGACAGGGTTTGTCTGTCGCTGTGGCAAGCAACCAGATCTTCTCTCAGCTGTTAACAGCCTTTATTTTAATTTTCCTAGGTCAAGTACAAAGAGAATTATGAAAAATCTAAAGGCAGATCAATGCTGGAGTTTGTGGATACACCAATGTATCAAGTTTCAAAGGAGGCTCAAAAGATGCAAAGTGAGGTTAGTAAAAATGTGTGCTTGAACTAGTAAAATTTAGATCAACAGAGAAGCTAACAGGCATCTTGTGCTCAGGTTAAGAAAACATATGAAGCAGATCATAAAGGTTTTATGAATTGAGGATATGGTAGAATTAGTACTGAGTAGTTCTCTTTGCTATTCTGTAGCTCAGTTCTTCCTTCAAATTTGTTTCTCATAAGGCCATTGGTGCTAACACTAGACAGAGATTGTATGTAACGTCATTTAATTGAGAAGAAGCTCAAGAAGTCATCTAAATTGGAGATGACTAACTTTTTTACCTTTTGCCTTAATTCCATCTTTAATGAGGGAGGGTTCTCAGGTGGGAACGAGTGAAGCTGCAAAGCTTCACTGTGACTTAACTGAAATGTGTTCTTGCCCATTCAGCTTGGGGAGCTTAACAAGGGAGAACGACTGCTCCCAGGCTCCAGAACAGCACTGGCTGTCCTCTCAGCCCATATTTTTGTAACTTTTTATTAAAAGCTTCCAGTGATGGAGATTTTGTGACCTCCCAGGCAGTCTAGTTCAGTGCTTCACCATCCATCCCAAGAGAGAGTATTTCCCTGTGTCTCCCTTGCTGCAGTTTGATTCTGTTATTTTTGCTGTGTAATGAAAAACAGATTATTTAATCCTCTTGGAGAAACTTCTTTGTGTTTAAAACCATTACCTTGTGTGCCATTTGTCTTCTCTTTTCTCTACCAAGCAAACTGTTTCTTTCATAGGTCAGGTTAAACATTCTCTTTAAAATATCATACATATGTATTTTTGTCTAAATTTTATATGTCTTGTACAGATAATCTAGGTAATGAAATGAGTAATAAAGTTGCTTATTAATGTGATGACTGATTTATGGCATGGCTCATTTCTGGCTCTGTTTATAATGTTCTTGTACCACTAATTGTTGTTTTTGCTTCAATAGAAAATATATCGCAAAGATTTTGAAGAAGGGATCAAGGGAAGACCATCAATGGATTTAGACAAGACCCCAGAGTTTTTGCATATAAAACAAGTCACTAACCTTCTGAAAGAGGTAGAGGATTTTTCTTTTTTTTTTGTTAAGTTGTAAATGAGCAATAAGCAGTATCACTACAAGGTACTGAGTGTTGAACAATTTACTGTTAACTTGGTAGCTAAATACAAAAGTGACTTCATGAGTAAAAATTGCTGCATGTCATTTTATATTTTGGATAGTCCTGTAGTAAGAATTGATACTTTTTGAAGTTTCCTTATGAACATAAGGAAGTGATAGCTCAGCACACCTGAACCAGCAAAAAGGAGTTAAATGAACAAATCAGATGACTCCATAGAAAATGGTTTGTTGGCAGGACATTCCATCTGAGGGCCTCAGTTCTGGAATTCCTCCCTTGGGCTCAAATAGCCTAAATTTGGTGACCTTCCAGACTTGTTGCAAAAGACATCTGTTTGATAGGGTTTTGGAGAGGGCCTAGAGTTTTCTTTCCAGATAGATGAAGGGGTGGAAAGGAGGATTTCTGTTGGTGTCCAGATGGCAGTTCTTCCTTTTGAGTGATTATTTCAGGTTTATGATAGTCTGTTGTGATTATATGGTTGCCTTGAGCTGTGTGTAGTCACTTTTAACTAATATAGTTGAAATAATAATCTGTCATACATGTTATTGATGAAAATAAAGAAGACCAAAGTTCCATAATATAGCTATGATATTACATAGACTACTTTAAGCAAATTTTGTTAGAAGGTGCAAGTTTTCTGTATTTCCATTGTTTCTTTAAGATTTGTCCAATGTTCTTCATTTGTATGTGGCATAATTTAAATAACTTTTTTTCCATAAGTGAGAATCCTTCTATCTTTAGTCTTTTTATATTGTTACTCAAAACTGATTTTATGTTAGGTTTTGAGTACTGGTTGGTTCTATAGATTAGACTTACTATTTGTCCAAATTTAGAAGTAAATGTGTCAGCAAAATTCATAGTTAGAAATATCAGAGCTGCTTGATATCCTCCATTTGAATTTGGGAGTCAACAGTACCTTGTTTATATTTATTGTATTAAGAATTATGTTTTTTGCTGTGACCCATATGAACGAATTGAGGTTGCTAGAACTAAAACCCCTTGAGCCTTGTTTCTTTCCTTGTTCTTAAACAACTTATCCCAGTTTATGCTGGATCTCATATGGGTAAAGAAAAGATTTCCTTTTTGGATATTTCTTTATTATTCATCCTCTAATTAATAATTTATTCCAATAAGCCTGTCTGTCAGATAGAAAAGTCTCAAGCTAGGTCTAGTTTGCACAGTACCGTTCTGTTCGTGCATGTCCCATGTATGCCTACTGACTGGGGAAAAATGCAAATGCTTGCATTTCATTGAGTTAATCTTTCTGCACGCTGGATGTCCACAGAAGTAGTTAGTGCATGCATAGTTGCAGGTGTGCTGTAAATGTTAATCTTTGAAAATTTTGGTGTAACTTCCCTCCGTAATACTACATATGTCAAGATATTCCCTAATTCTTACCTCCTCAAGTTTTATAACTCATTAGTTAGGGAGTAAACCATGCTTGTAAGCCAGAGAGGAAGAATATGAGAAAATGGAAATGGTATTTTAATGCATAACTGCATGCATTTCATGTGATTTTTATATCCACATTCAAGGAACAGATTCCAAAACCAAAGATTACATAGGTCAAATTAATGATTGTCTTTCAAGATTTAGCAAAATGATGTATTTTTTCATAGTCAAGGATGTAGCTCAGTATTTTTGCATGAAGGTTCAGAATAAACTTTAGATAGATACTGCATGAAACAAGGAGAACCTGGAGTTATTAAAAAATGAATTATTCGGTGTCAGCTGTGTTCCAGCTTATTCTGTTGCCTTCCCACTGTAGAGAATTCTGCAAATACTTTGCATTTCGTAACAGTAAGAACTTTCTTCTCTGGAACCACTTTCACAACTCCTCCAGAAGAGATAGCTGAATTTAATAATTCTAAATTAATAGAAGTTGTTTCTTGCTTGTTGTAGGACATGCTGCTCATGATAAAGAGAAGTGCCTTTAAAAATGCCTGGTTTCCTTTTGTTTAAATAAAGAGCTTATACAGAGACAAAGGTGTTCACTGCTGCTTATGAAATTAGTATGTGATTAGGAGTATTAATTCATGTGTATATAAATCCTTCTAAAAAATACTTTCTTCAATTTTGTTCTAGTTTCTTTGCTTAAAAAAGTCTAACCCACACCTGGAGATGGGAAGAGCAATTAAAAATCCCTACAAAACTTAAAGATCTTGAACTTCAGTAAGCTTAGATCAGCTCTCTAGGAATTGGGAAGAGGAAAAAGAACCAAATGTCCATGGGCAGGTTCTAGTGTGCTTTTAATTTTATACCAAACATTTGAGTACTCTGGAGGCTGCAGTTGCTAAATGTTGATAGATCATATCAGTGCAGTGTCAAGGGCACAGAAGTGATATGGTAGGAATATTGCTTCTACATTATAATTTATCAACCAGTCATTTTAACAGGTCCTAGTATGGTGTTCAGGGCATCCATCCTGATTGTGATGCCATTAGTGGAACAGAGGTAAAAACTGCAGCACAGCATATATTGGTCTGTAAAAGCAAATGCTACTGCAGTTAAAATGTCTGTAGAGAGGCAGCTGAGGCCCCTAAACAATGTGCTAGCGCTGTATAGGAGAGGACTGTTTTTCAAGAGCACAACAGGAAAATACATGACTACATTAAAACCTTTTAACTTTTTCAACATTGTACCTTTTGATTTAATAATTTCCAATTCTATTTTAACTCTGAAACCTCTACTTCAGCTAATTCATATTTCATAGAAATTTCAAAGAGACCCTTCAGACATTTAATAAGTGGCATTTCTTTTCAGGATCTTGCATACAATATTAAGTGGAGAAATCTTTCTTTTTTTTTAATCCTTAGAAAGAGTATAGAAAAGATTTGGAAGAAGGGATAAAAGGAAAAGGAATGACAGTGTTTGAAGATACACCAGATTTGATTAGAGTGAAAAATGCAGCTCAGATATTAAATGAGGTATGTTATGCTAGTCAAGGTTCTTGATGTCATAGAAAGTTCACTCTCTATGTTATACTTGACTGAAAATACTTGATTTTTTTTTAAACATAATCTACAATGAAATATGTAAGTATTGAAACTAAGGCTATTTCTGTTTTGCTCTAAGAATATAGAAAAGCACTGGAAAAAAACAACTTACGACAAATATTTCAGATTTTCAGGGAATTAAAAGGTCAGTGGAAATTGTTAAGGGGGGTCATTAGGTACAGCACTTAAAACTGGGTTCATTTTTCCATCTATTTATTAGTTCAGCTAGTGTAATTAATACTGTAATGGAAAAAGAGTTAACTGTTAATGGACTTGTAAAGAAAAGTAAATTAAATAATTCTGAATTTTTTTGAATTACATACTTGCTATCTAAAAAAAAATGTTGGTAATGACTGCAAAGCACCTTGGGAAGATCTTTTATCCAAACAAACTATTCTACTTGTGAAAACCTTTTTCCAAAAGTAGAGTTGTTCCTGAAGAAATGGATTTTCTTGAGCTTGTGGTTTATCCAATGCAAACAGACAGGTGGAGGCTCCTTCCAGAGTGTATTTTTAGACCTGAGCTTTGGTATTATCTGTGTCAGTCTAAGTTGCTCTGAAGGTTATGTGGAAGCACATAAGTGTGCAACCTACTCTCATTTAAGGGCTGGGAGTGGAAGTGTAAGACTCCTTGATCTGTGTACTGTCTCTTGAAGACCACCCTGAGGAACTCGTGTGCTTGGCAAACCTGCGTGCTTAGCAGAGCTGCAAGCTGCGACACTGGCACGGCTGCAGCTCCCGTGGATGAGCTTGCACAGGCTGCCTGGGAAGCCGCAGTGGGGCTGGAGGGTGTGGGGAAGGAAGAGGGAAGGCAAAGCTCATGCTGCACTTCATGCCTTCGGGAATCATTCTTTCAGACTAATATATATTTATTTTATATATTTTATATTCATTTACTATGTATGTGTGTATGTATATATGTTTATTTGCACACATATACATACATAGCCATAAGAACCAGAGGGAATGCCATGCATAGGGCAAATCTGACCACTGTAAACAAGTGCAGAAATACATAGCTGTAACTCCCAGGATTCTTCTCCTTGGTGTTTTACACAATGTGAAGCTGGGAGGAAACATCTGCCATTCCACCTTTAGCAGAGAGGAAGTGAGGGATGATGTCTTTTCACAGGATAACTTACACTTTATGCAAAAACCTGTGGTTTGTGAAGTAGACAGTTGTTTTATCACATTTATTTCCACATCAGAGTGGGACAGAGATGGAAGACTGAAAGTCATTTTGCTCTTGTTCTTGTAAGTGATCAGAAGGATATTTTCCTTCTTTGTTCTAACTAGTGTTCAACCTAAAAAATAATTAACAAGAAAAGTAAGAAGAATTTTTAAAATTATTTGTATGTATTTGGAAAAAAAACCAGACCTGTTTTCCACAGGGAGAGATAAACTAGAATAGAAAAAGAGTGATTACTACTATAGTAGCAGAAAGAGCATTGCCTGAGAATCTTTTAATTTTGTATTAAATCAAAAAAAGTACAACTGTTGTATAGAGTATTTCAGTATTACATTTTAATATAATTTGCTGATGAACAAGAAATATATCCTTGCTTGGAAAAGCTGAAGATGAAATATTAATTTTGTTTCCTGGTTATTGGTTATTTATAATTTATGTTGTGAGAAAAAGGCAGCAATCATGGATGAGTACTGCCACTTGCCTGATGGCTGTGGTTCAGGAAAGACCTATTAAATGAATAAATTACAACTTCCTGCTCTGCAAGTTCACTGGGAACAATTCTATGTGGTATTAAATTTCTAACATGTAGTCTTTTCATAAATAAAATATCTTCTTAAAAGTAAAATGTGTTTCAGTTAGGCTGGCACCAAATACCAGCTTATTACACTGTGTTCTGCAGAGCTAAACTTCCCCTTTACTTTAGAGGATAATTGTAACAAGCTGTCTGGACTGATTTCCCCTCACCGTCTGCCAAATTAAAAATTCAGTGGTAGAGATTTGTACACTCAGTGAATATCTCCTGAAGTTTTTCTCCTGTCATTTGCTGTGTGTTTTCCTGACAAAAGAGTACCACAAGTCTTGAGAGTTGTGACTCATGAGATTTTTGATTGACTCTAAATTTTAAAATTGGATCTCTTGTGCAAAAATCTACCTGTAACTCTCTGGCTATTGTGACTATAATATATAAAGTTTTATCTTCACAGAAACAATACAAGAAAGACCTGGAAACTGAAATTAAAGGGAAGGGCATGCAAGTTGGTCCAGATACTCCTGAGATAAGACGAGCCAAGAAAGCTTCTGAAATTGCAAGCATGGTCAGTATGGTACCTGATAGAAGCTTTCCATTTGACAGAATGCAACAAATTATTGACATTGAGAATTCCAGGTGATGACCAATCTAGGCAGTAGCAATACCACAGATTTTACCAGATACTTAATCCGTTGAGATGCATAGAGTCTAAAAGGTGCATAATCAGGATATGGGGAAAAGTTAAGACTTCCCAGAACTTCGACGTTTCTGTCATCTTTTGCAGGTTGTGCTTGTTCCTCATGAACCATGCCTGGCCTGGGCTGTGTTCAGTAGCTGCGGGCCCTGCTGCTTGTAGATCTAAATAGTTGCTTGTTTAGTTAGGGAAAAACGATAAACAGAGTTAGAGAGATGCTAAAACCTTATGACCCCAATCTTGCAAAGCACAGCTGAGGGAGAAAGTCTTGTTTACACGTGTCTGCCAAAGCTGCAAAGACAGGTGGATGTGAAAGGCTACATCAGATTTTAAGTAAGCAGATTTTTAACTGGTCAGCAGCTGTAGCATAGTTATCTCATAGATAGATAGTACAAAGCTAATGCTGTTGGATCAAAAGTTATTAGGTGTTTTAAGAATGATCAGTGGAATCGCACAGGTTAAAGTAGGAACAATTTAATAATTTGGCTGTCAGACATGTGAGTATTTCCAACGCTATTCTTTTCAGAAAGAATACAAGAAAGACTTGGAGAATGAAATTAAAGGAAAGGGAATGGAAGTGGGCACAGATACACCTGATATACAACGAGCCAAAAAGGCTTCTGAAATTGTAAGCCAGGTGAGTATAGAATGAATCTCTTAAGATTACTATGGAAGTAAAACATAATGAGATTTTAAAAACATAAAATCTTCTTGAACATACTTGGGCGAAAAGAAATAAGCAGTGCACAATAAAAACATTAAATTAAAGAAATTAAAGAATTTGTTTTAAAGTCTGACCAGTGCTATCAGAATAGCTTTGAAGGTGGCATGTACAAATAACTGTAAAATTAGTTATGGTATTTTTTCCTTCTTTTTTCGTCAGAAAGAATATAAAAAGGATCTGGAGACTGAAATTATAGGAAAAGGGATGCAAGTTGGCCCATATACTCCTGAAATACAACGGGTCAAAAGGGCTTCAGAAATAGCAAGCCAGGTAGGCATAGTTCAAGGGCTGTATGTTTTAATTCTGTGTAACAATGAGTGCTTGACATACATGGCTCAAAATACTTCCTCTCTGTCTGTAGAGACTTTGATACCCATATTAAATTAATTTACATGTAGCAAAAAGTGTTACTGCCTGATTGTTATTTGTATTTAGGCCTGTCATGCCATGTAAATTGAATTTAATTGTTTACATCTACTTGAAGGTCTTTTTACATTACCTAATGAGAAGGTTTTGTATATCCTGACAGTGAAGGGAAAATATATAATATAGATGAGAATGTATATATTTAGTGTGGGACACAGTGTTCAGGTGTCTCACACAGACAATGATAACAATATCATGGAGGAGAGAGGTTGAAATAAATACTGTGCAAGGATGTTAAGACTCATCAGCAATAAGCATCTTTTGTTGCAGTTCGGATATTCTGAGCCCAGGAAAGCAGGAAATAAACATTTAAAAATTATTTTTCAGAAAATGTACAAAGATGAAGCAGAGAAGATGCTCTGTAACTATTCTGCTGTCCCAGACACTCCAGAGATGGAGAGGATAAAAAGTACTCAGAAAAACATCAGTTCAGTGAGTAATAGTCCTTCTCTCTTTGCTTGCAATTTTTCAGATATTTTTCAGTTTAAATAGGCTCTCTTGTGCTGCAGCATGAAATAGGGAACTTATGAGTAAATGTCCTTTGAACCATTTGCATAATTTTCCTGGCAAAAGCTGTATCACCCATTTCTTTCAATAAAAAAATACCCAGTTTTTCTAGGTGTGACACTGTTATTTTGAATTGCTAAACCACTTATACCACCTTGCCAAGCCACAGTTATTTTTAAATGAAGATCTTTTTTTTTTTTTTTCCCCATCAAGCCCCAGGAAGTACTTTATTTAAAAGGACAAAAAAATCTAAGTCTTGTTACTGTGCATATAAGATTTTCCATCTGCTTCCTATCATATGTACAGAACATCAAGATTTGGGTATAAAATTAGAACAGATCAGGTTTCATAAATATATATGTCTAATGATTTTATGTTATACTGGATATATTTTTAAATTTTATGCTAGATTTATGTTTCAGTTTATCCCTAAATAGAAATTATGAGCTTAGATTTCTAAAACTGCCCAGTTTGAGATGAATTCAGTTCCATTTTGTTTTTGGGCCCATTCTGCTGTTTGTAATTCTGGCTTTGCTTGTAATATAACAGAGAAGAGAGGAGTAAATAAATATAACCTCCAGAACCAAAGGCGGTCCAGTTAGTGTCTGCTTTTTATGGCAGACCAAGTAATACTAATAAAGCCAATGATCTGTGAGAAAGGAATATGCTAAATATTTTAGTACTATCTGATGCAGATGTTCTTTAACTTAGAGATATTCTCAGCTTCTCCAACTCTGTGCAAGTATAAGGTCAATTAGTTTCTCTCAGAGGCGTTTACTTGCAGCTATCCCACATCACTGCATCTTTCCTAGTTGGGTAAGAGCCTGCGGGGAGATGAGAGAAGAAAAGTCTCTGAGGCTGCTCTAGACAGTGGTCTCTCTTGTAACGTCTTCCAGCCATTACCTGCTCCTTTTCTTCCTTCAGATGAGAGCAGCTGAAAGCAACATCTTTCTAATAGGAGATATTGACAAGCCCACTGGCCCAAATTTTATTTCTTGTAATCTGTTGCCTCTTGGTTTTGAATGGTGCACTGCTGCATGGTGTGACAGTGATTAGCACTGTATCTCGTGTCACTGACATCCTAACATACTACGCTGAAACTCCGTGTAACAGAGGGAATCCAAGCTAGCCTCTACTGATCTGCTTTCTTCCCTGCTCCATTCTTTGATAGCTTTTGATGAGGTCCTCAAATAGGTCAGCGGGTCTGGCAGTGCGGACTCAGTAACAGTTAGATACCAGGCATATAATAACCTTTCACTACTTAATTAAACCCTGACAAGCCTCTGGTGCATCTCAACCTCTTGCAGCCCTGTAGGCCAGTCTGAGATTTTAGTGCCGAGGCTGACAATTATTCTCTTTGTTAGTGTGATAGATAATATAAAATAAAAATATTTTGTCTTTGAGGTGCTTTGTATTTGCTTTATTTTGTGATCATGGTTTTTCTGTTTCTGAACTGGATCCTCCAAATGTAGGAAAGCAGTTTATAGCTGCAATTGAATTATCATTTTTTTCTTTCTTTAATCTTTCAGCATTCTGTGCAATTTAGATTATAAAAATAAGTTTCTTCTTACTAAGTTAAGATATAGCTAGGAGCAGCCCCAATGTAAAAAAAAATTAATGACCCCTAATAGGCTTCTGATTTTTAGATTTTGTCTCAAATATTTTCCTGCCTTAAGGAACAAAAAAAGTGGCTAGCTCTGCAGATAAGAGCAGTGCTGCTTTTAGCTCACTAGCTCATTTGGCAGGTGATTTACAATAGGATATTTACTGCACGGTCATCTCTTTCATAGGAAAATTCCTAGCTCCCAACATTTTTTACCACTCCGACCTTGGTAGAGGAGAAAAGTATATTTTAGTTCAGTCCACTATGTAAATCTTTCTACCTTGTACTGACATGTTGGTGCATAAGAATTTTCAAGTTCTTACTCATAAACTATCTCTGTTCTCACATGGTAAAACAAAGTTCTAAATTGTTAAAGCTTTTCTGAATATTTAAAAAATGAGTTGTGGACATAAATAATTCACTCTTCTCTAGAATATTTGACAGTAGTAGTCACCCGAGGTTACAGAGGACTTCGAGGAAGTAGGAGAAATGCATCAAGAATGATGTTTTATGTTTAAGGTTTATGGATAGGAAAAAAATAATGGTTTAAGAAAGACAGAAATACTAAATGTTAAAGATTTATTTTACAAACTCCAGGATCAGGCTTGTTTTTACACTGTCAGCCTGGAAATACTTACTGGAATGGCAGCAGCTGTGACACCAAATACTGAAATTCAAATAAAACTTCTTTGGGAGTTTTGCAGAGTGAATTGGTGCTCCATGGTTATTTAAATTATAGCCACATTTGGAATTTGTGGAGCAGTTATTTACTGTCTCTTCTAGTAACTTTGAAGGACTGATTCTACTGATGCGCTTTGTGTTTTATCCTTTACTGAAGCAATTGAAATAGAGAGGAGAATATATAAACAGCATGTGTATCTTTTCAGAAGTGAGCTTTTTTTTAGATGCAGTCCTCAGCTTTCTGGCTTGAACCAGAAGTAAAAAATTGTGTGACTTGGATTGTAGTTCTGGCTGTTCTGGTTATTTGTCATGAATATGTCAATTTTCTAGTTTGCTAAATTAGAAATAATATCTGTTCACTTCTCAGAGTATTTTAAGAGCTGAAGATTAAAACCCCAATTCAAATCTTGCATGTACGTGCATGTTCAATTACATTGAAATGAATGAGGTTTCTCAAGCATAAAGTTGTGTTTGTAAACATTTATAGATTATGATCTAAATTTGAAAGGTATTTCCAAAATTAAAACTATCATTACAAATACTTAAAAATGTTTGAGAACAGTCTAAAGGATGATAATAAATTATCTGGATTACAGTTGAAAACAAACAATGTTATTATAGTTATTGATAATTAGTCTGATTTATGAAAAATTAAAGTATTTGCTTTCTTAGCAAGATTTATAGTCAGACCAATTTAGAACTTGGAAATTTGCCCAGCCTTTTTATGAGAACTTGTACTTGCATTGCTAACAATCTCATAATTACTTTTTCTTTTGGGGAAATGAAGGTGTTTTATAAGAATGAAGTAGGAGCTGGCACAGCTGTAAAAGAGACTCCAGAGATTGAAAGAGTAAAGAAAAATCAACAGAATATTAGTTCAGTAAGTGTCATTAACATTAATTATTCTTATGTGAGTAAATGGCGGTGAATTTTTTTTCCATCTTGTTTACTAAACATTCTACGTTTTCATATCACACATCCCATTCAAATACTACTACACTGGATTTTGTATATAGAACTCCATTCTAGCAGAGTTAGAGCTCCACTCTAGTCCAGTTCTGGGCCCAAAGGTAGAGTTTTAAATTGAAGCATCATGAAAAATAGGAAGAACTTTTAACTAAATATTTGAGGAAGGAGTTTTGTCTTTTAAGAGTGAGAAACATGAAATGTATTTCCTGATATTACAACTGCTGTTAAGTCTGTCATTTGCAATTTAGGAAAATATCATACCACAAAAAAGAAAATCTGTAAAGTTCCTGAAGAGTCCGCATGTATTACATAGGGGTTGGTACAGTTTTCACTTCAAGAAGAGGAAAATTATGTCCAAACTCGAGCTATGTGAAAAGGTGGAAGGTTTGTGCCTCTTTACATGCTGGTGAGAAGTTGATCTGTGGATCTGATGAGACTGGTTCTGAATTGATGCCCAATGACTTTGGACTTTAATGAGCAACTAAAAATATCAGAATGAGAGTTTACTACAAGTAGAACATGCTCTTCTGATAAATATGTGGCAAAACTTGGAAAAAAGTGGAAGTGACTGCCAACACTTGTAGCTGCATTGTTCACTTGTTTGGAATTTTTGGTGTGGAGTCGTTTGGGGCCGTTTTTATGTTTGAGACATGACTTTTCTGATGATTAGATGCTTTTTTAAAAATAAAGTTTGAAAGTAACGTATAGATGTGATACTAGATTGTGTTTAAATATTAGTTGAAATCCAGATTAGGGACTCTCGACATCTATTCTACTAGAATGTCCTTGTTTACCGAGTAGTGTTAAATACTACGTTTCCCACCAAAGTAAGGTCAGGTAGGGAATTTCCAGAAAATTTTGGAAAGCTCCTATTTTCCTTGGAATTTTTCTTTGCTCCATCCATCACTTTTCATCTTGTCATTTTGAGTCACAGTGCAATTTGAAGATTCAGTGCAAGCTATCGTGTGTCCTAAAATCGTGAAATACTGTTTCTGGTTGGGAAGCTGTAGTTTTTCTTGATTCGAGGGTGGGGTTTTTTTGTTGTTTTGGGGGTTTTTTGGTTGTTTTTTTGTACTGGTGTTCTAGAAACAAAACCTAATCTCCTGTTACCTATAGGATTTCCAGTTACCACGGACATTTGTTTTGAGAGTGGTCACACACGTGTGCCCGTGCTTATTAGGAGAAGTCTCACTCTACTGTTTTTTCTCAACACCTTTCAAAGTGAAATGAAAAGATAGTGTACAGTGCTCTTGCTGTTTTAGAAATCCTAAACAGTGGTGAAGAGGGAAATGTGGATCAGTATGCTAGTAAACACACTTGAACAAAAGCATATCAAGAGAAACACAAAATGCATTAGTGGTTTAGTGTTATGATGTAACTAGCATGGCCTTTACCTTGCTAGTCTGTGAGCAGAGTTAATATTTTACAAAAAATATTTTATTACATGTAGTGTACTTGAGATTACTTAAATCTAGTATAATATTTTTTAGAAGTGTAGAATGCCAAATTTAAAGGCAATGTGCAAGAAAGTTTTAAATTATATGTCAGTAAGAGGGAAATTATATTGTATAATTTACAGGAGTCCCACAGGAGGGGTAAATTACACCAATTTTGCCTCCATTAGATGTAAACATTTTACACATATCTTTGAATTTAGCCAGAAGAACTTAGGACAGCTTTAAAACTATTTGCTGAGTTAAATGAAACAATGGAATGTGAAGCACATCTGCAGTGCAAAAAACCCAGAACACCAAACCAAAATAACACTCATTGTGCAACCATACCATGCAAAAAAGTCCATCGCGTCATGTTCTGAAAGTGATCATATTCTTGCAGATGACACATATTGGAGACAAAGATCAGAACAGTCTGTTTTCAAATCCTAAAAAACAAAGTGGTGACAGCCAAGGGGGTTGAGCTCATCTCACCTGTTGTGATGATTGGTTTGGAAGAAGCAGCCTCCCAAACAGTTGGAGTCAAGATCTTACAGAACTTTAAAAGCAAACATCAGACCCATGGATTGTAACAGAATCTGAACCGAGAAGCTACAAATAACTAAGGATTTTTTGAAAACTTGTTTATATTGAGGGACAGGCAAGGCTGGACACAACACTAGGAAGAAGACTTTTGGGGGAA
This sequence comes from Strix aluco, assembly GCF_031877795.1. NCBI lineage: Eukaryota > Metazoa > Chordata > Aves > Strigiformes > Strigidae > Strix > Strix aluco. Next base: position 124,559,409 of record NC_133931.1, read on the forward strand.
TATTACAGTTTTATTTTTGTTTGTGTGAAATCCTTGAGGAAACCCCTGTGATATGTCAGTCAACACCACAAAGCTGGAGTCTGATTAAAACTCAATTAATGGACATTTTGAAGCATTTTAAGGACTAGTAGCACTGCCAATTCTTAAGCTTACCTAATAGTCTCTATTAAAAGACCCTTTTTTCCAGTGGTTTAGTACTTCTGCCAGTCCTAAACTGTCTGAACTGAAATATTCCATTCCTGGTCTGTGCTTTGGGCTTTTTTTGTTTTATTTGTTTATAAATTTCAGCCAAAGCAGCTTCCAAGTATGAGCTTAGAGAAAAACAAGTTGTTTTGTCTGTGTTAAAAAATTTGGCAATCTCCAGAAGTACTATGTCTTGGAGAAGGGAGTTGACAATTATCTACTAAGTGACATTTGGTACGGTGGATTTTGGGAAAAAAGAGGCCAGGGGTGAGGAACTGAAAGTGTAGAAGGGCTTGGTCAAAGTGGATAGGCCAAGTGTGGGGAAAGATTGGCAGAGTAATGTGCTCCTGTGCCTAGGTGCTTCCTTCCAGAAGAGCTGAAACAGAACCCAAGGTCATTTAGACTCATCACTCCCTCGCTGTCAGCGTGTATCTGAGATACCCTTGGTCAAATATTTTGTTTTCTTTAATGATGGTGCTCACGGAGGTAACAAACTACAATTGTTCTCATGGGTTTGTGCACTTAATCTAAACAAACCACAAGGGGCTTAAGATGAAGGCACGTGAAGGTACATTTGTAGTTTTTTAAATCATGAGAAATTGCTCTCCCGAGAGGTACCCTTAGGGAGTATTACTAAGATCACTAAGTCAGTACTCGAAAGCAAGAACCCAAGTTCAAGTCCCTGTGTCTAGACCTGACGATCCATTGCCAAAGTATATGATTTTATACTTTGCCATGGAGGAAAACCTGCTCTGGTTTTCCATTTTGCAAACTACAGTTCAGTGGGAATTCTCATTTGAATGCAGGTGCTGTATAATCCTGTGTTTTCTAAAATTATGTAGCCAGATTAGCTGTTACTTGTCTGTGCTCTCTAGTAAAAATAGTACTTTTCCTTGTCACAATTCCCTTTTTCCTCATTTCACAGCAAAATTAGTGAATTAATGTGTGGGAAAAACTCAGATGCTTTAGCAAGTATCAACAGAGGAAAGTTCCTGAAGAAATCAATAATTCGGTCATCAAAGCAGGATTCTTAAAGAAAAAAAATACTAGTCATGGTCAGCATGCAAACTACTCGCTAAGTAAAGGTCATTGATTATGTGTAATGAATGAGGCAGAATTCACTTGAAAAAAACAGCTTTTGGTAATAGATAAAGAAGATTATAAAACACTTAAAGAGGGAAGGAATGAAGTACTATAAAATATGTTAAAAGCTGTACATGGAGCATATTTGTACAAGGGACAAAACTAAGGTTACATTTAAGTTAATTGTGTCATTTCTGATTTTTGAGTCCTTGATTTTGCAGGCTTAAAATGTATTTAACAGAAGTTTTGTATGACACATTAACATGAAACTGTACAGATTGATTCATTGTGCTATTCCCTTGTTCTTAAAAGTACTTATCCTTCCTTGAGTCTTGCTAATGAAAAATGTTTCCAACTATTATGTATCACCATACACACAATTTTGAATGCTTTTGTTAATTTTGCTGTTTTATTACCATTGTAAAGAAAAAGAAAGCATGCCATATCACTGTTACAGATAGAATGGTCTACAAGTATTTGTTTTACAGCTGCATAAGAGATTTGAAGTTGAATGTGCTGAATACTGGACAGGTATTTAATAACAGACTGTGGAACAAAGACAATGCACAGATTTGTCCAAGATGACCCTTTTGGATAGCATATGAAAAACCAGAAAATATGATGCTTTTCTTTTTAGTACCGCATCCACTTAACTTTACAATTCTTTCTCATTAAGTTGAATCCTGTTTTTGTACATACGGTGTATAATTGAAGAAATTCTAGTTCTGTGCATCTTTCGAATTATGTAGTCTACCATATCCAAACATACTGCTGTTTAGAAGAGATTAAATGTGGCAAAAGCAACAGTAAATGCCTGACAGCATCTTCAAAGTCATCATCCATCCAAACATCTGCATTCTCCCTGATGCATCTGTGTGTGTTTTTAGAGAACTTGGATGAGACATTTGAAGTCGTCCACCCTTTTCAGAACACTTCTGTGAAATGTTTGGTTTCTGAAATGGACTGGTAGACTCCATAGCAAGATAGTAGCCAGACCAAGTCATTGTCAGAGTGATGCAGATCTCCAAGTAGTATATGCAGCATCCCAGTTATGATGAAGAGAGCCAGAATCCCACTCAGTTATGATGAAGAGAGCCACAATTCCATGTGATGTATATTCCCACTGTGAGAGTTTCAGGATACTAGGCTCGTTGTATGCACTCTCTGCTGCATTGTATCAAACAAGATGCATTGGAGACCCTAGCAGCCTGTTTCAGAAATTAAATATAACTGTTCTTTTTTAGGTCAATAGTGTTGATAAGTGTGGCCTAGCTGTGCAGTATGTGTAAGGGAGAGATTACAAAATGTTTCTTGTGTTTCAGTGCTTGTCTGTATCTTCTTTAAATTGCTAATACTTTGTAATATTTGTTGTGCAGATTAAATACAAGGAAGAAATTCAGCATGCCACAACTATTTCTGATCCACCCGAACTAAGGAGAGTTAAGGAAAACCAGAAGAATATTAGCAATGTGTGCCCCATTTTCATTGCTTGCACACTTCTCTCTGCTGTATTAAATGTGTTTGTGCCTCAGTGAATATGTCTGTGGTGTTTGCGCTTGTTCCTGTTTGTCCACAAAGACTAATTTAATCAATGATAACTCCTTAGCCTTGCACTTTGATTAATATCAATGAGAGTGAAGTATTCCTGTTGAAATATGAATTGTCTGTGTCTGAAATAGAAGAACTGCAAGAGGGTAAGTACTAAGTATCGTGTGGAAAGATGTGGGTGTTTATTAAGGAATGGTACTTTGCATCCAAATGCAGTGTGTTCTTTTAATGATGTCTAACACACTGTTGTATTTCTTTTACTTGGAAGGCTCTGTGTAATATCTTCTGCCATGTTTGCTAGGTTCAGTATAAAGAACAGCTCTGCAAAGCTACGCCTGTGAGTGTCACCCCTGAGATTGAAAGAGTCAAGAGGAATCAAGAGAATGTCAGCATGGGAAGTTGCTCTCATTTAATCCTTTGTATAATTTTTGGGTGCAGAGGATGAGTACAAAGTTCTGCCTCCAGAAGTTGTGTCTTTTCTTTAGTTAGGTGCAGGCTCAGTAATGGAATTACTTATTTGATTAAAGAAATGGCTGCAAGATTTTGAAATGTTATTCTCTGTCTTGGATATTTGCAGAATATCTTGACACTTTTTTTTTTTTTTTTACAGAATATCCTTTTCCAGCTTTTTTTTTCTTTACTTTGTAAAAAATTGGCTACAGTTGTACTCAAACTTCAGCTCTCTTACCTGTCTCTTTCTGGTACCTCAGTAACCATCCTATCAGAGTTTAGTATTTAATGGCTGACATAACCATTAAAAGGTCATACTGTTTTCAGGGGCATGGGGAAGAACGTAAGGGCTTTTGGAGCATGCTGCTGCCTTCCTGCATTGCTGAAGTTGTACCTTGTTAATAAGTCTTTGAGAGACCAGCCATTCTTCTCACTGGAAACTGCCATCAGCAGCCGTATTTCATGGGCCTACAAATAGCTCTACAGTGTTTCCCTGGGGTGTTTTCTGCCATGTTCCCCAAATTAATATAGAGTTCCAGTTTTCAAGAATCCTGTCACTGTAACTTAAGTGTATGCTATTTATTCCTGGATTTATGTTGATACATCTAGTTCTCCTAAAATGCACGCTGTTTAAACAAACCTGTTTTCCCAAGTGGTTCAAGCAAGTCTGTGTAGTTGTTCTCACATAACTGTTTACCTTTCACGAATTTTTGTGTGGTGCAAATTTCATTGGAAAGATTAAATTCTCTTTCAGTTCACTGGAATAGCTTTAGGTGAAGATTCTTTAACTTCAGATGTTTCTAGAAGCATTAAGTCTTGAATAATCATTTTATGTTTACAAATGTCAGTTTGCAAATTTAATCCATTTGATAGTTTACCATCAGTTTTATAAGGTGTTGGTTTTTCAACTGGAATATATTGATGTGTACAGATGAAAACTGTGTTGTGTGGTAAGACAATTGCTTGAATGATATGTATATTAATGCCACAGTGCACTGCAGAATTATGAGCACAATGTATCAGCACAGTTATCCTTACCACACAAACCCAAGGGCTTATTTAAAAGAAAAAGTGTTTATGGAAACATTTATTTTACATAAAACTATATGGATTGGCATAAATCATGCAAGAATCTCTAATTATTTACTAAATGTATATTATATCTAACTTCCCAGTATTTGGGGCCAGGGTTAACATTAGTGATTGGTCTGTCAATGCCACATCCTATCCTTTATCCTCTTTAGATACCGATCATGCCCCGAGTCTGCATTTGGTTAATGCATCATTGCTACAAGTGTATTTTGTTAAAAAGTGATAGAGGGGATATTCCTGCAGTACATTTAAGTAAACACATGGTGAAATTTAGTCAGTTGAATTCAATTGGCAGTTGTCTGATGTATTACACCCCCTGTGTTTAATCACCTTTGAATATATAGAGTGTAAAAGTTAAAACATGGATGGTATCCTTATGGAATCTCTATGTCTGGACAAATATACATTTACAGTGGGCACTGCTAAAACTCAGTTTTTTCATTTGCTTTGCTTGACTTTACAGCATTATTTGTGGCTTACCTCATTCCAAAGAAAAGATATTTCTCTATACTGCCAAAGACCAGTGTGGTAAATGTCAAGATGCGTGCATATGTGTGTATATATCCACAGAAATGCATTAATAAGAAGACTGTACAGAAAGAATTCAGGGTTATGCTTCAAAAATCAAGTTTTATAAGCGTTAATAAACTTCAAATGCATTTTAGCTTTTCAGTTGTTTCCTGGATGACCTTTTAAATCATACATTTTAATGTAATACAGTGTGATACTGCTTCAGCTGAAACAGTATGTGCCATTTTATTCTGTTAAATAATAGGTTCACTACAGAGAGCAGCCTGGAAAAGCTACTGCTGTGAGTGTCACTCCTGAGATAGAGAGAGTCAAGAAGAATCAAGACAATATCAGCTCGGCAAGTTGTTTGAATCTTTTTGTCATTTAGATTTTTCAGTCATTTTAGGAATATAACAAAGATATACTTTTCCATTTAGATTTGATGTGTGAAATGAATCTAACTGTATCATCCATTGAATGGATTTTTTTTTTAATCCTTTGAGTACATGCACTGCACATATGGGCAACAAAAATATTCAGACTTGCCTGATTCTGTGTAATAGTAGTGAACACTTTAGAACTGAGTGTAGGGAGGAAAAGTAAAGCAGGTTGGATTTGTCAAGGTATTTGTCTAAGGACAAAGGAACAGAATCCAACCTTGTAACTACATAGGTCTTAAGTATATTCTTAAAATGCTGATGCATATTTACCAAAGTCAATTAGTTAAAAATAAGAGGGAAACTCCCCAACAGTTCTAAACCTCAAATAATTGTTTTATTTCTGTAAATTAGCTTTTTTTTTCTAAGTGACTCCTTCACTCGTTTCTCAAGATTTACAGGGTTAAATACTCCTCTATGTTAATGAGCAGTAGATGAAAACCAAACTATGTTGGCTGTAATTATTTTGTCCAGAAAATGCCTTATATTCAAAAGCATATGGAGCAGAATATATTTGCTAAGAAAATTTATTGTTTAATTAAGAAGAGTTTGAAGCATATGCAGTACCGTATATTTCTGTGTCTCTGTACATTACTTCAAACTTATCTATGAAATGTAGACACCAAGACTCTTATTTTCATAGGTATGTTGTGCTTAGATAATATGTGGTTTTAAGGATGATTAGACAATTCCAGTATTTGGTTTCTGTCATCACAAATGCATGTTGAAATAGATTTGCACAACTGATTTGAGCGGTAACACTTTGAGTGTGAATGTATAGGTAAATCTAAAATATTTACTAACACACAGTACACAGGTTACAATGCAGTGTAGTAGAAAAATTCAACCAGCCAGAAGAAACTGTAAGAGTACTCTAGAACCAACAGGTAGGACCAACTACTTTTAGTGGTTTAGAATTTTGAGTGCGGGGGGTTTTTGCCTTTTTTTTTTTTTTTTTTTTTTAACCAGATTATTAACCTTGCATCTTTACAAGTCTGTAAAATGCCACAAAAGAAGCTAATTAGGAGGAATGTGACATGGGAGGTTCAGTACTTACAGAACAGAAAACACAGAACCCAGATGTTCTCTTTGAAAACAGCATATTCAGATTTGTCCCAGATGTGTTACTTTTGTGCTGCTAGCAAGGACTAGCTACCAAACAGGAGTAAGAAGGCTGCCACGGGACTAATCCGCTCGTAAGAGTTGAATTCCCTGGGAGCCCATGGGTTCTCATGCTAATTTCAACCTGGAAGCAGATTGAGGACAGAATCTAGGTCTATCTAGGTAATAAGAAAGTAGCTTATCATCAGCCATGCAAATATGTTTTAACGATATTCAAGGCACAGTGGTGTTTTCTTATTATTTATCTTATTTTTCAGTTGATAAATGCATTATTTCATTTGTGTCACTTAAACAGTCAAGAGTTTCAGCTTTTAGGTAAATACTTTTTTTTTTGAGTAAGTGATTGATGGAATAAATGTGTCCTTTGGCCTTACCAATATACTAGCTCACCTCTATCCTCCCTCTGAAATAAGTCACTAGAAAATGAGTGTAAAGAAATGAGCAAGAAAAATGTTGGGCATTGTGGTTTGGAAAGGATACCATTGCATGGTGTGATTCTTACCATCACCAGTAAACAAAAACTTCATGTGTGCTGTTGTTGCTGTTTTGCAGGTCAAGTACAGCAGTGATCAGAGGCAGATGAAAGGTAGACGTAGTGTGCTTCTAGACACACCTGAGCTAAGGCATGTCAAAGAAACACAAAACAACATCTCAATGGTAGGGTACTTTCTTCCTATAACTAGAGTATAGTAAGGAATGGCACTTGACTTCCACTGGATTTTGCCTCCCATTAATATAGGTAACTGATGAAACTCTCTGCTCAAGTACAGAAGGAATATTTTCTTCTTATGCCTGTTGAGGGAGTGTTTGCTAACTGCATATGACTGTAATGAACATTTTCAAAATACTAATAAACAGTTTTCTAACAGTTAAACGTGTTATTTTTTTTTCTTTAAAAAGCACACACCTCATTTGAGCATCACACAGTTTGACTGGATTAGGTGACACACTTCACCTTGTGCCTGTGCACGTTCTTGGTTTCTGCGTGACTTTTGTTTTTGGAATGAGTTGTTTTGTGTGCATTTGCTTGTGTGAGAATGTTTGTCAATATAATTCTTTGACGATTAAGACTATTTAAAAATAAATATGCATAATCAGGAATACTACTTCATAACTCTTACTAATACTGTTTTTGTTCCAACACTTGGTTATATAACACTTTCTTCCCTAATGTCCTTGTTTTTAATTTCATTTTTTTCTTTTTTTTGAAAGCAGGCTGCTTAGAATAATTGCAATTCTTTCTAAAAACCTATGTTTAAAGCCAGCTGGCATATGATAAAACAAAAGAACAAAAGAGTACCTTTTGTGTGAAACTGTGTGTAACCAAAATTCTCAGTGAATGAAAATACTTGAGTTCTTTAGAACTGTTACTGCTGGAACATTTTTTACTGACAGATGTAGTTGTCTACATCAGTAGAGAGCTAGCCTATCTCAGAGAAGAAGGGAATGGACCAGATGACCTCCTGAGGGCTTTTCCTGTCCTGTGTGACTGTAAGATGATGCTTTGCTGCTTGACTTAATGCCTAATTCAGTGGCAATGGAAAACAAATGCAAAAATGATAATAAAATATCAGGAAATCAAGTAAGAGAGATAGAAAAGACTTGGATGGCTATCCAGCCTATCTCATATGTGTAACAATTCTATTATGGTGCAAAACCCAAAGAATATAAGTGCCTCATAAAACAAACACATATGCATTCTTGCATTGAATAACTATTTGCTGTCAATTGCAGCTTGGGGAAAAATGTAATTCTTCTTGTTTTCCTAGGTAAAATACCATGAAGATTTTGAGAAGACAAAGGGCAGAGGCTTCACCCCAGTGGTAGATGATCCTGTAACAGAGCGGGTGCGGAAAAACACCCAAATTGTGAGTGATGCAGCATATAAAGGTGTGCATCCACATATTGTTGAAATGGATAGAAGACCTGGAATAATTGTTGGTAAGTTGTTAAATATTGTTGCTGTTGGAAAAACACTGTGGGGAAGATGAAAGCCTCTGCTTTGTGTTCTCCATTATAACCAAGAAAAAGTACTCCCAGGTTTAATTTTCATTTCTTTTCTCAGTATAAAACTTGTGTTGAACTACTGGATCAGTGCCAGCTTCTAGTGAAGAAATAATGGGAATGAATGGGAGATACACTGTCATTTACTCTGTAATTTTTTTTTCAAATACAGATAGTCATTGCTATTACTTTTAAGTTTAAATTTTGACTCTTCAAGAAAGGCCAAAATATCTGCAATAATTTTAATTTTGCACAGAAGAGATTATTAAAGCTGTGATTCTCTAAGATTTCAATGTTTAAATGTTGCAGATCACTGAGATTTCCTGTCAGTCAGCAATTTCTCCAGAGCTGCACGTGCTCCAATTACCTCATGTTTTAGAATTTCACACAGATTTCAAAATATCTCAAGCTGTAATTTATCAATAACTCATTAGATCTCTGGTAAGCCAAACACCAGTGTTCAGAAGTCATGGTGTAAAATGTGGTCCAAGATAAAGTATTCAGGGGATAGAATACAGATTGGTTTTGTGTGTAGAGACAGAGTATTGCATGAAGATGTCATTTGGGGTATTCATAATAAATGCCATTTCAAAATAAAAATGGATATTTGAAATATCTTTAAAGTTAGCAAGTCTGCTACAGCAAAGGAAATGGTAACCTGTCATTTTTTTTTCCTCCTTTCTTCTTTTGGTGTGTCCTTCTTCTGTTTTTCTGTGCTTTACAGCAGTGTAGACCCCAGAGAGTCTACATATGGAAAAACATGCTGAGATAGCACCCTAAAATCCTTCATACATAGTAGTAATAGCAAGGGTTGACTTTAAGTCTACCTCTCAACAATCAGAGAAATTGCAGGTCAAATGGACTAATTGGTGGGTCATACAGTCCATGCTCCTGCCTAAAACAAGGTTAACTATATCTGTATCATTCCTGGCAGATTCTTCTTCAGTCTTTTCCTTGAAGTCTCCGAATGAGTCTCTACACGTAAAAGGAAAGAAATACACTTCTTTGTATAGCCACCTTTTACATGTCTGTAGCTACAGCCTTATGTCAGAAGGGATTTCTCAAAAGTGAGAGTTTAGAGCTCTGCCTGGTGAAGGTACTGATACTTTTAAGACCATGCAAGTCTCAGAGGGTCACACGTTCTGGATCTAGGGCAAAAACTTGTTCAGAAATTCATTGTCTGTAGAGACCCAAGCACTTGAACTCACTTCCATAGCTAGATGGAAAAGCTCCTGTGAAACTACAGTTTAATATACAGTTTGCAATATGCCATTTAGCATGCACTTCAAACCTCCTACTCTGTACTGCATTGCACATGTGCTGTAGCCCTCTGTAAGAATCATGAATGCAATCCTGTGTTCAGTAACAGAAGGCTTGCTAGCACAAACAGATTAGGATTAAGAACATCCCTGAGATAAATTCTTGAGCTTTAAGTAACTGAAATATATTAATACTGTTTATCGCTTAAACTGCTCCAGTATCAAAACACACAGGAATTCTTAACTCCCCATGCCTGCCAAACAGCAAAAATAGTGCAACTATTTAAAGGAAATAGGCCATGACAAACCTGTGAGCCTAATATTCAGTGATATTTCAGCTAATGCTTTTTCAGAGTGAACTGCAATTATAATATCTGCTTGTTTAAAAAGAAGCAGTGAGCTCCCTGCTCATGGAATGTCCTTGGCAGCTAGAAAAATAAATCACAGACTGAAAAAAACAACTATGACTCTCTTGAGTTTTTTCCCAGCTGATGATTGTTCAGCCAGTTAAGAAAAGTGCCTCTATGTTACAGTCATTCTGGTTGGTTTTTAAAGTATTATCGGTGAAGCTGTAACAACTTTTTCAAATGCCTGATTGCTAAAATTAATGCCTCTGCTTTGGAAACTAGGCACTAGTTTTAACCATGCTAAAGCCATTCTAAACCCATCAAGATAAATGAATCTAACTGAGCTTTGGATCTGTGATTAAAGAGGGTCCATGATTCTTACATGAGAATAAGGATATTTTGAATTGGCAAAACTTACCAGGAAGTTAAAATTGATTGGTGCTATAAATTGCCAAGATTCTGATTCTATGTATGTTATTTCAGATTATAGGGATGGATACAATCAATACAAATCAATGGTTGCTGCATTGATGCTGCCATGAAGCCATACCTAGAATCATAGAATAGTTTGGGTGGAAGGCACCTTTAAAGGTCATCTAGTCCAACCCCCTTTGCCATGAGCAGGGACACCTTCAACTAGATCAGGTTGCTCAGAGCCCCATCCAACCTGGCCTTGAATGTTTCCAGGAAGGGGGCATCTACCACCTCTCTGGGCAACCTGTTCCAGTGTTTCACCACCCTCATTGTAAAAAATTTCTTCCTTCTATCTAATCTAAATGTACCCTCTTTCAGTTTAAAACAGTTACCCCTCGTCCTATCACTACACTCCTTGATAGAGTCCCTCCCCATCTTTCCTGTAGGCCCCCTTTAAGTATTGAAAGGTCACTATAAAGTCTCCCTGGAGCCTTCTCTTCTCCAGGCTGAACATTCCCAACTCTCTCAGCCTTTCTTCACAGGAGAGGTGTTTCATCCCTCTGATCATTTTTGTGGCCCTCTTCTGGACTCACTCCAACAGGTCTGTGTCTTTCCTGTGCTGGGGGCCCCAGAGCTGGATGCAGTACTCCAGGTGTGGCCTCACCAGAGTGGAGTAGAAGGGGAGCATCACCTCCCTTAACCTGCTGGCCACATTTCTTTTTATGAGCCCTGGATACAGTTGGCTTTCTGGGCTGGCAGCGCACATTGCTGACTCATGTCCAGCTTTTGATCCACCAGGACACCCAAGTCCTTCGCCACAGAGCTTACTATGTTTTTACTTACTAAGACATGATCAAACAGGAAAAGTTGGGCATTTACCAGTTCCCCCACCCCTCTCATGCCTGTCAGTGCTTTATGTAGTTGCATAATTTATCACCATTAGAACTAACACATAGTTTATCAAAATATTTTGCATTGGTTTTTATTCATCTTGTCAAGAGGCAATTAGCACTATGCTTCACCTTATGAGAGTTGCAGTAGATAACACATAATGTACATTCATTTAATATATTCTAAAGCCATGGGATTTATTTTATTAGCTCTGTTCTTTCCATTGCCTCTAGGTTATTAATCATTTGAAACGTGACATATTTGGTGTCCCCTCAGTCCTACTTTACCTACCAACCCATTATTTAGCTTGGTACCACTCAAATGAGCAAAAGGACCAAGTTGGGAAGACAGTTATTTTTCCCACTTCCAATGCATTGAGTAAATCTACACAGGTCTGCCCAAGAAGCAAACCACTACTAAAAATGTGTAATCTGGTAGATTTGTGCTTAAACTGGTTGTACTTTACATCAAGGTTTTATTTTAAACTGGTTTGGAGAGATTAAATAATTATTGCATTTTTAGACATAGTAGATATAAATTGTATATATTAGATTGATGTGAGTAGATCAAGAATTTACACTGTAGCTGCTTCTGCATTTGTTATAAGCTTCCTCTTAACTGGTGCAACATTGTAATTATTTGTCAAGTGTTTATTAAAACCATGGTTGAATCTGTATTCACTTTTCTGCAGTGATTATAACTTAAACTCAGATATGAAATTAATTATTTCTTACGGACTCTTTTTTCTTTTAGTATCCAGATCAGACATGTGAATTCAAGAGCTATTAATAACTTACTTGTATGAATTAAAGAAGTTGTATGAAGATCTTAAGATTGCTACTGTTATTGAATCCATATATTGAATTTCAAAAATGTTTTTCAGTAGTGAGGTAGTGGATCAACAGTAAGTCTGTGTCCCAGGAAACTTAGATATGTGGAAGACAAAGGGAATTGCTAGTTAAGATCAAGAGTGGGCTTCATTTTACCCAACTGTAGATGTCTACAATGTAGATTTCTACAGCTGAATTTGTCACCCTAGTCCATTTGTTACATTAAGAAAGATTAATACTTTTGAGTTTATATGAATTGAGCAACTTGTAGAAATTTATTTGGGATAAGATGAACTATGCTCCTGATTGTGCTTATTAGGCTGACTTGTTCTCTACTGTATACAAAAGAGGACCTATAGTGCTTCTGTCAGCTGTAGAGTTATATACTGCCAGCTGTCACCTATGGGGATATGTACTGCAGCATCTCCATGGAGTAACAATGCTGTTGGTGGACTGGGGACATAATCTTGTAGCTCTGATGATTTTGGCTCTACTAGTGGAAAGGAACTCTGGTATGTGATATTTAACTTGTTTCCTTTCATTTTGACTTAAGAAAATACTATGGTCATATTTAGAAAAGGAAAACAAAAATTGCGAGGAAAAAGACACCTTAAAATAATGTCAATTCTTAAAATGAATGCTCTAAGTTCTTTTCAGAAGGAAATTAATACTTTCAGGTGAATATCTAGATCTTTTAGTTAATTTCTAGATGAAGGAAATTGTTTTTTGATTGTTAAAACTCATCCCTCCTATGCTTTTACTTCCTTTGTTGTTTGTCTGTCTTATAATTTCTGTGCTTTGGGAAAAGATCTTAAAGTTTGGCGCACAGATCCTGGCTCCATCTTCGACATTGATCCTCTGGAGGACAATATTCAGTCTAGGAGTCTGCATATGCTTTCTGGTATTGCTTATATCCTGCCTTTTGCCAAATCAGCTTTTTAAGTTTATGAAACTAAGTTGATACAGTAAATTTTCAGGTCAATATGCCAGCCATATGTTTTATAAGTATGTTTTTATCTATCTATCTATCTATCTATCTATCTATCTATCTAGTATTTTAAAAGCAGTGTTTTATAGGAACTTCAACTGTAGTGACATGTGCAGATAAGAAATATTATCCTAAACAGTTATCCATACAGTTTACAAGTAGCCACTTAAAAAGCATTGACCTAGTTTGTCCTCACCATAAGTAGAATATTTAAATAGTTGGACCTTACAAACATTTCAGAGATAACAGAAGGAGGCCTATTTATGAAATTGATTTATTTTCTATGCACACTTTGCTTATATGGCACATGATATTATGCTTTGTGCTATTGTTTGAAACTCCAAGGTATTAATAATTTAAGGGTAGATGGAAAAGTAGAGAAGGTAATGTAATAACAGGCAGCAATGCTTTGGGTTTACAAGTTTTTGGACTTTTTCCTCCCAGAAGTGTTTGGTTTGAATGTTTAGTTTTGTACATGTATTTTCTTTGCTACTAATAGTGGAACTTTAAATATGCTTTTGAATATCATACAGCAGTTTTTCCACATGCACTTGTATGCATGCTAGTATAAAGGAACATTTTGATTTTCCACTGGAAATTTTCATATGCTTTATCTTCATCCCTTTTTTTTTTTTCCCCCAGTATCTCAATCCTACCTTCCATTTCTGCTGTTCTTTTAAAGCAGAGAACAGGCTTAGTTGTATCTGATTTTGAAGCAACCTTTTGAACTAATAGTGTTCAAGATGGATATAAAATTGTGAACAAGTCACTTTTTTACTAGTTTTAATGCCATCAGTGTATGAATATCAGTGTTAGTGGCGTTGGGATTTTTGTTGTTGCTTGTCTTTGCAGTTCTGTCATCTATTTATTGTGATATTCTTTCTTTCAACCTTTGTAGAAAGAGCAAGCCGTTACAGTAAGCAGTATTTACATTCTACCAGTTTGGGAGATTATAAATCAGATGGCTCTGACACAAACCCTACCTTTTCTTACTGCAGTGAGATAACAAGGCAATCTGACGAAGGAGGTACCCCTTATTCCCACCTTTTTTGCTAATGACACTATCACAGTGTGTTGAGACCTCACAGGCCCGTATTAACTCCATATCCTTGTATAGTCACAAATCATTAAAAACTGTATAAGCTTTTGCCTGATTGATTAAGGAAGCAAAGCAAAATCTCAAGATTGCACAGTTTCTTGCATGCTGTATTGCTTTAGCGTGATTCCTTTTCACCATTTTGGTAACACTGTCAGTCTGAAAGCCCTGCTGACTCACATTTACAGTGCTTAAGAGAAAGATGTGTTTTTGCAAAACATATATGAATGTTTTTTTTTTCTCTTGAAAGACACAATGTAACTGAAAATAAAATACACCTCTGAACTGAAAAAAATAAATTTACCCTGTGCTTTTTGGTGGGCAAATCAAGCATATAATAGTATTTCAGTGACTGAAGTACTTCTTTCCATATTGAACTATTCAGGTGCTTGTGGCTCTGTTTTCATTCTAAAAAAAAAAAAAAGTGTATCAACTGGCAACTTTCTTACAAAGGAAGGTTTTCTTACACTCTCGGCATTTTGGGAACCAGGGTTAATATTCAGCTGGGAAGCTTATATTGTCTGTTATTGTTTAACATGGATTAATATTAGAATACGTTGATGAACCTGCATTCCCAGGTACAAAACCACATCTTGCATCAGTTTGATGCCATAGATTAGAACAAAATTTATAAAAATGAATGAGGGTCTAGTCATCATCATGGCATTACAGTGTGTACTAGACTTGACTGGTGAATTGTAAATATTCAGAAACATTGCATTTTAAATATGTATTTAAAAAAATAGTGATTTCTACGTCTCAGTTGTGAAAGAAGGTGCATTTGAAAGGTTATCCAAAGGGTTACTTTTTTTTTCTTTTTTTAAGAAGGTGTTAGAGTAAAGATATTATTACCATTTAGTTGCCTGGCATCCTTGAATTACTGATGCTTTTAGAAGATTTTAAGGCATCTTAACTGTAGTCTGTGCCTGTTTATGTTCTCCCACTCACCAGAGTAATATGTTATTATAGTGGTTAGTGTTTAGGGAGTCTGCGTTGTGTTAGGTGCCATATGAATACCTACAAGCAGCTCTGATTAAGAACAGGTGAGGAAGAAAGTGTTCAGACTGAAGAACTAACTCTAAAAGAAAGAAACACATCTTTGACAGAACTATAATCCATTATATCATGGCTGTCCATCTTTATTTGATATTTTAACTGTATTCCCAACTCTTTTAATGGATGATATCAATAATGCACATCACGCTAGTTTTTATGCCTCTTCCTGTGATGATGCAAAGTGGGTTTCGTGGTCCACTGCATATTGTTTCTCTGTATCTGTTCTGATCTTTTTTGGCTCTATTCCAAGCTATTTTAACATTGCTTTGTCAGCTTGATTTGATTGTTAACAGATATATTTTATTACTTGCCATATTGAGAATAGGAAATGGGTTTTATTTTCCTGGTTGTTTTGGCACTAGCAAGCTTGCTTTTTGTGTCTCTATTTAAATCTATTGTTGTGGTGATGTGTTGAATAGATCCTTGCCAAGATCAACATATTTTAGCAGGATATTGTTTCCGCTTTTGACCCAGCTGGCTAGCCAGGGTTTGAGCACTTGCAGACAGTTCCCATTGCAGGGGAGAAATAAATGCCAGAGCTAAATAATTTGACATAATCCTAATGATTTACAAGAAAATGCCATTTCTGTGAACACACTCAGAAAAAAACAGCAGAAGATAGCATTTTTGGTCAAAAATACCAATCTTTTTCATGGCAGCATCCCATCCAAAATGTCATTTAGCACATAGCCACAAGGTGAGTTTGTCCTTGACCTTTATACAGTATTTCTTATGGCATACCACAGTAAATGAGAACCAAATCCGTTTTGCTGAGATTTCATGGCTGTTTCTCATGGATTTTGTACTTTTAGATCTAGCAGTGTTTCTCACTGGCAATCGTTTCAATCTGCGTGCCGACATGAAAGACAGTTGGAGATCTGTGACCAATTTTACAGCTTCTAAGTGTCTTTGGCCTTGTTTCATCAGCTTTCAGATATTTCTATGTTGTTCAATTACTAATTTATTCTAGATACCTTTATTGATATTTGACCCACAATTCAAGTGTTTCACTGCTACTGCTAGTGGAAGTGTTCCTTAATCGCCTCTCCCAGCCCTTAGCCGAGTCCCTTGCTTCATGATGTTAAAGGCTTATTCAGATCTAGATAACTCTCCTCTTTGGGGAATTTCAGTAACAACATCACAGGGGGGCTACTAATGTTATTCACTTGAATTACATCTTCCTATTTGATTTCCTGACCATTATTTTAGATGACAAGGTTGAGCTGAGCCAAGTGTGCTTCCCAGGGAGCTTTCCCTAAAAATCAGTAGATTTTTGCATGATGTAAGTTCAGGAAAATACCTGTTTTTGCTTTTAGACTACTGCAGGTAAAACTGGATAGGAAACAATTGTTAACACTTTCCAGAAAGCCTGATGCAGGTGATGAACTTTCATTTTGATATTCTTTTTGAAATTACTTTTCAGCTTTTTGCAGCTTCTCTCTGCTAGTGTTTTTCAAGGTTGACTTTATTACTTCATGGTATCATTGATTTTTTTTTTTGCCATACTGGACAGAAGGTGTTGCACTAGAGCTTCTCAGTCTGCCTAAATGCTTTGTAATTAATTACTGCCCTAACAAAGATTGCCTTTTTACCTGCAAGCCATTCTGTAGCACTTCTCAGAAACAGTTGGATGCCACAATAGTTCTTGCAAAATTCTCCACTGTTTTTCAAGTAGTTATTTTCAGCTTGGCTAAAGAGGAATAGAAGCTAACAATTTCTCTCTTTCAATCCTGCCTTTAATACTGGTTTTGCAACTTTGCAGACACGGAGCTGTTAATTCATTTTTGGGAGGGTTTTTCAGATTATTTTTGTCAGAAAAAGAAGTTAAGATATATGGATGTCAGATTTATTTTTGTTTATAAAGACAGACCAGACAGTTCCTTCTTCACAGAACACTGTATATATAAAAAAAAGCAACAAAAGGCAGTTTCTTTGCTTTCAATTCAGGTCTTTGTAGACAGCATTGTGTCCAAGAGATTTCTCAACTGTTTTTTGGGGGGTTTCTTTATAAATTCTTTTATGTCTGTCAGAATTTTCTGTGCAGTCTTACACACTGTTTTTCTCCCAGTTCTTTTCACGCTCACTCTCTTGCTCCTCTTCCTCCCCTACAAGCAAGATCCCATCCTGTTAGTTTGCATTCAGGCACCAGGAGAGTATGCTCTGGTTCATATGGCTCAACACATATTCCAGTCTTGCATTATTTTGGACAGTTGTATTTCAACATTCTGCTGCATGAAGGAGATGAATTGCTTTTCCATGTAACTTCCATCTAGATATAATTATGGAGTTTTTGGTGTCTGATGACAGAAAGGAACACAGGTATCACCTAACTGGACTACTTGTATTCACGGTCTCTATGGTGTTTCTCAGAAGTTGTGCTAAAGCTTGTATTTTTATAAAGGTATCTTCTCCTATTTTAAGGTCTCCATATAAAATTAAATCTACTGTCTTTTGCTAGTAACTTCAGTAAGTGAAAAGGACATTTAGATCACATGCTCATGGCTCAAGAGTGTTTTGTTTAGTTCATTCCCCCAAAAGTGAGAGTAAAAATGCTTGGAAGTAGCACAAGTTCACAATGTTGGAGACTTTTTTAAAAAGGCCTGTTATTTTAGAACACTTTCTATATATACTCTTCTCAGTAGTTCCATTTCTGGAGACTGAGATGAGGAAAGGACTTTTTAACACTAGAGCGTTGATACGTGGTGCAATGTAAGATACAGAAATTAATACGTGGTGTGTGATCCAGTGCCAATCACAGAAACCAAACTTAGTTGCTCAAAGCTCTGTGTGTGCAGCTATAGACAAAGAGTGGCAAGTTAAAGTGAAGGCTGAAAGTAAACCTTTAAGGTTAATTAATATTTTTCTTCAAGCCCATTATTTGTAGTAAGCAAAGAAACAAAATATTACAACCAGAGGAAATTCTGGTTTAGGATTAAAATGTCAAACAATTTAAGTCTTTGAGCGTGCACAGAAACTTGTCCTTAAGGGAGTTGACCTAGTGTCTGCAGGGGTCACTCAGCTACTACTGGAACAAATTTCAAGCTTTGCCATGATGGCAGGGAAGTGACTATGCACATTTATGTGCTACTAGAGCAGAGTGTCGTGATGACTGGCTAGATGAGAGCAGATGAGCCATGGCACTGCTACTAGGGCTACCATTTTTGTCACTTCTGTTTTGCATCAGTCTTTGACTCATTTTGAGGTGAAGAATTCCTCTTAGTGTGTTTGGAATGAGAAGACTCATCTGCACTAAAGAGTATCACTTATTTTAATTTCACTGTTATTTATTCATTCTCTGTGTCTTTTGTTGTGCAACAATTTGTGTGCCCATTTTGTTTTCATTATACTTCAGTGAAAGTGTTTTCTTTAGGGTTCCTCCTTTTGTTTTAGTTATCGAAGACCTTTTATACTGCTTTCCTTCAATCCTGTTTCAACTGCAGAATGTTTTCATTTCACTTTCTAATATTCTTCCTTCTCTCAGTTTTTACTTTAATTATCTTTCAATTTATTGTATCTCTGTGGGGCTTTCTGTTTAGCACTCTCCTGTTTTAATTTAAGTCAGCAGCATTTTATTTAATATTACCAAGTTTTGCTTTCAGTCTGAAGGTTTCTACTTTAAAATGATCCTGCAATAGATGAGTTTAACTTTTTTTATCCCTGATACACTCTTTTTTTATCCCTGATACACTCTTTTTTTCTTGTTAATTGAAACCTTTTAGGTTGGCTTTCTCCCCTTTTGGTTCTGACCTTCCCTTTTTTAATCTTCTATTCCCTCTTAATTTCTGGTTTAATTGGCGTGTATCAGCATATAGACATGATATATACGGTTTTTCAGTGTGTTAAAGTGTCCCTTTATTCTTTAAATTGTGTATAGGCTGTAGATGGAGGAAAGTCAGAGGTGAGTATTAGTTCCTTTCAATCATGGATATATTGTTATTCTGCTGAGAAAAAACTTGTTTTCTTTGTGATTTTCTAAGTCATCATTGTACTATCCTAAAAGCTGTATAGAAGTCAGTCTGTAGGAGACAGAAATCAGGTTCGCTGTACTCCCAAAAACTCATGTTACGTAGGAGACCTTAGTGGATATTAGGACAGAAATTTCAAGTGCCTTTTGTTGCATTTTAAAAATGAGTGCTAAAATTTCATGTATTTGGTAGGAGCCAATGTGTTACTGATTTGCTGCATGTTCACATTTATGCTTGTCTCCTTCAGCATAAGTTCTTCAGATTCAGTTCACTTGCCGCCACCAGACAAGTAGTGAGAATTAACATAAAGAGGCCTTGATCTGAGGTTTAAGGTCTTCCTTTCTTTATTCTGATGAAAAGGGTCTGCTGCTAACATTCAGGTCTCTTGCTTTGCCTCTGCCTGGGAATCTACCTTCTTTTACTCGCACTGGCGATCCAGATACACAAATTTCAACGACTCATGAATAGTCAATTTCTGTTATCCATCGTGAAAGTAACATGTGGGTTGCTATGAGAAAGATGAAAATTTGTATTAGATTCTTCATTGATACTACATACCAATTAGTCAGGTCCAGAAAAAATTAATGCAAACAACCTTTAAGGAATAAATATGGGCATGTTGGCAATTTGACTCCAAAGTCTATGAAGACTGCAGAACACATCCTACTGCAGTATCTTCCTGTGGGATATGGGTACTTAAATTTTGAAGTCTTTATATAGCTTGGAGTGGAAGTTAAGTCAATGAGAAACAGTAAGTCCTTTCATCTTTTTCCCTAGTGGCGCGTCCTCCTTGTGTGATATGAGCCTTCTGAAGAATAAAGGCTCCAAAGTAGCTGAGCCTGCTCCCCTCCCTTTCTCCAAACTCCAGGGGTTATCTTTCTCCTTTCTCACTAAGGCAGGAACGTATTGTAGGCCATTAGAAGTACTTTTGTTTGAACTGTGGTGTGAACACAGCCCTGCAAAGAGCAAATGTAGACTTTATGTATTATTGTGTATGACTGGCAACAGCCTCACACTGTGTACCAGCTCATGGAGAGGGCTTTTGTTGCTCAGCCTGGCACTGATATTTTAATCATTGATTTCAGGGATGTCTCCTTCTCTGCCCCTAGCACACACCAATATCTATGGCTCTGTATCTAAAATGTTTATTTGTAGGATTTGCCCTGAGGCTTTGACATCCACCCATATATGCCAAGAAAATCCTAGAACAAGGAACTGCTACTGCTTCTGCTCCTGGTTAGTCTGATCAAAAGGCAAATGAAATGGAGAAAACAACTCCTCATTTAAACAGGCTGGAATTGCAGAGATGCTCCCTGGTATGTGGGCCTAGGAGTCTACTTGTGTTGGGACAGTGGTAATAATCTCTTCTGCCAGTAGATGGAAGAAGAAGAGGGAAGGAAACAGGATTTGGTTCCCTTCCTTGCTCTGTTCTTCCCTTAATTTTTTATAAAAAACTCTCTGGTTTTGAAGATGGGAAAAATCACCATAGTAAAAGAAAAGTCAAAGAAAAAAAGAGGGATTAATACCTGATTGGTTTTTATATTGTAATGTAGAGATCTGTCTTCCATCTCCAGGTGCAGCTGGCAGGAATACAGGGCAGAAATCATTCACCCCTCTTCATATTCATATTCAGTTGTTAAGGTCTGTCATTTTAAGGAGGTCAAGCAGAATGACACAGCAGTTGTATTTTCTTCTCTGGCAGCCAAGGAAGAATGGTTCTTTTATGCTAGGTAGCTGAACTCTGTTTCCGTGCCGTTGTTCCCTAGAGTCCCGTAATCAAATATGGCATTTGGAGGGAGAGAAATTGTAGATTTCACAGGAAGAACTATAGGCTTTTGTGGGTTTCTTGTCCCCTTTCAAGTGTATCAGCAGGCTGTACTGCCACAGAAGGCTGAACACATCAAAACAATGCTCTGTGTACTCCCTCTTGGTGAGGGTCACGTCCACACTTCCCTTATCCACCAGACTCTTACATCTGTTTCTGAGTTTATTTATTTATTTATTTTTTTACTAGATGGTGCTTTGCTTTTGCTTCTTTTACATGCAAGCCCCCAGGAGGTTTGCCACACTGAAGGCTAATGTGTGGGGAAAAAAAGTCTTCTCCCACTCAACAGCATCATGGTAAAACTGTGCTTTCCCATCTTGGTAATCAGATGAGTTTCTGTTCTTAAGTGTATAATGTGATACAAATGCTTACAGACAAATAATGAATACAACACCCATAAACCTCTTGTAATATTTTTGAACTTGGTTAAATACTTCTCTGTGTAATATGAGGACAAGTGCATGCATATGTTTGGTCCCTATCTGATACCACAAATTAATTAGCATGAACAGTTTTTGTTGTTAGAGAGCTTACACTCCTTCAAAACTAGTGACTCCTAGTCTTCTGTTCTCAAATAGATTTTTGCCAAAATCATATAGTTTCCTTTGTAAAGGTTTGCTGTAACCACACTGTACCCCAAAAGGACAGTGCTTGTTCAGGCAGCAAGACAGAGCTCTCTCCCTTCTGAAAACTGTACCTTTCATTTGAAGATGTGTCTTGCTTTTTCAGCTTCTGCCTCCTGTTTTGCAGTGATTCCTGTTGCTCAGAAGGGCATTTTTTTTTCCCGATTAAAAATAATGACATTACAGATGAAGGATTTTTTGAAAACAGTGGGAGGTTTCCTGATGTTAGAAAGGTGATACCTTTTCACCTCTAGATTTGAGGTAAGAAGGAAAATTAGATGCAAGGTTAGTTGTGAGAGCTCAGATTTCAGTGAGAAACAGAGTGGGTGTGTTCATTGCACATGTGCTAGGTTTTGTATAAGTTTCCATGAAAAGAAGATTTCTGACTGTTTAATATATAATCTGGTCTCCTCTGAATAATCCATTTTAGCCTCTTAAACCATGTAAGTCTAGGAATCCAGAATGGCAGTGGGACCACATTTATGCACTAGCTTGAGCATTATCAAATCTATCTGTCCTAGTCTGCACTATTGGTCCTCTGCTGAGTGCTTTGTTAATGCAGAACATGAGAGAAATTAGTCCAGAAGATTAGACTTCATTCTCTTTCATTACAAAGGGGTATGAAGTATCTGTAAAATCTGATTTTTTAATGTAAAACTTGAAACTTCATAAGGCAGTCCAAGTGAGGGCTAAGTTAAGTTTGGATTAAGGTTTGATTTAGGGCTCTGGGAATAAAACTAAATATCCCACATTGGTTGTAATACATTAAGATATAAATTGTGATTCATCTGAAAGCACATTTTCATTCAGTTTATGTTCACTGAGGATGAGTTAATGTTCCAGGGAGAGCTTTACATTTCACACTTCCAAAATATTTCTGCTTAGGTTCCCTCTGCATATCTTTGATTCCCATGCTTCTCTCCTGCACCCTTGACATCTGGCAGCACCAAAAGGCAGTTCTCACACATCCAGGTGGAGGAGAATCCAGAAGACATCCCATTTTCAATTTCTGTAGTGTGGCAGCAGTTCAGAGGATCCTTCTGTTCACCCTGCCAGCTGGCTGAGTTTGATGTTCCCTTTTCCTTTAAACAGTGAGCAGAAAGTGGAAGGGAAATTTTCAAGTGACTCAACAGTTGGAAGTGTTAATGGCTCCCTTGGCAAGCAGTTCTTTCAGTTATTCAGTGTAGTCCCCTAGAGCAGCTTTTGATACACTTCAGAGGATTTTATATGCAGCAGACAATAAATATCATTAGTAAAATTATGTGCAGTCACGTACTTGATCCTGGTTGATGCTACCCTTCCACCATTGCTCAGATTGACTGTACCCACTATGCACATAAATAGCTGCACAGAAGTCAAAGCGCAGCTTCCCTGAGAAGAACTTGCAGGCTTCACTCTTTAATGCAAACGGGCAACAGTTGATGTTCAGTAAATGAGTTCAAATCATAATTGAAGGCATGTGGGTAGTGTAACATGTTAACATAACCTTCATTTTACTAACTCTTTCCATTTGTGATGAAGCCTAGAGCAAAAATCTGCCTATTCACAATTTAAGAAGGAATTGTAGCTTCCTGTGGTACACTGTGGCCCCACCAGGACCAAGGATGCCTTAGGCTGGCTTTCAGACATTTTGTGCCTTCATAAATAAAAGAATGTGATGGAGTGTGCAATGAAAGGAAAGGCATATTGTGGTCTGTTTTCTCAGCTGAGACATGCTGCAGCTTAGGTGGAATGTCAGCCAAAAAAGTCAGCTGGCGTTAAGGTTTGTTCGTCAGTGACACCAAATCCTGACTGCAATTCATATTCAGAACTCCAGAGCAGGATGGCCTGTGATTTGATTATATCCATTACAATACCAGTAGGAGAACTGGGGATATGTGTAAGTATTATGATACACCAGTTACTAATAGATACATAGGCTAAACTCTTTGGGCTGTACAGCTACCATTGAAGACTAATTCCAAAATAATATTCATAGCAGTTTCTGCTATAATCCATATAAAATGAACAGGGGCACTCCTTTTATGTTTGAACTGCTAGATCAGTTCCTAAGACATAATGTAATGTAGAACATATATGTGGAAATATATGCATTAGATGTTGTAGAGATGAGTTGAAGACCTTGTCTTTTAGAAACGATGGTAAAAAAAAATCATTTTTGCAATCCAGATAGGTCAGTGGTTCTGCCAAAGCAAAAACAACCAGCCAAGCCCCTTCCCACTCCCATAGCATCTGTATAAATTGTGCTCCAAATACACAATCTGTTCTCCTCTAGTCCTGGTTAGTAATTCTTTTGTCCTTAGGTTGCAGTAGAGTATTTAATGTATTAAATCTGCTTTTGTGAGGAAAATGAATGAACTAAACATCTAGGAAAGATTTTGTAGCTGAATATTCAAAACGTAATTTTTTGTCAATTGCACTACATTTAACTAGTTTAAAATATTCTGCGTTCATCATCATAACCCTGAAGTGACATTTTAGGATTCAAAACGGGGGACAAATAGGACTCCACTTCTAGGGTTAAAAGCCAAATAGTTGAGGTAGTTTTATTTTTACAGTGCAGTGATAAGAATTGGTCAGTGGGATATGGAAGGGGGATAAATGGTTTGTATTTTAAGTGAATGAAATTGTAAGTGAAATAGATTGTTGTAACTGCCCATAAAATTCTAAATGACAGATATTGAATTCATAGTTTTTAAAATCCCCAAAACAATTATTTGTAGAAGTTGTATAAAGACAATAATTGTTGTCATTCATTCTAAATTGTAATTTTGTGTTGTGTTCACTTCCATTTTATCCTGTTTTTTAGCAAAAACCATAAAAACATGTAAGTATGAGTGAATACTACAAACAGCCTCTTCCTATATTTTTAAAGGCTGGTAACCTTTTGAAACAGTTTACTTACTGAATTTCCTGGGATATCACTTACCACTCTATTTTATAACAAATACCTTAGCTTTTGTGTGAAAAAGCTAATGTTTTAAGGGGCTGCTATGGAATTACGTTTATCAAATCTGTTCTGAGTGTTTGTGGTCTTACAGTCCTAAATGGCCTTTCCAAAGGCAGTGTCAGGAAGCTGATGGCATTTTCTGTTCATTAAGATTGTCTGCGCTGCCAGGAGAGGACTAGCTTGGGCTCTTTGCAGGCTGTGAAGATGCCACTCACCACCTCACTGCTCCACAGTCAGGCACAGTCACAGGCAGGGACTCTGGGTTTTTTGGGATCTGACGGCTTCTCCTCTCCTGTTGGCAGAGCACAATATTACATATATTTAATACTTCACAACTCTGTGATGCTTTACAACTACAATAATGTGTTAATGATTGCAAAGGCTTTTGAGCTGTGACTCAGTATCCTCCACCTCCTGTTTCTCAGTAGAAATGATGCTCTAAGGAATATCCACAAGCACGTCTTGGCAAAAATCTTCCCTTTATTACCCTCTTTTGGTGACATCCTCTTCTTTTTAACATTGACAGTAGAAAACAGGACATCCTTGGTTTTTTCATTAGACTGATACTTAATACCTGCTTGCAGATATGACTTCTGGAGACTGTGCTAGCCTGGGCTTTCCCTGAATATAGCCCTTTTGTGCAGTTTGTCTGAAGGGGAATGAAGGCCATACTACTTTTATTTAAAGGAAAAATGTCCATGAGAGGCATTTTTTTTGCAGTAAAAAGACTTAGACCCTTTAGAGAGGCTGGAATGGACCTCAAGAAATATATTGCCCCGACAAAGAACATCATTGAATTGACTGATCCACCGTTTCTCAAAATATGGAGAGTTAAGGAGAAGGCCTGAATGACCAGACACATAGACTATGATGTACTAGAGAGGCAGTTTGCCAACTGTTCTTCCACTGGACTAGCTAGTACTTCCCAAATTCCCACTCCATCTGCTATTAGGTGTATGATGGATTTATACAACAAATACTAGTGTAACCAGTATTAATATTATTGGCTGTTCATACAAATCAGGAATTTTGCAACAGGTGAAATTTTTGTGACTGTGTTTGCTCTTTGGAATAACTGAAATACGAGATAGTCTCCCTCTATAAGGAAAACAAATTACAACTAAAATACAGGGTTTCATGTGGCATGAACAAGTTAGATGTTCTTTTTGTCATTCCTTTCAAATTTTCTTTGTTTTCTTTGATATATGCTAAACAGCTGTGTGTGATCTTCTGTGTAATTTCATTCAAAATTAAATTTTAATTTCTTACAGTGAAACTACTATTAAGAGTTATAATTGTATGATTCTGCATTTCCCACAGTAATCTACTTCAGTTTGCATGGTGGATACATATATTTAGACACTAATGAGGTTTAGTTTAAAACATTTTGTTTTATCCATTGTAAGTAATCTTGTGAGTAGCAACCTTCTGATTTTTTTTCATCATGAATAATTAATGTTATTTTAATACAAAATAAATAATTTTGTTGATCCTCCCTTGCCTCAGTTTTTTTCAAGGATTTGAAGATTGCATGGTTTATTTCTTATATCTTTATAATTTAGGTTATGGAAACTTCCTAAACTAGTAATGTTCTGAATTTGCCATTGACTCCAAGTAGTTCAGAGCTTCAATTCTAATGAGGTCAGTGAGCGTGGCAGATATTTATTAGCACCCCGTGTGAATTAGGCCATACTTCCAGGTTGTTATTTCAACAACCTAATTATATCTGGGTTTGATATTCCAATTTACTAACTAATACTGACTCCTGTAATGGATAGTATGCAGACAAACTGCTGCTTCTGACAGCACCACTGAGAGCAACAAGCCTGGTAGCTCAGACATCCATGAAAACAGCCTAACTAAGGAGTAAAGGGCAAGAAAAGAGAAGAAAGGAAAAAACCAAAAAAACAAAAAACAAAAGAAAAGAAATGAAGGGAAAGTTACTGTTACAAGAAAAAATGCCAAGATGCTTTACCGTGTTGTTCTCTACTGTTCTAAAAACAGCACTGTTCTGTATCAGGTCTCACCATCTGCAATCTTCAGGTTAGTGCTTTTTATATGCTTATGCAGTCTGACCTATTCCCAGTAAATTTGACTGTGCTATGCTACTCTTTCTGACTAGAAAATAATAAAATTCTATAATAGATAAGAGTTATAATCAGTTTAAAGTATGTGTTTCTATTTTCTAGCTTGTTTGAAAAGATAATGCTGAGCAATTTAACTTTAGAGTTGGCTGGGAATTTTTCAATATTGTTCATCGGAAGATAGCAGTTTAATGCCAAACTTCTTCGTAGGAATGCATCACTTGTGATTAATGTCTCAGTGCCAAAATCCCTAATTTTATTAAGTTTTGAGATTGTTAAGGTTATATAGCTTGACATTTTTGAAACAAAGAATCCAGCTTTATGTTGAAATATGTTTAATTTTGAAGTGTCACATAAATTATAATAAACATTGATAATCATCAAAATTAAACCTAGATATTTTGAAAATGGTTGTTATAAAAATGTTTCTTTACTTGATTTTTAAAATTTCTTTTTGCATGAACCTTTGAGATTTATTTATTTTTTTTTTAATCCCAGTTTGGGATATGAGCATTCTTGGCAATCAGTTCTGCACTGGAAAATTATTACTGATGTTTTTCTAATGTTATCTGTATCTAACGTATCTGTACTCTTCTGTTTGTCCTCTATACTCCTGTCACTCCTGTGGCTGTGACTAGCATGTTCTTTAGAGACTATCCCCTTGCTCTGTACCAGGGGGATGCTGCAGAGATCTGTACCTCATCTCAACCTCTTCACCATCTCTATGTCTGGGTAGTACTTCCACACTCATTAAAGTCTTTAAGTTCTCTTGCTGACTGCACGAGGCTTAATCTTCTCTAAACTTTCACTATTAATTTTTTCAAATACTGTGGAGATGTAGGATACAAGTAGTTGAGCACTGCATGCCACATGCTAGCACACAGGAGCATTTTGCATTATATGGGATGCAGTGTTTGGAGCTGAATGCTGGGACATCTGGAGGGAAGCATCTGTGAGAGGCTCAGCTCTTCTGTGGTTTGAACTCAGAGGGAGCTTGCACAGAAATGAGGTGCTTGGGACGGCATACCTTGGGACAGCTGAGCTGATCCAGCAGGTTGCTGCCTTCTGCTGCCTGTGGCCTTGGGTACCTGGTCCTGCCTCCTACCTTGCACTGCATCTGTTGTTGGTCTGATCCCTTGCTGAGCTGACTTAGCTCACCAAGCCAGCAGAAAAACAACCCAGCTGAGAGGAAGAGAAAGGGAGGTAGGAGTGTTAGATTGCCTCAGCCAGCTCATGGAGCATCGACCTCAGATACGCAGTGGGAATCTGGGATGGACTGCCTACATCTCTTTGAGACATATCACCTCATGACTCCTGCTGAGTTCTTTGAACACTTAAATTTAGCAGAGAATGGTAGTATTTAGCACATCATTTTTAAAAGCCTGCTGAAAGCTCATCTGTCATAGCAGTCAAGCTACTTTTCTTCTCTTTTCATGCCTTTCACAGACTATCCTTATCATACCTATCCTACCTTACTTGCTGTCAAAGTATCAAGATTCTTGTTTATGATTAACCTGCGATATGGGCCTTCTTCTTTAGAACTCTTATTAAATTCTTGGTTGACCACAGTTGTGTTCCATTTATCCCGCTGTTCATGCTTGGGCAGGATGTAAACTTCTGGAGAATTAATGCGTTAGCCTTCTTCAAATCTCTCCTTAGAATTGCTTCTCAGGATACTTGTATGGTTAACACAATGCTGTGCTGAGTTAATCTCAAAAGCTTATACAGGAATATACACAGCATGGGAAATAAACAGGAGGAATTAGAGGGTGTGTGGTTGCTCAAAGAGGTATACTGAAATCTCCATCCTGAACTGAAAATTGACTGGACAAGGCCTTAAGCAACCTAACCTAACTGCAAATTTGGCCCTGATTTTAAAAGGGAGACAAGCTATGTTACCTCTAGGGGTCTCTTCCAACCTTAATTGTTCTATCAAGACCTTTTTTTTTTTTTATTGAGTGTTCTCTTGTACTCTATTGTCTCTTGTTTTTCACTTTGTTTCCTTTCTTTGAATTCAAGCTTTTTGAAACTTTGTTACTTACATATAGTACTTTTACATATTTTATATGTAAATATATTTAAAATATAACTTTCAATACATATATAAATAAATGTTCTTTTGTCAAGCATTGAAACAGGCTACTCAGGGAAGTGGGGGAGTCACCATCCCTGGAGTTATTTAAAAGATGTGTAGATGTGGCGCTTAGGGACATGGTTTAATGGTGGACTTGGCAGTGTTAGGTTTACAGTTGGACTCGATGATCTTAAAGGTCCTTTCTAGTCTAAATGATTCTATTATTCTATGATTCATACAGTCTGCTTTTTTCTCCCCCAGATCTGTTTGGCACTCATTTTTCCTGTCCTTACTCAGGTTGATTAGTATCTTTTCATCAAAAGTCTTGCTGCAGATTTTGATGGGACAACTCCTGGAGGGGAAGTACTACTTCAGCACATAAGGGTAGCTGAATCAGACCCTGAGTGATGTCAGGTGCATTACTGTGGAAGTAATTTTGTTATTAGAAACACTGAATTCAGTTAGATTCAGGAAAGAGATGAAAACTGTTGATAGTATGCAAATATGCCAGACTTGGTAAGTGATGATAATGTACCACTTTGTTCAAGGATGTGACTGGTAATACAAATTTTAACCCAAAACACTTTAAATACTTTAATGATGGGGAGCAGCAGCCAACATCTGGAGAAAGTGGCAAAAAGCAAAAAAATAAAGTACCCACCCAGAGTTTGTAACTGAAGTTACCTCCATGACACTTTCTGGAGAAGGCTTTAAAAAGCGATCAGTTGTTATTATCCATCAGCTTCAATGCAGTAATGACAGTTTACCCTAAGGCTGTATCTCTTTAGCTATGTATTCTTGAAACTTAGACTGGGAAGTGGTCAAGGGGCTTGTGCAGTTCAAGCAGTGACCCATCCACATGAACAACATGAGGGGTGTAGCATAGTAACCCAGAAGTGTACTCTAGACCTATGCTTCCCCACTACTTTGACAGTGTTTTCTGCTGCACAGGACATAGCTGTGTAATTTCTAAGGGAAGGGCAAAAGAAAGAAGGAACTGAAAGCAGTGGGAGAGGCTTTCTAAAGTAAGACCATGAGGGCTGCTCTAGACACTGCAACCTGTGAAAAATAAGGCAGAAGCAAGGAAAAACGGGGGAAGGACTTCAGTATATGTGGAACAATGTGATTCCCATAACCAGCTTCATCTGTTTCGGGGGAGTTAGTGATAATGTCAGTAACACAGAGATGTACAATGATGCTGTATTCTGGCTCTATTGCAACTTCTGTGCTTCTCAGAAAATCTACAGCTTGATTTCTAGTGTCTTACAGACACTAGAATTAAGCACATAATAATCATTGTCTTTCTTTTTACTTCCTGCTCTCTCATGGTGGTGGTGGTGTTATAAAATGTTGCAATATTCTTTGTGAGTTTTCTGAAGACTTAGTAGTGAAATCATGAATTGAGATAACATCAAAATATGAAGAGAAGTAAATGCTTAAAACTGCATGATGTCTGTAAGAGTAAACGAAGTGATTGCTATTTTACATCTGGTGCAGTAAATAGCATGTGTTTCAGTAAATGGAAAAAGTTCAGTAGTTAGTAGTGGGGTACCATGGGTTGTCAAGGATCTGCTGTACAAAAGAATGAACAAGAGTTTAAGCATGTTTTGATAAAATATACCTTGTAACCTACCTTTTAAATGATTTTTCTTTTTAGCATAAACTTTTTTTTTTAACCTTGTAATTATACAATACCCTCTTAATTGTTCCTTTCCTGTTTTCACTGTCTGACCTTTTTCTTTCTCAGTTCTTCTCAAAGCATGTCCTGATCGGTACACACTCCGCAGACACCATTGTCTGGAGCAGCAAGTTGGTACTTGCAATCATTCTTTCAGCTTCTTTTTCTTGGAGGCTTCCTCTCTGTTTGCCTTTTATCTTGTTCATTCATTTTTCTCTCTTTTCTCTGGGGAAGCCTGTAAAGATATAGTAAGAGATATATGATAAATTTCTTCAAGTAGATAATTTAAAATGAATATCTGGCTTGCTTGGCAAGTGGGACAAGAAAAAAAAGTAAGTTTTGATACATCAGAATGCATCTGGTAAAGTCTTAATGCAACAAGAAAAAACATCCACCTGTACTTCTGGGAGCAATGGTCAGCCCTCGGCTCCCTCGCCAATAAATCTGGCTTCAGCTAAATGAATTTCATGTTCCACCACCGTGTTTTATTGTTCCCTTAGGTTAACTAAAACCATTGCTTTTGCTGCTGCTGCAGTCAATGATGTTATAGAACTTTATACCTTGGTCTGAGCCAAAAGATTGCAGTTAACTGTGGGAGATGATGATGAAGAAACATCAAACTCTTTTTCTGCATCATTTAATCTTACCTTGAATTATCTGTATGTCACCAGAAACACAGCTTAGATCGGTTGTCTCTTCACTAATCTGTTTATGATTCCCAAATAAACAACCATCTGGAGATTCAAGTAGCTTTTGTAAAAAATTGTTAAAAACTATTGATTGTTATTTGCAGCCCTACTACAGTATTCTTTTAATGAAAAAAAAGGATGGAATTATTTGATCAAGTGTCTTCCAACACTGATATGTGCTGATATATATGCTCATATATATGACACCTAAATAAAGGACTGGAAGGTAATTAGCAAAGCTAATCTTAGAAATTCCTTCTTTTTGTTTGTATAGAATCTTTTTCTAATACTTCAGCTTCTAATGCTTCCCAAAATTTCTCTTACTTTGAAAGAAATGCTTTATTTCCGTGGGCTTACGGTTTCCATTGTTGCAGGTATATTAGCAAACAGGTTTGCTGAGACAGTTTGACAGAATTCTCTCAGCTTACAAGAAGCTGATTGCAAAAGAGGAAAGCATGTCTCAGACCTGCTGCTGACAGTTGTCACAGAGGCAGAAGGCATGAGTTATCCTCCCCAAAATTAGCCTGTCAATTTGGAGCCTATAATGAAGCTGACCATCAGTAGGCTCGCTACCTTATGCTGACAAGGAATGATTGGTAGGAATTGAGAGAGATCTGTTTTGGGGATCAGGAATCAAGAGTAAAAAGTTTCTATCAGCATCTTCTCTTAGGAAGAAGAAAGGGACTCTCAGGGTGTCTGCCCCTGCCAGGGACCAGGAAGAAGCTACCAGCCCTTTGTCACTGTGGAGCGGGCAGGGTGCTGAGTGATCAGCAGCCAATGTTGGCTTAAGATACTACTTCCTATTAAGTTAAAAAGTTCAAGCTGTGCTCAGTTTTCAATGCACAAAACCAGTTCACTGCTCGTATTGCAGAGATGAGACTCCGTTGGCTTCTATGAACTTACCTACTGGTGGTAGTGAATTAGGCAAAATATATATTCATTCCATCTTGTTCGCAGAACCTTGATTAAATTATGTTTTTCTCTATTTTCTGTCAAAGGGCTACATCTGGTCATGTAGAAATAGATTGTAACAACACTGAAACAAATTATTTGATGAACTATTTAGGACTATTCACTTAATGCATGATAATCCTGTGAACATGTTAATGAGCAGCAATTCTCTGATGATTAAGCTGCTTTAAAATGTCTCATATGTCATTAGAATGAACTTGG
Organism: Strix aluco; assembly: GCF_031877795.1. NCBI lineage: Eukaryota > Metazoa > Chordata > Aves > Strigiformes > Strigidae > Strix > Strix aluco. Next base: position 124,591,780 of record NC_133931.1, read on the forward strand.
CACTTCTGAAACATCCATTATTCATCATGTTCCAGTGTTGCATCTGACTGTGTATCACTTTAATTTCATTCACTTAGCAAAGCAATCTATTCATTACAATAGTTTGAAACATGTTTTCTAAATCAGAAAAACCCTAGTTAAATTACAGTATTATATTTACAAGTATAGTAGAGTAAAAAGTAACATCTCAAATTGTAATTACATACTTAGTGCATTTGAATATGCTAACTAAAACTAAATGGATGTTTTAAGAAGAACCTTTGTTGAAATCAGTGATTTTGTTAGCTGGGGAAGCGAGATAGGTAAAACACCTTGCTGAAAGCACAAGATTGATTTTTCTTTCTGAAATAGTTCAGCAAACATTTTCTCGGTAGTCCTTTTTCACACGCATTTATTGTCCTGATCACTTAAGCAGCAGAGAAGGACAGAGTATTATTACTGCAAATATGAATACTTCTTTTATTTTTTATGGAGGTTTCCTGCTGCTCCATATTTTTTCATTTTAGAAGTCCTGGGTCCTTCCATACATTGTGAACCCCATTAAATACTACATAAGCTTTGTTCCTTTCTGAATCTGTTTGTGATGGCTGCTCCAGAAGTCATTCTTACTTCCCAGCATGCTCAAGAGATGTATCTCAGAAAGTATCAGACTGCTGAATGACTCCATGTTCGAAGATTTTTGACTCATGAACTGCATGGGCTCCATCTTCTGTAAGCAGAAAACAGCTTTTGACAGAAGATTTAAGCAGAATACCAGCTAAATTGACCACTTGAAGAAGTATCAACAGAAATACATTTTCGTTCTGATGTAGCTAAATGAATTTCCAGTTGAACTAGTAAAATTTTGATAACAGTGGAGATGGGCTAATAACCTCCATACAAACCAGAAATCTTTATTCTCAGAGTGCATGAGAGTCTTGCAAAACATGCACAAATATGCGGTGACTAAACTTTTAATCTTTAGATTTTGAAAACAATTGCAGTCTCTTAATTTTGCTTTTAAAATTCTTATTGGGCTTGCTAGGAAAATAGTGAGTAGTCACTTATGCTGTGCTTATTTTTCTCAGATTTTTGATCAACCGTGTTTTTAACGCATTCTGTTTTGGTCTGTTGCTGAAGTAAAGTGTTTGAGCAGATATGGAAGGTTTATGAATGCTTTCATATTAAGCGATAGAGGTAGGGAGTCCTTGTTGGTTGTATTAACTCTTTCAGCAACTCTTGGTACAATAGAAGTCAGCATACTAATGATTAGCATATAGAATTGTTAAAATAATGTAAATATAATGTGTGTTGAAGAGATGGAACAATTGTGTGGTAAGACGAAGATGCTGAAGAAGGTAGACTTGAAAATATAAGTAACCATTAATCTCTCTGTGTTTGGTTAAGAATGTTGATGGAATCAGAATAAACTAAGAAACCCAACTGTGGGCTCACTTTTTTACATTTTTGTCTCTTCCTGTGAATCACAGCCCTTCTTTGTTCATAGCCCAATAAATAAGAGTTAGTTTGCAGTGAGTTAAGAATTAATTGCAGAGAATTTCTACTGAAGCATTTCAAAACTGTATTACTATATACTTTTTTTCATTAATCTTTCCTTTAAAAATGGCACTTTATGGCACATGATAATGTAGTGCGTCATCTATGGCAGTATCAAAGTTGAGTTAGTGATGTCTCAAGCTTTCGTACGCCTTTTTGTGGTCAGACTTCTTAAGGTACATTAAGCTTTTCCTTCCAACTAACCTTGATAGTGTTTGTAGATATATTGCTATAGCTTTGGCTAAATTTATGTGTAATTCAACCAATGGAAAGCCTTATGTTGTATATGGAAGTCATTCTGAACTGTTTCATACTGAGGAACTGTTACTTACAATGAAAATAATCTACAGTCTCTACAAAATTCTAGATAAGGACTTTTTAAAAACTTAATTAATGTGTCTGTATTTCTTTAACACGCAGCCCCTGTTCTCCCTGGGGCGTATCAGCAAAGCCAGTCCCAAGGATATGGATACATGCACCAGACCAGTATGTCATCCATGAGGTCCATGCATTCACAACCTCATTCAGCAGGTCTGGTGAGTATTGGATTTAAAGAATTATTTTATTTGGTAAGCAACATCATCAGCTATTGTAAAATCTCTTAAATATGAGTGAATTGGTCCCCTTGAGTTTTATAGTTGGACTATTTGACTGTCTTAGTCCTAAATGTAAGTGATAAGTCCTCATGTGTAAGAAAGATTGACTGAGGGCAGTGACAAGAATTTTTATGTCAGAATACATTAAAAAAATCATTTATGATCTCCAGAATGCAGAGAAATAACTGAATCTTCTACCTGCTTAAAACAAATAGACGCTTGGACAGCATTTCACAGGCTGAGCCCTGATGTTATGCTCTGTGATGAATTCAGGCTCCTAGCGCTGAATGAAAACCACTGATCTCTTAAGATCACCCTGTTGGTTTAAACTTGTTTCAGATTTTCTGACTTGCTGATTTTGTACTAGCAGGCTTTGTGTGTATCCATATTACTCATCTCTGCTTGTATAAAGCTAGCTCAGACTCCGTATTGGTGTGCCCTTTCTAATTCAACACAACAGTCATGTACCCACTCGTGCCTGAACCAGATCAAGTTATACTGCTGGGCGACTGAGAAGCAGCTTTATCATGAAACATGGCCACAGTCACGAAGTTCTTAATTGTGGTGGATGGGAATGTAAAGCTGGAGTAAATATTTCATTTTAGAAGTAACTGGTCATGAAAGGAGAGCTGAATGGGTGTTCAGCTGGGTTTTTTAGGAAAATGAGCTTCCTTTTTCTTTTTGAGCTCTTTACATATATAGTTCAGTTTTAATGCTTATGATATTTTTTGATATCATATCACTGCCTAGAGATTTTGTAGTTCAGATCCAGTCACCTTTTACCTTAAAAATATCTACTTGTAATTTTGAATTCTAAACTACCTTGAATAGATGTATATTTACTACCTCTGTCACCTTTTGTAGCGATGAAGAATTTAATTATGAACCAAACTTACAGCTTGATTAGGTGAAACTAGTGTTCTTTCAGACTGAAACTCCATGCCATTTTATATTGTAAAGATCATGACATTCTGTGAGGTTTGGGTGCTTCCAGACTTGCCAGTTTCTTAGCTGCTTTTGGCTGAGGGGCTAACTTGCTGGGAAGTCTGGGATCCAGGTACCTGCATCTTTGGGTGAGCCAATAACCTGAGAAACTCTTTGGGCATCTGTATGACAGCTGTGAGGCAGCTGATACTAGAATCAACCATTAATTTCCAAGGATATTGCAAGGCACTTGGGGAGCTGGCTGCTTTCCAAAAGGGCCAGAGTCCAAAAAGCGGGAGACCTGGAAGCCTCGGCTTTGCCAGCGGATTTGCTAGTCAATGGGGAGCAAAGCAAACAGCCTTCAAATCCAGCAGATAGAGAATGGAGATGCCTGGAAATCCTGAAATGTACTTAGCAGCCTTCGCAGCTATGTCGACAGGTATATGGCTACTATTTCCCTAATCTCCCAGTGACTTACCTGGTGGGCTGCCTGTTGAAACAATATAATTTCAGTTGTCTTGAGAATTACCATTTGCCTCTCCTTCCAGAATTGGGAATGTGAAGGTAATAGGAAAAGGAAGGGAGTGACATTAAAGCATTTTAAAAATAAAGGATTGACTGAGTGTCTTCTTTCAACGGGATTTCTTATCTCTTTTGTGAAGCTGTTTTCATTTGACGTTCTTTTAAGTGATAATAGCTGTTTATCATGGGGAAAAAAGGAAATAGCAAACATCATGGTTTGAACAGATCTTGTTGCTGTTAAAAACGGAGTGGGTTTCCTTGAAGACAGTAAACACCAAACATTTCCAGAGGGAGAAAATCAAGGACTGATGGCCTGGTGCTGACTGCTAACTTGCTGGTCTGGTGAGGAAGACAAAGCATGGTCTTATCACCCCCGGGGTGATGTTGCTGCTCCAGAAGAGGCATCTCAGATGCAGCTAGAAACCTGGCATGCTCCCTTGTCTTTCCCCTTCACATCAAAAGACTATCTTTTCTTTAGCCTGTGCAGTTTATTCAGGTGTGTTGGGCATGTTACACCCAGCTGTTGGGATGGTACAAGAGGGGTCTCAGTGTGTGATGGGGGAAACCCCTGGTTGTGGATGTGTTTAAATGTAGTGATTTGCACAGACTGAAGATTGATAGCAGTCTTGGAGGGCTTTTAAAAAGTGGTGTGGACATGCTGTAGGGATCTGACAAACTTACACAATGTTAGGTTCATTGCTGCCCATTCAGTTCTCGTCTTGGAGCAATACTACCAGAGATGCAGCATTGTCTGGCTAAGCCAGGCAGAGGGAAGAAAGAAATAAAAGAAAGTAAGAGAGGGAGGAGACTGGAGGAAAGAAATCCTAGCCTGAATAATGATCTTAAAGCACAAGTGGTGTTAGAGACTTAACTAAAAGCAATGAAGGTGACAAAGTTACACATCAGTGCCTGAGTTTGGCCAGGACATCTCTAGGGTGAGAGTGATTAAGATCCCATGGGTTATATCAGGGTGGAGATGATTGGAGAGTTAGCTGCTTTAGTAAAGGCTACACCATTCAGCGGGTTTGTGGCACTGTTATCAAATCAGGGTCCCCAAAAGACAGAAGTTCATTTTATAATCATGTCCACCAATTTCCTATATTGGGAAATAGAAATTTTCTAATTTCTAAATTTTCAAGTTTTGGTTTATTTAATTTTGAGCTGTGTTTTGTATCAGGCATTATCCTAACACAGTCTTGGTAGATTTTTTTTTTTTTTCTCCTGAGTTAAATTATGTTATTTTCTGATTCTTAACTTTTGTGCACTTTTCCCAAGCAGTTCTGCATAACGGACTGAATTAAATTGTTTCTCAGAGTACAGAGTGTTTTATAACAGACCCCTGCAGGCTGTTTGCCTCTTCAGAAAATAACAGAGGGTGTTCTCACGCTAAAAGTGGTAGGAAAACAAAACCTAGGTTGCAAGTTGACTTTCCTTGATAGCTCCTGTATGTGAAGGACACTGGAACAGGTACTGCTCCTTGCAAGGAGTGATGCATAGAATAAGTATAAACTGGTGGATGAAGTGGAAATATGCATCTGTCAGCTCACATCTGGCTGGGGAGCTGGGAATATGACAACTGAGCTTCAGTTCTTCATATGCACAAGACTTACTGTTCTGTCTAAGCAGTAGCTGCAAGTTAGACCTCTGAGGAGGTGGGAGATAAGTGAGTATTTGACTGTTTTGCAAAACCCCAACCTTTCTTATATACTCTTAGTACTTGCTAAACTCGCTACTGACAGAGGAATAATTCACTAAAATGCATTTTAAAAATCCCTGCTTTGAGTCCTTTAAGCATTGTAATTCTCAATTATGTAGCCCAGACTTCACTCTGAAGTGATAATTAGGCATTAAATGCTAACAGGATTATTATGGAGATTTCTCCTGACAGCCATTTAGCACCTAATTAGGTGTTAAGGCCATAAATTTAGGTTTCTCAGCAGCATTTAGGGCCCTAATAAATTTTTTTTAAGTTTGAAATTACCAGCTTGTCTTCACAACTGTGCCACCACAGTGATGTAGTCAAGCTGCCTTAAAGGAGACAGCAGTAGTATGTCCTATGCCATGATGCTCAAAGGATGAGTGAGCATCCTTCTGAGTGAGCAAAAGCTTCTCTACTTTTTTCCAATTTTATATTAGTTTAATAAAACATTTAATCTCTTCCTCCAGTCTTTGCCCACTGAAGGGAGACATATAAGCATGGCTCAGAGAAAAATCCATTCTCTGCCTTATGCCAGATATAGACTTACTACCATTTTTCTTAAATGGACCTTTTTTTGAAATAAATAGTTTAAAGGACTAACTGCTGCTGAACTTGATGTAATAGCATATTTTTCACCGTTTTTCTGGAGTTAGTTTCAAGGCTCAGTAGAGAGATCAGTTGAAATAGTTGGAAAAAAAGAAAGATTCTCAAAGGCGTGTACCATTCCTTAGGATCTTCCGACTGCTAGTTTTCTAGTTTGTGAGTCTTTAAGGAATTTTTGGTGATGATAGAACCCTCCCAATTAGTTGCTTCAATGTAGTGCATAAACAATGATGCTTTTTTTCATCACCTTTCATGAATGCTTGGAAGACATTAAGGAACCACCAAGAAACCATATACCTCTGGTTGGAAATTGCTCTTGGTCACAGCCTGTAGGGCAGCAACATTACAAGGCATGGCAGAGAACAGTTATACAGAGCAAGACTCAAATACACTTCAGAGAGGTTTGTCACGAAAGGTTAAACACTCCAGTGTTTAACCAGGAGTTGATTCCTCTGTAGTGTTTAATCTCACTACCAATGATAAAGGCAAAATCAAGACAAAAAGTGTATTTCTAGCATGAGAACAATAATAATGAGTTGCCTTATAGTGCTTGGATTAGATGATCCCACATTTCCAACAGGTGACAAATGGCCTACTGTGTGTGAAGGAATCTCCATCTTTTCTGAAAATAATTTCATTAAAAACCCACAAAAAATATATGAGATGGAATAAAACCAATGCAGAGTTGTTTTCCTCAGCTGGGAAGCAGAACAAAGTTTGCTGTCTCTTAAAAGGTTCAGACAATAGTACTATACATTAATTCAAATATTTACTGTTTTTATCTTTTTTATCTTTAAATCATTCTCTTTAAATTCAGCTAGATATGGTGACATATCAAAAATTATTGGTAAAGAAATTGAATATTATCAGTGATGCTTGAACTGCTCTTGACTTCTGTCAAGAGACAGTATAAGGAAAAGAAAGTACTCCTGGGAATTTTAAAAAGAGCTAGTTTTGTTCTGCTGTTAAGATGCAAGGGGAGACTGTTCCCTCTGATTTTGAGAATCCACATTGAATTCCAGTAAATGATAGAATTGTGTTGGTTATGAGTGGAAATAAATACTCTACTAAGAAAGAAAATGGAAATCTTGCCTTACAGTGGACAGAGTCATAGAGAAATTTGGCTTAGCTAAATGATAGGACTTTGTGTTCTGTTTAGATCAATCTTTTATGTGAATGTGCAAAAACAAGTATTCATAAAAAATATTTTTGCAGATGTTTCGAAATCTTGTCTTTTTTTTTTTTTTTTTTTTAGATAATCGATTCCTAATTCTTAATTTGGGGTAAAATCCTAATGAAGTGAAGGACATTCAGTGAGATGCCAAAGTTAATGGACCTGGATGAAGACTGTGTTTCTCTTCTGTAGTGAAGAGACAGGAGAAGCTGTTTGGGAATCATGGAGATAGGGAGCAGAAGCATAGCTAGCCATGGCTGGGTACAATGAACTGTTACTAGTGAATATATGAAAGAACAGTTGGAATATTTCAAGAGGCAGTGAATGGCTTGAAATTTGTTTGTATGAGGACTTTGGACAATGTAGGTTCACAAAAATAATTATTTTGGTACTTGGAAAAAGAGGCTATATTCACTGTATATTTGACAGGGTGGGGGGTATACCATTTCTTTTCAACAGATAACTTGTGATTTCTCTCTCTGCCTTGCTCCCTCTGTTCTTTTTTTCTGCTCTTTTAATTTTCTTTGTGCAAAGAACAGAAAGAATCTATCTCTGTTTAGGCCTGAGACTTTACAGCCTTGTTTTCTTTCCTTCAACAGAGAACATACAGAGCTATGTATGACTACAGTGCTCAAGATGAAGATGAAGTTTCCTTCAGGGATGGTGATTATATCATCAATGTTCAACCAATTGATGATGGCTGGATGTATGGTACTGTTCAGAGAACTGGGAAAACAGGAATGCTTCCAGCAAATTATATTGAGTTTGTTAACTAATTTTTGTCTCTAGTCCTTTAAGCTTTATTATGATTTACTCAAAATCTAACCTTTTAAAAAAAGTCAGAAGAATCTTTTAAGAGTACATGTTCATTACTTTATCACTGCTATAAGAGTCTGCATTCTCACTCAGAATCCAATTTAGAGTCCTTTAAAGTAAAGATAAATTATCAACAAGAAGCTCAGAGCTTTGAAAACAGCATTGCTTATAATAGTGCTCCCTCAAAATGAAAAACATATATGGAAGCCTGGTGCTGCCAATCCTATAAAGATTTCAGTCAATTAGCTGTGAAGGGGAAATACCTTTTCCCTGCACCTCAAAGACATTATTTCTCTTTATAATAACAACCATAAAATCGATTCACTTCTTATGGCACTCTGAAGTCACACTCAGTTAACACACTGAGTTTGAACACATCTTCAAATTATTAGGGAGGTGTTTAATGTTTGAGCAGTTAGCATCCTAATAAAAATAAAAATGTTGAGTAGATAATTTAGTCATTTGAAATAATGACAAGTGATATGCTAGTGGAAAAAAACAAATAAGAAATCCTACTGCCCAGCAGCCTTACAGTAAACAGGTCTGTTTCGACAGCCAAAATTTCCTGATTCTCACATACCCACATTTATTCCTGGATTACCCATTTTCTCTTATTTCCAACTGTGACCTCTTCTATCAGCTTTGCTTGCATCCCAGTCCATCAGTTAGATCCATGCCTGGTTCTTCGGTATCTTTTCCACAGAAATTTCCTTGCAAAGACTATCTAGACTATAAAACCTGTCAACTCTTCTGTTTCCTTCTAATAATACTTAGCATTTAAATAGAAACTTCCATTAGGGCAATGTACAACCAATACTTCATGTTAGTTCCTTTACCTTCACCTGTACTGCTGTAAATAAATATCCTGTGTGAGGCCCCAGTGCTGTGCAGTCACACAAAGCCTGCAGTCACATCCTTCCTTCCTACCACAGGTAACTTGCTTAATGGCTGCTTTGCTGATGAGCTAATGTACCTACCCCTGCTGCAGAAATACTTGCACCTCCATTGAAGAGTGGAGGAGAGCTCTGGTTATTGTAGTGCATTTCAGCTCAATGGCCTATTGCTTCAATTTCCTCCAGAAATTTTGGTGATCCAACAGTGGGTTGTACGCTTGCCAAATGATGAACGATGGAGAAATACTATGTTTTCTTTTACTGATCTAATCTTTCTCATAAATGACACTGAAGGAAAAACTAACCAAACAGAAGTCCAACATACTCTATGCCATCATGCTTCAGTTTAGCCATCTGTAGAAAACAGTAAAAATATTTTGCTGACAAACCTTCACATACGCTATTTGGTGTCCATTAACTTATGATCAGAACTGAGAAATCCAGGTCTCAGTCTGTGAGGCTGAGGAGAGGATCAGGTAACTGGTGACATAATGGACCTGTGAGAGGGTCTGTGTCATCAGGCTTGGGTCACAGAGAAGTTGCTTTTGCTTTAACTGGGTGCCAGGAGGGTGCCGTGTTCCCTCCCAGGGAGAAACTCTGTAAGGAAGGGCAAAAGAGTTCAAGATTCACGTGGGAACTTACTCCTGGATGCATACACATGTAAGGAAGAAAATGTTTTTGCTGATAGTATAATTTGTGGTGTTCAGCCATGTGATAGAGAATTTTAATTTTAGAGTAGCTCTCAGAATGTTGAGCCTGTGCTGGCTTTCTTCCATTTCTGAAATTTTTAAAGCAGAATTAAATACAGAGTTTATAGACAATTTTGTATTTCTCATTTCACAAAGTAAGCAAGCCTCTAATATCTAAAGAATAAAGAAGGAAGGCAGTACAGATTTGTTATGTCAACTGAAAATTGCCAATGCAAATACCGTTCTATTTTTTCATACAATTAGGAATTGGAAAGCTTATGCAATATTTTTTTAGGTGTTGCTAATACGGGGCTGATCCCAGCCGCCAAACAGGGTGGAATGACTGCATTAAAAAAAATAAATTAAAAAATGTCCATGACTCTAGAATTGCCTGTGCTTTCTTGTCAGCTGCCTGATTTCAAGGCTAAAGCTGACCAGAAGCATCTAACTACAAAAAATGTGATTTAAAACCAGGGATGCAATACTGTAAATATGCAGTCTGTATGGGCGACACTGCTGTCATTTAAAAGTCTTGAAAGTTTTGCTGCAACAAACCCTTATGCATTACTGGTGACTTTAAATTAGCAAGCTTTGTAATTCAAATAGCTTTTTCAAAAGGCTGATATGGTAAGCTGAGCTAGAAGCTAGAAGCAGTCTGCTTCTGTGTTGGTTTTCATCACTAGCCATCAACAGCAAGGAGAGGAATCCCATCTTGCGATGGCTGGCAAATTTTTCTGATTGATGCCTGAGGCAGAGCTTCTATCACTTGCTGCTGTGCTGCTTTATTAGCTGTGTAATGCTGACAACAATAAAAACAAGTTGTCAGTTTGTTAACCAGATATGAATAAAAAGAAATATAGGGAATAGATATATTGCATCAAGTTGCAATTTTTAGTGACTTATAAAAAAGAAAGTCTCCATCTATAAATTCACTAGCATTCTTCCTAAGTGAGGAGATGGCTTACAGTGTTGAACACTGTATGTATAGTGAAAAGTAAATCAGAAAATTAACGTTTGATAACGTTAGAGGACTATGTTATGCTAAACAATGGAAATAAAATTTTCTTTGAGTTTTGAATATTCATTAGCCTGGCAAAGCAGCTAAAGCAATTTGCAAAATAAAAAAGACCAAGAAAACAGAACAGTATGTGAATTGTATTTCTCTTGAGAATGGTATGTCAGCAGAATTATTAAGATCTGTTTTAAGTTACTCATTCATGTAGTCAGGTTTTTATGTTGTATATGCTTAGTAATTCGTGTTCATATGGAATGGTTCCTGCTTTTTGATGTAAAACAAACTTTAGTGTCATTATGCAGCTTTGTTCTAAGCAATGCTATCAAAGGCCCAAAATTATCAGAGTGCAATTATTAAAATGTTTTTTAAGATCTAAAATTTATAAGGTAGGGAAAGTAAGTCAGCAACTAAGTTGTGCCAGCACAGGTTTTACAAGGCATATGTTGGAGCCTGTTACATGCAGTGGGACATAGGGGTGAACAGATGTTATATGCTGTTCTGTCACCTTTAAAGTATAAATTCCTTTTTAACACAGCATGTTCCCCTCACTGTACTTTTTTCCTGTAGACAACATTTTTCTGGGGAAAGGAAAAGGCTTTTAAGGAGCCAAATTTCCCAGGATGTTCCAAAGTTCAGGTTGGAAGTTCACACATTCCATTTTAAGCATTTTAGAAATAAAGAGGATACAATGTGCTGTAATTCTTGCTAACAGAAGTATAAATGTAGAAAACAACGTAGACCATATTCATACATATATACAAGAACAAATGGGTGCCTTGCTTTTCATTACTCTTTCTTGCCTGGCTAATCTTCATTTTCTAAACAAAGCTACTTACAGATACTGCAGTTGTAATTTTTCATTATGGAACATTAGCATTTAATCTTGATGAAACAGAGTTTTCTTGATTACATTTGACATACCATAAACCACTTCAGCAGATTGGGATTTGACAGAGAATCACCTCCCATGGATTATATTTTTGACAAATGTGTCCCTACTGAGTGTTCCTTGGGGATATGGAAGGTCTCCAATACTTGGGAAAGGTAGTAATTCTAGTTTTTATTGTACAATGACTGCATGTCATCTTGTACAATGAAAAAGAAATGACAAATACAGAAGTCTTTGGCAGAAAGTAGTACAGGGTATAAAGTGTTAGATTTTAATTATGTTGATTAATACTCCATTTAAAATACAGAATATGCTTTAGTTAGTAAATGTTTAAATGATATACTGAAACAGACAAAAGATGCTGTTGAAAGAAGATCTCCAAACTGATGTGCTGGCAAATGCAAAGTACTGGTGAGCTGTAGAAGAATAAACCATTTTGCAATGCTTTAGTGATTTTCTCCAGCTTTATGCCATAGGAACCCCATCTCTCCTTTTGAAAGAAAACCTGAAAGCTATATTTCCTAAACTGCCTGCACTACAACAGTATATTCAAAGGAATTTCATATGCTTCTTGTGTCTGATAAATAGAATTTGCATATTGTACTTAAGTTGTAATCCAGTTGTTGTTGACATTTGTTTAATTATTATTATTTTAGGGGGGAAATAAGCTATACTGTAGCATTTCAATCATGTGTATTTAATATTACTATTAGAAATTGCTAGACCATTGGAAGACAGCAATGACTGTATTGACATTGATTAGCATGATGTGGAAACTCTCTCAGCTGTTGGTTTTTGCAGTGTGATATAAAAAGCAAAAATGAACCGCTGTGCAGTTTGGCTTATGTTTGCTTTAAAGTGTGTAAAGTTTTAGTTATTTTGCAAAACTGTACTGTATTTGGGAGTACACAGCTATGAAGGTAACAACTGTTTTTCAAAGGACAGATATACTTACTCTTGGATTATATGATGTATCATCTTAATTTGGCTTTTGTTATGCAGAAAGTTAACACCAGCTATTAAAATATATTTTAGTAGAAATGCTTTAATTCCTGTTTCTTCCTCTACACTGTGAATATTTAAGCCTTGGTGGACTAGAGCAACATCATGCTGCCCAAAGTACTAACCTATGCAAACTAGTTCACATTTTAGTTGATGTCACAGTGGATGTAACATAGCAATTTATTTTGCATAACATTAAACATCATTCAAATAAAATATTAAACCCAGCACTATGTATGTATTATATTCATAAACAATACTCTGCAAAGCTACCATACCCATTAATATAAGCTATGAAAGATGTATATTTTTTTAATTAAGGAAGCTTTGAGTTTTCAAACTTAAGTAGAATATTTAGCACTATTATCTTCAAACTCGATAGTTTCCTAAAACACCATTTTGTTGCAGAAGGGCCATCTCCTTAGAGGGTTAATTTGCTTTTTAAGTCTGTATTTGTAACCCTTCCATAGAACAGCGAATTACATTCCATGTCCCTTGGTTCGTTTAAATAAGCAAACGTAGTAAGTGAAGGAGATCCACTGATTTGACTGATACCGGTTTGCTGGTCTTTGAATGGGCATTTGGTTAGGTGTGCTTTCAGTGCAACACTAATGAAAACAAATTGGATTACTGGCCTCTTTAAGACAGTTTTATATACAAATGTGGTTCCTGGGTTATCTTTATTCATTTACACAAATAAATTATTTTTACAACTTTGTAAGAAAGTTTAAGTTAAAATAAAATCCAGAAGTATTTTGGGACTGCTCTGCCTGTAGTTGAAGAGATTATTATGCTTAGGGACACATGTTTTATTTATTTGAGTGTTAAGCATACAGTCCAATGGACTGCATTAGAATCTTTTAATTTTTATCAAGTGTTAGTTTGAAGAAGGCTGTTAACAATGAATGAGGTCAAATGGCAGCTACAAATGGAGCTGGTTAGTTCATTCTGTGTAAGTGATGTACAGTTGCTACCACACTAATCTTCTCCTTAAGAAATACATGTTAGCATTTCCTATGAAGTTTAATTAGTTACAGAGCTCTGATTCCATGTTCTGTGGTGTTTTTATATATTGAAATGCTGCCAGTATAGCAGAATTCAATCTTTATATATACTGTAGCAAACAGCAGTTTTCAATAAGAAAAAAGATTTAAGAGCTGCCAGAATGGACCTCAAGCACTTGAAATGTGTTTTATTTGTAAATCCCTCCATAATCTGCTAGAGTAACCAGAGTACTTGATTTTCTATTTCTATACTAAATATATATTTCAGGTGAAGGCTCTCCTCCTGAGAGACACTGATGTGAAGTTGGTAGGAGTTGTGTGTTTGGCATCTGAAGGATTGTGTCTTTACTCAATAGCAGTGTCAAATCTAACAAATGGCTGAAATGAAGAAGGCTTTCCTGTCTCTACTGACCCCATAGAGTATCATTATCAAAAGGATCTGTGTATTGGCACTTGAAAGTCCTGTGGAGACCCTTCATGCTGCATATTGGATAGGTTCAGAGTTTCTAGCTGTCACTGCTTTTAGGATGCTCTCATTTCTGCTTTGTCACAGAACTGGGCTTTTGATGTTTTGTTTTTTTTTTTTTTTTTTTTTTAATTAACAAGAGTAAGCTGATTTTACATAGAGTTCTCTGTGCTGAGGGAATAGTTGCCCAATGCATTGGCTGTGACAAGTACTGCATGCCCTCCCTCCTCTCACTCAAACCACCAAGCCCAACCATGTCTCCAATCCTGTCCTGCAGTGTACCTCTCTCTTCTTTCCATGAAGCTTCCTGAAGCTACACTGAAATGGTATCACCAAATGATCCAGATTTGTTTTTTTCTTCCAAAGGATTCCTTTTATCATTGTTCTTTTAGTTATCTAGTTTTTTGTGCAGCCTCAAAAACAGTACTATCAGCATAAGGAAAGAGGTAGTAGTATGATATAGGTGGGAAGGCATGGCCAAAGTGAAAAGCCACAGATTTCTTATTAGGTTTTGCTACAGAGGTTAGTAAAGTCAACCATATGTCTGAGAATGCTGGTTGAACAACTAAGCTGTAAGCTGAGCAATACTGTGTAGGTGTGCTTGGCCTGTCTCTGTGCTTATGTCTGTGCTGTAGTGTCAGAAGTGACCATGGGGTAGTGAGCAGATACCTGGTCCAGCTTTTGAGCAGTTAGTCTGAATCCCAACATCAGGCCATACACTGGTGTATGGCATTTGTAAGGGCAAATTTATCCTTCCGGAAAATGAAACTTCAGAGAGTACAGAGGGAACAAATTGTCAGTTGGTTTATACTGCATCTTCTTGAGCCCTGCGGTAAGGAAACCCCTTGTGTACAGTCAGAAGACTGAGCCCCATGGCACCGCAGTGAGTTCCTAACTGAACTGTGTAAGTACCAGGATGAGATGATGTGCCACCGAGCTCACCTGCCTCACAAATTTGATACTGCATGATGGACTACGTGCTGGGCACGTGTTTAACAATGACAGCAGAAACTGGAGATTCATATTTATGCACTGTGTCCTAAATAGAGTCTAAGCAATCCTTGATTTTATATATTTTAACTTTGGTTTCTTTCCCACATGCCTGCTGTTGATAAAATCTGCATATGGGGAGGCCCATTCTCATGCAGAAGACTACTGGCTTGTGGCTTTGACCACTTGTGTCTACAGAGAGAGATCTCCAGGTATTAACATCTGGCTCTTAAAATAGTATTGGCATATAAATATCAATTTTCAATGATTTCACAAACAGCTGGCAGCTTTTCTTCGTGGCAGATTGTTCTTCGATTCAAGCCATAGTTTTTCCTCCTCCTCCATCTTTCTTCTCTTGACATGCTTACAGCCTCTGGGATTGTGTTGCTTTGGACAGTGCTCAAGGCACTGAGAAGAATTTAAATTGCTTGAAAAATGCTAGTGTTATCTCCCCATTAAGCTCTCCCTCTCCCAGCAGTTGTACACTGGCTTCACTGTACATCTTAGCCTTTTGCCTCCTCTTCTTTCAGCCAGCCTCTGACATCTCTGTCACCGAACCCAATGGGCTTGGGGCCTCTCCAGTCAGGCCTTCACACCACTTACTGCCCTCTATAGTTCCTGCATGCAGAAACTATAAACTTAAGGGTGGCTCACCTACCTGTTGTCAAGACCTTTGAGCAGAACTCAAAGAATATTAACACATGCCCATGTACCTCAAGGGGTGTTACATTTCTGTTGGCTCAGCTATGATCAATTCTTTGTGAAGAGTCCTCTTGACAGTGCTTTCGCTGTCCCTCCTTGCCTCTGGGTGCTTTTGGCTTCTGAGCTCAGCTGCTGATTTCAGAAAAGAGCAAGATCACATTTTTTGCTGTCTCATCAATAATCAAATCAATTCTTGTTCATTCTCTTCCTTCAGAGGATTAGCATCTTCATTATGTTATCCCTGATCTGGGGCTGAACTCTTGATTCAGGAGTCACTTTCTCTCCATCAGTGTTAGAATGAAGGTCTCATGCCATGTAGATGTAGTGTGTTGCTCACTGTGGAAGCTGTGTTGATAGGCACTACCCTGCTTCCTGGAACCTTTCAGTTCCTAGCACTGCTTATTCTGAATTAGACACATAGGAACTCTGTAAGACACAATTATCTGTACCAAAATCCAGCCTTTCTATAAATAATTATGTCACTATAAACACTTTTCCTGACTTCTATTTGCTCTGACTCAAGATGACATTGACATCTTGCTATTTCATAGCTTTTACTGACCTTAGGAAGCATACATCTAAAATGAGTTAGATGAATTAGGCTCTAAGGAACTGTTTAGGCAGACCTTGATAACTGCAGCTATTATGTAGTGTGGATATCTCAAGTTAGATGGGATAAATGGCATATTAGGTCTTGCTGGCAAGTGGTTCAACTAAGAACTGAGTTCATGTATTTGTTTGAGTGACCCAGCTATTCAAGAGACTGTCATTTTAATTTCTACTTCAGCAGTTCAAAACAAATACAAGAATTAGATGACAAGTCTTTATTAAGCTAATTAGCTGTGCTAATTAAACAATTTCTCTATCAACATGGAAGTGGAGAAAGTGAATTGGATAGTTTTGGCAAACCACGTGCAAGGTGGAGCAAACAAGCAAGTTGAGTGTCGGCCTAGGCATTTGGGTGGACATTCAGCATGCTTGCACTTCCAACCTTTATCCTTCCTTCTTCTAACTTTTTTTAAAAAGTAATGAGAAAGCTCTGCTCCTTGCAGCATGCCTTAGTGCATTGTCAGACAAATGAATCTTTAATGAAAGAATAGATTCAAGGGCAGATGTAAGGTCTTGGAAGACAACATTTTACAGTTGTGCTTTCAAATCTTAAAGTTACTTAACTTTTACTTTAGTCCTTTGCATTTTCTTTTGGCCCTCAAAACCCACAAAAATTATTTTGCTCTGCTCTGCTTTCAACATTGCATTCCTTGTGGCAGTTACCTTTGTGAGAAGGGAGAGAAATACCAGAAACATTGGAGTAGCTCAAATAACTTTCTCTTCCTACAATTTTTTATTGCTATGCTAAATAACACCTGTGAAATAGCCTCCATTCCAAGGCTTTTTATATCACCCTCAAGCAACATATCAAAGCAAGTAACATCTTCCCTGTTCAAATGCCACTGGCCATGATGCTCTGTTGCACAGCTGTGATTATTACGAAAGGAGGACATGTGCTACAATGACAACAGCTACAATCTTGACATTAGAGCAAGCACCTAGCAAAGACTCCTGTGAGACCTTTCTCAGCTCATTACTCCTTTGAAAATATTTGCCATCACTATGGTACCAGTGCTCTGTGAGATCAGTAAAGTTGCAACTTTGCTGAGATACAGCGAGGTGTTCAGGGCTCTGAAATGTGAGTAGGGATGAATAAGTGCCTGTGCCATCCCAGGTGAGGTTCAGCTTGGAGATGGTTTTGGTCTCAGCATTTCCTACCTGCTGTCAGGAAACTCTGAAGGGGCAATATATAGCATGTAGCTCTCACTCAGTATGTCCTGTGTGGCTGGACACATGTCATGGGTCATTTTTAAATCGTGTGGTGTCGAATGAGTGGGAGAATGCTCATGTTAGCCTTCAACAGATAGAAAATCCTCAAGCAGAAATGGATCACCTGGAAAAAGTGAGGGCCAAATCCCAATTTTGTGTCCCAGCTTTGTTAAGGGTATGGGTGCTCCTCACAAAGCTCTGAGAAAGTGGGAGGTTTTGCCCCGATGAACTGGTGGTGCCTTGCCTCTGCTGGTGGCAGCAGGTCCTTGGGTGCAAACCTCCTTGGGGCAAGTCACTCCAAGTGGGTGGCCTTGCAGGTACCTTCCTCAAAACCTGCAGCTCAGCCCTGTCATTTCAGCATTGGCTCAGTACCAGCAGATTTCTGAACTCTTATTATTATCTTTTTTTTGGCAAGTTGCTCTTTCTACTTTGTTGCATATTTTTATCTTGGGCAGCAGAACATTGGCTGTGGCAGAAGGGATGTGGGGATGTGTTATCCGAAGGTGGGAGTGCAGCTATGGAGGCGGTGGAGCTGGTGTGCCGGGAGGGGATACAAACCTGGGGGAGGCAAGAGGAGTTGCAGAACTGGAGGTACCCCAGTGGGCTGCAATAGACCAAGTCTGCTGGGAACTGGGCCCCGCCACTTGCCCTGTTCATGAAGGGCAGGAAAGGGTGATGGATGTTCAAGCACCTTTTCTCCTAAGTGGATATGTGGGCACTTGTGATGATTATTTTTCAGAGTTTCCAGGCCAACTACAAAACCTGGAGGAACAGGAGGAACGTTCCTGGAGTAAAACCTATTTTTTTTGCTTCAAATCAAATTATCCTTGAAAGCACTCAATGCCTCCCTTGGCCTACTGTTTTCCAAGCATAATAGGTTTTACCATGAAAACAGCCTTTATAGTTTCTTATTTTCTTTCTTTTTGAAGTGCAGACCAAGCTTGTTCTTGTTTATTTTATTTGGGCAGTTTCCTGCTGTGATGGGAGCAAAGGTCTCTTCACCTGGTGAAGACATTCAGAAACTGTCACTGGCCACAGTCATTTGCTGTAATCCTCCTGATGTGCATACACTAGTAGCTATATACCTATCCACATTTTTCTAAATCTGCATTTTTAGAAAAAATGTCCAGGAGCTGAGATGGAGATGTACATCAATATCACTTTTCCTCTTTTCGATTGTACACCGAAAGGGAAACTGAAGAGCAAAATACCTGCATGTGAGCTTTTAAAACTGCCTTACAGCACAGGGTGAGCCGTAGTCCATTAGTCCCCTTAGCAATAAGAAAAGGCAGTCATGTAAAACTGGCACAAGGGGGCAGATGTGCACCATTAAAAAGTCTTCATATTTTAAGATTGAGATTGTGTTTATGAATGATCAGAATTAGCTGCAGGACATAGTCTGGTAACGGTCTTGTTATGTGCTTAAATGTTAATTGCGTTTTAAGTAAAATTGTACTGTATATTTAATTATAATGAAAACTCACATTTCTACATAAAATCAAAAGAGTTTAGCAATACAAACTGATTACAAAATTTGATTTCCAGGGCAGATCAATAGCAGAGATAACTAGGGAATAAAAATATGTTTAGTTAATATTTTTTACTGGATCAGATGAGATGAGCCATTCAACTATCGTAATTCAACACTTAAAATATGAACATATTGGCCCCGTATTGTTGTGGTGCTTAAAGGCATCCTAGTGGTGCTTAAAGGCATCCTAGTACTTAAAGATGTGTAGGTGCTCCCTGAACAGTGATAATTAATACTTAGAAACCTGTGGTGGTGCCTATGGTGGTGTCTTAGGAGTTCATAGAGTTAAATGTGTGTACAAAATGCTGTACATGACTGCAAGAAAAAAGCCAGTGCAGGAGTCATGATCAAGGAAAAGCTGCAGGAAGAGGTGCTACAGCAGTAGAGATTTCATTATGCTATTAAAACAAGTTAATCTGCTGTGGAGACAACTACTCATGCAGTGATGGTTTTCCTCCCCAAACCTCTCCTTGCTGTGATGTACTCTGCATCTTCATTACCTGATCTGTTCTACATTTCATCTAAAGCAAATTAATATTTTTGATACTTTTTAAAAAAAATTACAAGACAATACTCAAGTGCTAGAGATAAAAGCATTAATTTTATATCATCTGATTTCATTAAGAATGAACTTTTATTGCTGGCTGGACTTGGACTTAACATAGCACTTTTTTGCTCAAGCAACACCAACTTCAAAATTGTCTCCTATTTAGATTCACCTGAAATACTTCAATATGCAAGACACAGAGATGAAACTTTGCAAGCACAGGGATATTTCATGACAACTTCACTGTGGCTGAGTTGAAATTAATGGAATTAATACAAGAGAATAAACTATTTACATATATATATATATATACAGGGGGAGCCTGCAATTTGGGAGACTTTTTTTTTCTGTGGAAGGAAAAGGCACTCAAGACTGTTTAAAATCTCAGTGTTTTATTGTTAAAATACCATTGTGCCAGCAGATGATTAAAATTTGCCTTGAAGCAGTGGGGGCTCTGTTCAGCTGGAGACAATGCAGAGGTGAGTAGATCATGCTTCCCTGCTGCCTTTCATGTTTCCAAGCACGTTTCTGAGCCTCACTTGGATTGTTTCAGGTCAAAAAATGAGGATGTTCCTTTCCAAACTGTTGATACCTGATTGTCAGAGTCATCTCTAACTGACGTTCCCTAAATATTTGATTTCTTCATTTTACCTACTGACCTGTATTACTGACAGGATAAAGCAGTCCCTTTGCCTTTTCTTTATATAGATGCTTTCTACATGAGCATAGCTTTAATCTCTCTTCCACAGTTGCCAAATGTCTTCATATGCCAGTTGCAAATAATTTCAGTTCTCTGAATTTCCTCCATTTTCTCTTTGTTTCTCTCATTGCCTAAAATGAGCACAAGGATTAGGAAAGCTTCAGCAGAAGCACAGAAAGAAGGACTTTTACCTTGCTCTAAGAACTGAAGCCAGTTATGTAGGGCCTCGCTGAGGTCCATGATTGTGATGGAGAGAGGACCCTGGGCAGCATCTCCTCCATCAGACACTGCTAAGACTCGACTTCTGCTCCCCTTGGGTTTCTGTAGGAAATCTGCTGCTTTTATAGCTCCACTTGTTTCCTCAAATTTATTAGCTACAAAATTACATTTCCTTTACTGCTTTCTTCCACCTTGGGTGCATGTGCCTGGGCCCTCTGTGGCTTTTCCCTATACTTGGGTATCCTGGTCTTGGAGATCCAGTTGATGTGCTCCAAGCTAGAATTGGCTAACATGGCAATGTAAAAATAATGATGATCAGAGCATTTGGGATGAAAGTGAGTTCAAACTCAGGCCAATGTGGACATCTAGATGTGGCTGTGTGGCTTCACCTCTCTGAGTAGAACTGAAGACTGACTCCAGCCCCTGGGAATGGGCCTCTGGGAAGCTATGCATTGAAGGCCTCATTCTTCTGGCTTTCTATGTGGCACCATGCAGGCTCCTCTCCTTTATTTAATAAATAAACATAAATGTAGTAAAGTGACTGATAAGTGGTTAGTTGCCATGATTGCCCTTTTCCAAGCTTTGAGTCTAGACACTATGGTTACTTTTAAGGAATCTCCATGGCCTTTAATTTTCAAAAGTAATTGCTTGTGGTTCATTGAATTCCTTAGTTATGTCCCTAGCTCCTTAGCCTGGATATCACTGGGATGCATTTTTAAACATTTTTCTACACATTCTCTTTTCTAGTCACAATAACTATTTCTACATAATTTTACTAGTAAGAGTTCCAAAGCTGCTTTTAGCTTGTATTTTTGTTATGTTTTTTTCTCTACAGACAGGAGTTTAATTCATTAATTCTGACTATAGAATTGCTGCATTCCTCCACTGTGTTTTGTGAATGTAATAAAGAACAGAGCAGAAGATATGAGAGCTTAAGTTTAATTCCAGATCTTTAATTTTGTTTATAGCTAGGTCATTGCCAAGATGTTACAGAGACACTTTGATTAAGCTAAAAAAATACATTACTGAACGTGGGAAGACTGGGTACTAAAATAAAGCTATTTAGCATTTCATAATCTTTTAAATTCCAGTTACCTGCTGTGTAAACCTGGGCTAAAAGTGGTTTCATTGCAGTGTGATCCAGTCTCACATTATAAAAGTAATTTTGAACTCTGTACATTATTTACACAATATGATCAAGACCGTTTCCAACTACTTTGATGAAGATTTAATTTATGGTCTGTGAAGAGGAAATATCCGTCATTGAAACAATTCCCTTGCTTCATCTTTCAACCCTAGTTTGTTTTTTTTTTTCCCCTCAAGTTTTAGTTGTTGGTGTTTATTAACCTACATTTGAAAAGACAGCTAGTTTTAGCCAATCCATCTTGTAGGTTGATCATTTTTGTCCTGGCGTATTTAACATGTTGTTTCTGACCTCAGTCCTCCACAAACATGGAAAACAGTATTTCCTAAGTATTAGTGGAAGATTTGTGATAAACATTACTGTATTTACTGTGTGTTTGTAAAGCACCAAATTACATTCAGCTAATAACAGTTTAATACTGAAGTTCAGCACATCTCACAGCTGGACATTAGCTAATGAATAAAAGCTAGTCTAAATGTAATAGCTGTTTATCCTCTCAAGACAAAAGACCAAGTTGTATCCCAGAAAGCCTGGGTGAAGCTTTTAAACCCGGCAGTTTTACAGACATGTTGTCATTCCTCGAATTAAGAATATTTCTCCGTTGCCTGTCCATGCTGTAGGAGCTCTGTATGGTGACTCATAAAAGACCACCTTCTGTGACTGGTTTGTTCAAAGGTCCTGACACAGAGTGCTGTAGAGCAATACTCTGCCATGCATAAAATAAAGTCATTAAAGTTGTGCACATGCTCTTAAAGTACATTTTAGAACAGGATAAGTACTATTCCCTGTGTCATGACCCAATTTGTGTATGCATCATTATTTTCTATTTTCATAATTCTAATTAATTTCTGTTTTTGTAATAATTTATTGATTTCAGTGAAGAAGACACTGATTTTTTTGGTATACCATTTTGGTATACTAGATAGGGACCAGGCTGCTGCACCGGCCACCTTTTTCTGGTACAGAGTTGGGCTGTAGAGTTCCGTATTACACTAGAATTTCTGCTGGTTCCAAAGATGGCTTGTTGGTATGTTTTGTAGGCAACAAGTAATTCATAGAGAATTTTTTATGACTTTTGCTTAAATAGTTCTCCGATGATGCTGTGATTTAGAAGTCATACTATGAGAAGCTTATATATGCAATGACTAGAAAATAAGTCTGGATGAAACAATACTGGATTTCCCAGAGAAAACTTGGGCATTTGTTCTCTGAAGATTTTAGTGACTATTTCTGCTGGTTTTATATCTGTGCTTTGAAAAGCTCTTCCTGAGCAACCAGACAGGTGATCTGCTCAGTCAGCCCCAGCTTTAAACTCTGAGAAAAGTGACAGGTGGAAGAAAGGAGAGAAAACAGGACAATAGAACATGTATCTGTCTTACACAGTTGAGAAGTGCTTGTGATGTTTTTTTCCTTTTTTGCCAGATCTTCAAACATCACCTGTCAAATAATTTAGAGGAATTCATTCTGTAACCCTGGTTGACTCCGTGCAGCAGAATTCAGTGAGGATGTGACAGGTGTTTTGAAGTTGCACCACAAAGCTCATGGTTCACCTCTTGCTTCCCTGGCTGAAAACATCGTCACTGCCAAACAGCTATCAGAGGTGGTAACTAGTTTTCAGGCCCAGACCTGAAAAGAATATTATGTCCCATAGATATCTCTTCCAGTTCTTGATTCCAAATATTCAGTGCTTCGTTTTGCTCTTGGAGTGAATTTGTTGTGAAATGAATCGTACATTTACATCTCTACATTCTGACTGAGATCTTATTAGTAGCACTGTGCATCAGATGTTAAATACAGTATCTACAATGGCATAAAAAGAGAATCCATTGTATATGCTAAGGTTCATGAATCCTCAATTTCTGTCCTACATATAACAAAGAAGGTGATCTATGCTGTCCAAAATGAAACTTAATGCCAGAAAATAAAAGGCAATGCCAAAATGTGTTTAGATACCTAAGATCAGGGGTGTCTTATTATGTCTTAGAAATGTCTTATGTTAACTCTCTCTTGGAAGAAATAGTGAGAATTGGGAAAATAATCACAATTTATTAATGGCTTATTGGTGACTGAGTAGCTATTCTTGGCATTACATGTCATGGTTGCAAAACAAATTCCTCAGTGACTAATGTCTTTTAGTTCCCATTTAAAATTTTCAGGTGTTTATTACATGATTCTGTTGGAAGAATATAATGGGGTGAAGTGTTGACCCTTTTACTTTCCTTAGGTTCTTATTCCTACCAAGAATTAGTATATAAGTTGAGCAAGTTGCTTACTTTTATATAAATAGTGGAGGGTGGCTCTCAGTATTTTCACTTTTAAACAAGTCTTGTGGTAAAGATGCTGCTTTAGTTGCTACTTAGAAGCTCTCACTTCAGCTTTTTTTGAAGTGTATTCCAATATATATGTGTGTGTATATATATATACCTACCTCTCACCATTATAACAGATAAATGAAAAGCTAACTGGGACTTCACTGTTTAGAATTTAATTTTGGTTGTGTAAGACAGAGCAGAAAGCAGAGATAATTGCAGTTCTGTGGGTTGTTTTACCTGGCGTGATCTGTGTTAGTGAGAAAAGGAACCAGCCCTACTCGGCCAGCCATTTGTTCCGCCCTGTACCCTCCTCATTATTACGCCAGTAGAAGTCTCTGTACAGCCATACAGTGAACCAAATCCAGCAGCTGAGCACGACTACAGCTAACCCACAAACAAAAGAAGTTAGTTTTAACCTTGATCAATTCCTCATCCCAGGTCCTGGCATAGCTGATGAATGCAAGCTGCTACGCAGTAGTAGAGGTCAGCCAGGAAAGAGCAAAAAACCTGTCAGAGCTTATTAGTAGAAGATAAATTTCTGGGTAGAGAATCTTTCTTCAGTGACATTATAGCATTATTTTCATTGCTGTTTCCCAGAGTGTAGGATGCCTTTCTTTTTTAAAAAATAAAGAATCTAGTTAGATTTGTGTAGATTTGTTTGTTTGTTTGTTTGTTTGTTTTTGGTAAAATGTTGTTTCCCATCTCTTAGGGTATTTACAATAAAGAGCAATGCAATTTCAGTCTTGGTAAAGAACTGTAATAGAAAGAGGAATAGTAAAAACTATATATCCTACCTTGCTAACACCGGTTTAATTTCATCAGATGTAGACATACAGGAAGCTCTGGTGTGGTGTGGTGTTTCACTGGAGATTGTCACGTTGCTGTCATGGTACATTTGTCCAATGTAGATGAGGTTTGAGGCAAAGCATAGCAGCTGATTCACATAGTCCAATATCAGTAAGAATTTTAAAGTCAAATTTTGTGTGAAAGTAGAAACATTAGAATTTAAATTCTTCTGACAATGTTTTGAGCTTGTTCCTACTCTATAAGCCAAGCAGCCTGCTGTTTGAAGGGAGTTTGCTAAGATTCTTAAGCTAAATATGGGATGTTTTGCTGTGCAGCTTGGATAAATGTATTTGAGGTATGTTAAGATAGCTAGCCTGGATCCTGCCAGCTGTGAAGCCATGGTGTGAAAAGCAAAACCTGATCAAGGAGCTGGGCGAGAGCTCCAGTGCTTTGCTGTGCTGAACTCTATGCTACCATAGCTGTCAATACTGATTTAGCTACATCAAGGCTAACTTGGACATGTTTACCTGAACTGCAGGAACTCCAGCAGACATGCCCATTGTGTACTTCCAGCAAATATGAGAGAAACTGTAACAGAAAGTACTCATTAGAAGATAAACAACAATTCAGGTTCTGGCATCAGTAAAACTTAATGGGATTCATGGGGGTTAGGGAAAGTGTTGCAATTTGAGATGACAGTGTGATAGCCAAAGATAAGACTGTGGGTGGGAAGTTGTGCTTAGCTCTTTCCCTTGATTATGTCCAAGGGGAAAAATAGAAACAAAGATCTAATAAGCCCAAAAAGAAAGGTAGTCCAGGGCTTGATTTTACTTGAGCTCTATTGATGCCAAACACTTGAGAGTGAAATTCAGACACTATAAAGCTCACTGAGGAACATTAATTTCTGCCTTCAATTTGCTGAGCAGAGATGTCCTGTGTGCTTAGGAGAAGAAGACTGAAGTTTTTGGGAAAAAAAAGTCCACTTTGCTTTGCTTTCTTAAAAGGGAGAAATGTGCTGGGCTACCTGGAAAATCAGTGCTCTTTCACTTGACACTCTTAAGCTATATCTTGAGCAAACTTGTCAGGCTGTTACAGGAAACAGATGTATGTTTTATTAAGATCTGTCATTACATGTTTATTCTATATGTGGGGCTTTGCAGCAGAAAAGTGTTCTGTACCAACAATATCTGCATCTTGTTTTATATAATCCCTACAGTATTAATAGGATAACATTAGAGATATCTTTGAAAATAAGTAATGTATCATTTCATATTAGTATTCATTGCTTTCAAGGTCTATATTTAGAAAGAAGCATGTAAACCTCTTCTGCTTGGGCCAGCAGAGATAAGAACACAAGAAAATTATAAATGTTGGGTTGCATGTGTCCTGATTTCCCATGCAGATCTGAAATAATGCAAATTATAGAGCCAGCTCTTGTTATAGGCGTTGACAAACAAGTAGGGAGTTTCCTTTCTCTCTGATGACAGTTCTTTCCCTTCCTTGTTCCTAACCTGTGGGTATAAACTAATTAGCAATAATAGAGTTGTTACCTTCAGTATTTTATTTTCCTCAACAGGAATCTAAATATATTTTCTTCATCACAGAAAAGATCATGAATGAGAGTGACTACTTTATAGAGCAAGATGTTATAAAAGGAAAGGAAACCGTGTTTGAATGCCTAAGATTTCTGCAGGCAAGCCCAATTAGCAATAAAGGAGCTTTGACTTTATGGGAAAAGTATGATGGTAACCCTATTAGAATGAAAAAAGACAGACTGTTTTCAGTCTTTATTGCTTTAAAAATCTTATGGCCTTTTGCATTTTTTTTTTACTATTGAATTTCTAACCTATTCATCAAGAGACATACACTTTACATGTTAAATTATGCTTTTGTGTGTGTATATTCAATAGGTCTTTTCACTCCTGTAAATCCACTATTAGTCCTATTACAAAGTTTGCTTACGTCTTTTCTGTGTCAGGAAGCTTCTTTCTATTCAAGTCTGCATGAAGTAACAACATTTCCTAATTTCATACAGTCCTAGTATATCAGAGCAACCCACTGAGCAGTTGTCCAGCTGGTGAATTAGCTGTATGAATTCATCGGTTCTTTGCCCATTGTATGTACTCGGGCACTCGGTGCAGGAGAAGTCGCAACTTTCCCATCACAGCAACCCTGTTAGGTTCTCCCCTCCTCCTTCTGCTCAGCAAATGGACACGTAAGTAAAATGTTTTTCGCGATGATGAAGGCTCCGTTGTCTTAGTTTTAAACTTGACATACTCAGTGTAGTGGTGTAAGTTAGGCTTTGTCTATCACACATCCTGTGTCCTGGGATCCAGGAAGGCAAGACTTTTAAAAAACATTGGGTTCTTATTCTTCTCCCCATCCCTCCATCATCCCAGCAAGTAAGTGCCATGTACTCATGAATCATTTATGTATTTTTTTTTTCCAGTTAAGCTATGGCCACAAGAGCTTGGAAATACATACATTTAAATATATTTAAAGAATTTTAAAATTAACAGAACGTATACAAAGTCCCTTGAGAGGGACTGAGTGAGGCTTTCTGAGAGAGATTGCAGCTTAATAAAAGCACCAGGACTCCATAATAGATTTTATGTCTGAAATGTAAAGTTTAAAACTTACTGGGCATCCCCAGAACAACCGTATATCATCATTAAAGCTGGGCAGATAGTGAGAAATTATTTGTAAACATGACTTAATTGGATGCACACTACTGAGTTATTCTTTTCTTTTAAAGGTTTGGTGAGAAGCAGGCAGCTAAAAAGCAACTGAATGAGCTTCAAAGCCTTAATTCTGTCAGCCAGGCTTTCTCAAATGGAGAAAAGAGAATGAACATTCTGTGCCTTTGCAAACTCAAAACATGTTGTAGTAATTCCTCCAATTCATCACTCTGATATTCACCTTATATATATAAGGGGAGTCTGGCCAAAGTTAGCATCCCTTGTCCAGCTATCAGTTGCAGCATTTTGTGTTGTATCAGATGAAGTCCATTCAACATAACTGTTTGCAGGCCTTGGAGCTGGGTATTTGAATGGCTGTTAGGGGCAGTGTAAAGTTTACAGACAACTCTAAAAGTCCAGCCTTGAGTCCTGTGCAGTTTGGAAGGCTGAGGCATAGTATATGAATCACAAAAACCTCTAACCCCTTTTGCAGCAGAATGCAGCTTTTGAGAGATGTTTTAAGCAGCAGGGGGAAATAGTGGCCCGAATTTAAATTTTGTGAAGTCAAAATAATTTTCAACAGCTCTAGAAGGGCAGCATGCTTTAGTAAGATATTGGAACTATTATAATAACAATGCATTTTTAGAGACAGCAGTAGGTAATAGAGTCTGTAGAGTAAACAAGGATAGGAGATATAACAGTCTGAGATTTGTTGCTGCAGCTCACTTCAGAGAAACAGAATTTACTTAAGTTCCAAGAGCTTCGGAACCAGGCACAATCTAATGTAGAGAGCATTAAAAAAGAATAACCTCCAAATTCTGTTACTGATTTTTTAAATTTTTATTCTGCTAGCCAGCACTTTCAACTGATGGCTAAAACATTAATATTCCAGGAATAGAAGAGGAGGCCTTTTCTGGACAGCTGTTTGCATGGCTTCTGCCTCATTGCATCCTCTTTTGATAGTAAATGGAGATGGCTTTTGAAAGTGTGATAATTGGCACACTAGCTTAAACATGATAAAATAATAATAATGAATTTATTTTCAGGCAATTGGATAGTTTAAGCAGTACTGTATGATGGTCAGGTATCAGGTTTCACAATGTGCTTTGACGTACAAAAGGACCAACAGCATTATAATGAAAACAGACAAAATTACTGTATCAGCTCCTGGAAAGTAAAATCACACTGAGGATGTCACCTCAGTGTTACAACTCTGACTCCGATTTTCTGCTTGATCAGTGTGCACTAATAAGCAAAGATCTGTTTTATGTTGTCACTCTGATCCCTCAGGCAACGGAGAAGCAAAGGATTCTTTTCTCACAGGTCTTGAATATAGTGGAAATAGCTGAGTGTACATTATAAAGTATGTTAGTAGTATTACTATTACAGTTCTCGTTCTTTTCCATCTAGGTTTAGCCTGTGGTCACAGTAGGGTGACATTCTGAGGTGACAAAGTCATTGGAAACAGAATGTGATGAGGTGCCATAATTACTAGGCTGTGCTGCAGAAAATCAATTTCAACTTCTGATATCAATATTAAAATTTGTAATGATAATATTAATTACATTCACCTGACAAGTATATTAAATACAGTGGACTTTGGTTCCATTATGTAAAATTGGTCACTCTAATAATAACACTTTGCATTTTTATACATTCTTAGTGCTTTGTATCTATCAGTCAGTACAACATCCTTATGAGGTAGATGGGTAGACTGTTGTTCTCTTAGAAGAGATAAAATGAGTTGAAAGGCAAATGACTGCCCAAGGCCATGCAATGAGAGAGTTGAAGAATTGGGATTAAAGCTGTGAGGAATTTATGAACATGCTGCTTCATTGGTGATAGATGTTCTGCATAGATGACCAATAAACTAAGAGGAATGCAAAGTTCCCTGTTGATAGAGAGATGAACTGCAGATTTTTTTTAGGAGCGGAATATCTTCAGTGGAACTGTAAGTGCTTTATTTAAGTATTTTAAAAAAGCCACTCTCTAGACTGCATTACTATGCCAGCTCAATGTAAAACAAAACACATATAGAAGGAATAGAATCTAGATCATGAACCAAAGTAGACATGTTCATAAAAAATGCAGCAAGGACCTTCATCATACCTGAACCTGCATGGTGACTTTTTGTCTGCTGCCTTACATGAGGTATATTTGAGAAGATGTTGAATATATATTTTTATTGACAAGATCAAAGCATACTCCTGAACTCTTTAGTGGGGGTTGTGACTTCCTCATCCTCTGCATTTTAGTGAAAAGAAGATGGAGCCGATAACAAAACAGAGTACTTGATGAACAATCAGTGATACAGGTAGTAACTCGGTGAATGTCCTGAGAACTTTTTGATGATCCAGCCAATCTGCACCTGTAGGGTGCTGTATTTGTATACATTTTTATCTTGGTGGAATAAAGCATATCTGACTTCATAAATGAAGGAAAGACAAAAGTCGTGTGAGTAAAGGTATCCATTTGTTATAAGGTATTTTAATATAATAATTTCATTAAATCAATACATTTTTTCAGATTAGCCCCACAGAATGCTTATGTGTTGTGTCTAAAATGTTTCTAGTAGTTGAATTAACTCATTTACAGCTAATTCAGGAATCTTCCTTGGACAGGAGAGATCTTGACCTTTTGGGTCAGATTATGTTTTGCTTTCTTAAATTGAAAATTAAAGGAAGAGGGAGGTAGTGTTTTTCAAAGGGGCTCCTGGTGGAAAAACAACTGTGCTCCAGGCAGTGGCTTCAAGCATCTGTTGAATTCAGAGCACTTTACTAGCCAGGAAATAGAAGTTGATGCATAAATGCCTTTCCTAGTTGTGCTGGTTTTCGTGCTTTGGCTTGCCCACTCCTGCTGTACGCTGTTATGATCTGTAGTGAAAACATACCCTTACTTTCCCTCACTGAAAATACTTGAGTCAGATAACTTTGAAAATGTCACTTTAACTGTTTTTCTGCATACAGAGGACATGCACATGCCTTGGCACCTGTATATTACAAAAGCCACAAACAGCAACAGCTATAAAATCATTGGAAGCAGCAGTCCTGTTATCTTGCACTGTGATCCCATAAGTCCTTGTGATGACAGAAGCTGGGGAGGTAAACATCTAGGTCTTGCATGCAAAATTTGTATGGGGCATTCCCTGAGATTTACGGAAGATATATTGCTACTATTCTATTGCTACTACACAAGTCTATGGGGCTGGATGGGATCCACCGAAGGATACTGATGGATCTGGTGGAAGTGCCCACCAAGCCACTTTCAATCATTTATCAGCAGTCGTGGCTAACCTGGCAAATCTACAAGAAGGGCTGAAAGGACGATCCAGGGAACTACAGGCCTGTCAGTCTGACCTCAGTGCCAAGGAAGGTTATGGAGCAGATCATCTTGAGTGACATCATGCAGCACTTACAGGACAACCAGGTGATCAGGCCCAGTCAGCATGGATTTATGAAAGACAGGTCCTGCTTGACTAACCTGATCTCCTTCTATGACAAGGTGAACTGCTTAGTGGAGGAGGGAAAGGCTGTGGATTTTGTCTACCTGGACTTTAGTAAAGTCTTTGACACTGTTTCCCACAGCATTCCCCTGGAGAAACTGGCTGTGTCTTGGATGGGTGTACGCTTTGCTGGGTAAAAAACTGGCTGGATGGCTGGACCCAAAGAGTTGTGATGAATGGAGTTAAATCCAGGTGGCAGCTAGTCACAAGTATTGGGACCAGTTCTGTTTAATATCTTTACCAATGATGTGGACAAGGGGATCGAGTGCATCCTCAGTATGTTTGCAGATGACATCAAGTTGGGGCGTGAGTGTTGATCTGCTTGAGAGTAGGAAGGCTCTACAGAGTGATCTGGACAGGCTGGAGTGATGGGCTCAGGCCCACTGTGTGAGGTTCAATAAGGCTGAGTGCTGGGTCCTGCACTTGGGTCACAACAACCCCATGCAACGCCAGAGGCTTGGGGAAGAGTGGCTGGAAAGCTGCCTGGAAAAGGACCCAGAGGTGTTGGTCGACAGCTGGCTGAATATTATATATAAAATGATTCTATGATTTTATGATTCTATGTTTTAGTTTGAAAAAGACCTTTAAGAACATTGAGTCCAACCATTAACCTAACACTGCCAAGTCCACCACTAAACCATGTCCCTAAGCACCACATCTACAGGTCTTTTAAATACCTCCAGGGATGGTGAATCAACCACTTCCCTGGGCAGTCTCTCCAGGCTAAAAAACCCCAATTCTCCTTAGTCCTCCTTTTGTTGCTAATGTATTTATAGAAACATTTTTTACTGTCTGTTATGGCAGTAGCCAGAGTAAGTTCTAGTTGAGCTTTGGCCCTTCTAATTTTCTCCCTGCATAACCTCACAGCATTCTTGTAGTCCTGCCCCTTCTTCCAAAGGTCATAAACTCTCCCCTTTTTTCCTGAGTCCCAGCCAAAGCTCTGTTCAGCTAGCCGTCTTCTTCCCTGCTGGCTCAGCTTTTGGCACATGGGGACAGCCTGGTCCTGTGCCTTTAAGATTTCCTTCTTGAAGAATGTCCAGCCCTCCTGGACTCCTTTGCCCTTCAGGACTGCCTCCCAGAGGACTCTGTCAGCCAGTCTCCTAAACAGGCCAGTCTGCCCTCTGGAAGTCTGAGGTAGCAGTTCTGCTGACCCCCCTCCTTACTTCTCCAAGAATCAAAAACTCTATCATTTTGCGATTGCTATGTCTAAGATGGCCTCCAACCATCACATCACCCACAAGTCCTTCTCTGTTCACAAACAACAGGTCCAGCAGTCTTTATGGATGCAGTTTTGACGCAGGGCGTAGGCCGGCTTAACCTCGGTGACACCTCCCAGCTAGATGAACCATTGTTCTTGTTATTGTTTAGTTCCACTTGCAGATCCTCACACCTATTATGCAAGGGCACCTGGGAAGGTGGGGCAGTCACAGAGGAGAGGTCTGCACCAGGCAGGAACTTGTCGCCATTGCCCCCTATCCCCTAAGTCACTGTGTTTAGCCAGGCAGAGAGAGGACATGGAATCCTCCATATCATGGACCCTGTCTGCCTGCTGGGCCTCTCCAGCGAAGGTTGGTGATACTCCAGCAGTCTCTCTTTCTCTGGCGCTCCCTGATAGTCCTTGGCATACTCACCTCCTCCCGGAGCTCCGTCACTATGCGGAGGGTGTACCCTCTGTCAGCCATGCTCATTGCTGCCGGCCCGTCCTGGCGTGAGGGCAGGGCACAGCCTGCGGCCTGGCACCAGGCTGCCAGTGTGTTGCCCTCGGAGCCCTGCCTGGGCAGCTGCCTCAGTCAGGGTGGGTGCAGAGCTTAGAGAGACTGTGGCTTCCTGCCAAGTGGATACTGTTGCTGCCTGGTCGAGCTGGCAGGGCTTCAGCACCCTTCCTGCATGCCCTGTGTGCGAGCTGCCATGCCATTGGCTTGTGGACGTGCCAGGCCTCTTTGCCCACACTGTTGGCCACGCTCCTGGTCACTGGTACTCCCTAAGGGCTTATTCTATACGTGGGGGAAAGGCTTGGCCTGGCCAGGTCCCATCAGCTGCTGTTGCTGTGGGCTGCCAGCAGCTCTCTTGGCTCTCCCTGAGGTTCCCTGGTTTGGGAAACCCCCCTGTGCACCGCGCTGGAGTGCTCCACTGTGGATCATGCTGGCACCGGAGCTGCTTGCCTCGGCAATGTGATGATTCTATGATTCTATTCCATGAATTGATGCAAAACTGAGGTAAGTTGGACATGGAGCTCTGGTCTCAGGAGAGAAGGGAATAAGGTTCATTCTGCTTCAGTTTAGGACTTGATTTGGGTGCTTACACACAGCTCACATGCCCTGGAGTTTCCCACCTGGCCTCCAGCTGCCAGTGCAGCAGGGTATGAGTCTCTTAGATCCTCTGTCTTATCTATAGCCCTAAATAAATAAACTCTGCCCTAGGAATCAGCCATGCAGATGTCAGCTCCAGCTGAGTTGATCACCATAAGGCTGTTTATAGTCATTGCAAGGAGCACAGTTGTGGGGTGAGATTCATCTGATCTATTTTAAATGCCTACCTTAGGATGAGAAGAATTGCACCCTGGAGTCTATTGAGCATTAACTCATTCTCCATTGACCAAAGCAGGCTGGGAAGGCTAGCTCTGGTGTGTTTACACTGGAGACATGTGTTGTTAATCATATGAATCTCGTTGAGTGTGACTGAGCACTGAGCAGCCTGGAGCAGTTCAGGGCAGCTGATATATTACTTTGTTATTGGTTTCTTGGGACACCACTTTGCATTATGTCTGAATTAAACTGCAGAATCCCTTCTGTGCCCAAGCCCATATGCAAGGAGGAGACTTGCCACAAGATTTCCCAGGCACAGTATATTCAGCTGCTCTGTAGGAAATTTTGATTCCTTTTTGCAGATTGTAGAACCAGACCAATTTTTAAGCACAGAATTCAGGATTGAGGTAGTTCTCCTGTGTAGGTTGGCAGGAACTTATAATCAGTTCAGCTGCTGATTTCAGGCAGAATTTATCCATCTGTACCACAGATTAATATGGCTGCTCACTTAACCAATATTAACAGGCCTTGCTGAAGAGATATTATTACATTAGAAGTGATTAAAGATATATTCCAAGAAACAATGATTCTCAGAACCATACTTGTTATTGAAATGTTGACAACATTGATATCAGGATTTTAATATCCTGCTTGATAATTAAAGTTTTGCCTGGCAAATATTTCCACTGGGTCTGCTGTATGGAAACCAGATATTACTTCTGAGTTACTGAAGAAAATCATATGCATGTACTGGTCAGTGAAGGATTGCCACTAGTGCTTTTGTCTTGGTAATGTTTAACAAAGATGAGCCTAAAGTTACAAAGAACAGCTGCCAGCTGAGGAGAAAAATTCAGGTTCTCCAGCCTTTGAATCTTCCAGCTTGTCCTCAGTTTCAGGCTAACATGCTTTAGGGTACTCTGTGCTGTCAGGTTTTTATTTGACATGGGGTGGTGGTTAGGCTAAGGAAAGGATAGAAGCATTACAAAAGAAAACAACATTAAAGAATGATGAGCTCCTTGCAGATGTCAGTGTTGTACGACACATTTTATGCAAATTATTGGTGGTGTTGACTCTTCTGCTGGAGTGCAGAGAAGAATGGGCTCTGCTTCAGTTCACTGCTCAATTCTTGATTTCCCTTAAAATAAATGAAACAGAAGACAGCTTATTAAAGAGGAAGCATTTTTTGGAGGCTGCCATAGAATGATAACTGCTATTTTACTCTTTTTGTAATGGATTTCTTATTTTTTCAGACTTTTTAATTAAAATATCTTTAATGTGGCTCCCTAGGGCAAGAAGGGTTGTAGTAACATACTGCATGTCTTTGGATAGCTTTCCAATCTTCTGGGTAAGTCTGTTGACTGGTAGCAATCCAGTGTAATAAAAAGGGGAAGTGCTCTGAAGAATCATAATTTCCTGTATGGTTTAAGAAAATATACAGCCAGGCTGAAAAGACAGGCCCTGCTATATCCTTGTTGAGTGAAAGACTGCAGGTCTCTGTACCTGAAGACACAAGGTAATCCCCATGCGACAGAAAGTAGTGGCTATCTTGTTTTTTGAAAACACACCATTTGTTGCTCACACTTTGTTAGATATCAGAGGTGAAATTCATATAACCTAACTTTAAACATCTACAGTGTGGACAGCTACACCTGAGCTGTTCACACTGGAGTTTCTTTACAATCAGTGGAGAAAAATATGCGAATTGTGGCTTGTTTTGAATGTCTTTTTTAGGATAAAAAGAGTGATTTTTAATAAGGGTCTCATCAAGAGTTTCTATGAAGGTGATAACCTCCAGCAGTCAGACTGAAAGGACACAGATATGCCACAGGCATTGTCATATCTGCCAGGGATACCTCGTATATTCTAGAGCATGTCACATGGCACTAAATGCGTAGACTTGAGCATCTAAGCCAAGCCCTACCAGTCCTGAACTCAGTTAGTGCTTCCTGCAATTGTATGCATCCTCTTATGCCAGTTTCCCAACACTATGAGCACAAAATGCTTCTCCTAAATTGTTGTTTTACTTCATGTGCTTTCTGGGTGCTACCCAGAGTATCTTGGCTGAACATTTCCTCTGCCTCCCACAGTACAGCCCTTCTTCTGCCAGCAGCAAAGACCAAACTCGGTTATATAAAACTTAAAACA
The DNA here is from genome assembly GCF_031877795.1 of Strix aluco. Taxonomy (NCBI): domain Eukaryota; kingdom Metazoa; phylum Chordata; class Aves; order Strigiformes; family Strigidae; genus Strix; species Strix aluco. The sequence continues at coordinate 124,627,207 of NC_133931.1, forward strand.
TACTAACTCAAGTCCTATACAGAGTGCTTTTGAAGCACAATGAGCAAGGTATTGAATAACTGTCTCTAACAGACAGAACTTTATTGGAGAAGGGAGAAGAGGAAAAAAATCAAGTATAATTATGTGAATGTGAATGGCTGATGACAGGTAGGATTAGCAGAGTCTTTGCCCTTTTCCCTAACTGTGCTGGACAGCCATGTGGTTTGTTGTGCTCAGTGCTGACTGGGTTCACCCTTAATTGTGCCACCTAATGTTTCTCCTCACTAGCTTTTCCTGCCTGCACTCACTGTTAGCTGCTTGTGGAGCACTGCACGTAGCCAGCCTATGGTTTGTCAGCAGTGGCAGAAAGGAACAACTCACGGAACACAATTGTTCTCTTCCTTTACCCTCTTATCTATATACCCTCCTATCCCAGTATTACTCACCTCGAGGTCAAGCTGCACCTTCCACCCCACAAAGGCACACTAATCACTGGTTAGGTGGGTATTCTTTCCTTAACTTTATTGTAACTACTGTATATACACATATATATATATCAGAGCCATCGAAATCTGCCAGTGTAGTTCTTCTGCCAGGAGGCAAGGGAAAAAAAGTCTCGTTTTCTGTCTCCCCAGTGAAACTTGCACAGGATATGAATGTTCTGTTCTTTCTCAAACATCAGTCCACATCCAGAAATGGTACTAGATACCTTATTCCCATTGATTTCCAACTGGTTTCAGTGCAAGTTGGACACCCAGACAGAAATTAGATTCCCAAGTATCTTCATGAATGTGGATCTTCCTATTCTCACAGGACCAAGTTGAAGAGAACGGAAGAGGAGAAAGAATAATAAGTTAAGATTTTTTTGTAACATTAACTTATTTCCTTAGCTGTTTTCCAGGTTATTTTGAAATTTGCTTTGAGGCATTTTAGTGTCTGCACACAAAAAATGTCATTCTAAGTGGCTACTGAGAATTGTATTATTCCAATCACAGGTGGGAAAGGCAGTATACAAAAAATTATGCCTGTCATTATTTAAATCTTAATGTCAGGTTTCTAGGGATTTATGAGTGTGGCTGAGTTTAATCTTGAAATGGGAAGTTCTAATGTTCTGTATGTAGATGTTATAGGTAATTTATAAAGATATATATTTTTAATGGATTGCTAGATTAGGGCTTTATAGAACAGTTTTGTCATTATTGTTCAGAGTGACATTGCATAATTATATAATTTTGAATTCGGAAGGACAGTGTCTTCTTTTTCCTTTGATAATAATGTATTTAACAGGTGTATTGTAGACTATTAATTCTTCCACAAAAAATGCCTTATAGCTTTAGTAGTTTTTACATCAAGCTGAAAATGAATGGGTAAATCTTGAAAGGGGTGAAGGAGAACGATCATAATTATGGAAATGTAATTTTGCAATGAAAGAAGGAGTTTTTGCTCTCTAGTGGGGTCTGGCAAGATTTTATGTAGCAGAGGGTTAGAAGATTGTGTAGATAAATGATAATGATGCCACACCAGTATTTAAATCTGCAGCTCATCCATTTTAACAGGATCCTTTGGATAGAGGGCTCTTTTCAAACCTTTGTTTAGAGTTCAGAAAGTTGAACATCTGATTGAGCCAAGGCGTCCCACTGAGCTACAGAAAGGCCAGTTTTCTGTGGCTGACAGCACATAGAAACCAGTATGGCTATCATCACATTCAACTGCCTTTGATGCCTCAGGTCTCTTAACTTTGTATTATGTATAGCTTCATAAAGCAGGAGTTTGCTCCATCATGAGTCTGAAAGGAGGTCTGAACTCTTGCCTCTTGCTCTGTAATAAAAACAAACTGTGTTGTCACATTGATAATTTTATGTATCAGTCTTGCTTGAATAGACCATGTATGATGATGCAAACAGCCTGGAAGGTTATAAGATCTTCCCAGTGGACTTTATTAAATAATTTGACAGGATTCAAAGTTGGGATTAACTCCTCCACTTTGTTGCAAAAAGAATGCAGAAGATCAGATTCCTTGGGTTGCTCTGGCAGCTTTGCACTGTGTCAGCAACAGAAAGCAATAATAAAGCTAGTTTAACTGGCCTGTTAAACCTGGTTTACAGCTGCTTCGCATCACTGGAGTGGTACAAAGCAGCCGGCATCCACCAGTGAGTCTGTCTCTACATGCTTAGTAGTCTGCTACTGGTGCTGGTAGTGGCAAGACAGTTGTGAATGACCCCAGTGTGACTGCGTGAGTGGTTTGGTAATGTTAGGGTAGGACTGCTGGCAAGGAAAAGTTGCTAAATTTTATTCTCTAATGAGTATATGGCTAAGAGACTTTTCTGAATGGCTGTTTCTCATTTGTTTCCCTTTGAAGCCAAGAAAGGTATCAAAAGGCAGAGAAAAGCTTTTCTGGTGCTAGAGCTGAACTGACTTGCAGTGAAAATTAAGGTCACTTTTTCTCCTAATGTTTCTTATGTCCCGCTCAGTGTTTCTGTGCTTCACAGAGCTCTTTGCAAGGAAACCCTTTGGACCAAGTTTCTCTTAAAATAGACCATTTTTCAATAAAGGGGGAAAGCCTCTGTCTCTAGTGCCTCTGCCTTCTTTTCATGGCTGCTCTAGTCTGAAGTGACTAACACAGCATCACTGTGCGCATCAACCCTTACCAAAGCGCTGTTTTGTTCTTCTGTGGCATTTCCGTGACCTGAAATCACAGGCACGCTGAAGCTGTGCATGATGTGGGGGCAAATCCCTGGGTTTGACTTGTGACAAGGACAGATTGCCTTGTATACTTTCCCTGGAGATTTTTTTCTGAAAATACTTGCTTCCTAATACGAACTATGTGGTCTGTGTTTGTGAATTTTTGTGCAGTGTCCTCCTTACAGGCAGGGTTGTAGACAAAACCTTTAAGTTCATGAGGCTGAACTTCTCTCATGCCTTTGTTAAATTGCTGCTTTGTGAGCTGAAGAGACAATGTTAAATAGTGGCTTCAAAAGGCTTTCTCCAGGTGGAGGATGCTGACAGTTGGAGGCTGTGCCCCAGGCTGGAGGCTGGTAACACCTCCTTTGAAAATCTCTTGCAGGGATCTGCCAGCCCAGAATGTGCATTTGTTTGTTTAGAGGTTGGATGAAATGCAATGAACTTAACATCCACAAATGCCATCAACCTTCAGCTATTTGTGTATTCATTAACAAGCCAGCTAAAAAGTCCCTTTGGCTCTAAGAAATCATCTTTTGGCTGAGCAGTGACTGCTTCAACTAAACTGAACTAAAACGGAGAGAGAAGGCACTGGAAAACTACCTGGGACCTTGTTTCTCTTCCTCTGAAGCTCCCATTCATCAAGGCACACAGTATCTTTTTGGCCTCCCCATTAAGCTGGGGTAACTGGGAAACGTCAGTGCTTAAAATTGCCTTTTCTCACCTCCAGCTTCTCAAGAAACAGCCGGTTTTTTTGAGCAAAGAGCTATCCACAGCAAGTACTGAATGAGCACATTTGTCACAGCGAGCCATTTGTCAGCTCCAATTGGGATTACTGTATAATGCTCTTCCTGCTGGTACACAATATGGCTCAGGCTACCACAAACTCCAGTTCCCATAGTGATTGCTGGTCTCCTGGTGACTGTTTAGTGTCCTGGTTCACTCTTCAGAGCTATCAGTGCAGCAAACCTTGGTTATTTTAAAGGGTCTTTTCCAGTTTGATTTTTTAACTGTCACAGCAGACCAAGAAATAAGGACAAGGTTTATAAGTACCTGGATCAAAGTTTTCTCTGTTGAAAAAAAAAAAAAATCAGCTATGATACCAAATTTTAGAGCAGAATAGATGAATCAAATGTCCTACTGTTCTCTAGAGGTGGCTGCATAATGTTCCTCTCTCTTGCATGGTGAGAATGATGCTCTCAGCATTGGCAGCCCTTTTTATCTCAAATCAACTCAAACAAGAGAGGAAAGAAAATATGGCAAGCAAAAAAAACCAACACAAAAATCAACATACAAGGATACTCTTGACAGCATTTTGACAACGGAAACAGGAAAAGTGCTGAATGCTGCACTAAGTCATTTTGATACTTATACATAGATACAGAGTGCAAGATAATCAGACACAGTAGTGATGGACAGCAATGCAACACAATAGGTTAATAATTCTGGTGTCTCTTTTGTAATTGTCCTGTACTGCTCTCTCCTGCCTGTTAGGTAGGATGTTTGCGTGGGTATATACCTGTGTAAGAAAGAGAGAGAAACAGAGTAAAGTGAGGGACCAAATCTCTCATGTTAAAACAAGTTTGCTGACAAGGCAAAGAAATGTGTGAAAAGCCCTGCAGCAAACATTCAGTATGCTCCAGTTTACACCAGAGGACAGCTGGTAAACAGATGGCCTGGGAACAGAGGAGTAGAAAGCTGCTTTAAGCCACGGATGCTTTCCTTCATGAGTGTGTGTGCAATTTGTACCTGTAAGCAAAGTTTTCTCCTGCCATCCCAGCCCAGAGAGGGGGACAAGACAGATTGTGAGGAAGGGATTGCATTGTTGCCTAACAGTCTTCTTCACCCTCTTGGTTAATTATATCAGGTTTTGAAATATAGTATCATCTTGGAAAGTTGGCTTGGGCTATCAGCATTTCAGAAGAGCTTTGTCTTCTGCATACAGTCTTTTTGAAGCAGGTTGGAATGCAAATTTTGCTTACTATATTTTTTCTAAAAATCCAGAATGCAAAATGAATACTTCAGATGAAGAGTCCTAGCTGAATAAAACTGGGGCCGGTCCAATTCTTCAAAGATTCTTCAAAAAGAAAAGGACTGTGCTTATTTTCCTTGTCTGTAAGTGTTGCACAGGAGTCTGTGTATTGAGATTTTCTGTAGAGACCAATAATCCTGAGAGACTGCAATGAGAGGGATCAGATTTCCACATCCTACACATGTGCCAAGGATGGATAAGGCAAAACAGTCCTCTCTGTGTCTTAGGTTTTCCTGCAGGGACATAAATAACTGACTTGTAGTAAAATTTGTAGGGCAGTGTGTCCTGTTCAGTTCTAACCTTACCAGAGAATGAATGGCCTGTCTGGGTCTTTGTGTTTTCCTGATTTGCACATTTGGGAAATTTATCTTTTAATGATTAGAGGCAGTGGAGGGTGGGAGGATGGACCATCCATAGTCAAAAGGGTGCCTCTGAACAGGGATCATTGACTCAGTGTGGTAACAGGCTTTCACACCCATGAGTTAAAAGGCTCATGAATTTTACAGTGGAAAGATAGTAATGGCCAATGGTGTGATCCAGATTCCCATCATAAAATGCCAAGCTCTGTGTTTCTGATTTTGCATCATCTGTTGCTTTCTACTGGCCTCTCTATTCCAAGAAATATATACAGGCAATCCTGGCTCTAAATATAAAAGAGCTAAACTGTCATTTTCCATGTACTTAAAAAATATGAATGCAATGGCACTTGCAGTGGATAACTGCTGATTTTAATAAAATAATCTTGTATTATTGAACAGCGTGTTGGTGACACATACAAGGAACCCTAAAAAAACCCCAACCTTTACCTGAAATTCATATTTTGTTCCAAAACAGGTACAGCTGCTGCTGTGGAAAACAGATTATCTAGGATATGTTTCACAGATTTATTATCCAAGCCACAAAAGAACAATTTTTCACACTGTTGTTTGTTTATTTTTTATTTTTTTCCCAAAGACTTGTGATTTGTGCTTACTAAGGAAAAAAGTCTCTCTGTCTGATCTTAATTCTGTTTGTTTATAGTGAGTCAGGCATCACCCTGGAGATTCACAATTATTTTGATGGAAAATTTGTGGAGAACACATTATCAGTTGTGGAATTAATTCAGTGCATCTCTCTTAATTAATGTAAATAATAATTATCTTGTATTTGTCTTCCTGTCTTTCATTTTAAAGTATTCAAGAATTTTGCTCTTATTATTCCTAGTGGCCAAAGTGTACTGGAGTGACAATTCACTTTACAAGTGTTGCTTAGTGAGTGTACTGGGGAAGACTTTGGAGTGATTCATATCAACTGCTTTGTGCTTTGGAGCAGTCTTTTTGGCTCATATCTCATAGTGTATCTCTAAGGTGATAAACCACTTGATATTTAGACAGCTAAGTACATATTTGCATGTATTTTTATGTCAATTCTGTGTGAAATTATGATAAATATATTTGCCAATGTAGGCAGAAGTAATATTTCATACAAACAGAGCCCTAGTCATACCTGAATGTATCTGTGTAATATTATTTTGGCTAATGTATCTCTACCACATTTGCAGTTTTTACAGTGTATAGTACAACAGGTATCTCTTGGCTGGTTAGTGTAGTTGTGGTGATTGAAACATAAAGAAGTGAAAATGGAGCAGCTATTCTTCTTACCTTGTAAAAAAATTAACCAAAAAGAAAATAACCTGTCAGACTGCAGATTGAGAAGAAATGACTATATAATACCAAAATCACAAGCAGCTTCCCTGCTGTCTGGAATAAATTTGTAAATGGTGGTAGTTTATTTCTTCATTTTGTGCCCCAAGAATTTTAAAAGAATCTGCAGTTTTTAATTTATAGTTCACTTTCCCTTACTGAAGACAGAAGCCTTTCTCTTACTGTTGTTCTCTGCTTCTAAAGCTATAAAATCATCTATGGATACGAGATATTAGAAATGTTCCTATCACTGATTAATTTAGGCACTTTCTCTCTGCCAGAATTTTGCCAATAAAAAAAGCAGTGTGGGTATTTAAAGCTTTAAAGCAGCATCGGGGAAACTGAAGTGTTAAAATTGAATTGCAATACCTGTTTTCAATGTTCAGAGTGGAACTGCTCTTGCCTAAGTTCAGACATCTGTAGTAGAGAGGTGTGTTAGTGCTGGTGGTCAATGGAGAATAATAAGCATTTCTGAGGTGTGTTTCAACTGATCTGTTTTAGATATCTTAGGGTCTTAGATATTCATGTGGGATTAATTTCAGTCTAAATGTAGTTCCCCATAGACATGAAAAGGAGTCTGACCTGCAGGTTTGGAAGTGAATGCCAGATATTTGCATTGAACACATTTACATTTGGGGACAGGATTCCCACTCTGTGCCTCACATGTTTTCCTTCCATTCTGAATTCCCATCCTGTTGCATATTTCTGTGTTATATTGCATGAACTATGATTTTTATCTTTAATCCAGCTAGGTAGTGAGAATACTTGTCATGTTTTAGCTAAGGCTGAACATGAAGCTAAAATACCAGGGTAGATTGTTCAGGGTGGTGTACAGCCTTTTTAAAAATACTGTCATGGAAAAGATATTTCCTCAAAGAGATTTCTCCAGAAATATAGCTATATGTGTAAAATTGGCTTTTAAACTTTTGGGAAGCAAAATGTGAAGCTGTGGTTGTTTATACCTGTGGGCTATTAACCTTAGAATCAATAACACTGATTTCTCACAGGATCTGCAAAAACCAAACTCACGGCAGCAGTTTCCAAAGAAGTGTGCATTAAAAAACCCCTTAGCCTGTAGGCTGCAACATTATAACTGACTTCCAAAGAGTGGTAATCAGATATGGACATTTTTGTGTAGAATATTCCCTTTACTGTGACATCGCTCGAGATGTTCATATTAGCTTCATTAAGCTCAGCAGATACTGTTGGGTGTGACAGTTTAATGAGCCAATGAGCATTTAATTGTGGTCTACTGTCAAAGCATGCGTGATGAAGTCCACACAAATTAATAGCCGTATACATTCTTTGAATCAGTGAAGTAAAAAATATAGCAAAGGCAGATAAGCAGAATATTAAAGATTAATATCAAACTTTGGTAAGGGCAAATATGACAAAACCTGAGTTCATTTTAAATGAGTCTGAAAGTGGAATTCCTCATGTGTTTCCTCCCTCATAAGCAATGCATTCTTTTAATTCCTCTGTCACATTTCAAAATGAAATGTTCAGAAAATGTTACCTATATGCATCATTAATATCTTCCATTTCTATAAACGCTGAAACCTATGGAAACAATTCTTACATTTTTGTGATGTGTCTGGTATGTAAAAGCACTGAGCTGTCTTTTGTCAAGAAGAAACATATTATTCTTGCAAAAGTAATCCTTAAAGTTTTGCTTTCTCAAGAAAATTACAAAAGTTCTGTCCAACTAACTAGAAAGATTGTTTACTTTTTTATACTTTCCTACTTGTAGTAGATGTTTCCTCAGCAGAAAAGAGAGGGATGTGCTGGATAAGTAAGACAAATGAAGTGCATATGGAATAAAAAGCAGAAAGGTAGAAATAATTCAAAATGTTTAACACTCTAGAAAACAAAGGGACAAAATAAATATTTCAGGAAATATGAGAAAATGAGTGAAAAATGTGAGTAAACTGGAAAAGTAAAAAATTACATGACCAAAATTTATTGACCAAGCTAAAGAAGGCTGAGCTGACATGAGAAACAAGTTCCTAAGTGGCTGAGCCACGGGTTTACAACATTAACCAGTCTACAGATTTCATGTTCATATTCTTGAACATGAAACTGATGTCCAATTTAATGTTAAGTTATTCCAAGTTGTTTCATGAATTGAGGTGTTGCTCTAATAATGCTTCCATCATTATAACTTCAACTTGAATGTACAGATTTCCCAGGAATGTTTATTTACTTGATTAAGTTGCAGATCCTACCAGAAAAAGGACTATTAAACAACTATTTATTAAATGATAGCTTAAGCTGAGAAGAATAAATGTGATTGTGCATGTTTTTCTTAGACCTGATTCTCTGTTTTTATATTGTCTGTCACTAATGAATCCCAGTTTTGAAACAGGGGTACTGCTTTTAATATGGGGCAATACATAATGAATGGTAAATTCTCTCATAAGGAGGATCCGATTTATGTTGTTCTTAATTTTAATTCAGCATTAAGGTTTAATTTATAGAAGAATTTGTATTAATGTAAAAAGGTTCAGCTGTAAAAATAGAGAATATGGATGATGACAAAGAAGTGGATTTCTGCAAGACATTTATGTTGCCGAATGTAACCAAGTCCTATTGACCCTTTCCTTTCAGTGCCTGTTTAGAAAATACCATAGAATAACAGAAAAATTTGGGTTGGAAAAATCCTCTCAAGGTCATGAAGTTTGATCATGTGTCAAAGCAGGGCTAACTTTTAATCTAGATCAGAATGCTCAGGGGCCAGTGCAGTAGAGGTTTGAAAATCTCCAGGCATGGCAGTTCCACAGTCTCTCTAAGCATCCCATTCCAGTGGCTTAGCCACTCACCTGGTAAAGAGTATTTTCCTATGTATAATCAGGATTTCCCTTGTTGCAGCTTGTAACTTTTGCCTCTCATCTTTCAGATATGCACCAAAGTGGAAGTCTAAGTGTCCTCCCTGTAACACTCTTTCAGGTCATATGTAACTGCAGTTAGATTCCTCTTTTAGCCTTCTCTTCACAAGGCTTAAAACCCCCTGATTTTGTAGAAGTGTTCCAGTAATTTTGATCTAACATTTAGATACAAAACCAGGATTCAATACATGACATTAAATGGAATTCAGTTTTATATAAAGTACCTTCAGAAAAATCTGAGCATTGACCATCTGAGTCCATGGGAGTGTAGACTTTCAGTAGGCATCCTCGTTTGGCCCCAGACCTGTGCATCTGTGTTTGCCCCATGGTGCAGGTTGTGGCCAGCTGCCTTGTTCCAGAAATCAGGTAATTCACTAACTGCTCTTGTGAAGGAGGATTCTGCGGGGGGGGGGGGGGGGATGCAGTATCTTTGATTGGAGAGTCTGACAAAGGACTCCAATCCACCAGGTAATCTCTAAGCACATGTAACACTCACTTATAGGTTAGTAACTCTGAGAAAATGTAGCTGTATCACAGAGTAATCTAGGTTAGAAGGGACCTCTGGGGTCATCTGGTCCAGTGCCCTGCACAAGGCAGGCCATACCATCCTGTTAAAACCAAGCCTGATGAAGGCAGGTTGGCTTTGCCTGACAGCCCTGGGACTAGGGCACTCTGGAGACTGGAGAGTCCAGGTCTGTCCCCTCCTGCATCCAGGGTGGCTCTGACCAACAAATCTCTTCCCTGTGGACAGGTCTGTGTTGGCCAAGCTATAGGCTAAAGAGGCTATGCTGCTGGCGAAAATTAATCAACCTGCATGTTCTGTATGAGTAAATTAAACAGCTCCAGTGAATGCTGCCAGGTGGTGGGAAATCAGTGTTTACTCTTAGATCCTCTGAATGGGCAACTGTGTGGCTTTGGCTGCCTGTTTTCCCAAACAGTTCTCCTACCTGGTTTGGAAGCTAGTGCAAGCCAGGGACCTTTCCCAGCTGGCAGTTTGCATGTGGCCATCTTTGTTTGGAAGTTAGGAAAGTTTGGAGGCATGGATGTGGGTTGTTCCGTGCCACCTGACCTCAGGGCCAGCAATGGTCATGAACACATCTAGTTTACTTACAGAGACATCACTACTGGCTTAGAGAAAGGTGGTGTGTGTGAGAAGAAGCATGATTCAGTCCTGGGGCTCACTGCTGAGAACATCCTGGACTCTTGACTCTCTCTCCTGAGTGGTTCCTGCATTTTACATTAAACAGTTCGTTGCTAAACTATAGCAGTGGAAGCTGTGACCACAAATACAGATATGCCTGTTAAACTCTGGGTTACAAAATCAAACCCTTACTTGCCATTGCTTCCACTTTCTCGGATCCAGTAAATTTTCATTTTCAGCTCGATGTACATACCCAATAGGATCTGCATTCCTATTCATAAATGTTTAGAATTGACAGTTTGGGTGGCTTTCCTGGAAAGCTGTAATTGCCTGGACAGTATGAAATAGAGGTTCTTATCTCTTTAGGCAGAGAAGCTTATTGAACCCTTGCTTCACAATGCCAAGATGAGCACAGTTGCAAGAGCTTATATGAAAGCAACAAGTGGCATATCCTCTCTGGCATTTTAAAGGAAAGTAGAGGACACTATTGCAGTTTTGTGATATTGATTTATTTTTGTGTGGAGGAGGCGTGCTCTGAAAATATCTGCTAGATTGCTTATCAAAGGGACTTAAATAGGGAGATGACTGTCATCTGAATCAAATCAGGTTTAGACAATTAAGTTAGCTGCTGAGCTCTACAGGCTTGTTGGTCTGCACAAAGTTACAAGTCCAGGCAGATGGCTGGGGGTCTATTTTGTCAGCTGAATGCAGTTTTTAGGATGACAGTTTGAACATAGATACTTATGCCATTCATACCTCTGGTTCTCTGTTCTCACGTACTTCCCCAACCCACTCCTGCCAAACAAAGAGCAGAAACCCACATGTGTACCTTTTATGTTCAGGGTGGCATGGTCTCTGTCTTGCATATGACACAGCCTGCAGTGTCTAATGTTATGTCTGGAAGACTGTACAGTAATGCTGTAAGCCGTGAAGCTAGCCAGGATTTGAAATGTTAGGCTCTTAAAAAATAAGGTGGCTATATCCATATCTAGTAATTAACAGAATCAGATAGATTTTAAAGCATTTGCTTAGATTCTTGCATATGGAAATGGTTGCCTAACTCTTTTTAGGATTTTACCTTTCAAAATCTTGGCTGGAGTCCCAAATACATGTGAAGGAACAAACTGAGTCTTCTAAACATGGCAATCAGCCATTACCAGTTGCTGAAAGCCCATGCAGCAAAAGTGGTGCCAAGAACTGAGCTGTGAAACAGTTCAGCTCAGTAGCAGTCATCACCTGCAGCTGCTTGTCAACTTGTTGATTCTAATGTGATAAGAGAAATGCATTGGTCTTGACATTAAATACTTGTGCAGGCATCCAGAGAGGTGGTGTTTAGGATGTTTTGGGATCAGAAAACAGAGATGAGTGGTAGAAGCTTGTGTCCTTTGTGCTCACGGCAAACTGCAATGAAGTGTAAGGAATTGACAAGGTAATGATTGGATAACAAATGATAATGAGTCCATTTGGTATTACTGAGTTGTACAGGCTAACAAAATTAACATTTTCTTTTGAGAGGGTGATGTGGCTTCAAAAGACTGTTGAAAACTATTACTCTTTGGCATGCAGACTGAGTTGTGCTGTCAAGACGGAATCTTTTGTAATCCAGATCTAGCACACTGCCCCTAGAAAAACATGCAGCATGAGGGAACCTGTTTGAGTCCTTTTGATTTAAACCACCATCTGATCAACTAAGATGAAATGATAGAACAACCTAGACACAAGGTACCCAATTTAGGTTTTTTTCCTCGCACAGAACATTTTTCTGAATTTTGTATTTTTTGAAGTCACACCACTATGTAGTTTTCTTTGTGAATAAAGGAATTTAAATAAATTCTGTCAATGTAAGGTGATCACAGTGAAAACAAATGAAAATTATATTTTTGGTCAGAAAGCTTTGATTTGTTGTAGGATGACTAAACTGTAGCATCAAATCTCCAGATATAAATGCAGCTATTAACACTTCTGTGGTTAGTTTAAAAGGATCTGGAAAATATAATAACATTCCAAGTTTAATTTTTAAGTTTATTACAGTGAAGCAAAACCAGCTGGTACTGCACTATTTCTTCTCTTCAGGATGGTGAAAATCTTAGAAAATTTTTGTTGTGAGATTTCCAAAGATCATGCCACAAAGAGTAAGAAATCTCATAAAAATTACTAAAGAGATTTCAAGCACAGATATTATGGACTAGATTCGCTCTTGCACACACAGAAAGTTGCACACATGGCTAGCATTAACACACATCTCTGAACACCCTCCCCCACCCCTATGTGGCTGATACCTACTTCTCATAAAATTCCTGGTAAGAAGATTTCTGACATTCACATTCTAAAACTTTTCAAAATGCCATAACTCTAGACACCCGTATACACATGCTTTTAACCTCTTTATTGTGCACCAAATAGCTTTCTTTTTAAAGTCTTCAAGCCATTTCTCCTCTAAAAGCCACAGCTGTAGCTTGTTAACATCTTGAAAAGACATGGTTACAAAACACTATTTACTCTGTCTAGTCTATCCTCATTGTATTGAATTTAATTGCTTTGCGTTTATGCTAAGTAATTAATTAAGAATTAAAATTATTTAAAATTTTGTGCATTTTGTGGATGCTCTATGAATTTGCAAAACTATTAATAGATACTGCATATACTATAGGTAATAGCTTTTAGATGTTTTGTAGCTGGATTATTAGTATCAATAACATAAGTATTACTAGATAGTTTCTGGAGGCGTTCACAATACACCATTAGTTTGCAATGCAGCAGTTTCAGCTACAGCCCTTGAAAATCTCTTGGGCTCAGAAATGTTGCTAACAAGCTGCAATCCTGGCTGGTGAAAGAAAAAAAAAAAGCATGTTTGATATTTGGTGTGAGAGATAATCTGAAGCTAACAGGAAATTTATTGGCTTCTGTTCACATAGGTTCATAATCCAGAATTTCTGAATGCATTTAGGATTTAAACAAATCTCCACATGCAAACTAAAATTCCATTGGATCCACAGAGTTGTTTTTTTAAACATGCTTTCAGGTCCTCGAAGCTTTTGATCTGCGTTCATGTGAAATTTGAGCAAACTTTGACATGTGGCTTCCAAACTCAGGTGAACCTGAGTTTACATTCTGGAACCTGATAGTAGAGCTGCAGCACTATGAAAACTGGCTTAGGACTATTCACAGCATGTAAAGATAAGCATGGCTTGAAGCCAAGGTATGCTGCACTTGATTTCATTAACAAATTCTTCTATGTTTTTTAAAAACTTTTCTGTTTAGAGGTAGGAGAGCATTAAAACATTGGACTAAATGAGGTGTTTCAAAATAACCAAACTCACCAATTATCTGAAACAGGAGTTGAATAGTCAGTGTTTGGTCTACACCAGGCTGGGACTGGATAATGGTTTTGTTCATACGCACTGATTGCTACCAATAGACAAAGGAGAAAAAAATTACACCACAGGAAGAATAAAAGGGGGTTTTAAATGTAAGAAAGTGTGAAAGAAAGCAGTTTCTTAACTGCACTGTAGATATTCAGTCTACCTCCAATCCCTGTTAATTCACCCTAAATCAAGCACTAAACATATGGTATGTGCAGATGGCTCATGCAGCTGCTCATGCCTGGAATCCAGGTGGGTGTTTCTCTGCAGTTTTATCATATTTTGTTTCAAAATTGTGTTCCAATTTTTAATGAGGAAGTTTGTGAGAATGCAGTAATAAAAAATGTCTCAGGTTAAGAATGCTGGGCAATAGACAGTATCCTCATTTGGGGCTAACTTGCATTATTCTCAGGTGTCAGGCCCTTCATCTGAAATAGGGATCCTCAGGTAATTTTTCTCAATGGGTATTTCAGCATATAATTCAGGCTCTTACACATTTTCTTACTTACACATCCTGTACACAGGTGCTGAAATTCCTGTATGAGCTCACCACCACACATAGTGTGTAAAGATACATACACAAGGAGCAATACCAGATTTATTTCGCTAGAAGAGAAGATGCCAGTGATGAAATGAAGTACTCCCAACAAGGCAGGTGGCCAGTAGGAGTTCTTTGAATCAGATAAAGTTATTTAGAGATTTTGTAAATGCTGAGTGTTCATCTCAAGACTAAGAGTGATGCCTCTGGACAGTGTTCTTTTTCCCTTTGCAGAGCAACAGACTGAATCAAATATGTCTTAAGAAACACATGATCATACAGGGTCATCTTACCGTTCCTCTGTTGATAGCTCTGTTCTATTCTCAGCCGGTAAACTACTTGATATGAATTGTGGCTGTTAGGACTCTTTAGTACTGATGCCTCCTGCATCATCATCCTAACCTGATTCCTGCCTTTTCTGCAGCGCTCTCCTATTTAGAAGTGTATCTGAAGGGGGTCTGTAATTGTTCTCTTTCTAGATACTTGTATCTTGCTCATTACATTGATATTGTCTCTTTTATTACCCTTGCATGGGTTATGTGAAAGAGTCATTAGTCCTGTGCTGTCTGAACAGAGTCTCATAGAGCTGGAACAAAACCACTCTGTTTATGGTGGGCTGCAATGGACCTGCCTGGAGGGATGCTGCATCCCAGTTCACTGAGGCACTGTGATTTTAGAGTGGTGGCCGGCTAAAGGCCTCAGAAACACAGTTAGATTAAATACAATGTTTGACATTATTGTCACTGAAATGAAGTTGTAATTTTTACTGACTACGAGACTATGTCTTGTCAGATACTGCTCTTAGAATTAAAAAAGTTGAAGTCCAAAATTTCAGTCCTCAGGATCTCACTGAGCAGGTGCCTAATCCTAGAGCTGTCTGTAGTTCAGGGTCTGAACAAAATACACAGTGAAAGTCACTAGTCAACATGTGTAACAGAACTAGCCAAACACCTATTTTCACCCAACCCTCTGGACTTGAGAGTTCAGGCCTTTGAATCTTGATCAAAGGAAGGTTTCTTCCTGAACTGCAGAAAAAGATGAGCCAAGCATGGTTGATCTAATAATTTCGTGCTGTAAAAGGGGTCATCCTGCTGCTTCTCCCTTCTCCTGCTCTATGTGCATACTCCTGACCTGTACCTTGCGCTAGTTGTGGAGTTTGTCAGTGTGTTAATTCATTCCATTGAATTTGGCAGAAAACTAACTGAGCAATAAAATGAGTATTTTACTGATCTTCAGCTGATCACTGAGGGAACCAGGTAATTGTCAAAACTGGAAACAGGAAGAGGAAAAGAAAAAGGGGAGGAAGAGTAGGACCCTCATTCATGGGAGCAGTTGGCAATTAAATCTGAAGTTGGCTCAGCTGTCTCACTAAAGCTCATCTTGTGGAAATGATGCCTCAGAGATGGTTGGGATTGAGGACCTGTGCATTAGTTCAGTGTTTCTCTGTTAGCTAATTTTGATTATTTCATACTTTGTTTTTAAGGATTTAATTCTAACATGCTTTTCTCCTTCTACTTATTGATTGTGTATAGGACTGTGAATTCTGTCATGTAAGTCAATGTGAGGCAATGTGTTGCTGGTCATTGCAGTCCCTAAGTCCATCCCAGATCTGTGCCTACCTTCTCTGTGACGTGAACATTGAAATCTTCTTTGCTTTTCTCTGAGGCAAAATTCATGTAGATTAAAATTCAAGTCATGTTTTTCCTGGATCTGCAGGGGATTAGTAGAAAGAGGACAAACAAAATGAGAGAGGAGATTGCTTGGTATAAATCAGAAAACATTAGCTAAAAGCAATGGAGTTATCCACCAGCTGAGGATCTGGTCTGTTTTATTTCATCTTTGGCTCAAACCATTCAGATTGTGATTTTATTTACCTGTGTTTAAATGGGCTCATCTCTACTGTAATTTTAAACTTTTGTTTGATTGAAAACTAAAGAAGGACCTCAAGACCCAGGCTTTTGTTAATTTAATATAAGTCCTTTTAGATGAAATCGCTTCAAGATATAGTTCCTTTCTCCTCTTCGGTATAATTTAATTAAGTGGCTCAATCTAAAATACTTGTATTTCTTTCAGAGTAAACATTTTGTTTATCCCCTTCAAAATAAAACACTTCTCTAAGGAAAAGATGAAAAGATGACTTTCTGCTGATATGGTTACAGTGTAATAATATGTGAGGTGATTCCTAGACTCTTTGTAAGGCATGGCATTTTTCTGCCTGGCAGGTTTCATGTAAATACATTGTCATTGCCTGTAAAAGAAAGCCTCCCTAGTCTAACCAAGTTCAGTTCAGTCAGGAGCCAGGGGAATATGCGTTGCAGGAAATCTTCCAAACCTGGAGTCATTAGTTATGAAAGAAGTGAAAGGTAGAGGGAAGCATTTTAGGTGAAATGTTTTGCTGCAGAAGAATAGAATACAGATTCTGTTGAGAATATAGAACTATAGATTATAAGCAGTCTCATTAAACTAGAAAATAGAAGGTTTGTTGATTATTTTTACAATAATGTTGTAATGTGCCTTGGTGCAATATTAATTACAAAATTTTATCTCAAATAAATATTGTCATTATTGGTTTACTTCTATTTACATCACCTTTTTTTTTTTTTAAAGTTGAATCAACAGTTTTTCAGGAATTTGGCTACAAAAATGTGGTTGAGGCTAGGAATCTGCAGTGTGTAGGAGGCATGAGGGACATGTATGTACTAAGCATTTATGTATCCATGGTGAGATGAAAGGATACTAAAGTTATTTAGAATGTTATAGCTCAAGAACTATTTCTGATTCTTGCTTGCTCAATTTCTAATTCATGTTTTAGGATTATTAAAGAGGTAACTTTCAGTACAAGATCAATATACATTTCAGTGTCTAACATGGTGTCTGAAATAGATTCAGATTTTTCATCAGCTCTGTACAGATTTGAGGAGAAAAAAACCATAAGAGTACTAGTTCAAAGGATCACAAGTATATCCATGTGATAGTGCTTTAAGTGTGTGTTGATGAAGCACCTATGCATACTGAGTTTCAGGACAAAATATCTCAAAACATACCAATAATGAAATAAAAGCCTTCATCTAGAAAGCAAGTTCAATTCTGTTTGAGCCTTTGAGAGAGCTTGGCTGACTTCTCATTATATTTGCCTTTATATATATCTGCTCTTGTTTCAAAACAGCTGGAAGCATAAAATACAAGAATACCTTATCTCCTGAGGTTTTCAGCCCAAATTTACTCACTTCAGAGTATAACAGGGCTCTGACTTGATTTTGAAGATGAATAATAGTTTAGATGAGCAAACATATTTTTGCGTGCCTATACAAACTGAATTTCAGCTTACTTTAGGGCTCTAAACACATTTATTCATAGAGAGTATGGACAGAATATAAAGTGGTGATTGTACGAAAGCCTCGGGAATCAGTGATTCCTGGCATACCAGTGGATTTAGACTGGCTTTTTAATCTCTCAGTTCCAATTTAAAAATGAAACACAAAGAAACAATTATATATTAATTTTTAATTTTCTCTATGCTACCTAGTCATATTCTTTAAGTTAATGGTGGTTTAAAAACACTATGCAAAGCTGCAGACCTTTTGGATTTACTCTCCAGAAATCTGCAGTTATTGAGCTGAGGTGGCAGTAAATGGCTCAGCATTTTATTTTTTATAGTCAGTGAATGAAACCTGATGAAACTTTGCAAATAGGCGTACATGACAAGAGGGTGCAGAGGGACTATCAGCACTAGTGCCAAAGCTTGAATTCTGTCATATGCTTGCATAAAAGCAATGCTTGCAAGTGCTGCTATTGGCTACAGAGGAATTTCTAATCCCATCTGAAGTTCATTCCAGAACCTTGCAGTAGAATAACAAAGTAACCTGCTAGCAAAAGAGCTAATCACCTTGGGACAACAAAATGTAAACAAAGAAATGCTCTTAAAAATTATGATTGAAGCCTGTAACGTTTAATGACTTGGCAGCTAGCACAGTATTGCTTTACAAACAAACAGAAACCAATACCAATGCATCTCTTGGGCTGGGAAGTAAATGTATAATCACTCAGATTGAGCTCTTAATTTTTGATACAAATCTCAAGGCTACATAATAAACTATACTTAGACTCAAACTGCAGTGGGAACCGACAGAGCAATTTGTTGGGTCACTTTGCCATAGAGTTAATGAGCAGACAGGATGTCCTCCATGCAGAAAAATGGTTGTGTTCTTTACCTCACTAGATACTTCAGGTCCTTGATGGCTGAAAAAGTTTTAGGAAATTAGTAGAGGCATATTAAACAGCGGCACACGCTGGAGTGAAGGATAATACTGCTGAATTCCCTATTCCTGCCATGAGAGAGACATCAGTTGGGTGATTCTATAAAATTTGAAACTGTCCCTTATAAAATACACATGAGCAAGTAAGAATACTGTTTTATGGAGCAGACTATCAAATCTGATTACTTTAGGCATATGTCTGTTGATTTCCCCAGTGGAGTTAATTTTAGATCCTGTGACTGGGTGATGAGGGAAGAGAGAAAAAATTCCAGCTGAGTGCAGAGGGAAGGGTTTATGCCTGGCATCAAATGCCAAATCCCTCATTTTGGGTTGGAATCAGACATGCCTTGCACCAGGGCAGAAGCTGCAGCATGGTAGGTTTCTAAGGACAGTAGAGCTCAGGAGAGGACACTAGGGTAAGAGGTAAGGGAAAACACAGAAAAGTCAGGTTAGTGTGTGTATTAAAAGAGAATATGATAATGCTCTAGAGATATGTCCTGTGGCAAATTTGTATAGCATTGAGGATGAATGAGCCAACAGTATTTTCCAGAAGCCTAATAGAGACCTTAAGGAGTTACACAAAATACTTCGCTGAATGATTGCTCTCTTTTACAGTCTTTTAAGACTTTCATAAAAATCCTTAGCAGCAACATCAGACCAACACCTATCAAGTTAATCTGGTTAAGGTATGCTTACTTCTCAATCATGTGTAAAAGAATAATATGGCATGATGTCTAGTCACCTTTGATTCCTTAGCTCAGCAAGCCAGTGCACACTTACAGCTTGCTTGCTTGGAGGCAGCCCTCAGCAGGAATTCAGAGCACAGCTTAGACCTGTGCTGCAGGTTCTTAGTGAGAACTTTTGACCATTCTACTCCACCAATTATCTGACTTTTGAACACATAAATATAGAAAATTATATAGAAATACATTGATTACAAAGATGCATGCATATATACACATATAATCATACCATGCAGATATACACAGACTTAATCTTTTCCCAGAAGATTCTAGAGGATTTCTCTGTAAAAGGATAGCAATTTCAAATTTGCTGTCACAGTGGGCTTCAGAAAGCAGCAAAACAAATATAGGATGTACTGCATAAGGAGTAATGTGGAGCTCTGCTTCATGGAAATACTAAGCATAACATGAGCAATTAGTTATTATTAAACTCCTGTTCCAGTCTAATGATCAGGTTTGGAACAGAAAAATACATGACAGGGAACTGCTGCACTTGGGAGGGAAAAAGGCAGTAGAACAGCAGACAGCCTTCATTTTTTCAGAACGCTGTAGAGAGCAATGCTAAAACAATGTTTTGTATAAGTGACTTTGGAAAAATTGCTTTTAAAGTCAAGTCATAAACATTTTTAATCCATGAAATAAGATTGTGACCTATTTTCAGAAGTGACTTAGATGTAATTTATACTGAGGAAATACAAGTTACATGCAGAATTGCAGGATTTTTGATTTGCATCATTAAGTGGGTAAAATTCCTTAGAGAGACACTTTCATCATTAGGAGGGTACAAGTGTGACCACTTTCATATGAGCATAGCTGCATTTCTGGGTGGGAGGTGCTGGGGTGGTTGCATTTCTGGGTGGGAGGTGTTACCTCTTAGATAAGCTGAATCATTCTGATAGTTCCCATAATGTCCAGATGTGCTGGCTATCTAACAGAGGCACTACAGGTAAATGCCTAAACCAAGATGGATTATATCCAGACCTTCTTCACAGTAAGGTCCAGCCCTAGCATTTCTTTGTAGGTTTGCTAACATTTTGGTTAACATTCCTCCATAACCAGCTCCTGCTTATCATGGATGACTCTGCCAGACTACAGAAAGACAGAGATATCATATAAATATTTGACACAGAAGGTAAATGACACAGGGTCCCCTTAGAGTGTGCAAAAATTTGACTTCTATTACACTCATCTTGCTACAACTGACACCAACTACCTGTTCATTGTACCCCACGTGATTCTTTTCTGTCATGTTAGACTTTTAAGGATTGCTACAAAAGGTGAATTTTTAGAAATTGACTTGTATTAAAAGGAAACCTAGACTTTATACATTTGCTGTGTCCTCAGTGCTTATACGTTGTGGAACTCAAAGCCCAACTCTGCCCATCTCAGCTGCTTGCACACCCAGCACTTAGAAATGTGGCACTATGTGGGACAAAACTTCTGTACTAAGAGCTGAAGAAGCCGTTTGTTTCATTTTATTTAAACTGGTGATCTTATACAGGTTCCTAAAAGCTTTTCCACTTGAGGAAACTGACTGATAGATTAATGGTCTTTTATTTTTAATAAAGCTATTTTTTAATAAAATCACTTTAATCTGGAATCATATCCACATGGAGTAGGTAAACTGGGATAGTTAAGGGAAGAAAGGAGAATACATTATTCTGTTAAATTACACTGTCATTATGTCAATCAATTTCTCTAAGTAGGCATGCTCTAATGGCCTGATTCTATGTGACTGGCAATGTATCCTGCAAGTCTTATTTGCAGCAGTTCATATGGCTTTTTGTTATTTTTTAAATTGCTTTTCTAATTATTTACTTCATTGCCTGCCAGATGATAGACATTTCTGGACGTGGACAGTCATGTTCTGTGCCTGCACCTCTAATTTATGTATTCTACTCTCAAAAGCAAATTTTCCAGATAATAAAATACTGTATAAAAATTACTCTATCTGGACCTAAATTTTTTAAGCTGAATTCAGTTAAGTTATAAACCTGATAATGGAAAAGAAAGCATAGCCTTAAATTAGAAAGAACTCTGGTGAGAGGTGTGATGGCAGTGAATTATGGATCCCTTTAGAAAGGCATGAAAAAATCTTCATTTTTCTGTTATAATTAGCTGAGTGTGTGTCCCTTTGTTCTGACTGTTGCTGGATTTTGAAGGAAAAGGAGCATCTGCCTCAGTTCCTTATTAACCACAAGTCCAGAGGATGTGTTGGTGGGAAGGCAGCCACGTCCTCAGATTTATTGGACCTGGTAGTTCTTGTGTCAGTTGGAGATCAGAGGCACTGAGAGATGCTGGTGTTTGAAGCCACCCTTGTTCTCCTTCTGAAAGCTGATGTCAAATTACTGGGGAGATGTACCCCCCTTGTCCCAAATGGTTGGGACTTCCTATCTTCTGTCAGATGCAGCTGGAATTGCCCAATATTTCAAAAGCTGTGGGAGGAAGATGAGAAGGATGGGGTCTGACAGGTGGGCAAAGTGACTGACAGGCACTCCCACACAGACCCTTCATGCTCCCTTTTCGCCTGAAAGCAGGATAATGAGTGTGTTCTTCTGACGACTGGGGATGGGAAAGAGGCACTTGGCAGGGTTAGAGTCGTTCTATATAAAGTTTAAAAGAAAGCCTTCAAGAGGAATAACACTTTCTTTGCTGTGGGCTTGATGTCAGTCACTGAACCTCAGCGTCAGCTCAGACCTGTGCTTCCTCTCCTACCTCCGGCAGTGGTCAGCACGAGGTGCTCCATGCCCCGAGGGGAGATCGGTGTTAAATGCTAAACTTTAGGGGGATGTCTAATGAGTTCTGACACAAAAATTTTTGGTTTTGTAGTTTGTGTTAAAATTAATTACTGGTGCTGTGAATGTCCTGATGTACGTGTCCTGCCTGTCTATTGGCTAATAAACTTGGCTTCTCAGCAAAAGTCTTCTCAAACCTCTCTCTGAGATGGTTTCTCTCTGAGAAATGCTGTTTCTCATCTCTGGAGTATCTGCTCAGTCTCCATGAAAAAATAATTATAATAAAGTTAATTGGGTTACTATAGATTTATACACTCCTGTAGAAAATACAGTGACCTTTTTTTTCCCCCAGGTTTCACTTTTTATATTGCGGTGGGAGATGATCTTGAATCAGTTACTGATCCAGAGCACATTCATTCTATCTCCTGCCTTGCTTGTGTTTGGTGGTTCTCCTTAAAAGGAATGTTATTTTGCTATCAAAACAGAGCCAATTCAACACAATGTGGGAATGAGATATTAAAAAAAGTCACAATCAGTAAAAAAAAAAAAAATACTGTAAGTGGCATTGAAGTCACTAGTAGAAGCTTTGCTTGTTACTGTATTTATCAAAGTATCTCTGTAAGTGGCTGTGATCCCCTACCTCCTGGTAGATGGTTAGTTTGCAGAAAGGAGCTGTTTGAGATTATAAAGATAATATGTTTGTTCAGGGTTTTGTGGGTTTTTTTTCCCTTTTGTACTAGTCAACTTTATTGGACCCTATTTTATGCCCAAGAATTTGAATGATGTATAGAGTATACTCAGTTTCTATACAGTCTGATGGGAACTGAAGGTCTCTTAATGTCAGCAACTATACCATGGGTTTATATCCTGTATTTCCTTTTTTCCTCTCCCAACGGCAGTGAAGAAACCATCTGAAGTGGCTGCAGGTTTGGTGTTGCAGGCAATACAATGTCTCTAGAAGTTTCTGAAAGCACAAAAGTAAACACGATAGCTTCTGGGCATGTTCCAAGACTGAAAAACAAGCCCTTCTGTATCTGCTAAATCTCCTTCTGTTTGTAGACATGAACATTGTCAACAGTGCTTGCTTCACTTAGGGGAGCATATGCATTGCAATATGGCCTTTAATTACTCAGTCGTAGACTATTCCTCAAGTAATATGGAATTGAATCCATATTGCTCTGCAACCTCAGATGACTGTTGCTCTGCGTGTGTCAGGCAAACACAGGCCTGGAGCCCCGTGTGAGAGAAGTACGTTAAATTGCGTAGTAATATGTAGTAAAATATTTACACATGTTTGACTGCTGTCTGTAGACCATGTTAATTTTCAGCTGAAAAAGGCTCACTGTTGCAAGGCTGCTGTTTGCAGTGTATTTTTCTACCCACAAACTCAGTATGGCTTTGGTGTGTGTAGTTGGTCTTGGAGGATAGATCCTCACTGAGCCCTCAAGAGCTGCAGCAGGTACTGTGTGACCTGAGAAAGGTTCTGGGGAGCAGTAGTGAATATGAATACTTTTTTCAATCATGTTGAACTTAACACCTCATTGTGGGTTTATGTTGAGAAACTGCAAATGTTAGCTTAAGATTGACTCCTGGAATTCCTAATGATTGAAGTTTCTATTAATCTGTTGATTTTAGTGATACTGTTTGAAACATAGGCCTTAATTCTGCCATCTAGACATACTTGCACAGACCTACTTCTGTAGAAATCTTCAGGGCTCAAATGTTATGCTACAATAGGCTGTGGTTTTGTTTTTTTGTTTTTTTTTGTTTTTTTGTTTTTTCTCTTTTGCCTGCTCTGTAAGTTAAGAAAAGACACATTTAAATTATTTGAGAATCAAATGCATGACCTAAGATGTCATGTGCAGAGTGTCAAGCCATTGCAGCGTGTAATTTTAGGGATGAAAATGGGTATTGGTAAAAGGAAATGCTGATGTATCCAAAACTCTGCAGTCCCAAAGGATGCCACAGTAATGTAATTTGCTAGAGATTAAAGCAAGAGGGGAAGGGTCTCTACTGCCTGTCACTGCACTAACAACAAACACAGCACATTTTAAAATGATTAATGGTGAGAGGATAAAAAAAATATTAATTTTAACAGATGTTAATAAACAGTATTTAATAGGAAGAAGGCTGTGCAGGATGTCTGATATTTATTTATGTCTACTCAGGGGTACAAAAAGAGATGAGTATAAATTATTCCTGACATCTCGATTCTCAACAGAATTCTGTTGCATGTAGAAAAGCTATGCAATATCTTTAGTTTATTATAAGCTATGTGACCTGTGTGTGTGGTTATGACATAAAGCGTTGACAAATGCTTTCCTCTCAGCAGAAAACAGTGCTGTCAGCCTGGAAATGTGGAATTGCTGTGCTTCAGCTAGCACTAAGTCTTAGGCTCTGTTCAGTCATTTTGAGGTGAAGGCTGTAATGCAAAAAATGCAGGTTTAAAGAGAGATGCTTTTGTCAAACTTGGGAGTAGGCCACTGGAAATCCTGTGCATGGCTGAGACTAAAGAAAAGGGGTAAGAAAGGCAGGAAGGGGATGGTCATGACTTTGTCTTTCCCTCAGAACCTTTGTGCTGGAATGGAAAAGCTTTAGAAGTGGTGTCCCAAGAGAAAAGACAGTTAAATATAAAAATAAAAACATCAGGACTCTACTATACATGGACACAAGGAGGAAAGCTGTAGATGAATTGTGGTGTGAAAAAGGAGGAGAAACAAGAGCCTTAGCGATGTAAGTCAACAGAGCCCTGTGTGAATGAATGAATAAGTACTACAGGAATAAATTTAGGGAGGAAGGTGCCTGGTTGCTCAACATGCACCCAGAGTTGTGGGGCAGGGAAGGTGCTGCATGTGCTGAGGGTGTGGGTGTAGAAAGAAGGGATAGAACCAAACAAAAGCAGTTGACATGATGAAATCCCCTCTGTCCATTGCCCTGTGTGGACAAGACACTCACTGCTAGATCTTAGGAGCAGACCTGGCTGCAGAGCTGTGGGCTGGTGTCCAGCCGGTTGACTGTGCAGAGCCAGGTACTACTCAGTGGGAAGCTGGCACTGAATGGTTTAATTTTAGATGCTTTGTTCTCACCACTCTCCATGGTTGCTATAGAAGGAAGGTTTGCTTTTCTCGGCTCAGGTATCTCTTGCCAATTGACTGCTTTATTAATTTGATCTATTTGCAATAAATATCCCACTCACAATAAATATGCAATCCTTGTCTAACAACTGCCATGCTCTGTGTAAAGACATGACACTTATATTCGTGAAATGAAGAGAATAGTATGTTCAGCTATATTATTAACACCAGAACTTGCTGTTGAGTAGCAATATATTTTAAGTAGTAAAAGCAGGAACAGATTGAGATGGGGACCAAGGGAGTCCTGGGCAGGGGTCCTGGGGAGGAGAAGTCCCTGTGTAATACCAGAGGGGCTACGGAAAGTGTATTTCCCTACTACAACATAGGGAAGAAGCACCTAAGGAGGAAGATGCTCTATGTTATTTCCCACTCTTTGATTACAAAACCTTCAGCACTTCCTAACGTAGACAAAGCCCTTAGTTGTCATCCTTGTTGTCTCAAAGATCAAGTCTAACTTCCACGGTAGTCTTGCCACTACAACTCTTACACAAGCTCCTCTCAAACTCTCGCTACTCTTTTCACTCCAGGACTACCCTCTTTTCCTCAATAATCTATTTCAGAGCATCTTTTCTCCTCCTGATCCTTCCTGGTTCTCCATGGTACTCCCATTCTT
Organism: Strix aluco; assembly: GCF_031877795.1. Taxonomy (NCBI): domain Eukaryota; kingdom Metazoa; phylum Chordata; class Aves; order Strigiformes; family Strigidae; genus Strix; species Strix aluco. The sequence goes on from NC_133931.1 coordinate 124,652,986, forward strand.
CCCAAACATCCTCCTACTGAAGCCCTTTTGTCCTTCTTTCCTCAGTGCCCAGTCACAGCCTTCTCACCTCAGGCACTTTGTCACTGCCCAATGTTAACTGTATCCATTTTGGTGTCAGCACCTCCTGCTGTGATGCCTTTTGGGTTTTGGCAAAAAGGAAGAAGGAAGGACTTAAACTCCCCCTCTCCCTCCAACCCAGAAGCAGCCAGCAATTATTAAAAATTATATAGGAGAGACCTTGGGGATCTATCTAGGGAAGAGTAGACATATGGTAATGCCAGATGCAGCTGTGAAGTGCCTAGGACTTGATAAAGCACATTGAAGCCCCAGAGCAAAACAGCTTTTGGAGAGAGAAGGTGAGAGCAGGAAGGTAACTGATGTGGGACCACATCCTTACCCACTTCTCATCTCTCACTGTTAGCAGTTAAGCTTGCTAGAGTGAATCACAGTCCTGTTACCAAATTGTCAAGAGTCTAAATCTGTTAAGATATTTGGCTTGCTTATTTTTAATTGCATTTGTCAGGAAAGAGAAATCTTAGAGACTCTGTGAAGTCCAGCACTCATCCAAAGCAGCACCACATAACACTTCATTTGCTTTACTGATGCAGTCTTACAAAGTTAATTTAAGTTCCAAAAGAAGCTTTTTTTTTTTTTTTTTTTGCCTTGTCTTCTCTATCACAGGGCCAAGCCCTGGGAACATATACAATGTAGTTGACCTATTGCATGACACAATCTCTCAGTTGTTCCTCAGTTATCCATGGGAAGGAAAATAGCTGGGACCAGACTGCAGCTGCCCAAAGTAGATAGCAGGCCAGCTCATCCTTGTGGGCTGCAAGTCAACCTCAGGCTGGATATAAAATAAATTTTTACATTTAGGTTTTATTTCCTGTGGTTTAGGTCTTCAGTCCTTGGTATTGTCTCAGCCACTTCAGCTTCCAGCCTGGCTGGGTCTGTGCTGTCCCAGCGCTAACAGAGCCTGGAGAGCATGACTGTGTTGTTTTCAGATCCAGGCTGATAACGTTTACGCAACCTGGTGCTCTGTTATACACACTTCCCAAAGCCTTTTTTTGATGCAGGTTTGGAGACCTCTGTGAAAAGTTCCCTGGTACAGGCGCTCCTGAGGAATAATAGAAATGCTCTAAGTTGAGTTCTGGGACAAGGCATATGCCATTAGTCATGAGCTACATTTGTGCAGCAGAGTGTTGTAAAATTCTCTGAGAATAGCAAGGAACAGGCAATCACTACTAACCTGGGGTCAGAAATAAACTTCCTCTCCAGGGTACGTCATTATATATTTGTCTTGCATTTGCTTCTGAAGCAGGTGGTGCTACCATTGTTAGAGCAGGATATCAGATTCGACAGCCTCAGGGTGATGTGTGCTCCTTTGTTCCCCTTCTTTCTGCCTCCAAGGCAGCTGGAGGTGGAGTACCTGTTTTCCATTCTCTCCTAGAGTCCAGGAAAAGTCTGTAGCACGTAAAATATTGCTTCTCGCTGTAGTAGGGTTCCTTATTTCTGTTGCACACCAGTCTTGAATTCTTCAGTGAAAAGTGTTGTAAGAGTTTGTAGTGCAAGGTGACCACCTAAACAGGGAGACTTCAAACTATGTGAAATTACTCTTCTAAATGGTTGTGCATTGCAGCAAGGAAGAGTGGCCATGCACATGAAAGCATTTGAGACTCAGAACATTTGGGGATGGGGTTGAAAACTGTTTTAATAGGAAGAAGAAAGGCACAGCAGCCTCCCAGGTGGGAAGGACAGGCAGCAGGGAAGAAGGGACTCTGCTTCTGCACAAAGTTTGACTTGCAGACTTTCATCTTCATGCATGTCTGAACATGTGGATGATCTTCCAGTTGAATACACCTCCCATCTGCCAGAACTTGTGTGGCCATCCTCAGAGAGGCCAGAGCTGTGGTGCTATGTGCCATATCACTGGGGTTCTGTAAGGAACAAGGCCATCAGACCTGAGGTCACACACAGGTTTTGCCCAGAATTCCCTCCAGAGTGCAAACCTGCATTACTGAGCCTTAATTCTATTTTCACTTATCATCTCCAGCTGTTTCAGCCTGCAGTACTAGCTCTTTTATTAGTAACAGCTGCACCAAATTTCAGAGGCAATGCTCTTGTTAATTTTGCCTGAAGCAGATTCTGAATGGCTTGAAATGTCTGTGGTGTATTTATGTGCATTTAGTATTTGTTTTACCATTCAACAGCAAAAGTGAAGACCAGAATTATACTCAAATACAGAGAAAGAAGAAAATATTATTAAGTGGGCTACCTACAGCTTTTATCTTTCTGCTACTGTATTTGTTTTGGGGTTTATGAACATAATAAATTTCAGGGACTAAGTGGAGTCTATTCAGTCTATTAAGGTTCATTTTCTTTTAATACTCTAATCCCCTCAGGATGCCATTTGCCGTAATTGTTTCTTGAATGATCCTCCAGTGTTTAAGCTTCAGCCTCTGACTCATAAGCTATTCTGCATACACTTGTGGCTCTGTGCAAAGAAAAATGGGACACATGACATCTGTTTCAAATTTGTTTTTCTTTACTTTGCAATTATGCCCCTTGTCCTCTTATCTATCTCCCAGCAAAAAAATAGTAAGTTCATTTGGCATTAACTATACTGTTTAAGATTTTATATACCAAAATTAAATCTCCTTGGACTGCGTTTTTATAGTCTATAAAGTCAGATTTTATGGTCTCTTCTCATGCTTTTTTGTCCTTGGATCAATAGTACTGCCCTTCTTCTGAACTTTGCAAACATTACAAACATTAGGCAGGCCCATGAAGCCATGTTGGCCAGAATGATAGATTGCATTGAAGGGAAAGTGCAGCCAGACTGCACTTTTTCCAGTCACAACTGGTTTTGACTTGTGGCTTAAATTCTATATATACTTTCACATTCAGTTCTTTTAAAATTCCTTTGCATTGTTCAGATTAATCTAGTTCACAAGTATTTATTTTGTAACTGTTCAATATTTTTAGACTAGTATCTGTTATCCTCAACACTACAATTTTATTTCCATAGAAGTCTTACTGAAAAGTGATGAAAGATCTTTTAAAAAAAATCCGGTCTATGTTGGTAAAGCAACTTCTTTCTCTACATTTCCTGAGTGTTTCTAAGTGTTTTGTCCAGCCTGACTTGAAAAGTGTCCATGCTTCTCTGATTTTCTTTGGAAACTATTTTAGTCTTATAGATCTTAATATCAGGAAGGATATTTTTTGTCTGACATTTGGTCTGAATTTCCCCTTAAATTCATGGCATTGCTGATATCTGTATTTTCATGTATTGTACTAAAGGATGCCTCACAACCCTTAGCAATACCCCCTCCTCTTGCCTTTTAATAGTATGCTTAGCCAAGCTACACATACTCAGCTCTTTTAATTTGTTCATAATTCAGTCCCGCTGTGCCCTGAACATTCCTGTTTCTGCTTTCTGAGCTTTCCTCAGGCCCCCCTGGATGTGACAAAGCACCCCCAGCTGAGTGGAGTACTGCCATGCAACAGCACCAGAACTTGTCCTGCAGCCATGCCAGCTGCCAGCAGTGAAAAAGGCAATGCAGCCATCACAATTTACACTAGCTACGGATTTGCTCCCATGCCTAATCTCATGCATCCCTGCTATTGTATTGCAATATGATGCCTTCATTTAGGCATGCTAAAACTGCTCAAGTATTTTCTGTAGTTACATCTCCTTGCAAGTATGTCTTACATGTAATGCTCTATCACTCAAACTTCTGTTACAGCATTGACACTTCCCACATTTCTCACTTACATATACTATTTCACGTATAAGATTAAGTTCCTCTCAATAGCCATGTAAGAGCATGCATTTATTTTAATGTATCTGCTTGTGGAATTTTTCAAATTTATTTCTATGATTTCCAGATCTATTCAGTGATATTTCTTTACCACAGCTAGTTTTTGCTGCACTTTCCAAGCTACTATATGCAAATTTTTTACTATACAAGTCTATGCTGTACTACATATATTAAATATATATCATATCTATACTTTAAATTTATATATAAAACTATGTCTCAACCTTTATATATCCTTAACGCACATTTTTTTCCTTTTCTAGATGATTGATAAAAAATGAAAACATCAATATATGCAGAATTTTATCAAAAGAATACTTCACCTGGTTAGGAGCTGTTTTTTTTATCCCTGGTTTACATGTTTTTTGGCAAAACTTTAGTTTACAGTAGTGTTTTTATTCAAGCTGCTGATTTTAATGCAGGTAAGCCTTAACAAGACACAGTATTTACAGTAGACAAATATAGAATGCAAACTTTAAACTGTAGTTCACGCAAGACTATTTTTCTTCACCAACTTTTTAACAAGAACTTTTCTAAAATGATTGGGAAATTCCTACGCTCTAGTTTTATACTCAGTTTTTTTCCACTGAAAGAAAGGAAGAGAGAGGGAAAAGCATTAAGTGGTGAGCGGTGGAGAAAACAGTCTTTCTGTCATCAATTTATGTTTTCTTACTCAGGAAAGATAGAAAGATAGGAAAAAGGGAGAGAATTTGGAAAACTTGTATGTCTTCTCTCCTTTTTTCTTTTCCTCACTAAGAAATGAGGAAGGTAAGGGAGAGAAAATCAGAACAGTTTTATTTTTCTTTAAAAAAAGAAGTGCTTCCAATTTTTCATATTAAAATAGAAGACTTTTTAAATGGTGTTTGTTCTTACTGGTGATATTTTGAGGACAGTGTGAAAAATACTCATGAATTTTCAATAGGTCCCACTGAAGCCATATGGCAAACGGTATTTAAGAACTGGGGTGTTTATATAAAGCGTATCTGTATGGCCGAGATGTCCCTTTCTCAGGCTCTTTTCTACTCCCCACTCTCTTAAAATGTTAGTGTGATTGTTGATGGCTGTAATCCTTCATTGACATAGTTACCAACAAATGAAAAGGAGCTGTGCCTGCTTGCACAGTGAGGGCTATTCAAATGCGGTTTATCAGACTGCAAGCAGTGCAACAGTCATGGATGTATCATCAATGAAATACGCAGCAGAGAGTAAGTGGAGTGGAAAATATGGTGGTAGGTTCTGGGACATTGCTTTTGCAGCCACACAACTTAGTCTTGAATTGTTCAGTTTGCTGAGTTTATGGAGATGTCTCCAGCTTCTGGATGTATAATATTCTCCCTGCTGCTCTCAGTTGAGAAATTTCTCTGGTGGTGGGTGTATGAAACCTGATAGACTGATTGGCCTTAATGGGAATGCTCGGCTGCCTGGAGACTGCTCCTGGGCTTTCCAGCGGCTGCAGAGTCATGTTTCAACTGATCACCATACCCGGCTCTCTGTGCCTTGCCCTGCCAAAGGACAGGATTCAACCAAAGCTTATGTCTCTGCGTCCCCAAGCCTTTTTCTTTATTATACTAGAGAAAATCGATTGTTGTAGCATAAAAATGTGGGTCATGAATGTATGTCCTCTTTCCTTCTCCTTGAAATGACAAATCTAGATGATTAATCTCCATGCTATTTCCAGCTTTGGCTTCCAAACAGAGAATGTCAGAGGAAGTGGTACATATATTCTTTAAACTAAGTGATATGAGGCAGCAGCCAGATAAATAAATATCTTCCCTGTTCAGAGGTCTAAGTAATAATAACAGTATTACAATGAGAGGTATGTGAGCTCATGTGGATTAAACTATAGTGAGTAAATACAAAGCAACTGCTGTGAAAGCTTTGTGAATGATAGGAAGAGCTTGCCTAGCTGGCTCTACAAAGTGAGCAGCAGTCCTTTGGAGAGCGTATGGTACCTTTGTTACAGAGGGCTGTAGGTGAACACAGATAAAGAAAATAAGAATATACCTAAGTGGTAGGGAAAGGTGGTTTGCAAGCACTATGCTGAAGGCAAACTAGTGAAAGAAGACCAGAGAGCTGAAAAAAACCCTTTTCTTATCAAAAGGCAGTGCTCAAGGAAGGAAAACAGCAGGTAAGGGAAAGAGAGAGCAATATCACTGGTGATCAATTGTCTTTACAAAAGAGAGGTCAGCCATCGCATAGTGGGTTGTTATGAGGGGAGGATGGCTGGTGGGTGAGAACACCTCATATATATCTGGCATTTTATCCCAGCTGCTGTATAGCTTAAAAAAAAGGAAAACCCTTTGACTGTTGTTCAGTTATGCAGGGAACTTGAAACTCAAGTCCACTCAGAAGTTTTCAGAATACTCCTTTGAAATTCAATAAGAGCATAAAAGTTTCTTTTCAGAAGCAGTTTTTCCAAGACACTAATGGGATTAAATGCTCGATTCCTATTGACTTAATGTGAGTTAGGCATCTGATTTCCCTTTACGCCTTTGAAAAACTCCTTGTTAATTCTTACAGTTTACAATTTGCCCTCTGAGACTGTTCTCTCTTAAAATAAATAAGCTCTGATCCTCCTGAGAGTTTGAAGGTCTGTACATCTTGCAAATCCCCCCAGGAATGCAGCATATGTGGTGAGGGAGAATTCTTGTTCATTATTTTGCTCAGGATCTCATGCAGTTTCATGCATAAATCAGAGAGCCTGAACATCCACCAGTTCTGAGAGTAAAGGTGCAGAGCAAAGTATCTCAGTCTTGTGGTCCACTGTGGTGGTATTTGATACATGAGTAATAAAGTCTGATGTTATTTAATGGTACTACCCAGATAGAAAGTCTCCACCAAATCCTACAAACTGAACACCTGCTTGTGACTCCTGCTTAAAGAGAAACTAAGCAGAGAGATGCCCTTGCCCAAAGGTCACATACTATGAAGAACCACTTCCATTGTCTCTTTCCAGACTTTTAAAGCCACAAATGTCTCTATAGTTTTGACATAAGCTGCGCCACTTGAGCTAATGCCCTGAAAGTCTCATCTGCAAACATCTTTGCTGCTTCAGTAATTCACATTGTTTTATGTTCTCCAAGGTATATTACTCATTACTTGATTAGTGGCCATATCACATCCTGAACTACCATCATCCTTCACTAAACCATAAACAGATGTGTGTGCTCCACACCCATTTAATAGAGACTTCTCTGTTCACATTACAAATAAGAGCAAGAGCAGGTTAGAGAGGCAGTGTATGGAAGCAGAACGAGGAGCATGGAAGCACCAAGGGAGGAAAAGAGCCAGTAAAATAAATGTGTATTCCCTGTGTCGATCAAATACCAGCAGAACCAAAGGTAATTTGAACTGCTAAACTTAATGATCTCCGAAGACAGTGAAGCAAGCTTGCATAGATATTCTCTACAAAGTTTGAGTGACCTCAAAAATCAGTGAAGCCACAAGCATTCCAGATTCAGTGGCAGAAATTCAATCTGACTGTCCCGTGATTTGGCAAACCTGAACACAGCCAGACCAACTCTGAGCTGAGATTAAGGGTGCCATTTTACAAAACATAATGAAACTGATAACTGAATGGAAAGAGCAGGTGCATCTTGGAGGAAAAGAGCAATGTCTTTTCCAAAGACAGCAGACACTCAAGAAGATTCTCAGCAAGAAATAAATTCAAGTCCTCACATTTTATCTAAAATCAAACATTTATGTTTCTCTCTTTCTGAATTTAGAAACAAAAAATAGTTTACAGGGACAGGGATTGTATCAGTCACTTAGACTTATGCCGGCTTTGTGAGGGAAGGTAACTTTAGAGACAGTCCTCTTGCTGGTAGACCAGAACTGTCAGCCTCACATAGCCTGGAGTTTTTGTTGGCACCTGAAAAGTGAGTGATTCAGTGGAAGCCAAATTTAGATTTGTAAGTTGCTTTGATTTCCATGGAAATCTGGACTAAACTGATTTTGCACAGTTTTGTATAAAGATTTAGCAAGATTCCTTAACTGTGATTATTCTTCTGGATGTCATATCAAGGAAAATAACTTCAATAACACTGACCAATTTATATCATTATTTCTGTTTCTGATTAGTTTGTCGAGAATGAAGGCAAGGTTCTCTTTGCATATTTCTGAAGTTATTAATCTGTCTGAGCAGTCAGTGCTGTTTTGTTTTCGAGTGTGCGACCGAGTCCCTAGGATGATGGTTTCTCTCTTGTGTGTCTCCCAGCCTACCAACAAAAGCAATTTGTCCTCAGAAGAAGAAGAAACCGTGCATATTTAGCTAGCTATATTTAGCACAACTGTAACATTTGCAAGCCTTTTCATTATTTATTAAATAACTATTCCTGTGTCACCACTCATACATTAAAGGCTGGTTTTGGCAAACCAGATTAAAAAAATTTAGCAATATGCAGAATAGTTTAGAAGAACAGCAATAAAAAGAAAGCATAATTTTACAACTAATGAAGATTCTCACTTGAAGTGTATGTACATCTGCTGGCCTATTTCATGGTGAACCAGAACAAAAACTTAGAGCAATAATTATACCTTTGCACTGATGGCAGAAAATGTTGCTAAGTCCCATTCCAGAACACCTGAAAAGTCAAGTAGGTACTTTATTAGATTTCTCTGGAATTAAAAGATTAAAACAATGAGTTGACATTTAACACTGCTGATTTGTACTTATACTTTTTCTGGATAGCTGACTGTACATACATGTAGCACAGTGCCAAGATACTTGAGTTAGCTCTGAACTTGTTACCTGGGGCACTACAAGTTGTGTAGGTACTTCAGAACTTGGCTTTGCATGGGTTTCTCAGCAAATCTAGCTACCCTGCAAGGTGTGCTCACAGCTATGCTGCTTCTGGCAGCACAGTAACTCTATGTGTATTGGGTGGTAAGTATCCTTCTATTCCTGCACAGCTCGAGCTGGTAAGATGCGTTTACTTATCCTTATGAAACAGCATGAAACGGATGTGGTATTCTCAGTGGTAGCTGGTTTCCACTGCTGAAGCAACAATTGCTCTGCATGAGATTTGGAAAATATACAGGGATAACGGGTTCTTTCTACAGTGGTTGCCATCAAAAAATCATAATCTATTAGCAACTACCACAGAGCAAGAAGACGAGGGTGCCTGACTTGCTGTGCTACAGCAATAGTGACTGTAATAGCCACTGTACTGCATGGTTAACTTAATGTGATCTCAAGCACTGAATACATCTGAATAGCTATAAAGTTGTAGCAAACTTTGCAAAAGTGAAGAAATAGAGGAGAGTGAAGAAATATTTTGCTGCAGTGGGATACAAAAGGACAATATATGCCAGTGGAACATCTTTTGACTAATTCTTACCCTTGCTAGTTCATTTTTGTCCTTCAAGAAAACTGCTACTGATATGTTTATTTTTGCTTTAAAGGTTGCTAGGAAGTGTTAGGCTAGCTTCTCAGAGTGCCTACAGCTGCAGTTAGAACTGAGATTGAAAATCCTTTTGGTCAGAGAGGATTTTTTGCTTTCTGAGATATATGCTGAGTGTATGGTTACTAGATTACTGCAATTTAGGTTTCATATAACAGCCAGAACCAGCTATTGTACTCTCTGCCAATAGCTGTTTTCACAGGGCCCAGAGGCAGGGTTCAGATCACCACAGAGGCTTTCTTGTACCTTTCCATTTGCACAACCTTATTTTACTCCTTAATAAGGAAGACTTTCTGCTGGATTAGGGTCCCTCGTGACATATCAGAATAGTAAAGATGACTGACTTCTTATATTTATCTTCTGCTAGAAAATAAGCTTCAGCATTAGCATGATTTTGCACTCCTCTTGCACCTGGCATTGCAGCCTCCAAGCCTCAAGCTTGGGGTTATGGGTTACACAAAGAACACAAAATAATGCTGATGGGGAGTGGGAATGTACTGAAATTATCAAAGAACCATTACTACACAATTTACATAAAACATATTTTACCAAAATGAAATGCTTTCCTCATTAAAACTATTCTCTATAAATAGGGCGTATCTTTTATGGCTCTCTTGCAAACTTTTAAGAAAATGCATATACATTATTGGCCTCAGTCTAGGTGTTTGGTTAACTTTTGCATTTTATTGTGTACTAATAGAACCAATGAGGACCATTGTATCTGTTTAAGGACAAGCAGAGTAAAAGGATTAACTAAATTTTCAGCAGAGGACATATTATACTCTGTTTTACAAAATACCACACACAACTAGAAAATACTAGAAAACATAGTGTGGAGTACCATAACTGCACTGACTGTAAGTAGTTTCCAGCAATGTTTTTTGTTGAAAATCAATATGATGGCATATAAAGCTACAGTATTTTCTGTAAATTGATTATAGCAGGGCTGGCGCCAAAAATTATGACTCTTAAAAGAAAGATTGCCTGATGTAACTCAGAACTCAGCCTGTAATGGCTCTTCCATGGGCTGCAAGTAACATATCATCACTTTCCATTACAATTTCAGTTTCAAGGCTTGTAGTCCAGAGACAGATGTTTCCCTGTACTAAATATAAACTATTTCCTCCACTGGTGGACACTTACAGAGACCAACAGGGCTGAAATTCTCATCATTCCCGTTATCCAATCTACACTTCCATCTAAAATTTTCAGATTTTTTCAGGTTTGTCTCAGAAACACTCAACCCAAGCATTCTGTCAGAAGGAGAAGACCAGCAAAAGGTGAGTCCTTACACATGCTTTGACAGTAATATATATGACGATGGAGTAATTCAGCAGGAAATATTACCACAAGCTGATAAGGCACTGGTGTATCTACTGATTTCAATAAGACTGGCTCATAGAAAAATATACAACCCTAAGACAGAACTACTGTAAATTTTCATTCAAGATACTATTTCCACTTGAACATATGGATGTGAAAGTTGGAAATATTAGAGGGATAAACACGTCTAAATAGTTTGAAAGTGAACGTGTCAGGGAAGAACTAAGCAGTAAATGGAAAGAATCTACAACAAATGCTCAGATTTATTAGAAATTTCAACAATCCTTTAACACTGTTTGGAAAAGAAAATGGAAATATTTAAAATATATTAAGGCTGAAGCCAATGGCAACCTACTATTAAATGTCTGGGAAACGGGGAGGATTCAATGCAGAGAACCTGCTAAAAGTCCTAAGGAATGAAAAACTTTCAGGAACATAAGGAGAGACAAGCAGAGAGTACACAGTGATGGGACAATATAAATTTGTACAATGTGAGCTTGGGATGGGATAAGGTTTTGTTCAGGAATCTGATAGAAAAAAGAGAACATGCCATAGACTCCAAAGTAGAGCAGAAGTTCCTCAGCTCTGAATTAAAGCAGTTTGAAGGAATAAAAGGAAAAAGTGACTTGCGTTTGTTATTTATATTCTTATATAGGTCTTCTTTAGAAGGTTCTGACAAATATTTGGAGCATACAGCAGAACTCTGTAGCTCGTGGGAGGTTTTCAAAGCTGGCATTCACAAGGGGTATGTGTCTGCCAGTGCAGATGGTCTTGTCAATCTATGCCTAGAATTCATACTCAGTCAGCATAAACTCTCTGGTTCAGGGCTCTACAGGTATTTTTTATCTGGTTAAATTTGATTCATATTTTTTTTCCAAACCTTAAGTCTTCAACTTGATAAGAATGTCTAGATACCAATGTGGCATTGTATTTTTTGATTACGTACAGTACACCTATGCCTAGGAAAAGTACCACAACCACATCAAATTAAATGGAAAATGTTGAAAGAAAACCTGTTAAAAAGAAATATTTTCTTCTCTTTATGAATATGAAATACAAATAACACACTGACCAGCAGCAGTTATATCCTCTGCAAGGATTAATGCTTCTGACACTAATTATTATTTACTGTGTGCTGACACTTTAACCAGCATTACAGTGGACAAGCAGTGGGTAAGCCATCTGTCTTGGTAGCAATGGTTCTACTCACCACTTAGGGAAGTTTTCATGTTTAAGTGCTTTACAAATATAAAGTAAGCAAGCAAAACTATTTATCTGGATAGTGACTCTATGAAAATGAAACTTTGAAACTGAATATGCCTGACTTCTGGCTTTTACCTGCCTGTGTGCCCTGTTCCTCAGTACAGTTCTGCTTCTGGTTCTTTTTTTTTTTTTTTTTTTTTAAGAAGAAGAATATATAGCAAAATTATCTTCACAGCATCTTTGTTGATTTAGAATCACACACGTGAGTGTAAATATTTTATCTTCTCAGCTCAATAGAGTGAATCAAGGGAAAACATCTCATATTAACATTTGCATACAAGAGAGGAGAAAAACTCTCTGAATTTAATAGTCTGAGAGATCTTGTTTCATAGCTTAAAAATCACCCCACAAATACAGTGAATGACAGTTTCAGGTCTTATACACTTGGAACACCTGTCCAAATTATTGAGGTGTAACTTTTTCAATCATTTGAGTAAGCTTTGGATCAAGTGCTGTGTCTCTGGCCAGCCAATCCCCTTTTCAGGGAAAAAGTCATATTCTTTTGTAATGTGAGCATGTAGAGTCACAGTCATTTCTTCCCAACTCAGAGGTCTGCAGTGTACTCATCTATGTGTGAACTGCTCTCCTAAGGATCCGTTTATAGCTGATGAAGGGAAATAGGCACTTTTTTGGATGCAATTCCTCTTGCCTATTCTATGTATGTACTTAGGATAAGATGAATCATGTCTCTGCTACACTGACTAGACAGATTTCTATTGACCGTAGACAAAGCCTTGGTGATTAGCTCTTATGGATGTCTGCATTAGGCAGATGAATGCCACCTCTTAGTGTTCAAAGTTGACCCTGATAATTTCAAACAAGCTGTCAAGCACAATAGATAATCATTATTGATACAGGATTAAATTCAATTAATTTCCTAAAGGCTTGAAGATATTTATCTAATTTTTAGTAACTTGAATCAGTCAATATTCCTAATTGTTAGTTTTGGCAAGTACATCAGAATCCTTCACACTAAGCACATTACTTTAAACATCTTCTAAAATATTCTTATCTCTTTCATGGAGCACTGCAGTCCTGTTTAATGACAAGTGGCTCTTCTTGTATGTAATGTAAAAATTGATTGCTGGCACCCTGTGTTTTGTTATCTAATTTCTTCTTCCATTTGTAGACCCTGAGCTGCTGACTGACTTCCTGGCTTGACCTTGGACCCACCTCAGTGCTGGAGATGTGCCGGCGAATGCTGGACTGTGTCTGACCCTGATCACACACGTCAGTCCAGCTTTGCTTGCCCTGCTTACGCACTACAGGACCTTGCCAGTGAGGCCCCTGCCTGGCTGGTGTCTGCCTCCCCGTGCCTGTGCCGCTTGCTGCACCCTGACGTTCAGGATAGAGAAGAAAAAGTCTTCTTTGCAAGAAGACTACTTTACTTGCTTCTTTACAAGTGAAGGTAGAGTGTCTGAAGGGAAAAACTGCTGTATCAGAAACACTGTGTATGTCGTTCTCAACCCTCAACAATAATACAACTAATGATTTCATAGATAAGTAAAGGGATGCACGCTTTACTGCACTCATGCAGTATGTGTGCTTTCATTTCTTATGACACTGTCCTCACATCCCATTTTAGAACCTGCCTGCAGTCCTGTCCTTACCAAGGGCTGTGTCTATACCTTGGTTTTCCTCTTCTTGTATAAAGTTTTCTCATCCTCTCTTCCTGAGAGAAGTACTGTATACCAACTTTATATCCATGCTCATCCTCTGATGCCCCATAAGTCACCTGTTTTTCACTTTTTGGGCACTCCTTTTTCTCTGGTATTCTCTTTTTGGGTATTTCAGGGCTCCATGCCTCCCTGAGGCAGGAGTTCTCTGTGCTCCTTACAGCCCAGGGTTCAGTTGCACTGCCCATTCCTACAGTACCATTGCTTCTGTACAAATCCACAGATTATTATATCCTTGAAACAAAATTATCATATTCTGAGAGGAGATTACAAATTGATAGTGGCAATACATAGCAAAATATGGTACCATGGCAAACAGATACACGTGAGTATTGATGATAGTGAAATGACTGGGTAATAGGCCAGTTCCAGGGTTTTCACAATTAGTATAAGTATTTTGTCATCACTGAGGCCTGGCGCCCTTCAAAGCACAGGTGGCATATATACTCTGTATTGGAAGAAGGTTTTCGAAGAATGAATATCTGTTTCGTAACCTGTGCACAGACTGTATGTTGAAAATCCACCTAAAATTAATGCGCAAGTTCATCTTTCCCCAGGCAGGCTTAATTTACATGCTGGCATCTTGTAAGAATAATCTAATTCCCTTTTACAGTTAGTGTGTTTTGCATGTTCACTTGGGGAACATCTCTTATCTCTCTAATTCCACTTCAGTTGTGCTTTGTTTCTTCCTGGATTTAGTTTTTTATGAGTTGCCATGAGTTTGTTTCTGAGGAAGAAGAAAGGCTTAATGAAATTCCAGCCTTTTTAGTATTTTTGTGATGTCTTGTTTGTGACAGAAAAAGAGGTGAGATGGGAGAAAACCTCTGCTTTGGCAGATCTTACACTAGCTCTCCAAGGTTTCAAGCAACCAAATATGTTTTGCTTATGCAAGAATCATACAAATGGGAGGTCTATGTTGACCTCTTACAAAGCAAGTACATTTGCATGAATAGTTTGGTAGTTGATAGGAACTGAATGAATAAACTACTCGAAGAAAATGTATCTCTTGACCTCTTCTTTGAATGCCTTACATCAACATCTGGTTTTACTTCTCATAAAGCTTTAATTCCTGAGAGGATATTTGTTAAAGCTTCACTTTTATATCGATGATGATCTTATTGCCCAATGTGGCTGTGTCTTGGGATCTGAGGTCCCTTTGAAGGTAATAGCAATTTTGGTGAAGCTGCATCCCTAGAAGCAGAAGAGAGAGATTTTTGAGGAATATTTTTTCCCTTCCCTAACTCTGACTGTGCATGGACTGCGAAACTAAGCCATGAGATTTGTTTTCTGTTTCATTCCCGAGTTCACTTTTTTCCCTTCTCTCTCTGTTAGCAAGAGTTTGACATCTCTCTGGACTGGGGGACTTGAGTTACAGACCACATTTTGTCTACTGAATTGCTATGCCAACCTGAAGAAGTATTATGAACTACCACCACATGAGTACTGATTTTCTACTAATCTTTTCAATGTATCATGTTCCATATATTTTGAGACTTTGATTGAAAAAAACATATTACACGTTGTTATCTAGCATTCTGAGATGCAGTTCCTCCTCCATGGTCACCTCAGAAAGCCTTAGTCCCATGTGTGTGCTTTTGTTCCTTACAGTAGTGGCAGCAGTAAAGCCCAGGGGTCAGTGTGGAGTAAAACAGAAGGAAGATATTCCAGCTCAGCAGGAGCTGGATTCTGAAGCTGTCCTGCACCTGAGCTCAGCAGGCTTTGGAAGTCACTCTGGCTCTATGGCAATACCCAAAATCAGGAAGTGAGTCTAGATTAGTGTTTTAGTTTGGATAAAGAATGAACTTCTGAAATTAGTCTCCCACTGAGCCCTCTAAGGGTCCTGTGGAAATTTAGCTTCCCATAAGCTATAAGGTAGTTCAGGTGTGAGCACATCAGACCAATTTGTTCTGAGATGGTTGAAGGCTGGATGATTGGTCGATGCATGGAGGCAAGATTTTGTCCCCTTCTGGGTGTTGCGGCTTCTGTAAACTTAGAATTTTCACAGAAAAACTCACATTGGATTCTAGCAAACATTTCTAATGAAGTTTCTAATCCCTCGAAAGCTGGTATGTGTCTGTCTTAAAGTAAACAAGTGAGCAGACTAACAAAACGAAAGAAGTAAAAGCAAAATATTCTCTACATTATTGCACTTCAAGTGCTGCCAGTGACACATAGCCTTTTTTAAGCAAAGTATTGCTTATTTAGAACCAAAGACTGACTGAGAAATCATATGATAAGCCACTAATCTATCTATATGATTTCTGCCTCCTTCCAAGTCTCACTTTTTTTTAGTTCAGAGAAAGACTGTTTCTCACTACTCTTCACTCTTGTCAGCCCCTGGTCTGTTTTATTCCATCATCCCTTTCTTTTGAGCACTCTTTTTGAGTATTTTTAATGTCTCTTTCTTTGTAGGATTGTCTCTAGACTAAATTAAGAATAGGAGAGAATGCTTATAGACAAGAGCTTTAGCTATCATCTTTCAGGTTTTATCCTGATTATTTGTATCTGAGAAAGTATTAGATTATCTTCTTTTTTGCTCTTTCTAAAGCTGTCATTGAAGTAAACAATACTAAAGCATATAGGAAACATTGCGCTATAAATAATAGCTAATCAGAATTCTTCATTTATTGAATAGTAAGTAGTCCTATCTGCTACAACATTATCCTATGAAATATGAATGAAACATTTGAAAAAGGAAAAAAGATGTATAACATTTAGCTATGCTATTCAATTTTTAGCTTCTTTATTTAAAGATGCTGGATTCCACAGACAATTTGAAATGTGGATTTAATTAGTTTATAGTAATTATAGACAGTAATAGAACTTTTGTTGAATTTGCTGCAGCATAAAGCAATGACAGCTGCGCACAGTATAGAAAACAGGATGTACAGTATTCTGTTATTAGAATCCATGGTTTGTTATTCCTAACTGTATTTCCTGAGTTAATTGTATGTAGTCTTTGTAGCATAATGCATGTGCCCTGATCTTCCTTGTTTTTTTATTGAAAAGGTTTGTATTTAGACACACTTTGAGGCAAAGGCTCTGTGCCATGACACTGGAGGTGAGGCACCTGTTTCCTCGTATTACGTTCCCAGGCTGAGTGCATTTCACACAGGTGTCATAAGGTGGTTATACAGGCTTGAGTCAATCCCAGAACCACGTAGCAGGCACATTCCAGGCAGAGACTTCCCCTTCAAGATTTTAATTAAAAGCACATTTAGGAAAATGCGAACAGTGCAATAAGGAGGCATCCCTGTGAAATGACATTCTCTAGATAAGGTGACTCAGAAAAACTCGTAAGTATACCCAGGATATCCAAACCTTATCCACTCTAAGTCTGCTTTCTGGAACCTAAACCTGTTGAGATATATTTAATGAGTCATTGAAAATCTTGAAATCTTTTCTGTGTAGCATGTTTTAACTTACATGTATGCAAAGACCTGAATGTTTTATCATTGTCTTGAAATCTGGACATCTCAATTCAATTGCTGAAATGTAGGTGTCTCTAGTGTGTCCTTGAGATGTCCTAGGCATCTGAAAACTCTGTTTGTGATGAGGAGGTACCATGTCTTTTGATTACTTTCAGGGCCTATATTTGGGCAACAGGATTGAGTTCAGTGGCTATGCTGCCTGATCTCAAAGTGTAGCACTAACAGAGTCTTCTCAAAACAGCACAAACAAGCCTAGGTGGAACTGCTTAAGAAATCTGAACCTGATAGACTAGACTAGACTATTCCAGTTGGAAGGGACCTACAACAATTATCTAGTCCAACTGCCTGACCAATTCAGGGCTGACCAAGTTAAAGCATGTTATTAAGGGTGTTGTCCAAATGCCTCTTAAACACTGGCAGGCTTGGGGCATTGACCACCTCCCTAGGAAGCCTGTTTCAGTGTTTGACCACCCTCTGGGTAAAAAAATGCTTCCTCATGTCCAGTCTAAACCTGTGCTGGTGCAGCTTTGAACCATTCCCACATGTCCTATCACAGGATACCAGGGAGAAGAGCTCAGCACCTCCCTCTCCACTTCCCCTCCTCAGGAAGCTGTAGAGAGCAATGAGGTCGTCAGAGCTTCCTTTTCTCCAAACTAGACAAGCCCAAAGTACTTAGCCGCTCCTCAGGCATTCCTTCCAGCCCTTTCACCAGCTTCTTTGCCCTCCTCTGGATGCATTCAAGGACCTTCACATCCTTCTTAAATTGCGGGGCCCAGAACTGCACACAGTACTCAAGGTGAGGCTGCACCATTACTGAATATGGCGGGATAATCACCTCTTTTGGCTGGCTGGTTATACTGTGTTTGATGCACCCTAGGATGCAGTTTTCCCTCTTGGCTGACACGGCATGGCAATATAATCAAACTAACAATAAAGGAATAATCAATCACTTCCAAACAACTTCTCTCCTCAAATTCTTAGCCTTGGAACTGGAGAAGGCCAGAAGTAAAGTCAATAGCATAAGGATAATGAACATCTATTGCCCATTTAAATTCTTGCATCAACGTTATGCTTATTGACTTTTTCTTTCATTTAAGGAGGTGTATCACAGCATCCTGTCTGGAATAGTTTGGCTCTATTCATATCGCAAGGAACAGGGAATAATTCACAGAAAAAGACATATAATAAGTAACTTTACAGATCTGTAGATTCCAGGACATAATGTTATATATTGAGAAATTAAGTAGTAGCAGGTGATGCTCTGGGGCACCAGGAATCTGTTGTCCATACTGGTAAACTGTTAGCGTGATCTCATGTATGGTTGTGGGGATTCCCAAAGGTGGCTTGGATGAGGATACTCTTCTGTAGGATAGACACTTTACCTATAGCTCCAAAGCTATTCTGTTTTGACTGGCCTTGGTGCCAGAGAAAAAATGCTGACTGTCTAGTTTACTGACACAGGCATAGCCTAAGAGCTGGCAAAACACCAACTCCCAGCCCATTTTCTTGATATTATCTTTATGGCAAAAAAATATAATCCCACATTAAGTGGTAAAATTCTTTGTAGAATAGTAAAGCCTATAACCTTAAAAACATCAACAACAAGCTCCCCTTTCTCCAGGAAAAAATCTAGTAGAGTTTCACTCTGGAACTTCTTTGTTAAATCCCCATTTTTTCACAATGGCTGCTTTTGTTAGGTTTGTACCACAAAAATTTATTGCATTAAGTTGCATTTCCAATATGGGGAAAAACAAGAAAAGGGATCTCAGTTCTGGAAAAAATCAATCTTTTTCAGCACTCTTGAAGTGTTGGCAATGAAATGAATGACAGGCCCTGTGGTATCATCTTATAGAAAAGCTCTGAAGGTTGTTTTTAATATAATTTTAATTTCAAATCAGCTTAATTATAGTCATCAATATGGTTCATTAAATACCTATAATATTCCTGACCCAACAATAAATTTGGCATGCAATGTTTCATTGGTTTACCTCCACTTCTGAAACATTACATTATACATTAAATTACAGCATCATCTATACTTAACCTTATGTACACACATGTGCACATACACATATTTTGTTTGGTTAAAATAGTTTTTTGTCTCATGAAATATCATTTATAACTACCATAATTATTTCTATTTCTAGTTAATAAAAAGATACTATGGTTTTACCAAATTGATGCATCACATCAACATAAAAAACCTAATTTATTAAAAAAGAGACACACTTTATGTCAATGTTAAATTATGTTTCCCTCCATTCATTATCAGCTTATGGTTCATTTAAGCCATTACATTTTTAAACCCCAGTCCTTCCCTTACTAGTTTCAACAACAGCACTAAAATTAAATCTTCATATGAGTGTCACAGCTCTCCCTTTGAGATCAGTAGTATAATTATAAATCGTCATTTCCTGGTTATTTCTGTTACCCGGTTAATTTCCATTACACAAAATCTTTGCATTTCATTAGTGGTCTAAGCTGTAAATTTAGCAATGTCTGTTTTTAAAATTCAAGGGTAATTGCTTCAAGTAAAGCTGAGTAGTTAGGATGGTCTGTAATATTTAATTTTTAAAATCAGAAACTGGGTAAATGTTTGAGTAACCAGTTATATTGTGTTTATATGAAATAAAATAAAAAGAATGTGGCCTAATTCCAGCCATGCTAAAATGTTGCAATACAAGTACCCACAGAGTATTGAACATTTCTGCTGGCTATAACCCTGCTGTTGAAGTCTGTTAAGCTATGTCGTGACCTTCACTGCATGTGTTGGAAGTGAAGGTGACCACGATTGTGGTTGGTGTCTCTGCAAAAATTTATGTACTTTTTTGCTGAGCTTAGACATGTGGGTATTGGGTTTGGCACCTTTAGCTCAAGCATCTTAGCAGTCTCACAGAAAGCAAGTATTGATGGAAAATCTTCAACATGTATATTCTGAAGGGAAAGCTTAAAGAAAGAGCAACTCAACATGTAGGCAGGCAAAACCAAGCAAATACTTTTGTGCACTGTCACTTCAATACTTTCATAGGTTTTGTCCTTCAAAAATTGTTAAGTCACTTCCTGTCAGGCAAAAGACTTTCCCAGCTTTTAGCTAAATGATCATCTCAAGAAAAACAGCCTTTTTAGTGAAAGTGCTGCCAAAAGCTTAATTACATAATTATTAAGCCTATGCATAGCTAGTAAATGACACCACCTTTCCTAGCAGCTTTTTTTGCATGTTGTAGATAGATAATTATTAGAGCTCTCTGGTCTTATTCCAACTAGAAATACCTAGATGCCTCTAGTGCTGGTTTCTTGTTGTGTCAAGGCACTGAATGACTTGCTGTAGTTATGACAGTTATACCGTGTCCCAGACTGATAGATTTCTGCCTGGGATTTTATAAAGGAGCCAGAAATGAAAGAGGTAATCAGCTCCCTGATTTAGCTCCCATAGGCACCCCAGAATATCACATACACTGGGGATTGCCTACAAGTGCACTCAGATTAGTGAGCAGACTTCAGTGGGAATTTTGGCATGGACTCAAATCTGGCTTGGAGAAGTGGCAAAACAATGATTTACTGTCTATTATAAAAACCACCTGAAACATTATTGTGAAGAAACGGTGAAGTGCTAAGGCTTGGACAACAGGTCCAAGCCAGAGTTGACCTATAGATGAATCCTGTATATTTTATAACTGATAATCATTGTGCTAGTAGGTATTGTACTAAGTTACAACAACCTACTTATGCTGGTGTAAAAAGTGCTAAAACATTGAAATACTGCAGCCTGAACAACAGGCCCCAAGCTGGAGCTGCTAACTTAGCATGTAGTCATTAGTGAAATATGTAAACTCACTAGTGAAAGACAAAATATAATCAGTAGAGGGGAGAGAGTGTATCCCTCTTTCCTTTCGCAACCTCATTCAAGGCTGAGAACCTAAGTATTTGGCCTTGTTAGAAACTCCCTTGGTTCCCCCCCCGAGCCCTGGCCAAGCTTAGGGTGGAATCCAACAGGAGAATGAAACCAGAAACTTTCCACTCAAAACAAAGGTGCCAGCTATTCTGGCTTGTCGATCTCTGGTATATAAGGCTGGGCCCATTCGCAGCGACTTTGGATGCCTCATCTATGGGTGGACGCACCACGTAGGATTTCCCACTTGCCGGGACTGGCTCTCCAAATCCTCGCTGTAACCGGGGCTCCCCAGCGTCTGCAGATCTGGATGATGATGATTATATATGCAAGTGGTGATGTATTTCTCTTAATTACTATTCTCTCTCTCTCTCGTGTAGTAATGATTTGATGCATTACTCTGTTTGTTGCTTTAAGTGCACTATTCTGCTTCTTCTTACTGCATGTTCTCTGTATTACGCTGTTACATTACTTGGTTATCACTAGTAAAGTACGCCTACTCTTTTCACTCTGGTGTCCGAGTTTAATTGGTATCCTTAATCAGCAAAACAAACGGGAAAGGTGTAAGTTCCTGTAAAGTCCAGACTTTAGGAACACATTTGAAAATCATGTTTACTTACAATAGTACAATGTACTGGCAGCTATTGTTGTAACATAGCTACAAACACGTGCAGGGACGTGTGTGTGGTGCACAGTTAGTGAGCTCCAGGCAGTGCACATACTCCTAAAACAGATTCCTGTCACCCCTGTTAAGTAATTTCTCCTTACACGTATATCAGATAAAGGTCTTTATAATGGTTGGAGAAGAGTGACTACTAGGGGGGAAGGTTTTGTGGTGTCAAAAAAATGTGCTTCTTTTATTAAAGAGGATGCTTTGGTATAATGTCCATGACATACACAGAGCAGAGTTTTATGTATTAGACCTTAGACAGACAAAACTTGTACTACCATTGGGCAAAGATCACTCTTGTGAATGCTAAATAGTGGGAAAGGTATAAGGAGAGGGCACACTATAAACCCACTTTATTACTAACCCATGCTAGTGCTGAACTTGCAGTCATGCTGCATGTCGCTTTACCCTTTAGGCTGTAAGGGTGAGTGCAGGAAAAGTTTGTTTGGCAGTAATTAGCAACAGGTATTGAGATGTGTATGCTATGCATGGTCACCCTTCTTAGTCACCAAATCTCAGTAACAAGTGTGTATTTAGTGTCATGTGTGCTACAAAATATAGAACGTATTCACTTCTTGCTTCATTATCTATTTGGAGTGACATACCTGGTGAGAGGACCTTAATTAGGCAGTTATGCTCAGCTGAGTGTGCCTGCATGTTGCTGTCAGTATTCCTCTCAGCTTTGTTTCCTCTGATCAAATAATGTGGAGAGCTGTTTTCTTTAAAGGCTCAGTCTTCTGAGGAACACCATTTCTGATTTTAAAAAGTGTCAAACAATCAAGAGGAAACTTTAATATGAATTTCTTTAACTAGGGAAGAAAAGTATTGACCTACCTGCTAAGTATAAATGGACTAGTCATCAAAATCTTTGGGATTCCTGGCAACAGACAGAAGTGTATTTTGGCATGATGCTTGTACAGTACTCTTTCTACCTTTCCTATGAAAAGGACAGGAAAAAAGGCAAATTGCCACTTGTATTTATCTTAATCTCTGTTTACATCATACTACATATCTAGCTTCAGAAAACATATTATTCAGCAAAATAAAATGGATGAGCGCAATGAGAAAAGGAATAAAAATCACACTTATTTTTAATACAAGCTCATATTTGTTTTGTTCTGTGCCCTCTTTCATTCCTTTATTTAGAGCAAACATTAACAGGGTTATGGCTCTAATTCTCATTCTCATTATGGATGGTTTGGAGGCACTGTCTCATCCCAGCCCAGAGCTTTGACCACCTGTACACACAAATGTGCTGGGTTGGGCCAGCTACCTGGAGTATGGCATTTGATTTTGTTCTGTTCTCCTTCTGTCCTCCCTTGCATTGCCAGGGAGGACAAGACAACAGATACACGGTAGGCACAGTTTGACCAGGTGGCACAGGGAGACCTGGGATGTACAGACTGCCATTTGGTAGACAGGAGAGCATTTGGGCTCCATGCCACAGAGGCATCACATGGTCCAAAGGGTACCAGGGAAGATGTGGGGATGATGTATACTCAAGTCTCATTCTAAAAGGCAGAGAGAATATGGCAGGCCATGTGGCCAAGGACAAGGATGCCAATATGCCACAGTTCAGACACAACCCATACTTTTTATATAGTCCCATGATATTCCCACTGCTAAAGAGCAATTACTGTAGAGGTTAACTGGTTCTTCTGCTGTAGACTTTAGATGACAGAAAAGAATATCAAGTCATCTATGCTCTCAGCTGGAGAAGACTGTATGATGTGTGTGGAAATAGCTTCCTATGAGGGAGTGAAGAAATAATCCAGAGAAGTAGAATTATTAGCATTGAGGAGAACCAGTGCTATTTTAAAACTTGGTCCCACTGAACATGGATCCTGGTGTTCTAGGTAGAACAGGCTTCCCAGACTGCATTAGGCAGTGCATGCACAAGGATGCAGTGCCAGATAGTCTGAACTTATCTGTCTATCCAGTTTATGTTACTTCAATGAGTACATCTAACGTGATGAATCCTGTTTTCATTGGTCATGCAGTGTAAAACCATTCAGTTTCAGTAAGCAAGTCTAACATTTTGGATTGATGTGTGGGCTTAGGCAAAACCTGTGTCCAGTGTGCCTAAACCCTAAAAATGGCTCTAGATGGAATAAATTCCAGCTGCTTCACACCAACAGAAAACCAAAAGACTGGACAGTGCACCTCCACCAAGCTCCTGGGACATCTGGGAGTGTAATTTGTAGCAGCACTGGGAATGCTGCTTCCTGGATGAAGGTGTAGAGCTCCAAACCATGTACTACCCTGGCAGAAGAGAGGTGGGCAACTTTTTTCCCAGACAAACCAGGAGACAGTGGGCAACCAGAGGAGTGAAAGGGTTCTGAAGTGTACTGTCATTTTGTGCTGTCCTTACCCCTTCCACATGATAATGTAATCTGTGAGTAAAGTTAGGCCCAGATAGTTGTGGGGTTTTTTTGTAGCAACTAAAGTATAAGTAACTTGAAAATGTGTGAGCCTGTTTTTTGTATGTTAGAAAACGTTAAGAAACTTGATGACAAGGACACGTGAAAACAACTGGCTTAAGAAAGTGAAGAAGTGGTGAAAGACTACTTGCTATTAAAAAAGAATAAAACCAGCAGTAGTGGAAAGGACACATAAGAGCATGGAAGATTTTCAATTTAATGAGAATGGTAAGAATGTGAAACACAAGTTCAAGATGTGCAGTAGTATTTTTATACATGTGTTTTCAGAGAAGTACTAAGGGGGGATATTTGCCTGAATTCTAGTGGGAAATGTGACATTTATGCTATGAAAAGATTTAAATTTTCTACAGACACTGGGTGAATTTCACTATGAAGATTTAGCAAAAACCTTATAGGTGAAAGATTGGTTTTATTTAAAGAAAGAGCTGAGAGAAAAATGAGATTTTTCTAGCCATCTTTAACAAATCCCAAGAGCTCCTTTTCCTGTTGAATTGGTTTCTGTGGAAAAAGTGAGAAAATGTTTTGCTTAATGGTACAAGAGAACTTGAGAAGAGAGAGATGATCAACCAAGGAACAAGCTGCACTATTTGATTTGAAAAAAAGCCGACCCTTCACATTTAAAAAAGTTTCCTTTAACTTTCAGTATGTAGAAATAAAGACTCTATCTGTAAGTAGAGACAATCATTAATAAATTGTGAAAGGTAAATATTTCCATTCTTTAGGTACTTTGTGTTTATATGCTTTTTAATAAGCTTCAGTCCAAAAATGATAACAAGAGGGTCTGCTGAATATGGTAACGCTGAGAGAAAAATACTACTTTAAACATGGAGATTAGACCACTTATTTCACTTTAAGGGAACCTTTCTCCATTTGAGATAGACATGACAGGTGAACAGATTGTACTTTATATTTAAAGACTGTCTCTTAAAACAGCATGTTATACTTTCTTCTCATCATCATATTAAGTGGTAAAGGAGATTCTTTACTATGGTTACATGAATTTTAATATAAGAGAAATATGCATGTTAGGATGCTGGTTGAGTTGGAGGGAATACTTTGCACTTTGGAAACAAACAAAAAAATCCTATAAATGTTTTTCAGCAGAATACTGACTATAGTGAATTGTCTGTATTTAGAAAGATATCCTGACCATACTTGAATGAATTATTTAGGAGCCACCAAACAGCTTAGAGCCTGTTCCTTCTCACCTGTAACTGAATTGTATCCTGAAACGTGCAGGTGACTGTCTAATTGGGTTTGGGGTGGCCAAACACAATCTACAAGATCAGTACTTCAGCTCCTGAGGTGAGCTGAGACACAGCCTCTTGCTGCTTATGGGTTTCCTGAAGAGATTATTTCAGATAAAGGTCCTTAGTCTGTTCCTGAAGAGTCTCAAATACTGCTAAGGAGAAATTCGGTAAAGCACACTCCACATATTGCTTATCAACGAACAGCATCAGATAGGTTAGCAGAAAGCTTTTGCAGACACATTCAAAGGGCCCTAGGGAAAAACATAAAAAAATCAATATTCTGCCATACAGAAAATTCCAGCAAATTTATTTCTCAGATGTCATATATGAATTAGGTTTGATTTCTGGATTGTGTTTTAGCAAAACAACTAAGAAAACAGTAGAATAGATGTATTTTTAAAACCTGAGTACACATGCCTTGACAAACAAGCAAGTTCAGGAAAGCATATTTTTGAGGGGGTGTTGCAGTCCGTGTTTTCTGTAGCAGGATTAAAATGACAGATAATGAAGAAATGGGATGACTGTTTGCTCCAATATAGAAATTCCAAAAAGGGAACAGATTTGCCAGTACTGAGGATGTTTTTAGAAAGGGAAAAATGAGGTACATATATTGCCACTGACATATGAATGCAAATATTCACATTGTGATCTAGGGGACAGTAAAGATACTTCTGGACCAGGCATCTATGATTATAATGAGATATAATGCTTTACAAGTCCAATTATATAAACACCTAAAAAACCCAATTGTATATAGCTACTTCAGTGCTATTCTAGTGTGATTATATGAAGTATAAGTAGTTCATATATACATAGTGGGTAAATATAGTATACATGAAACATATAACTGCAATGGTTCTCTTTTTCACATTACCTGTATCTTTATAGGACATGACTGTTGCAAAAGGAGCCATTCTGTGAGGAAACTCTGTTACAGTGAACACCAGAGGAGAAATACTCTGCTGCCTCAAAGGGCCTGATATTTGTTCTTTCTTATCTGGCTGCTTCACTTAATCCTTAGTGAATGTTATTATGATTTATGGTATATGACATTCCCTCTGTATATGAACTGTAGCCAGTCCCACTAGCAATCTTATAAGTTAACTAGTCATTGCTTTACTCCTGAGAACTTTCTGAACCTGTAAAACCATTTTCCTTTGTGAAATAGCTGTTTTCATTTTTCATCAGGAGCCAGACACAAAGGAAACTAGAAGCATCAGTATGTCATCTCCAATTTTAAAACATGCTGAGCAGATAACATTTGATATTTATTAACCCTAGATAAAAAAAGTAGTATCTTAAACTGGAAGCTGTAAATGTCATCCTTTTGTTTTTTACCTTGAAGTGGTAGGAATTATATCTTCCAAAGCCTAACCAGAAGTTTGCAGCAGGCATACAAGTGAGGTAGAGTGCAAGGGATCTTTTGTCATTGTTATTAATGGCACCTTACATTTTCTGTAGCATCTTTTATCAGTCTCCAAGACTGATCTCTGCTATTACTGAACATGGTTTGTTTTTTTAATTCTGTTTTTGTGAAGGTTGCTTGAATATTAAGCCATGACAAACATAAATTACATTTAATAATTATGCTAAACGTGCATTCAAATCTGTCACACAACAAACAAAAGTGTCTAAGAAGCATTTTAAATCACTATGTTAATTTATTCTAAAATGTGATAATGTCTTCTATTAGGTTAAAAATGTTGTGTTGAGTGACCCTGAAGGATTTGCTAAACCAAGGAAGAAAGGTTTTTAAAATAATGAGAGTTAGAAATAAAAGAAAATTATAGCTTTGCACACCAGAATGTTGTGTACGAGATCCTTTGTAACAGGGAGATATGAGCACCAAATCATTTGATGCACCCAGCTGAAGGAAATGAGCAGTGTGATCAAATTAAAGTCTGGAAAAGTAAATATGAATATTTATGAGATATCTGGAAGTAGGAAATAGCCTTGTGATGAAAAATATCATTACTTGCTACTTTAGTGCAGCAGGTTTTGTAGGTTGCTGTCACTTCAGTGGATATCTACCTGCCTGTTGAGTGCACAGTTGTCTGGACAGGACAGATCCTCCCTGGCACAAGAACAGGAGGATGTGATGCCTTTGCACAGACATTTCTCACAGGTGAACCACACTGGTATGCTTTATGGCCACAGCTCTAAGAAGCAGAGAAAATTTGCAGACCAACAAAAGAGGGGACTAGGGAGTAGAAAGAAATGTTTTCTCTCTCATATGACACCATCAAAATTGTATCAGAATGTAAGTACAATTAATAGAAAGAGAATTATTTCTATAAATAATTAATCCTCAACAAGGGTAACTATAGCCTGAGAGGATTTTTGTCTTTGTAGCGTCATAGAAATCACTGGTGTGGAACTGGAGTCCTGCTTGCAAACACTGCTCTCTGTGACAGATCACAGATCTGTTATTCTCTGAGACAGCATTTCTTTAACCACTACTGTAAAGAACAGTGTATCTTGAAAGGCTCTTGGAGGAGTATATTTTACCAAAATTTTCATGTGTCCGCTCTCCCTTTTGGCCTTTCACACAAGAGGCACAGCCTGGCACAGCAGAGATCTGACATGGTGGTGTTAAGACTGATAGTAAGCAAGCAGGCAAAGAGATTTTTTCTATATTTAGGCATATTATTTTGGTATTAACACATGTTATAAATGTTTCCATTTTAGTCTATCAGTGTATTAAACCAGGGTCTGAGTTGTCTAAAATGTTATTCACTAGTACTGAAAATGAAATATTTTAAAATTATCTTGAGTTAGGGAAAAAAGCTTGAGCAGCGACGTACTCCAAAAGGTAATGTTTACACTGGAAGTCTTTGTTCTGAGATTTCCCCTCGAAGTTTGCAAGTATTTATTAGAACTATATGTAAGGTATTTGCTTTAGAAATCTGCTGTGGGATACTTGATGCTGACAGTGGCCTGAAGCTGGTAATTTAGAGTGGACAAGTGAAGAGCTCCACAGTCTTCACTGTGCTTATGATCTGCTCATAGCCTCATTTCAGGTCTTCTTCTCCAGTCATTATAGCATTGCCCCACAGTAGTGACCCATTGCTCTCCTGGAGGTGATAATTTACTGTCAACACCAGATGTTGCCTCACCTGAGAAGCACAAGTAACTCCAAAATTTCTGTGTATTTCTGTATTTTGTGGCTTTATAAAAGTTAATTCGATCCCTGCTCTAACAATAAGAAAATTTCTTCACTGACAAATTTTGCCTATCATGCCATTTACATTCATTTTTATAGTTGGCTGTTCAAGCCAATGCCACAAAGTAGGAAACTGAAGTAGAACATTATTTAATTTTCCTCTGGCTATTTAGATAGGTAGGTACAAACAAAGGGTAATAGCACTTTATTTGCAACACAAACAGAAAACTTAAGAGGATAATACAGAATTTCTAGATTAGAAAATTGTGACAGCAGGTTTAATGCTTCACTGATAAAATAATTCATAGTGCCACTTTAAGGATAGATCCATTGTAGGAATCCACATGGTTAGTCATACGACTGAGCTTGGTGTTAAGAAACTCCAGACCAGACTTTACTGCAGTCTGCACTGTCGTGTTTAATTAGGGTTCCAGCTTGCACTTGCATCCACATGTCTGATTGTCTACACCACCTCTCAAGCCACAGAACATAAACCTTGGGTTATTCTTTGACACAATTAGCTACTTAGTACTGATTAGAACAGCATAACAAATCCCCCCCAAAATCCCCACCAAGTGAGTCTGGTATTGTGATTTTGCCTGGGGCTGTATGTGAACAATAGTAATTTTTCTTTTCATTCTTTCTCTCTGCACACCAGTGCTTCTGATTTCTATCAAGGCAGCAAAGACTGACAGAACAGAAAAGACAAGGCTGGAATATTGTCCTGCTTAACTTCTTTAGAATGTTGATGATTATGCAGGAAGAGAAAAAACAACCCTCAAGAATGTTAAAACCAGTGTTGATTTTTTTCCAGATGTTTCTAAGATTATAACATTTGACTCTGGACAGAGCCTGAGGTTAGCAGTGTTTTTTTCATTTCAGCTAATTTCCTGTATTCCAGTAATTTTGCTTCTGATTCCAGTTAATGCCAGAGAATACTGTTGTTCAATTTACAAACATGAATTTAACTGTACTTTTTCTAACCCCACAATATCAGTCAAGAACATGAATTTTTTGTCACACAGGTCCACCCAGACTATTTTGTCCATCTCTCACTGAAAACTTAACTTTTTTCATCCTTTTTTTTTTTTTAAATTTATTTTATTTGTTGCTTTGCTATCTGCCACTGCCAAAATATTGCTCAAAAAAATATGTAATTCCTATATAATCAGGCATTTATGCATTAGAACTTACATCTCCAATTTAATCAACACCTTTTATTCCAGATTGCCATGAAATTATTGAATTTCTGGTGCACACCCTCTTATTAATATCATTATACCTTCACCCTTGCAAAACATGAGGATTGAGAGCTGCTGGAAGTGTAGTACCATTTCCAAACAATTGCTCAGTTGGAGATGTTAGCAATACAGGGTGGCAAACTGATCAGGCTACCCAGGTTTCGTATCATACTCCAAAAGAATTGAGGATTAAGAAGACTTCCACTTGCATAGTTAGTAAAAAAAGTTTTCTACAAAGATGTTTGTAAGAAATTCTCTGTACACCAACAATAAAAATATTATCAGGCAGCATGCTTTATTTTTTTCTGTATACTCTCTTAATAAGGGACTGATTCTATCCCTGGATGTAAGTAAAATGAAACAAGCTCCACACATGTGTAAGGTGTGATGAGAGATTTCTGGTTTTTAATTTAAAGCCTGTTCTCCCTGACCTTTGAACAGAAATAAATTACTCGTAATGCCTATGTGACTTCAGAGTCTAAAAATACACCTGTAGTATATATCTGAATTGCAAAATATATAGTGTCAAAGGGAATAATATTGCCCCCTTAAGACTCTATTCTGTGAATAAAAACTGGGCAATACTTTAACATGCTGGCCAGAAATCTCTGCCTTGATCAGAATTTTTTTTTCTATGAATAGTGTTTTCTCAGTGGAAAAAAAGGAATATAATTCAGTGCTCTTTAAAAAAATCACCTCTTCTAAATAC
Organism: Strix aluco; assembly: GCF_031877795.1. Lineage (NCBI taxonomy): Eukaryota > Metazoa > Chordata > Aves > Strigiformes > Strigidae > Strix > Strix aluco. The sequence continues at coordinate 124,683,265 of NC_133931.1, forward strand.
TTAAAAAGTGAGTTCAGAAAAATCCTGTTACATTCCTGTATTTATCAAAATGCTTAGCTTGAGAGTGGGAGAGCGTTATCTGTTTTCACTTTCTCATCTCCTGAGAAAATGAAGAAGAGAGAAAGTAACTTCCATTTCTTAAAATTATGTTTCACAAAATTTGTTTCTCTTTAATTAAGAGAAAGCTACACATTTTTTTCCTATCTGAAAAATATTCAGAAATTGGAAAAATAAATATGCGGAATTTAATCTGAATTCTGTCTCCTTTCTTACTACTGGAAGTCAGATTTTTTTGAAAATTAGAGGACAATACACTAAAAAAAGTAAGAATGCTTGAGTTTTTTTTAAACAATATTATAATTTATTTGAACTAAAAAACCCTGGTGTGTATTTCTGTATGGAAATTTGCCATTTTCCATTCAACTTTTAAAGGTGTATACTTATATTATGACTTTAGAAATATTTTAGAAGTCACTTTACACTGAAAAAAAATTTTTTTCAAAATGATCAGATTCAAATGGGTTAAATGCAACATTAGTTCCTGTTGCAAGATTATTTCCTTCTTTGAAAAGCAGCTGAAGCTTAGTGTCAGTGAGTAGCAAGCACTGGGAATAAAACACCTGTGTTGATATCAGTTAGCTAATGTGGATTGAAAAGTTTTAGGAGATGGGGGCAGCTGTTAATGATCTGGGTAAAGTCTGTCTTGGATCTGACTGGGAGACTGAGTTTATCAATGGCGAGAGTATCTGACAATTTACTTTTATGTTGTCAGGTAAAAAAAATGGTATTTATTATTATAAAAAAAAGTCACATGGAGATCACATTGAAATTTCAAAAATTATTTTATAACTTGAAAACTTTTGTTTTTCTAGGGCTATAGTTTTCCAGAATATTTTTGAAACATTTTGAAATTGCATGAGTATTCAATCTTTCTATGGATGGTGTATTTCAATGTTATAAATTGTATTTCATTTAAATGTTAATATTTAATGCTAATGGTCTCCTTTTATCATTACACCTAAACATGAAGTGCAGCAAGTGGCTCTTGACTTCTTGCCAGTTGGCCCATTATGACTAATATACTTTGTATTCCAGACCTATTGAGCTGTTCTTGTCTATGTGTATTGTAGGTTACCTTAAAATTGTGCTTCCTATTGTGCATATTGATTTATTTAAATGTATTTAGCTAGGAGCATCCAAAAAGATAAACCACCTAATCTTATTATTTTTAAAACTAGAGTTGAAAGTGCATCTAATGCTACTTTGAATTATATCTGGTTAAAACCTGTAGAAACTAAAAATCTGTCCATGCTCTGTACAGTGAAGTTTGAAGTCTATGATTTAAACTGAGTAGCTGAGTTGAGTTTAAAGTAATAGAACTGCAGAAGTGCTAAGGATAAGTAAATCTCATTTGTTCAGCATGAAACCGAAAAACATGCCACATCAGGAGAGATGAGATAGAAGCGGGAATAAATTAAAAAATATTTTCCAGTTTAAAAAATGCCTAGCTGTTGGTTTTGTTTGGTTTGGTTCTTCTTTTCCATAAAGAGTTGTTTCTTTTTTTTTTCAAAAGATCTTACAATCTGGAAAACTAAATTTTTAGCACTTGCAATTGTTAGTAGGTCTTGAATTTTTGTACCCCATGCTCCAAAGCTGCTGCGGAAGCACCCGGGGTGAGCAGCATGGGAAGATTGCATTGGTGCATGTGAGTCCCAGCACAAAGGCAGTGCTGAGACTGCCTTTGGGATGTGCCTCGGTTTCCTTTGGGTATTGCATCTTCATTTTACTTTGTGGCATATCCCACAGGCAGCCTGGACTCCTCAGGTGAACAGTAAGGGATTGATAAAGATCAGGAGACTGGTATTTATGTAAGGAACTACAGCTAGTAACCTTGGATGTACCATTTGGACTTTCCTTCCATTTGCTTGATGCCATGGTAGGGAAAAGCACATGCTGAGGTCAATGCTTGGCTCAGCCAGGCGGAGTGACCAAAAAATTGCAGCTGGTCACATTGGTTCCCTAATTTTTTGTATAATAGACTCAAGTAGGCCTCCATGGAGACAGACTGGACATTGAGGCATGAGCTGGGCTGGAGGAGAGGAGCACAGCACCCTGCCTCTTGCCATACAAGCCTGTCATCATGTAGCAAGCACATGGTGGCCAGGAGGCACGCGAGAGGAGACTGGTTCTGTAGTCTGAGCTGTGGTCCTTGTACAGAAGCTTTTTATGGCTGTCCTGGTTCAGCTAGGATAGGGTTAAGTTTCCCCAGCAGTTGGGGGGGAAGCTCTAGCCGGGTTATTCAATACCACACTGACAGTCACCTCCGGGTGCCCAAGCACGGGAGCGCGGGACAGTCGGTAAAGGCGTGTGTTATGTGATCTCTCTGCTCTCACTGCTGTATTGGTAGATATCTTACTCTGTTCATTGTTATTACTGTTATTGTTGTTGTTTGTTGTTTTGCTGTTGCACTGTTGTATTAAACCTGTCCTTATCTCAGCTCTGGGGCTTTGTATTTCACTCCCTTTGTGGGGGAGGGGCAGCGGCCGTGTGGTCTCAGACCCCATCAGAGCCTAAACCACCACAATGGCTACTACAGTTTGCTTGTTCCCCCAGCTGTCTAGTCTCAATGTTTAGGTGAGATGAAATGCATAGGTGATGTTTTCTGTAGGGCTGGCTCAGGAGACTGTGTTGTTTCTGAGCTCCCAAGAGGAGTCAGAGCTCAGACGTGTCCTGCTGGCTAGTGCACTGGGTTTTGGGCATTCCTTGTGTCGTACCCGCTTTTCCTTGGGAATCTAAAGAAACCTCAGGTCCTGGCTTTGGGTTTCGGCTTCTCACCCCCAAACCCTGGTACTAAAAAAAACATAAAAATATACACTGCCTAAAGTCCAGACCAAGAGCTTGACAAACTCCTGAGCTTTGAATTCAGGTTGTCTTGACTTGGTACTCAAACTGCCCAGACTGTGGACATGGTGTAGCTAAGCTGTTAGAGGGTTACACAGCAAATATAATTTTACTATGAGCTACCACGGCTATAAATCACAATGACAGAAACCATTTGTTTTAAAAAAAATTGATGAAAGGGATAAAAGAAAACTTTTCACAGAGTTGCTGATTTGATTAATATCTTTGGGAGGAGAATCACTACCATATCAGCACTACAGAAGTCTCCCAAGACAGCTTGATTAATAGAAAAAATATTACCTGAATGTATAAGTGCAGAGATAAGATTTTTATAATTCTGAAGTTTTATAAAATACCAGCTAGAAGATTAGAAAGATATGGTATTAGTTTATTTTAAAAAATTCTGTACAAGGAAGATTCATAGTAAGTCAGTTCAGTTCTGAGTGAGAGCGAAAATAAGAGACTGTCATATAGTATTAGATTTGGGAAAGATAACATTTTTTAACATACATACAATGTCTTAAATATTATGTAAGTCTGTATGTAATTCAGCAGGACTTACTGATAAATTACCTTGTTTCATCAAATATATATTCTGTGACTATGATAAATTATTATTTTTGACTCATTACTTCCTGCTTAGAGAGACCACATTAAATAACAAAAAATATAGAAAGCATAGCGTGTCAGGAACTCTTCTCATATGTTTAAAGGGCAAAACTTTTCTACTGGATTTCTTGGCATATCTGGGTTTGTTTCTTTGTTAAAGGATACAAAAGACTTTTCATTAGCTAAATTTATAAGATTATGGGGCTCATCTGAATTTATTTCTATGAACAAATGGGGAAGTTGGAAATTAATTCATGATGTTCTGAAGTGGTTAATTTCTGTTCTAGGCATAAAAAGTTTTGCAACAGAACAATTAATTTTGCTTATAATAAAGAAAATAGTTACTTAGAAGCTAACTACTTTAAATATCGCCATATTCATAAAGCTGTGCATTATCAGTCTATCTTCAGATAATGAATCATGACATGATCCTGAGTACTTAGCTCCCACATCTGTTCGCTGGTACCATGGGTTGCATGCCACCTGCATATTTAGTGATTTCCAGCTCCTAAACGTAGTTTCAATATAAGATGAGGCACAAATAGACACATGTGCACTGTCAGTAGCAGCTAAGACAGATGGAAAAGCTGCACATCAAATGCTGTAAAATGCATGCATAAGTTGCTGTGAGTGTAACATTTTTGGGGAAAATGAATAAATTTATTAACTCTTTTGAGAAGCTCATCAATAAGCTGGTCAATGCACCTGGAGAAGACTAATTGGCTAACACCTGCTCCTTCTGCTGGTTATCTGAAATTATTCTGTTCATGGAAATCCTAAACCTATTAAAACTTTACCTGTCATGGATTTGGCTTGGCTTTTACAGCTGTCATGACAGATCTTGCTTTCCTGTCCCACAGCCACAGACTGTTCCAGGCATGTGCCTGATGTGACCAGAGGTTGCCTTTCTCAGTATCTTTCATGGTATGTTTGTAATCCTGCTGTGGCCTGACATTTAGTACCAAGACCCTCCTCTTGTCCCCCAGCCAAACACACATAGTCTGTGCTTGAATGGTTCTGCACAGATATTACCGTGCTAGTACAAGCTCTTGAGGAATACCAATAATTATTGAAATTAGGTTTTATAAAATTGGGTTGTATGTAGCAAGATAAATTGTGATGCATGCTACATAGCTGATACATCTATTTATTTAGCACTGTATTTTTTTTTCTGGATTGTTTTGGCACAGGACAGCTTTAATCATTTGCAAAATTTCAGGTAGGATGTTCAAGAATTTTAGGGTAATATGTATATAAAATAAGAGTCTTAAGTGGAAAGAATTTTTTTAGTCTTGCATACTGTGGCTAAAAATGGGTGGGTAGAGTTAAATTTGTAGGATGCTCTGTTCAAAACAGTCCAAACCAGTCATAATTAACTGCAAGAAGAATATGGATTTAAAGAATAAACTCTGTTTATGCTAATTTCACCCCCCTCAATCACTTTAATCTGCTGTGTGGCACCTGGGGTAGGTGTTTTTTACTGTGGACCTGCTTGCTTTTGACATAGCTGTGAAAGGGATGACAGGTGTTTCAGAAGTATGGTAGTATTTTTTTAGATAATTGAATGCATTTTCTATAATTGAAAGCATTTTTATGTACCTCTGATTTGGACACACACACACACACACACACATATAGAGGGCTTAGCATTAGTAAACAGCCTGTGAATGCAGTCTATGAGCAAAGTTCAGACTTAAGCCAACAAGAGGTCCCTGGTGAAGAAAATCATGGCTGGAGGGCAAGTGAGAAACACAAAGCACTTGCAACCTCTTTCTCTTTTGGGAACTGTGTATGTGTATCTGAAACTACAGTTTGGTCTGTTGTTTGAAAAGGTTGCTCAGGTTTAAATTCTGCTGTAAGATTTTGGCATCTGGCTCTGATTGGAGTCAATGGGAGTCCTCTGAGTGCATCTGAGGGCACAGCATGACCCTTCTGGCTTGTTTTCACTCACTGTACTTTTATGCTATGGCACCTCTGAGCAGGTAGAATCTCAACTGCTCATTCACTTTAAAGGCCATCTGTAAGGAAAGCTATTCTTGTGTTTCCTTATTCTCTGAGCAGTCCTTAGCCTTCTTTCATGCCTTCTCTCTTGTTGATTTATTAAGCTACTAATGCTCAGATCACAGTCTATAAAAATTAAAACTTCAATCTGAAAGAAAAAATAACCAAGTAGATAGCGTAACTACAAGATAATAGTACAAACAGCTACTGGCAGACAGCATATTGCATTTTCATCCACTTTCTCAAAGATAAAAACCAGTTCAATCAAATTAAAAATGTGGAGAGATTTTCCTTCAAGCCACATTGAGCAATCAAGTCTAAAAAACAATCCATACTGTGCTTCTGAAGCAGATAATAATATCAGTGATGAGGTGTTACTATTAGGAGTAAATGGGTCCTATAAAATAATAAACTGATTTAATGGGCCAAATGGTGATAAGGTACGTTTCAGGGATATGCCAGAGGCAGAAATGATTTAATCGGAATTGGAGTCCTAACCTGACATTCCTGCTGCAAAACTCAAGAAGACTTGAGGCTGATGGTAGTCTTATGATTACCATGATGGGCCCTGAAAGCTGAATGCTCCACAGCCTGTTTAAGTATTCTTTAGGGTGGGCAATGCTTAAAGTTCTGCCTTTTGTTCTGTGTTGAAGCTTGTGTGATTGCAGGATCACTGTGCTTACAACTGAGGCTACTACTGAGCAAATCTCCTTTTGACAAAAGTTATATAGACTTAGCATGTTTATAAGGATGATTCATGAAGTAATTTATGTTAAATTTAAATATTAAAAATCTTGTTTTGGTTTGGAGTTCATGACCTTTTTCCTGTAGATATAAAGAGCACAAGATCTTCTTTTCTCCCTTCCTTCCCATAGAGCCAACTACATTCTCTGGAGCCTGAGTTGTTAGTTTTTTGTCCTGTTGCCTGAATTTGTCATTCTACTTTTAAACTCCTTCTCTTGTTTTAAAGCTTTCTGAAGAGTCCCCAGTTTCAGGAGTCATAGCCACTCAAAACCTAGATTACAGATCACTCTGTAATATTAGTGATATAATATTTAAATGTGCTGTTGCCATAACAGGATCCTAGTATGATGCCAGGATTTGTTGCACAATAGAGGAAGACTGAGGCATCTTGGAAAAGTTATCTATAGGGACCATGTTGCTGTGTGCAGGTAACCTACAGGGAAAGATGAACTGAAAGGGAATATGTGCACGTCTGCCCACCTCTGTCGTTGGAGCATGCATGAACAAGCTAAGGTGCCAGGGAAGGATCTCCATACAAGAGGACAAAGAGCAAGAATGAGGAACCTTTAATGGAGAAAGGTTTTCTCTGTTCAAAATACACTGCTGCCTTGTGGACGAAGGAAGCAAGCCTTGGTGAGCTGTGAACTCTTCTTTAGTCCATTATCACTTGTTCCTGTATACACTGGATTCCTGATTTACTAGGAGGCAGGGGCCTATCTGCTCTGAAGAATCAAACCCCCATGGTGTCACCAAAATCCTGTGATTTCCCCTCAGTTCTACTGCTTGCAATCTGGAAACTGTCCTCCAGCCCCTCTCCCTGAAGAGCAGGCATCATGTCAAAGTGAGACACACAGTGCTCTGTTTTCAGGATATTGCCAGAGAATTTGTTGTGTCAATGACTGTTTGCAATGCAGATGTCCAGGTGCTGATCCCCAGCTCTGAGTGATGGGGTGGCAAGGTAGAGCTGCCACAGGAGTTTTTTGTCCTTTTGCCCAAATGGAAAATGCTCTAAATGATCTTTGCTTTAACACTTTGATGATCTGCCAGAGAGAGACACGAGAGGAAGACCCAGTTTGTAGAAGGAAGAGATGAGCAACCAGGTCTGACCTTGTAGCTGATCCTCTTTTGAAGAGGAGGTTAGACTGGAGACCTTCTGAAGTCCCTTCTAGCTTAAACTATCTGATGATTTTATGAAAACAGGACTCCAAATACCTTTTCACCTAACTGAGCCTTCAGGCAGTTGCAGTCAGTATATGGACGTTTAGAAGGAAGATTTTTTCTAAAAAGAGCTCAGATTCTCTCGTGAGTGAAATTTTTTTGGTAAAAATTTCAGTAAATAAACAGAAAGGTGCCATCTTTGCAGTGAGTTTTTTAATTATTGTAACTTACTATTATTTGCACCATACTGCTAACAGAATTCAGTTTTATTTACTCTGTCTCCTTGGAAAACGTTAATCTCTAACAGGCGGAAGCTCACACTGAAAATGTGAAAGGAATTAAGGAGTTTCATAACTGTCTGGTGCCACCTTTGTTTGGCTTTGCTTTTTCTATACAGGTGAAAGAAGAAAGTAGTCACAGTAGAAAACTTTGTTAATAATACTTTAAAGAAGACTTGGCTCCCAGGATACAGCTTGCAGATTCTAGATGACACTTTCTAATTGTTGGGTCCCCAATGTAAATGAAACGTGAAGTAGATTTTGGTTCAAAAATTACACAGTCCTCATGAGTTTTTCCTTTGCTTGGATTTGCTGGTGACCTGAATGTAACATTGATTTTAAATAAAAATATCACGTCAAAACAATTCTGATCCTAGTCTAAGAAAAAACCAAAGCACTAAATAAGCGTAAATACAGATTTTTTTCCTATGGAATTAGATTTTTTAAAATTTGGTTTTGTTTTTGTTACTTTCCAGTTGTAGAAAGGCTTTAAAACAGTTGCTAGAACCTTGATCAATATAGGGGAAAAAATGAGCATATTTATTTGGAGGAAATGCAAATATTTTAGTTGCAAAATGTTTGGTTTATGCAGAGATGTCACCAAGTTCATCAACAATTCAAATAATTTTAGTGTCCTAGGAAGTTTCATTGTGGAAATCAAAGATTCTTCTGACACTTTTTTTTATGTCCTCATATATCTTTCTTACTATAAAAGTAATGAATTTACAGAAGAAAAGGAACAGATGAAAAAATGCAGTGGAAGGACTTTGGAGGGTTCAAAATAGGTATGATGGACAAACCTGCCTTCATGTATTAGTAAGACAGCAAGAAGGACAAATTTATTTACTCTCAGTTTTCAAAACATGAGATCCAAAGCATAAAACTACAAAGAACTTAAGGAAGTATGACCTCACCTTTTGATCTTGAACTTTGTTTTCTTAGAATGACATTCTGTGACTAAAAAATTGCCCCTGAGATAGATAAAAAGCAGTTCTTGACACATTCTAACAATTTATTATCTCATGGGGGATGCACTGCATTTGCTATTAAGTTATCTTTCTCAGTTTATCTTTTTTGTTGTTTAGGTATATACATGTGGACTGGTTTCCCCAGTTTTCTGTTTTATATTTAAAAAAGATGTTCTGATGTTTCTGGCTTTTTGTTTAGGGAAACATATAACAAAGATACACATGCTCCCACAAGAATATGAAAAGTGTTGTCTGAAAAAAGCTATCAATAACATTCAGGGAGTATTATGTCATCTGAGAATACATGATGAGTGCCTTTTCAGGTTCACATTTCTGGTATGTTTCCATTAAAATTTCCTGAATGTTTTATGCAGGTTTGTGCATTTTCTGTGAGACTGGCCATGCGCAATCTATTTTCCTTTTAAATCATCTTCAAAAATCTTATCACTGGTTAGCACTTTTGTGATGGGCTCAATTGTGTCTTGCTGGCAGTGTTAAGTGTGCGTATAACATAATGTTATCATTTATCAATAAAAGCTACCTATTTAGGCAAAGGCACTAGGCAACCATCAAGAACTGTATTCTGACAAACAGCTATTCGTCTAAATGCCTCATATCCTGACAGCTGTTGGGAGTATTAAGGGAGGGGGTTAGGCACGAGAGGGCTAAGGCACGGGAGGAAGATACAGTCTCTGCTTGGTTAATCATTGCTTGGAGGAAGAGAGACTTTTTTTTTCTTTGGAGATTGCAGTGGCTGAAGGTTATGTTGTTTACTTAATCAGATTTTTGTCAAACAGATTAATGGAACAAGAGAGAAAATGCCAGTTTGGGGAACTTTTATGAAACTGAGTATATAGTTTACTGCATCTCTAGTCTGGTAAAAACCCTCCATCTGCTTTTCTCTGCATATTTGGAATACTTGATCAGTGACTGTGTTGAGCTTTCAGTCCAGAGGCATGCAGGGCTTCTGGGAGACAGTATAATAGAATCATAGAATGGTTTGGGCTGTAAGGGACCTTAAAGATCATCTAATTCCAACCCCCCTGCCATAAGCAGGGGCACTTTCCACTAGACCAGGTTTCTCAAAGCCCCGTCCAACCTGGCCTTGAACACTTCCAGGGAGGGGGCATCTACAACCTCTCTGGGCAACCTGTTCCACTGCCTCACCACCCTCACAATGAAGAATTTCTTCCTTCATCTAATGGAAATCTACCCTCTTTCAGTTGAAAACTGTTACACCTCCTCCTCTCACTACACTCCCTGACAAAGAGTCCCTCCCCATCTTTCCTGTAGGCCCCCTTTAGGTACTCAAAGGCTGCTATGAGGTCTCCCTGGAGCCTTCTCTTCTCTAGGCTGAACAACCCCAAATCTCTCAGCCTGTCCTCACAGGGGAGGTGCTCCAGCCCCTGATCATCTTTGTGGACCTCCTCTGGGCCTGCTTGACCAGATTTATGTCCTTGTGTTGGTGGTCCCAGAGCTGGACACGGCACTCCAGGTGGTGTCTCATGAGAGCAGACAGAGGGGGAGAATCCCCTCCCTCGACCTGCTGGCCACACTTCTCTTGATGCAGCCCAGGATACAGTTGGCTTTCTGGGCTGTGATTGCACATGGCTGGCTCATAGTTAGTTTTCCATCCGTTACTACTAAGTCCTTCTCCACAGGGCTGCTCTCAATCCACTCATTGCCCAGCCTGTATTTGTGCTTGGGGTTGCCTCAACCCATGTGCAGGACCTTGCACTTGGCCTTGTTGAACTTCATGAGGTTCACACAGGCCCACTTCCCAAAACTTTCAAGGTCCCTCTGGATGGCATCCCTTCCCTCCAGCGTGTTGACTGCACCACACGGCTTGGTGTCATCAATGAACTTGCTGAGGGTGGGCTCAATCCTGCTGTCCATGTCACTGACAAAGATGTTAAACAGTTTCTGAGGATTACCACTTGTCACTGGTCTCCACTTGGACATTGAGCTGTTGACCTCTTTGAGTGCGACCATCTAGCCAATTCGTTATCCACCGAGTGATCCATCCATCAAATCCATGTCTCTCCAATTTAGAGACAAGGATGTCATGTGGGACAGCATCAAATGCTTTGCACAAGTCTGGGTAATGATTCAGTTGCTCTTTCCTTATTCACCAATGCTGTAACCCAGTCATAGAAATCCACCAGTTTGCCCTTGGTGAAGCCATTTTGGCTGTCACCAGTCACCTCCTTATTGTCCATGTGCCCTAGCATAGTTTCCAGGAGGATTCGCTCCATGATCTTGCCGGGCACAGAGGTGAGACTGACTGGCCTGTAGTTCCCCGGGTCTTCCTTTTCTTCCTTTTTAAAAATAGGGGTTATTTTCCCCTTTGCCAGTCAGTGAGAACTTCACCAGACTACCATGACTTCTCAAATATGATGGATAGTGGCTTAGCCACATCATCCGCCAGTTCCCTCAGGACCTATGGACACATCTCATCAGGTCCCATGGACTTGTGCACCTTCAGGTTCCGTAGATGGTCTCAAACCTGATCTTTTCCTACAGTGGTCAGTTCTTCATTCTCCCAGTCTCTGCCTTTGCCTTCTGTGATGTGGTCAGTTTGACTGGAGCACTTGCCAGTGAAGATTGAGGCAAAAAAGTTGTTGAGTACCTCAGCCTTCTCCATATCTCAGATAACCAGGTCTCCCATTTCCTTCTGCAAAGGGCCCACATTTTCACTAGTCTTCCTTTTATCACCGACGTACCTATAGAAGCTTTTCTTGTTGCCCTTGATGTCCCTGGCCAGATTTAATGCTATATCAGGCTTTGGCCTTCCTAACCTGATCCCTGGCTGCTTGGACAATTTCTCTGTATTCCTCCCAGGCTACCTGTCCTTGCTTCCTTTTTGTGGAAATATAGCATGTGTCCTTGATGCAGAGAAATGCATTCTACCTTTAAGGTTGATACTTCAGAAGAGTCCTTGGATTCATCATGTTCACATGTGGTTGGTGGTGATTTTTCTCCCTATAATATGTCTGAGGTCTCCTGAGGGACTTATGAAGATAGATGATCTGTTATGCACTTTTACCAAGAAGTTTTTGAATTTATATAAAGGGTTTCCTTGCCCAGATCACCTGAAAAGAAAAAAAATAATTCATCCTAATAATCTCTTTTCTCTGGACACATTGCTAGCATTGCTAGAACAGCAAGTATACATTTTCATGCTGTAAATGCTTTTCCATTGATATCTACCTGTGACAGCATAACAATATATCTTCCTTTTCATGATTGCATTTTTTTTTCTTGTTCCATTGACACCGATAATAATTATCTCTGCATATATTAATGGAATTTCATAACCCTAATTAATATATCATTCATACAAATGGTATATGTTTCTAACTTTTAACATTACTTGAATTAAAAAAAGACATTTATTGTTCACAGATCTACTTAGACATCTTTCTGTGATATTTTTTCCCACTGATTCATCTCTACTATGTATTTTGAATGATACCACTTGAAGGCTTGTATTTGAAAGGCATAACTGTATTGTGATGTCTGTAGCAAATGACTACAATTCATAAATGGAAATGACATTACTTTTAGATGCCAGTGCAATGCAGTCAATCCGGATTCTTAACACAGTTAGTATTTTTTTTTTTTAACACACCCTGCCCCTTCCATGATTCTACAGATTAGCAAGTGTGCAATTATTTAATTAAGAAATTTAGAAAAGCATTCATCTAACTTTTCCTGGACACTAGTTCTTCAATCTTAGCAGTGATACTATCTATTTGTTGATCTGAATAAGAAAAGATGTGGTCTTATACAAGAGATTCATCCCAGCACATTGAAGTTAATGGGAACTCTTTCATGAATGGAAATAGGAGCAGCAGCAAGGTTGTACATCATTCACTGCATACATATTACCTAACCTGTGTTTGAAAAAGGATGAGGACAGGAAATCATCAGAAGCAGAAATGGCAGTAAGGAATGGAATTTTTACTATTAATAAAAGTTCTTCACAGGTTCCTTTCTTGGATTTGGACATGGGGGGAAAAAGTTTCCTTACACTCTGCTGTGCAGAGATGGAAGTATTGCTTTAACTGACATTGTACAATTCTCTCTTATGAGACAGTTAACAAATACTTAGAATTTTGCCAAAACATTACTCAATTAGGTTTATATATTCCATGTCAGATGTCTGCCTAAGCTAAAACACCTCTGTGTCAAGCAGCAGGGCTGACGAAGTACATTGTTTTGCAGCGTTGTCTTTGAAGTGCTCTAGCTCTGTATCCAAAACTGAACAGGAATCTAAATTCATTCTTTGTCATTACCTCCACACCTTTATATGAGAAGTAAGAGGAAGAATATATTCCTGTTGTAACTCATCCAAAGAAAATCAATACTTTTTTTTCCTCTGACCTAATGCAGTGTAGGCTGATTGTGATTTTGCTTTTATTGATATAAATAGTGAATTTCTGTGCTTCAGCCAGTAATATAGTAGTGTACTTTACAGAAATATGAATTCCTTCAGGACAGGAAAAAGATTTTTCTTTCCTAAACTTTTTTTTTTCTGATCATTGATCTGTCACTTCTTAAAAGTAAGGAAATGAAAATAAACCACAGCAGTGAAAAGCCACTCTGGGTCTATAAAAATTACAGCAATAACTTCACCCTCTAGGAAAATACTAGATGAACCACTTATTGAAGTCATCCTGCAATTGAAAGGTGGAGACTTTTTTCTTCTAGTGATTGAAAACAATGAAACTCTTGTCACTAAGTTAACTTGGTGACGCTGGCTGTGTAGGGAGGTTTCATCTCTGGGGCTGACAAGTGGCAGGATGTCAGGACCGTCATTTCCACAGTTGAAGAGCTTTGGCTCAGTAGGTTGCCAGGGAGCTAAGCTGGTGGGCTGGTAGGAAACTGTACAAGTTTCAAACAACCTTACCAAAAATCTGTCCAAACTGATTTTATTTTTTTTTTTCCCCAAACGTGCTCTGTTTTTCAACAAAAGAGCAAATTCTAAAGGAAAATGTTTTGTTGGATTTTTTTTTTTTCCCAACCAGCTCTAGAATGTGAAATTACATTATGCATGTCAGATTCAAGATGATGAGATAGTCAAGTATTCTTATTTATGTTTTAGGGGAGAATTAAGCCTTAAATATTGGAAATTATTTAAGACATTGTTGGCACTCTTCTGGTATGCAGAACCTAGTTAGCACTGGCCAGAAAGTTAACTACTTGCTCGGCCTCTTTAGATCCACAAACATGAATGAATTGGTGTCATTGTTGCTCAATGGGTTTTACAAAATTAATATTAAGAAAATGTATTGCCTTCTGTATGATTGATGCTGTGCCATGAAGAAAGGATGAGGAATGTATGGAGTAATTTTCTTTCACTTGCAGAAAAATATTGCTGCATTGAAAATCTATCAGGAGAAAATTAAAGAAAGGCCGAAGCAAGCAGCCACGTTAGTCTTCTTCAGTAGCAGTGCTGAAACTGAAAAATTGAAGGCTCTGAAAATTTGAAATGCTAATGAAAAATAGGAAAGAATAGCCAGTTTAATTTAATTTTGATACCATATATAAAATGATGTTCTGTCTTAATAGAATAGACCATGTGACACAATTTCCCTTTTCATTTGTATCGCAAGATTGCTTCTGTCCATTTTACAAAAAAGTGTTGTTTTGTTATACCTTAGCAACCATCCTTACTGAGATGCAAACATTGATCTCTATCCTGTTTCGTGTGTATTTTAGTGAATGTCATAGATTTTGCATTCAGGTCTTAATTACATCCATATGAAATATTCTGCATACAAGAAGGGGGGAAATCTGAATCTATTGCCTCAGTGATTCTGCTGCATAAATCTGCTACCATAGAAGATCTAAATAGATAGCATTTTTAATTTGCCATGAAACAAAAATGAAAACTACGTATGAAAATGATTTTTATGTATTTGGAGACTGATATTAAAAAATAGAAGCCTTCATTTCTTGTGAAAAGGTAGCGATGACTGTGTTCAGTATGAAAATGAATAGCAAATTGTTCTTCCATCAGTTTAATTATTTTTATTTAAAATTTATAAATTAACAGGCTTTATTAAGCACGTGGCAGTCTGCCTATTTCCATGCTAGAGAAAATGGATATTTAAATATGAGAGCAGAGTGCTGAATTTCTGAGAGAAGTAGGGACCAGATCCAGTTAGCCACTTGAACTGGATCTGCAGAGACTGGGGTGTGACAAGACTGAGGCTGCTTAATCCACTCTTTAGGCAACAGCTCTGGAAGTGAAAACTGCATGCTCTTCCCAGGCTCCTTTTTACAACAGTTAGGAGAATATATGTACCTCAGAATAAGAGGCAAATCCATCACCCTATTTGGGTGAGAAACTGCTGAAAACAAGGAACCATCCAGTTCCTCCAGGACTAATTAGCTGCACAAAAGACAACTACAAGCTGTAGAGAACCAGCCCTGATTGTACATCTTCTGTGTGTGTCTTGAGAACATCTGTAGATCAAGTCTCCTGAAAGATGAATGTGGGGGAGCAACTAGTCTATGCAGACATCAGACATGCCTAGTTCCAGTTCAGAAAATGAAATTTTGAGACTGAAAGTCTCTATTTTTCATGCTTTCTTTTCATTACAGGAAACCCTGTAAACTTTGGGATTGGGCTATAGGGATTTCTGGTACAAATTCTAGATAACACTATAGCTAGTTTATCAGTAAAATGTGTATTATACAAAATGTGATAACAAGGAAGGATTAGATTAGGACAAAAAATGGATGTGTATAGAATTTGTGTTATGGGCTCTTTACAAAGTGTTTATCTATTCCTATACATATCCATATGGACACACAAAAGAGCCCACTTAATTCATTGTATATACAGTCTTAGATTTATTGTAACACAATAATTCTTACAGAAAATTCTGGAGGTACTGACTATGATATATAAGGAAAAATAAGGGCAAACTGTACAAAAGTGTCTTTTGAATGACGTTTGCTATAAACAACACTGCAGTTTTGATCTCTGCTTCTTCATATTACAAAGAAGTTGTTAATGCTGCAAATAATTGTCCTTGAAATTAACTTTGCGTGAATGTGTTGTCCCATTGACATTAATGAGACGGCTTATGAACACAAAATCAAGCGCAGATATGAGTATGTGCAGAATCAGTCTCTATATAGTTGCCTTTGGTCACTTGATAATATTGATGAAGATTATTAATGAAGGTACAGCACAGCAGTGACGCAGCAGAACAAGTCTCTGTTTCATGGATGTTGTGGCATTTACCTAAGGTGTGTCTTTATTAATTGTAAACTTATATTTGGTATGAGTTGTTCTACTATTTCATATTCTCTGGTTTTCTAGCCTTACGGAGCTGTAAATGATAGTGATTGGATTTCCTTTTTCCTGCATTTGCATTTTTTTCGTGTATGAACTGAACACCTTGTGCTTTCAGCATGTCCCTTAAGTGGTACAGCAGTTATTTTGGACAAAGCAGGGAAAAACTCTCAGTAAAAAGTTCAATAATAGAATGTTTAGTAACCAAATAATAGACATTCTTGTCCCCTACCCATCACATTAAGGTATCTGCATAAACCAGGTCAGACTTTGTAACAAAACTTACCTAGAATGAGACCTTTCTTCTGATTACCTTATGGGCAGTGACTCCTAGCTCATTGTTGTTTATTTCCAGTGTTCACCAAGGAAAGTTAACTGCTCAGTGTTTGAAGCTACTGATCTAGACCTGTAGTACCAATTGACAAAGACCTCAGCTGTACCCATTTGTAAATGGACGGAAAAGAAACAATTCTACCTCTTGCAGGAGACTTGAAAAGCTTTCTCAAAGGTGCCATGTGTCAGGAAGAAACCCAAGAATGTCTTTAACTCAAGGCATCCAGTGGAGAGGTGAGGGATGGCTTTCAATACTACTTGTATCCATGCTATTTTGTGAGCTGAGCAGTAATTTGTTTATGAGAGCCAGGGAAATTTCAGCAATAAGCATACCAAGGATTTTGCGTGAATCAAATGGAGTTTGGACAATCATCCAAATCGCAGAGACCATTTGGTTCCAAAGGCATAGCTTATGTCTGAAAATTTATTTTACCCTTTGATCACTTTTGGTCCCTTTTGTATTAACTTGGAGTTTGTGTCTGGGAGATTTTTTGAGAGAATACTAATTGGTAGGAACTCAAAGTATAACAGGGACTATGCTAAAATTAAAAGGTGAGGATGATGATAGGATGATGGCTGTAGGTTTGCTTTTGACAGTTTTGTTTACTATAGAGCACAAAAGGTATTGAAGAGAAACCCAAAGCCTCAGTTGAACACTACCCCCTGCTCAAGTTTCTTTGTTATCTTGTCTCTGTTCTAAACTGATCCATGCAATACGACAGAATAGTAGGCAGACAGATTGTGTAGGTCAAGCTGATTTGTAGCATTGTTAACCACTCCTTTTCTGCTTAGCAAGAAAGTTTCTATCCAACTTGTGCAGTGAGTTCTCTTGTAGTTGAACAGATCCCGTGCAAGTGTGTTTGACAGGCATTTAGTGGTTTGGAGGACTGTGTCCTAAATGCTGAAATCCTGAAATAACATTTCTTTAATGCCAGAAACTCTAAACTTTCATCCTCACTCAAGCTCAAACCCCAAAACTACCCTTAACCATTTCAAGTCTTACCCTCCAATAAACATGATGCATTTACCGCTGCAAAGACTGTCAGTCCTATTAACTCACCATATCTTGCAGAATTTAGCAATAAACTGAATTCTGCAGCCACTTTTGTCCATGACATTACCCTAATCCTAGCCATATATTCTCTGATTAGTATTCATAACATCGTGTTAAATTTCCCAGTCCGAATCAGTTAATCAACCTGCCTGAGAGCTCATTATGAAACCCTGTAGACCGTGCTATCCGAAGTAGTATAAAGAGATTTCTATTCAGGTTCAAGAAGCATGTTCTGTCAGAAGTGAAAGACATATGTTAAGTTAGGCATGGGTCACACTTAAGCTTAGAGTTAGCTTAATCTTAGGGTGTGGGGAAGAGTCTTACTGACATTTTCTTTAATGCTTGTTTAATCTAGGAAGACTGGGGATCAGTCAGGATAGCTGGGTATGATATGAGAGGCAGAGGAGGTGTTTGGAGGAGAAGGACTGTAGAACATTACTAATTCCTAAGTTCTTCAAATCTGATGACATCAGGAAAAGGACTGTTGCTGCCAGAAGCTTAAGATCTCATTGTACTAATGGGAATGGAAAGTCCTATGTAACTAAAATGCAATGCTTACAGAAATCCATGAACAGAAATCTTCTGTTTAACTTCAGATAATGATGCTTTTGTAATGATTAAGACCATATTTAGGGTTGGCAAGAGAGTTAGGATTCAGAAAAACAGCATCTGAGGAACTGGCTTGTTGATGTTTTCTTCAGAGGTCACCAAGCTGAGGTAGCTGTGGTAGAGACAATGTTGTCCACTGAACAAGGTGGTGTATTGGGATCACTGGGTCATACTCAAACTTCAGGTTCATCAGGAAAATAGGAGCATGGGGAATTTTTTTCTTTCTAGTTCAAGGGCTCCACCACTTGTGAAGTTTTTTGGTTTTGTCCTGAATGCATTTTAGCAGAGGATGATCTGTCACTTGGAAGTCCTCTGCAGGCTGCTGCTCTTTGTAAACTCTCCCAAGGGGAATACTCCCATACAAAGTTTTGCTGTTTAAAAGTTTATGGCTTAACATGCATTAATTTATCAGTAAACTTACTCCTAATGTGGAAACAGGCACATAACTCTACTATAAATTGTCATGTCGCAAGATTATATTCAATTTCAGTGAGAACTGGAGGCACTTGGTGTCTTGCAGGATCAGTAGTTTAATATCTGTAAATGGGACAGATAGGGAGCCACAAAAAGTGTATCCTGTTCCTCAGGGGAATTTCAGCAACACTGAGCACTCTTAGGCTGAGAACTGTATTTTTCCAGAGGAATGAAGTCAGTCCTGTTGCTGAGCCATTTTACACAAGGCTAGGCAAGACCTTCCTGAGAGCAAGAATCTTGCAATGAAGGAAATGGAAAAAAGTTTCTTAGTTTTTTCCTGTCTTCTATGGAGTGAAATACTGTCTGCTGGGTAAATACATGTCTGTGACATTAGTGTATGAGATCTGTATAAGAAGGCAAGTACAGAAATGAAACTTGGCAAAGTTCTTTGGCCTGATCCTGCTATTTGTGTACGAGAAAGATTTCCAGAGTGGTATGAGTTTGTGTCTTTTGACTGAAAACTCCACTGATCCATAAATTACTTATGCAGATCTACCATTAGATTGCTTATTTAAATGGTTTTATTTACAATTAAAAAGTTGATAATACATTCATAAAGAGATTAATAATTTCATTTTTAATGAATGATTTGGGATGTTTTGTTTGGGAAAAAAAAGTGTTTCACATAAGGTCCAGAAAGTAACAAATGGGAGTTACACTGTCACTAGGTTTGTGCTCTTCCAAATTGCATATTTTGGGAGTGTGAAAAGGCTAATCTGATATGTGTTCCAGTTATTTTTAATGCATAAGTCTTTTGATATTGGAGCATTACAAATCTCTCTGAGGGAAGCCATTATCCAATATTTCTGCAAAGCTATGTGAATACTCTGTTATCCCTCTGCAAGCTTTGCTTCCTCTTGCTGGATATTATGCAGTGACAATAACCAGGCAGCACTCACTTGTGGAATTTACAGAGGGATTACGTATTCCCTAAATTGAGTGGATCACAGGCAGGGCTAGGATGCTGCTAGGGAAATAAAGACAAAGAGAGCTTTCTCTTTTGTTCCCTCACTAGTTGTTTAATATAAAATGCATTACTTCTGGTATTTAAATAAATTAACTGGCAGCTGTAAGAGATCAGTTTTGTAACATTCAGCAAGGTGTTTGATATTTGCAAACATAAAGGTCTTAGTAGAATATCCATTAAAAACATGAAAAAATGAATGCGATACTTCGCAATCTGCGTTAAGCAAGGTTCATGGGGAGATGTAAAACCTTTTAGTGGATCAGCTGATACAATTAGAAAAATCAAACCAGTTAAAAGGTATGAAAACTTTTCAACACTTTTGAAATATAAGACATCAACCTTCAAAGCTAAGTACTAGTAGAGAATAATTGCTCAGAATTTAACTTGCTTATGTTCAATTAGAGACTCTGAGAAAAAAAAATGGTTAACATCGGTAGAGCATGATGCTCCAAGGGAATATCATAGCAAGGAAAGAGCCCAGGTGGTGCTGGGAGGGGGAGCGGAAAGAATTATTTTCTGATGAACACTGAAGGATTAGTTAGAAGTTGAAAGGGGGAAAAAGAAAATCACAGTCTGACACAAAAGCAGAATCTTTTTTGTGTCTTTGACTTTTAATGTTCAGGGAAGTTACAAATTTGAGTTTCTGTGGACAATCACACTATAATACATGTTATCCTTTCTGTATTGTCCTGTGCAACACTATATATAGTTTGCCTATAGCTAAACAGAAAAAGCTGTCATCTTTGATATAGTCAAGAAAACAAGCTAAGCACAGGTCAGATTATGAACTCCCAGAGGCTATGTCCTTTCAGCATAGGCATTTCTACAGACTAGAAGAATCAGTGATACAGAGGATCACAGGGTTAAAAAAAAATCAACTGATAGTTTTATTAAAGAGCTGTGCGCTGGATGCGTGCCAGATAAAGTGTAGCTTTCCCTAGAGTCATTGAAGAAGAGTTTTTGCAAACTGTAGGTACTACCTAAAAGAGTTAGAGGCTCCTGAAAGGATTTTTTTTTTTTTTTCTTCTTTGGGTAACTCATCAATGAACCATTCCATCAGGTTTTCTATGTGATAAAAAGAATAGTCCTGTAAATAATAAAACCAAAAGTGGTCTTTGTTTCAACCCAGAAGAATTTTAACCTGAACTGAACTTTTGAACTGTTCTGTGTGACACCAGGTAAAGAAACCAATGGCTCAGACAGAATGTTATGTCAAAAAAGGCACAATGACTAGATGTGGTTTATTATTTGGTTTTTGTATTTACAATTGTGTAGACCAAAAAAAGAGAGTTTTACTGCTTATCACCTCCCCAGCTTATTTTTCCCAAGTCTACAAATTAAACAAATGTTAGCTCCTGGGTATATGTCATTGTCCATTGCAGTATTACAAAGCTGTTTGGTATCTGTGCATGCATGCATGCAAGAAAAAGGAGAAGATGTTATTTCATGTGGGAGTGGAAGAAGTTTCAGCAGAAAGCTGTGTGTTTAAAGGAAGAAAGGATCAGTCCTGAGGGACTGGCTCAGGGAGGAAGGATTTAAGCCTTAATCATGTCCACATTCTCCTCTTACAGAGCTAATATTTTGTCTGATGTATTGAAGTTAGACTTTTCAGGAGAAAGGAGCAATAGCTGAGAACTGTCTGAATTTTCATCTCAGCCTGAAAAATTCCCTCCAAGTGTCTAGGGAAGGAATGCTAAGCACAGATGGAGTGGTGATATACTGGACTGGGGAGCTGCCCAGACTGTTTGATGTTCCAAGTATTTGATTTTGTGAATAGCAATAAAGCCTTTTTCATTGACCTCTGAAGGATTAACTTCTTAATTTAGCACTCAGTGGCAAAGAAGCCTGCAGGGAAGAAAAAAAAAAAAAAAAAGGATGTATGTAAAATGAATTGCAGTGTTTATAGTTTGTATAAGGCACAAAACCCATAATCTGCTGATTGCAGTTGAATTTGAAAAGTGCTAATTCATGAGCTTTGACATTCCAATTACTTTGTTATTAATACATTCTGCATCCACCTGTACTGCTGTCTTAGCATCATCTCAATAGCCCTGCTAAACAACACTAAAGACAGACAATGGGAAATGCCATATCAGTGTGCATTTTTCTCAAGGAGGGTGTGGGAAATTTAATAAGACTTTTATTTGATTTAAGATGGCTGCTTTTCAAAGCAGAAGTACAAGGTGTTGTTAAATTGTGCTGACATAGGAAAGCAGAAAGTGAACAAAAGTTCAATTCCATTGAAATTTTAGACTTGTTCAACCAATAAGTTTTGTGCTTGACGTATTTATTGGTGGCCTGCTGCAAATGGCTTAATATTTCTTAAAAGTGTTGCATTTATTTTCAGTTATAAATTATTCTTTTTCTTTTTCTCTCTGCTGGATGGATTTAGCCACAAAGATAATTATCCAAGTCATGTTGCCCTATATTTAAAGCACATAAGAAGGGAAACAAATATAAAAGGATACAGATGATTACCTGAAAGTATTTTTCAAGGAGGAAGTTTTTCCTGGTTACAGTGAAATTATTATAGAAATGAAAAAGTGACATGACTTTGATGTTATGACATGCAGACTGTGTAATATGATAATTCCAGACCACCTTCCCTGAGTGACTAAAAAAGCCAATACATTTAAAATCAGACAGGTGTTAAGATGATGCAACTGCCTGGATTTGCATATGGTGGGGCTGTCAAAGAGAATACCTAAATTCTCTTATGTGAAACTAAAAACACTTCTGGTGATGCAATTCAGCCAATCTATCTGTCATGCTGGAGACATGATGCTGCCAGGCTCTGGGATGCTGCTCTGTGGCATTGCAGTATACCTGGAACAGGACTGCAACACATGACCCTCTTCTCATAGGCCTGCAACCCCCTTGGGCAGGATTTATTTCGATCCTGAACATGATCTCATTAAATCTAGGTTTTGTTTTCTCTGCTAGACAAACCTAGGAAGAAGAGAGATGATTTTTAAACCACTCTTAGCTTGCCCTGTTTCAGCATCAGGCATATGAAGAAAGAAATGGGAAACCAACATTATAGATCTTAATGGCAACACTGGAGCCCCTGGAGATCCAACTTTTTGCCTCTGACCAAAAACTGTAAGATATGAGCCTTTGACAACAAAGGATATGATTTTTAGTACTGCTAGTAATTCCCCTTGGTGGCATTAAAGATGCACTATTTGTGGAAATTTCTATTCTGAACACATCAGAGTACATCTCTTCAAGGTAAATACACTAACTAGCCAAGTGATAATAAGCTAAAGCATGTACTTTTGTTCTCTTCATAATCTATTTAAGCAATTTAGTGGCATTTTTAAAAGTTGTTATAAGTAATGAAACTGGGTACCTATGTTATTCCACTGACTTGTCCTTAGTGCATACAATGGTTACACAATCTTTCCTGGGACTACTTCTCAAGAAAGTTATTTGTCTTTTCTTCCGGGGTCCACATAACGTAAAGATTATTTCTTTCTAGTGATGTAGGAATGCTCATATAGACAAATATTTTCATTAACAGGGGCTCAACCCCAGACTTTTTAAAGAGCATTGCAGTGTGATTAGTGATCACTTCAGCAATTGTTCTTTTTTTTTTTTTTTTTTTTTTTCCCCCCAAACAAACGAACTCCTTTTTGAGAACTTTGTTAGTTAGTCTTTAATGCAAAAATAGTTGTCTCACTTTAGTGGAAGGAACGAACTTTTTGTCTGTGGGCATAATAACACAGTAGGAATTGAATCATTAGTATCAACATTCATGCATTTGTAACCAGCCTATCCTGCCTGTCTGTGAATGACTGTAATAACCTCTTTTCTGACGTTTATGTGCATATTATATCAGAACCACATTTCAGAATTCATTTGACTTCTTCAAGAGATGGATATGGGGAAAGTAATTTTCATAGCTCTCTGAAAACCAGCCTTTGTCTGCAACTGTTCATCTTGGGAATATTCAAGTTAACAACAATTTTAGCCCTAGTCTAAAAAAATTCAGAGCCTTACAATTAGCCAGAACTAATGTCTAATATAAAATATAGTGAAAAATTGTCATTTATAGATATTTTCTATTCACCTAAAAGTACATTTGTTTTGAGATTGGTCTAATTTTGAGTTGTGAGATTCTGTGACATTTTAAAATAAATAGAATGATGAATATTTCCCGGCTCTATTGAAATTACCTATTATTAAATATAAGGGATTAACAATTATCTGCTCTCAATTTATGAAAACCACAGTAGACATTATTATCAAGTTGTACCAATTTTGATAAGCACCATCCAAAATGAAAAAAAATAATGGAACCACTTACAACCCCACAGAACTTACAATCAATAGCAGAGGATAAGTTGATACAAATGATGATAAATCAATACTAAAAGATGCTTGTGTTCTGATGATACACTTTAGAAAATTATTGACCATTTTATGGTTAGGCAGCCCAGTTATACAGCACTGTCTATTAACCAACTTAAGTTCCCCATGCTCCCCTATCAACTGCAAAGCACTCAGCAGGTGCATTTTTTACTGTGGCCCAGCCACACCACATTGCACTGAGGTCTGATGCACTCACAGTGGGGAAAGGAAAATTGTGAATTGGCACCAGTGGTTCTCCAACACGTGAAACTAAAGGCATTTAACATGGACCAGTGTTTCTTGGGTGAGGTTGTAGCTTTCTCGCTGCTCTTTTGCTTCCGTTCCCCAGCACTTGAGAAAAAATGAGCCCTTTCTAAGAAGGTGGGGTAACTTCCAGACTTCCAGTGGACGGCATCTTAGTTAAGAATGGCACATTTTTGACAGTAAATTAGGAGTGCAATCATTTTAATCTCTTGCTATAGTCAATTACAAGAAATAGATATGTGTCTGATGACAATTTTCACCTTTGGGGCTGAATTGTCTTCTCCACTGAATAGAAGAACTTGACTTTAGAAAGGCTGGGATAAATGAGAGCTAAAGTGTTAGTTGGGTTTTATTCTGACTTTTCAGAAGGACAGTCCAGTGGGTTTAGAGTTCAAGGCATAGATAAATATTATTTGACAGACAGACATCAGTCCTTGTTGCTGTCTCTTTCACTTTGTGACAGAATTGCACAAGCTAACTAGTTAGGGAAGTTTTTTAGATCTTTTAACTGGTATGCCTTTAGCTAAGTCTGGAAATAGACCTACATACCTATTAGGATAGAGATATGCCTATCTCTGTTGTGTGGCTATGCCTATGTGGATGTGCATTTGTAAATTTGTACTTTTTTTGATTTGCAAGCAAAGTGTGTGTTCCTCTCTTGATCCAGAGGACGAGTGAATCCTGCCAGGCATAGGGGCAAGGTCACACTGGATAACAGTAACGTGGCCCTCGGTCGGGGCAGTTCCCATTGAGTTCAGAATGCTGCTGGGCATGGGAGGACCTCCCCTCTTCCTGTGAGAAGGGCTGCTGGTCCACGCTTGTCCTGGATGCTCAGGGAAAGTCAGGCGATGCTGCTCCTTATGGAAAAAGGAAGAGACCAGGGATTTGTGGGTAGTGTTCATGAAGAGGATTTACCCCTTGTAAGTTTGAGCTGCACTTGAAGCTGTAAGTGTGAAGGAATAGAGAGAGCAGCACAATGAAATGATTGGTGATAAGCTTGGAATATTTTTGATGCTATCACATGTAGCTTTTTTAGCCATTCCAAATCAACAGAGGAAGCTAGATCTGATTATCACATTGGCAGAGTAAATCTATGTACTCTACATTATGGCTCTGAGACCACGCTGTCCATAAGGAACAGTCCCAGGTTCATGACAGAAAATCAGTAAAATATCAACCAGATATCACTGCCCATTCTAGACCTGACTATAAACTCTTAAAATAATTCAAAAGCTTAAGCATTTCTCAACAGGCTGCAAGAAGCTTTAAATTAATCTGCATATAGAACCAGAAATGATAAAGAAGTAGCCTGGAGTATTGAGGAAATAAAAAAGAAGATATGTGTTTCATTAATGGGAGAAATAACAATAATAGGAAAAGACTCCAAAAACATGACTACAAAAGCTTTTTCTTGAAAGAGAAGTTAAATAAACACTTTCTTGCATATGGTAGAGAAGATGGTGGTACTTAGATGAGTTTCACATCTCCACTTATGAGTGAATAAGAAACTTATCTAAGGACTAGCACTAGAAGAAAAATGCTTTAACTGAGGCGTAATTAAGAAAAACTTTTAATTAATTCTATTAGTTCTCAAGCCTGTTAAATGCAGCTTAGAAGATGAAATAAAATATTGTCTGTTAATGTTCAAATGAAAGCATGAAATAAGTTAAAAAACTTACAAAGCATTAAAAATCACGTTAGCTAAGATAGTAATGTTTTATACATTTAAAAAGATAATTTTAAAAATATGTTGCTCAGATTCCATCCAACCTAATTCTTAGCTAGACCAAGATGTTGTGTATGTATTTTTTTTTTTAATCATGAAAATTAAGGAATGCGGTTTTATGGAAATGAAAAAAATTTAGAAAAATATACATTTATATCAAACCAGTTTCCTCTGTGGATTATGTTGTAAACTACGATTATGAGTCTCAAAGCAGCTAGATATAAAAATTCCTTTGTAAACTGGGGATTTACTCTACACTTGATAAACAACAGGCCTACAATCATCAGAGGGAAAAGATATTTTCTGGGAAAACTTTGCATTTGTTGGGTAGATTGAGACATGCAACCTTAAGCCCATGAGTTTGGCTGATGGTCCCTGGATCCCAGTTCTTCAAACAGGTTTGCCCTGCAGGAATTCCCCTGATGTCTGCAAGTCTCCTCATATGGTAAAAGCTGTACTTCAGCCTAGAGGTACTCAGGATAAAGTCTTAGTTTTCTGAAAGTCAGTGGCAAAGGTTCTACATGCTAGCTATCATGTGGCCTGGATTTCACCCAAGTCTCATTAATAAATCCTATTTTCTTCATAAAGCATCACCACCAAATATGTATGAAAATTGGGAATTTTAGTAGAAAGCAAAGAATGGGAAGGTGTTGTGTCTCCGGCAGAATGAAAGACTAAGTCAAGTACAACTTTAATATGGTTGGACAGAAGAACAGAACATATTTCAAGCTGTAGTAAGACTGACATTTTCTCTGTATTTTGTTCTTGCAGGGGGTGGGCAATTGGATTTTTACTTCTGATTTAATGGAGTCAAGATCTGCATATTCACACATATTCTTCTCTCTGCCAGAGTACCAATTAGATGACCATGAGATTCCTGTTGAGCTATGCACATTGTGGAAACACAATGTCCTTGTTTGTTAACTTGTTGAAACAGGAGGTATCTAGTATGTAAAGGGTTGGCAGGAAAAATAACAGAAGGATAAAGAAATGAAGAGACCACATATAACACAGCAGTTGTACCCGGTCCCCTGAACTGATAGGTTTCTGTCCAGTAAGTTGCAGTTCTCTTCAAACATGACTTTTTCCTTTTGAAAATATAGTCCAGAGATGGCTACTGCAAATATACTAATAACAGTGAGAGCTTGAGGTGCTGATTTTTTTTCTGTGACTTGAGATATATTTGGAGAAAACTCTTGCACAAAAAGCCCTTTGGTAGGTACTATGCTATCTTTACTCAGACTCACGGACTGAGATAAATAAGGAAATGGAGATTGACAGCATTTGCTACCAGCAGACTTGAGCCAACTCCCAGTCTCTGGAACAGAAAATCAATCTGAGGATCTGTAAGAGAAAATGAAGCAATTAACAGGGCAACTGATTCCAGCTGATCTACTTGGGAAAGTGACTATCTCTTTTTTAGGTCTGGGAAGAACTTTGTTGCTGTTGCCCACATTTTACATTGTCTGATGCCATTGACTATATTTATAAGTAATGGAAGTATGGAAATCTGATATGAAAGAATCAAAAAGAAATTTATTTTGTTTTTCTGATTTGTTATTTCTTGCATTTTTTTAAAAAAGATAGGCAAGAAATTACAACTGTCAGTGATGCAAAAATGTCTATGTACTTCCCCTAAAAAGAGGCTTACTGCATTTGTATTCTGCACTGATGTTGAACCTCACAGAAACAGCATATGATCATCTCGATGAGGAACAACTCAGTCAGGCTCCCCTTTTCAAGTAGTTTTTAAAAAGACATATTTTTGACAATTTGGGATCTAATTTCAGATGCATTTGATCTTGGTGTCCCTCTGACAGCAAGGGTTTATTTTCTTTGCTAAACTGTTTTTTCACTAAAATAAATAAATAAGCCTGATGATTTCTTGCAAATCTGCTTATGCAGAATTAAAAAGCTTTTACGGAAACTTAAAATGGGTCTCAACTGAAAATTCCTCCAAAAAAAAGGAATTTCTTGACAATTTATGTTGGCTTGTGAATGTTAGTCTTGAGACCCAGATCAGGTCCAAACTGTTTGGACTCCATAATTAAAATCCGACAGAGCCTGATGATGTTTCAGTAGTGCTGGATTATCCACTATATCTTACATGAGTTATGGTACCATTGAATCTACATGTTCACAAAGAAGATCCTACTTCATTTGCAGGAAAAAATGAACAAGAAAGCTTTATGGTTGAAAGCCAATTCATTAATCTTCCCTGCCATATATAAAAATCTGCTGCATTTAGCAATGGTAGATTTAGAAGTGAAAGTGTAGAAAACATGGCTAAAATAATCATGTATTTCATATCACGGTTAGTTATGAGTCCGCAATGTGGGAAATGGGTATCTTCACTGAGCCTGCTTATACCAGAAAAACCTGTCAAATATGTTTCAATGTGTGGGTGTGGTATTTTTTTTTTTTCTTTTTAAACTGTGGTACAGAAGGTCATTGTCGTCACATCTTTAATGCTGTAAGAATGACTACCCTTTATGTATTCTGATAGCAGTCCTGCAGTATGTGCTAAACCCGCTTAGAAAGGCTGTCAAGTATGTATGTGTACTCTTCTCTCTTTTTTTTTTTTGGTAGTGTTTTTTTTTTTTTCCTCCTTTTATTTTCCCCTGGATCAGGAATCATTGTTGCGGTCATTCCAGCTGGTGCCATCCTTGTTAAGGTAGGACTACATTCACCATGAGGGCATAGGAACCCTGTCCTCATTAATCCTGTGAGATTATGGGTTGAGTTTGATGCAGATAAGAAGTGGTGTAAACTACAGAAATGACCAATTATGAGAAGGCAAAAGCCTGTCATGTCCATGGGTGTCCTGTTCATGTGATAAACAGATGTACGTGGTTGGCTGTGCAACATCCTAAGCACCTGCATTGTGGATATAGATGGTGCTCCAGACTGGGATGTCCACAATGCCCACAATGACCTAGGAAAGCAATGAAAAGGTATGCAACCTTTTGAGTAAAGGTCCTAGATGAAAAGAAAAGAATCTGGGACCTGACATAGCCCCGGAGAAGAGAGAAGCCACAGTGTATACATTGAAGATATATCTGGTGAGAAAATTGTTCCCTGGTGAAGTGCTGCATTTTTATGAGTGTTTTCAAGGCTGGAAATGTAGAAATGGGAGGAACTTGTAAGAGATACATATTTTTCTGTGCATTATTTTTAACCAAGATCATTTAGTGAGCTTCTTTACTGTGTGACCTCTGCAAACTGCTCTGTTTGGCCATCTGTGAGGATGGAAGAGCAAAAGTAAGTTAGGGGAGTGAGAAGGCAAAAATCCCTTAACAGCTCCTTAAACCAGATTTGCTACCAAAGTCAGTACATTATGAAATTAATCTTATATTATAATTTCTATAATCTTCATTTCTGTAAGTTAAAAACTAAAAGAGTTTTGACAATATGTAACTTGTGTTTATAAACTGGGCCTGATTGATAAACAGAATTATTTTCTTCTATTGATGATAGGTACAGAATATGGTATCCTTGTCTGAAATGAGTTAAATGCTGGGAATGAAAATTTTACAAAGATGTGTTTGCAAGGTGCTGAGAGACTGCTATGGGAAGCTGTTTTGATGACTTTTCTAATTTGTATTCCCATGTTGTCTTTAATCCAGCAAAGGGGATCTGTTTTAGTTTCAAGGGGCAGGAGGGTGCAGGGTTGGAGTGTCATGTCTAAACTCGGTCAACATTCTTTTCACCTGATTTAGGGAATACCTAAGATTGCTAGTTGTCTGCCTGATGTTCAAACAGTAATAAAGATGTTTTCACAAGGGAAAATATATCCAGACTTTATTTCAAAAGGACAACAGTGGTGGTGGAGCAAGAAAATGAGCTGACATTACATATGCTGACAGTTATCCTTTTCAAAACCCATCTGTGAGAATGGGCCAGGTAACTTATGTCAGGTGCTGAACTCAAGCTCATCTGCCTCGGGGATTAAGGTGGGAAGGAGTGAAATACACCCATAGCCATCCACACACCTGTCTTGTTTGTGGATGAATATTGGGTTGATGTGCCTGGCTCCTATCAGCCCTGTTCCACACGCAGTGCACAGGGTGATGACTGGGGTGATGATGACCTTTGCTTTAGCACGTGCATGGTAAGTCTGAGACATCACACAATGATGAACTCACTGTCTAGCCGCTGTACAGTTCTTGCGCACATATTTCAGTCTCAGAAATCCCAGACAGAAATATGAACCCCCAGGGCTGTAAATCACCATTTTCTCACTGAACCCTAAGGCTGATGAGGCTTGGGTTGGCTTCAAGCCTGTACATGAACAATGGAGATGTTTGGGCTGTGGAAAGTCTGGAGGTTTTAAACCAATCTCTGAAGTCTTCAGACTGTGGAAATTTCAGGTGTGGAAAAGGGTGTGACCAAAGAGAGCTGAACAGATGATAGATTTTTATATTTTTAAGTATTTTTATATTCATATTTCTTGAATCCAGTACCATTTGCCAGATCTCAGTGTGGAGATTAAATGTTGAACTGCTAGTATTGTAGGTAGGCAATTCCTTTCCCATCTCATTTTAGCTTGGTAAATCAGGAGACATCTTTTTATTTCATCTCCAAATCACAAGTCTTCTTGATTAAGTTCTTTCTCAAGCAGAAAATTTCCCGTGTCCACATATGTGTTTCCAAATGTTGTGCCTTTCAGCCTACAAAAAAGAATAAATCAACAATTCTTTTCCACCTCAGAGGACTTTACCTTTATCAAAGTGCTTATTGCATTCTTATACTGACTAAAGATAGATGAAAGGTGCTTGGGTTGGTCTGCTTTGTTTAGTAATTTAAACCAGTCATGTAACTAAGGCTTAAAGTTGTGGGGCAAGAGAACTGGCATTTGTGTTGTTTATAAAGTGTCACAACTGTCTGTAGCTTTAAAAGGAAAATATTTATCCTTGTTCTCTTGTTCAACTCTAGCCATCGTGCCTTCTACAGATTGTGTGACACCCTCCAGTTACTTGTTCTGCCTTTGTTTAAGATTCACAATGTCATTTGCCATTGTAAGATTTTGTTTTCAGTTTCAGTTATGCTTCTGTATGTCTACATGCAGGGATATATCATATAGTCAGGTTTTCATTATAGTCTAAAAGATTAATCAAAACCAATCCAACCATTTTAGAAAAAAAGATAGATGGAAAATACTGTTAGCTTATATTAAAAGTGTTTAAATGAGAAGCATTTATTATCCGTGTCCTTCGAGCTAGAAGCTGGAAGAGTGGTTCATGATTGTTTCTCTGTTGCCAGGTGAAACTGCTTAAATATGCAAAACCTGAGTATTCAAATTTAAAATCTCCAGTAGAAGCATTTACCACATGTGACAAAACCCCCAATATTTCTCAACTTGTGGTCTGTACCAGAAAGCTAGTCATTAAATGACTGCAACTCTTCTACGATATGTACACATCCACCCACAGAAGCAAGAAAATAAACAAAATTGAAACAATATCCAATGTTAGTTAGCTGCCTTTTTTTGTTTTCTCCCCAGAAATGGTGGGTCAGACTTGATTTTGTTTCAGAATGGTTCTGGCGTTCTGGTTTTAAAAAAAAAAAAGCGAGCAAGCTTGGAAAACACTGTTATGGACAATAGTCATATCAATCACATTTATTCCTAGGATGCTCCTCCTCCTCTGCACAGAGTGAGACAGACATCCCTCAGAAGAAGAGCATGGAAGCTTGTGTTTAAAGACAGAATTCTATCTGAGGACTGAATCACAGCATGCAAATACAAATGTGCTGTGACAAACCACATGTTTCAATTCTTGATTTCTTCATTATAAGCAACTTGAGGAGGTAGTAAAACAAAGTATGCTTATATTCTCCATCATTCTACTTGGTATCTATTTTTGGAGTCTATGTTAGATTCTTCTAGAAAATATAGAGTAAGTCACAGTGTCATTTGCCCAGCTCATTTTAAATATACAGTTTTCCGTTAATATTGGATATACATATAACTCTGCTCCACTCCTGCTCCTCTTTTATGGTTCAGCATGAAATCTGTTTAATTTTAAATATTCTACCTGTCAAATTAGTTGTATTATATTACTCATAAGACACATTAAAGCGGTTAAGCTTTTTTTATTGTTCCTTAAAAATATCCCAGCATAACAGTGAATTTAATAACATTTGCTTTGGGCAGGAAGGACTAAATAACAGGAAATAATCTATATTTCATAGCTCCAAGTATCAAGCAAATAATATATTCTACTCAATTTCCCTATTGCCAATATGACTTTTTTAGGAATAACAAATTAGAAAATTAAAAATGCCTTCTTTTCTCATTCTAATATATTTTACTGACATGAAATTTGATCATGCTGGATCAGTCTTCAGGAATGGAAAAAAGAAAGATAAAAAGCTATAGCTTGGAGACAAACAGGAAGATCAAATAAGCTATTTAGTGTAGCAATACTTTGTCTCTTTAATGGTTTTCTGCTGATTGTACAACTTCATCTGGAGAACATTAATGAAATAGCAGTGTGAAATATATGTCTGGTGAGACTAAGGCAACGTAATAAGCGACTTTGTAGGTAACATTTTGTGACTTTTAAAGAGTATCTTTTGTTTGTTATTGCCTTAAGCTTGTTCAATGTGCTCAATTTACATTTGACTTTTTTCTCAGATGTGCCTCTTATGATATGGGTTCTTTCAAACAGAAAATAGTGAAGATGCCAAAGCTTATAATAAAGGAGTGTTTAGAAACAAAGTTTTAACCTGAGACAGGCAAATTAAGGTCCTGGCTTTTTCCAGCACTGAATACCAAATGATTCCTGCTCATTTCAAGGTCTAAGAATAACAGTGACTTGTTCCTCTGCCATGGGGTAGTTACAGTTTTGTGCTATAACTGTCCTAGTTGTCTGTACCTAACCTGGCACTCTGGGAGGACAGCTGGGCCACAAGCGCTGGCAGTCCAATTTCGTGGATGGTGGTGTCACTACCACAGGACTAGACAACTGGCCAGTACCAGACACAAGATGTTTTCAAGCAGCTTTACTTTTGAATGCATTTATATTTGCTGCTACTCCTTACAAACAGGTCTTTTCACTCCATTTCCATTGCTTCTCAATCTTTCTCCTGTCCATGTAATGCTATCCATGTAACCCTGCAGGATGAGGCAAGGTTCAGATATTCAGGGCTGGTGTTTACCACATCTTCATCATCTGGCTCAGCACAGGGCTCCTGTCTTGCTCTTTGTGGATGTAGAGGGTGAAGAAATGGGGATAAGTTCCTTGCAGCATTTCTCCCCAGCAAGACCATGCAAGATATTCATATGTATTCCCTCATGAAAGAGAAGGGGTATTCTCATTCATAAAACTTTCCCCAGCTTCATTCCAGGAAGCATCATATAGCGCAATGCTAGACAGAGCTCATTTTAGTGGTCTGTAATATATATGCACTTAAACCGCAGCCTTAGAGCTCTATTTCACTGAGCACATTTCCTCTAGCAGGAAGACCCATGGAATTTTGTTTGCACTTTGTCAGTGGGGAAATCACATGAGAATCAAACATTCCTCACTTCTGGGTTTGAATTACACTGTTATCCTGCTGTCTGCTGTGAAGAGCTTTCAAGTGGAGTGTTTGCCATTAGAGCCTCTCCATGTGAATTATTTATTATTGACAGCGGTAGCTAGTAGGGAACATTTCTGTGGGATATGGATTTATAATTACACTGTTAGTTTAAGGATTAAAGCTTTTTTTGGTGGCTTGGAGAGAGGTTTGTTTTGGTTTTGAAACCATAGGATATGTATGAGAAATCCGAACTATTGTGTTGTCCCTGGCTCAGTAGAGGGAATATGGAATGAATAAGAGTAATAATAAAAATAAGGCAAAGAATTATTTTCTCTAAAAACACTTTAATCTGATTCCAGGGACAGATGGCCAAAGCAGAAATTGTGTTATTTTGAAAGGTTTATATGGCTGCCTGGAAGCTATTGTCCCGGCAGCAGGACAGGCAGAGTGAGCTGAGCAAATTCTCCTGGTGAGCTTCTCTGAGAAGTCAGCCAGATTCAATCAGGAGCCAAAGAACAATAACTTAAAAGTGCGGCAAAAATAACATCAGCATGTATGTTTCCATGCCACCCTGGATTTACTGTGTATGTACTGTATGGTGTTGTCTGCACATGCTCTAGACCAGGAACGTAAGGATGGCTGCTGTGCCAAAGGCATGGCTGCGCAGGGGTCCTCATGTAGCATGTCCATCGGACCTGGGCCAGGACGAAGGGCGCTGGTGGGGTGGAGGTTTGTCTGCTCAGCTGGGAAGCAGTGCTGCCATGGTGCTGTGCTCAGTTTCTTCACTGGAGAGGCTTTGCATTCAGCTGGCTCTGGGTATGATCAGAGAAGCATTTGCCTAGAGTGCATGTCAATATAGATCTATCCCACGTTAAACTTTTATAAAAAGCTTTGCTCTAACCTTGGGTGTTAGTATCCAAGTGAAAGATATGAATAGGGTAGGTCTTATTTAGTGACCACAGAAGGAAGATTTCAAATATACAACTACATTAGGTCCTGCTAATTTTATTCCCTCTAAAAGGTGTAATACTTGTAAAGGATAGGTTTTTTTATATTCATTTGATAAATTATGACAATACGACAAAGTTCAAAATAACCTTAGAAAGACAGCCTAAGAATACCATCCAGCACAAAGTGGATACGCTTCCTTAAAAAATCAGTCTGAAAGTGATTGGCTTCTAATAGTGAAAAAAATTGGCTAATCTCTGAATGAAAGTACGAATCATAACTAATTTCTAGATTATGTTGTAACTGAAGTAGCAAAGGGTAATCAGTACAAATATAGTTTTCCAATTAGACAATTACAATTGTCCTTGCTTTTGGAAGCCAGCACAACTGTCATAAAAAGAATTTCAGAAAACCACAGTCCAAAAAATGTAAAATTGCCTCAGGAGAAGAGAAGTGTGCCAGAAATACATTACATTAACTTACAAACGAGTTCCTAGTGATTATAATGAAAACCACTGACTGTTTCTAGCCATCTTACAAGCGATGTAATGCAGCCACCGATGATACAGCCTGGCAGTGACGGTGCACTGCTGAGAGTGAAGCGCTGCTCATGGCTCAGGTGAAGCACTTGCTGGAACAGCTGCCACGTGCCAGTTGCTAACCCATAGCTAACACGGCTGTTAACTTTTCCAGTCTATAGTATTTTTCCCAGATATGGTAAAATGGTTCTGACGAATGCCAGACTGAAATCTCAGAAAAATTCTGTTCTTCTGCGAGACTTACTATTCAAAGTGACATAAAATAACGGAGTTCCTCTGTTTTTGTGTAAATGGCTAAAACCTGTGTCATCAAACTGTTGAGTGAATTTTAAGTACATCCATTTTTAACATTGCATTTATTTTACAATAGCTTTCACAGCGAGCTCACTGACAACACCATATGAAATGGGTTTTTATAATATTCAGAAAAATCAAAAGCCATTCTTCTAGGATGTCGTCTCAGGGCAGAAAGAAATATGACAACTGAATTATAAACCCTTGAGAGTCATTTACAGTAAAAACGCTGATAAAGCAGGAACTGTAATGCTGTAACCAATATTGCTAAAATATAAATATTCTTTCCTGTTTTATTTTGCTTTTTCTCTTCAACAGCTTGTTGTGAGCTTTAACTAGTAAATTTGAAATAAGTCACAATCATCTCTTGCTCTTCCAGAAAGAGAATTCCACAGACACAATGAAAACTTACTAATCAAAACAAAGTTATGAACTGAGAACATAATCTCAAGATTGTCACAAACACTGCTTAACTCTGTTCTGGTAAGATTACGTCTGATTTTAGGCTTGAGCTTTCATTGGGTCTAAACTTTGTTTCATTGAGATGCTCACAGTCTAAAAGCCTGAATTTTCTTCAGCATGAGTTAATAATTATAAAATTATATAATAATAATTATATAAATACATAGAATTATAGAAAATCTATAAGAAGTATGATTTCATAGAATGAATATATAATGTTCAGAATAGTTATAATTACCTGATAGTGAGACTCTGTGTACAGAAGAATAAACTCATAGAAGAAAGGACCAGATTTGATTAATCCTAGTTTATGACAGTTATTATTGTTTTGAGAAGGCCCCAAAACACACTAGATGTTCTAGAAACATGGCTGGAAAGGACATAAGACCTCTGCTTTGGATGGGGTCTGGGTGTGCACAAGTGAGAGCCACATCCTGGGCAGAGGGAATAAGCATAAGAAATCTAACAACCGGGTCTTAAATGTGAGATTTGAAAGATGTGAACTGGTGGCTTGCAGAGATGTTACACCACTTAATTCTGAACAAATGAATACTTAGACGTTCATCTCTGTATATTAGAAAGATGGAGTAGTTGTTTGTCATCCTAAAATAAATTAGTGCCGTTACAGAAACAAGTCTTTCAGTTTCAAGATCACGCAAAAATGGATCTTGAATGTGTTCTCTTAAGAAATATACTTGTTAAGACAGATGAGGCTGAAGTCACAACTTGAACAATAAGTTGCCCAAATACAATAGGCCTGTCTGCCTTAGAGGCCCTTGTGATCTTTTGTCTGAATTTACTGGGTATTCACAGAATTTTCTGGAGGTATGAAGAGTCTACTTATAAAGAGTAAAAGATGCCCAAAAAGGTACCAGAGAAAAAACATTGATGAGCAATTTTGTGTTTATAATATGCCATGAACCAGAAATGTGAAGTGGATGATTTTTACTGGGTGAACACAATGAGGATTACAATATCTACATAGTATATCAACAACATCAGACTCGAGCTATCCCAGGATCCTGGATTCCTTTTTATGTATGAAATCCTACCAAGGGACTGAGTAGATTTTTCCATATTTCAGGGAAAATTCTAATTTGAGGTGGTTATTGGTGATCTAATTTTGAGGTTGCTGGTGCTGCCTTGCCAGCAAATTTACAGAGAATGAATTCTGTAGGGTCTTCATGCTAATAGAGGAGCCCACTACCATTATGCACAGTGTCTTTTCCTGATGCAAATACTCAGATGTGGAAAATACTACAAGGGACAACTGCCTCTGTTGTGGAAAAAAATTCACAATGCCTTGATGTAGAAAGTCTTGAAGTTCCTACAGCTCGTCTCAAAAAACCTGCAATCTAATACTTCAGGCTGGAAAACCACTGCCTGCAGGATGGACAGCATTTTCTCAAAGGATGAGATAATGCAGCTATTGGGATAAAGTGATGGAGAAAATTATGGCTGTGCTGATGAAACTTGGAATACTACAGTTCACCCAAACTGCCTCTGCAGAGACCTGGGAACTGTTAACGGGGATCTGCTGAGCCACTCACCAGGATACTGGGCAGCCTGCCTATTCTGCAGCTACTAGGGAAGTAAAAAGAGTAGAAAGTGCTGAGGGCTTAATGACTGGAGTATTAATCAGTGAAAATAGGTGATGCAGAGAAACTTCTTTGCATATAATTAACTGGCATTCAGGTCACTGTCTCTATGGGATTAGTTTTAGACTCCATTGATGCAGCTGAGCTGGGCATGTTAATTCAGCACAGTTGCATGTAGAGATAGTAGCTCTCAGATGCTGGCTTGAGTCCTGAGATCAGTACAACAGTGTTGGCTATAAATAACACAGCAGGGAATATGCAGGCAATGCTGTTACTCATGTTAATCTATTACAAGTTTGCTTTGGTATCTCTCCCTGACACAGCGTTATGCTGCTTAGACTTACCCTTCATGTGCAAGCAGTGAAGCTCACTGGTTTTCCTGTGCTTAGGCAATATGTAGCTCTGTGGTCACAGCTGTACTCTGGGAGGGGGAAGGACAGATGTGTTGAAGGTGAGCATGCCATGTTCAATATGTCAATTAAAGGAAAATCTTATGCTTCTTGTTGAGGGATAAAAATCCAAAGAAGGAAAGTCTTCGGTTTATTTTGGTTCAGATGATCATATGAAAATAAAGACTGAGTCATGGTTTCACTGAAAGACTGTGGAAGGAAAATGCTGGAAATGAACAACAGAGAGGCACAGAGAACTTTGAAATACTGTAAAAACTTTTTCTCTTGATAGTATTGGAGAAAGAACAGCCAATCTTCAGGTTACAGACACACTGTGTTCTTTCAGACATCTGCCCATGACCTGGAGGAGCCTTGACTGTGCTTGGAGAAATGAACCCTGCAGGGTCTTCTAACAGTGTTCTAACTCCAATGGCAGGTGAGTGACTGAACACAGGGCTAGCAAACACCTACACTGTGCCCCTTATAATTGCCACAATAATAAAACCCTGCTACTGTTCTCAGATTTCTCATAAACTACAAACAAGAAGGT
This sequence comes from Strix aluco, assembly GCF_031877795.1. Lineage (NCBI taxonomy): Eukaryota > Metazoa > Chordata > Aves > Strigiformes > Strigidae > Strix > Strix aluco. Next base: position 124,721,320 of record NC_133931.1, read on the forward strand.
CACAGTGATACCAACAGGGACAATTTCTGAATATCTTTATTTTATTGTCTGTTTTATATTATGTTGTGTCTGATTTGTGGGACTCAGAGTGAGGTAAGTCACAGGTAAGTACATGCATACCCATGTGCCCACATATATCGAAGTTGTTCCTTACAGTTGGTCAAAAATCCCCTGATTTCTATAAAATGTATTATGATAAAATGTAAAAGGCAATACCTTTTCCTAATTTTATGCACAGTGCAAGAAGCGATGAAGGTGGCAACACTAATGTATGAGGAAGAATGAAGCTTTAAAGAATAAGACTGTAATACAAATTAGTTTGATCAGGCACACATATTTCACTAGAATTGTCAAACTAATTTTTTCCCTTCTCAGCCACATGTTAAAAATCACTTACTTCTTCTCAGAAGTCTCTTTGCAGTCAGTAATGTCTTGTGGGAACTGGTGTAATATCAGGGAAGTTTGATGCTTGAGGAAAAGGGGTGGCAGAAGTAGAGAGGTCTGCAGGTTTCCAGGCTGCCTATGAGCTTTGCTGGGAGCAGGTGGAATGCTCCTCAGCTTGGAGGAAATCACAGAGTTGTCTCCTAAGGCTATAGGGTCAGTAACTCTGTGTATGCCTCTTTCTTAATCCATCTGCATATTAAGCTTTTCCTTTTTCATATGAATCTTTTTGAAAGTGTTTCTGATCTATATTTGCATATGGATGACAGATGATGATGCATTAGGTGTTCAAGCTGAACTGAGCATAAAACCATGCTCAAATGAACCAGGGAAATATTACTGTGTCAAAGCCACAGATAATATTCCAGATGCAAAATTTACCCAGCAAGTTGCTGGAAAAGAGCTATCTCTTGAGTCTTGCAGCAATAAGATTAGCATTTAACTAAAACAGCAAAATTTTTCATTGACAAGGAGTACATAAGAAAGTAATAGGCTAGGTCTTTAAAAGGACCTAAAATCTATCTAGCACTGGAAATCAGTTATGCAATGGATTTTGACTAAAACTAAGTTATAACTATTATCTGATAAGTCTATTTAGAAAAAAGAAATGCTTGAACATGTAATTCGCATTGCTTCTCAAGTCACCTGAGACTTAAAGATTAGGAGTATGTTATGCATGCCTTCTGATGATAATATAATGCACATGATGTGCCACATTTGAGTCAGTTGTATCTGGCCATGCTTGAAGAGCTATTTCTAAAGTGTGTTTTATCACTTCCAGTACACAGCATTGCTCTAAGCATTGGTGTGTGATGGCTCAGATGACGGTGTGCTACAAACGGGATTTCCATTATTACAGGTGCCAAATAAGACTTATCTGAAAAGTCTCTGCTTCCTGACTCTGCAAGATTTTCTGTAATAATTACAATAATAGATGCACAGTTTTTGGATTCTTCACAGAGAGAAATGAGAGCACGAGGGGTGTCTCTATTTTCAAATAGAAAGTTTGAAATTTTCTCTATCTTTGACATTTCATTCTGTGAACTCTGATTTAGCAACAGACAGCTCCACTGTCTTGACAACTTGAGTGCTAGAGACAGCAGGTACTTTTTTCCTTATGAGGGACCAAACTTCTGTTTTAAGTATTAGTGAAATTACAGGATGTCAGCAAAATGTATGGAGTTGGGCTGCTCCTCAGATCTTGGCTCTGCAAGTGTACTCCTCTTGCTTTCAATGCCTCTCTGTTCCAAATTCAAAGCAGAAGACCTCAGGACATGGAAAAAGTTAAGTAGGTGTAATTTTTATATGTTCTTCCACTAATGACTCAGTACAATTTTTGTACCATGAAGTTTGCATTGGGTTTTACATTCTTTCCTTGGGCCTGCATATTTCTCTTTTCTATGTGAGATGTTTTGCTTCGTAAACGTATGCTTACTGGAGCTAAAACATATTTAAATTGCTGCAGTGTTGTAAATGAACGACACTTACTTTCTCCTAAATGACTTTTTCACCCTTACATAACAACTACCTGAAAGTCAAAGCTGTGTCTTTTCCCAAGGACATAGTTTCAAATTTACTAGCCAAAGTCGTCACCTGCAATTGTTATACAAGGAAAGGAACTAATGAGATAGGTAGTGCTCATCATTTGATTTCATACTGTGCAACAAGCTTTAAGCACAGGAAACCTATGTCAGATTTATTTCATTGCTTACTCAGATCTTTACTTACAGGATAAAGAGGAATGTCTACAAAGGGATCTTTGAATTCTTACTTTTAATTTCCTGCAAGAAAGTATACCGGAAAGGTTTGTAGCACTCCATGTATTTCATTCTTATATATACCCGAGGGATACTTCTGATCAAAGATGTATCTTAAAAAGAAGGCTAGTGAAGATCCTTTAAATAAATGCAAACTTCCTTGCCCAAGGGCTGGAGAGGAGCAGGACTAAGTCTACAAAGAGGCAACTAGGCAGTATTATTAGTAGAAGTGCCTTGCAGCCAATAAAAATTGTTCCAAAAAGGCCTGTTTCCTCAATGGAAAAGGGCTTTGTTTCAATAATCCAATGCAGAATTTAATAAAGCTTGGGGAAATGTCTTCATTTTCAGATATTGCTGTGACAAACATCACCAGCTAGCATGGTTATAGATGAAGTTTCCTCTGTTCTGTTTTTTAAGACACTGGCAAATTTTGTGGTGTTTGCGAAGTCTCTACTGTGTTAGCTCTTAATAGTATCTGAGAACTGGAAGCTGGTCCTGAGCTTAGCTTCCCAGGAACAGGAATTATCCTGCATGCTGATTGGTTGTCTGATTTCATAATTTATATGTATATATATCATGCTGATATAATAAAATTATTTTCAAATTCAGTGTCATTAATATCCTCTTTCCTTCATGAGAAGCCAATCCATTGCCACTTGACAGGAGGTGGCCTCGTATGAGGTAATAATAACACATACTGTGATCTACCTTGGTATATATCAGTATCTTCTAATAATATAGCCAAAGATTCTCCTTAACAATAATTTTTCCTCATTTATTTCCTTGTAGTTTGAATTGTATAGATACATATCTTAAACTGTTTATTGTCAGAAATTGCATGTGAATGGATTTAGGTACTTTTGAGTAGTCTTGATCCATAAAAGTGGTGTCATTCAGCACTTAAGACAGATGTAAAATGTACAATGTTCCAGAAGAACATACATCAGACACAGGTAGTTGTGTTCTGCTTGAAAAGCAAAACATTACAACAGCACTTTCTTCAAATACTATTTTCATTGACACTTTGTGTGAAGAAGGCCTTTGGCATAGACATTTGATTATTCAAATGAGCATTGAAGCAATGTGTATTAAAAGTTGCAGGTAAGTCCAAAGCCTTGAGTTTTGTTCCTATTTGCTTCATATATAACCCAGTTTCTTCTCATTAGAAAGAGCTTGGGAATCACCAACTTGTCTCCTTGAAGTGGCATTAGGCATTGCTTTGAAGTGAATCTGGAAGCAGATTTTTGGATCATCTGTATAAATGTGACATCACTCCTGGGGGGTCTATTCTGGAGTCAACCAACCAGCCAGCTTCCAACAGAGCAAAGCCCAGGATGGCTGCAGGGACCCCTTCATCTAGGCAGAATGAATGACACCACACCAAGCTGGGCTCACAGGTACCCTGCACAGCTGCCCAGTGCTAGCACAGTTAACTCTCCACCTTTGCATGTCTTCATGCTACACAGTGTGTCAGGACCCAAAAAGGGCCTTAATATTTTATTGCAGAACCATCATTCCTCCCTTGCAACATCAACCAGTAAATGCTAATGACTGAATCTTACCACTAAGGGGATCTTCCTGCTGCTTTGAAGAAAGCAGAACATTAGTATCCATATACACTGAAATGCCCCAAAGACAGAAATGTTTTGCCTCTGTCTGGACCAGATGTCATCCAGTGCTTCTGAACTGATAGAGAGCTGACTGAATGCCCACCCATCTGTCTCATAGTCTTTATAGAGATTAGGTCTCTATGGGATAGACAAAAGAAAATGACTTTTTTTTTTTTCTTCTCCCCCCCTCCCCTGGTTTTCAGCTAATTTTTATGACAGAAAAGCTATAAAGTAGAATGGTTTTCTCTGAATTCTCTGTCGGCAGTGCTAGTCCTAAAGCACTACAAATTTAGTCTTGTCTGGGTATCTTTTTAAAATGAAGTTTCTTGCAACATGTTGGAATGTTCAAGCTGTTTCAATGTTTTGTATGTATATCTTATGAAAACTTTTGAGTTATAGAGGACTGCAGAGACATCCAGAGGCTCCAATTTGGAAGAGCATTTAATGCATTCAGGAAGTCAACAGAGCAAGAGTTTTGGTTCCACTGAAGCTAGGGAACCTGAAGTATACCCTTAAATAAACTCTAGCTTTTGAAATAAAGAATACATCAGATTGCAGATGCAGAGCTGTTAAATTGTCTTGATATACCTTCTGTTTCAGGAGATCATCCTGAAGAATTATTCAATGTTTTCCAGCCAAAACAGTCTCAAATTGAGCAATGCATTATATGTGCAAGGTTTTAGGGTGATAGTATTTTTTAGTAGAAGAATTAGCATAGTTCAGAGCTTGATAGATCCAAAACATAGCCTTTTCCCCCAACTTTATCAGTCAGGTTAATAAAATACACCATTTCTTCCTCTAAACTCTGCCTGTTTCAACATAATAATCCTTGGGTAGGAAATGATAGTTTTTGCAACTTTTTCCTTTTCCATTTAGACAAGACACTGTCTGATATTACAGCAGAAGAATATATGGAGAGAGACCTTGGCATTTACAGAAGCAAGAAAATTCTCAGCTGGACATAACATGAAGGTCACCTGAATGTCCCTTAGCCCTCTTAAATCCCTTGATACACAAAGAGGTGGAGCACCACAGAACAATTATACAAAAGACTGGAGAAAAAAAGAATGAAGTATCTAATTGTATGAAAACATGTTTGTTAGATAAGCACCTCTAGTTTCTTGACCATCAGAGCCTATTTTCCCCTGACATCTCATGCCCTAAATCCTGGGCATGTTCTCACACAGAAGCAGACTTTCTGTGGGCTGTATTTTAAGTGACAGTGAATGGTGCCTTCACATTGCCAACGAGACATATTCAAGACCAGAAGATACCCAAGCTATCACCTAGGTAAAGTAATCTTTAAACTATATGGGCATACATTTTCATTGGTGGGAAGTTATAGGCAATGGTAGAATAATATACCATAGAGAACAGATATTGTGTTTATGCTGTTATCAGAAGACAGTTAAATGAAAAGTCAGAGAATATGTACAAATTCTGTTGGCCTTGCTCCTCTCAGGATCATGGGATATATGATGGAAAAAGAAATATGAACTAAATGGAAAAATATTTTCCCCAAAATTTATGCTGTCAGAATACTTTGTTCATTGTGTATTATTGTTTATTTACTGTTACAGTTTCTAAATATTAGATACTATGCTGCCTCCTTTTACAGTATGGAGATATTGTATCCAGACAATATATAAATTGGGAAGATTATAGTTAGGAACGAAAGGCTAATAAGAACTCTGTTATTCTTCCTCTGCCTTCAGACAGCGGTTGTATAAGGAAATACAGCTTACGTAAAAAAAATGCAAAGAAGTGTTTAAGAGGTAGGGTAATGATTGGTTAACAAGCAGTTAAAGAAACTATAGCAAGGTGCCTATGAACAGATTTCTTTAATTTTTCTACTTTTTAACTAAAGTGCTTTACTTTCCAGATTTGAAAAAAAACATTTTTAGCATCCTCCAATAACTTTTTAAAAATGCACCTCTTACTAATTTAAAATTAAATGAGAAAACAGAAATACTGTCTGTTGGAATGACACACAACAAACCCTTGTGTTTTCATTTAGGGGAACTGATGGGAATAATAATGTTAGCCTTCATGCCACTTTATCTTTAGAGGGAAGGAAAAGAAACATTTTAATAGTGGGTTATGCTGAGTTTCACTAGAAAGAGGTGGGATGAGCCCTGGAAATGCTGAATCCAGTGCCAGGATCTGAGGAAAGGTATGCTGTCACCATCTGACTCCCTCACCTTTTTCTGCTTTGCTCTTCCAAATGATCTCATTACCTGTTTTTCTTCTTCATTTTTTGTTTGTTTGTTTGTTTGGGTTTTTTTATCAACATGGTTTTGATGTTTGTTCACCTTTCTTTCTTTTCCTTCTACTAGAAAACTCTTTTTTCGGTCTCCTGTTCTTTTCCTGAAGTCTTTTTAAGTCCATCTTGATCTTTTTCCCTCTTACTATTTGCACTGGAGCTAGAACTACAGTGCTTGGGAGAGTAGGAGGAGGGATTAGGGAAGTGTGGATAGGGAAAAGAGGCAGGGAAGGCATAAGGGTTTCTAGGAGCTGAGTGAGAGGTACAGCAGGGCTGCAGTGTAAGGGTAAACATCCTGGAGATCAACTCTTGCTCCCAGCAGGGCAGAGGGAAGGGAAAAGGACTAAAAAGCAGCATTTGTAGAAAACCATACAAAGGGATTCTGCAGTTTGAATGATGTTTGCTGATGTAACAGATGAGATCTCTCTTCTGCGTAGGTGAATTGAGCACCCTGCAGCCCTAGCAGCCAGCCTGTGACCCCAGGCAGGCTTTCCTTTGTCTAAAGCTGTTTGTACCACTCTTGGTCACATTTTCTTTGCTAAGAGTTTCTGCTTCTTGCCCCTCTCCAGGGTTGGTGTTTTTATTTTTCCCTGATGCATGGATGCAGCAGGGAGTCTGTGCCATTGTCCACTGCTCGACACCTAGGTGTGAGGAATTGAAGGATGGGTAACCACAGAGCTAAAGATACTCTGTCAGTTTGTGAACATTCAGTGGTGGTGTGATCTCCAGATAATTTAGTGGACAGCCAATATCTCCTTTATGATTTATCATACACGGTTTTTTAGTGAAGTATGGTTACACCGTGGTAAGTCAGGTCCCTGAGATGAGTATAACCATATTCCTTGATCTGAAATCTCTGATCAAGACCATTTCAAACATTCTACACACTCTTCCAAATATACTGAAACATCAATGTTTTTCAGTAATTTCTTCTTTTCCTGTCCCAGAGCAAATAACGTATCAGTTTCATATCAACTTTTTGTCTATGTTAAAATGGAATCCACAACCTATTTCTTTGTTCTTGTTCGTTCATGAACCATTTCCACTACTGCAGTTTTTCTAGAATGCCTGCAATATTTTACATTTTTCCTTTCCTTTGAATTTTCTATGTTGTCTAGATTTTTGTTCATGTGTAGTGTTTAAAAATAGAGGCCTTGTTCAGTATATGTAGTAGACATATAGTCCCAGATACAGTAAAATGATCAAGTTATAAAAGCACCTTTTGTGTATGCTAGAAAGAGATTTGCCTTTTTTGAAGAAGCATTGTGATTTACAGTATCCTTCTAATCCTTCCCTAAAGTAGTTTTTAACTATTTACTTCATATTTTGCATTTTTGCATTCAGCCTTTTCCATTCTTATGTGGTGTACTTCATATGTAAAACATCATATATCGATTTCTTTCTTTCAGATGATTTCTCAAAGTTTTTGAGATAATTTTAAATTTTAAGTCTCTTTTACAGAGAGCTTTCTATTTGGTGTCATCTGTTAATTTTGCCAATATATTCCCTGTATGATTTTTCACCTTAATGAAAATATTGAAGAATTCATGACATAGGACATATCTCTGTAAGAATCCATTTAATCTCTTTTTGGTAGGAAGCAGACTTTGAACTATTCTTTATTCAACCTTCTGTACAGCAGTTGTACCTAGAATATATTTTGATTATGAGGATGTCATGTCGGTCTGTGTCAAAAGCCGTAATAAAATCAAGATATGTCACATTTCATGCTTCCCACTCACCCACTTAGCCAATTATTTTGTCAAAGAGGGAAATTGTATTGCATGAGCACACTTTGTTTTTGACAAATACATGTTAAATTGTTCTTATTACCCTCTTGCTGTTAACGAACTGATAGATTTGATAATTTATTCCACTATCCTTTGGGGTACTAAAGTTAGGTTGAATAGTCACTAATTCCTTAGAGACATCTTTTTCCTCTTTGAGAATGATTTTCTCTTTGACCTTTTCCAGTCCTTTGGGATCTCACTGTCTTCTAAACATCTTCAGAAATCAGTGTGAATCATTCTGAGATTGCTCTGGCTACTGCTGTGAGTACTCAGGGCCACACTTTGTCAGGCCCTGCTGACTTCAGTATCTCTAACACCTCAATAATCTTCCATGCTTCTAGTTTATCTCTCTTTCCCTTGTTACTAATTACACAATAATTTTGGTATGATTTACCAAGTGCTTGAACCAGTAGGTACTTTGCTTTGAAATAGCTGCAGTTCACTGAGTGACTCCCCATAAAGCCTAAGTGTTCACCAGGGATCCACATCTATGGCCACGATTGGAAGCTCTAGGTTAGATCCATGTCCTACTTGCCTTTGCTGTCCTGGGAAGAGAAGTGTCAAGTTTTCCTCTGACATCCACACGTATCTTAGGCTTCAAGACCACTGAGTTCATACAAGGCCTGGTTCAAATCCAGTCTGTCTTATCTCTCAGAAGAGTGATGGAGACTTCAGTTTTACTTTAAAGCAAAGCCAATCCAACAGCTGGCATCCAGAGGTGAAGTCCTGGTGCCCATGCTCTCCCTGGCCCTGAGGCACCTATCACTCCCTTATGAGAGCCAGTGCCATGCCAGGGACACCCTGGGAGTGCACAGGAGGAAGGCAGAAAAGACAGGTCTGAAGAAGGAGTGAGCCTTGTGCTGCTCTACTGGTATGTAGGAAGAGAAAAAGTTAAGCTGTGGTCTCTGCTCCGATGATTATTGCTACTTCTTTTGAACAAAGAACTGTTAAAGTTTAAGAAAGTTGTTTGTGGTAGAAAACATTGGCAAATTTTATTAAAAACTAATTTTCCAAAGAAGATGTGTTACATTTAAAAGAATGTTTTAAATAAATAATTTGGCTATCCAGTAGCAAGTACTCATTGTGTCATATTTGTCATGCATTCTGGCATAACAAATTTAGCATTTAGTGCAAGACACATTGGTTGCTGTCACAGGAGGTAGTGAAATTGATTTAAAAGAGAGACAACATATGGAAAAAGTATAACTTTGGCAAAGAACTAATGCTACAGTAATTAATAAAAGAAGAAAATAATCTTCTTCTACAGAGAAATCTAATACATTTAAAGTACATCCCTGGAGCAGTTTGCTGTGCTTCCAAGCCTAGGTGAATTCTAGGTGCAGTAAACTTCCAGTGTAATTTACTTTATCAGGACTATGGCAAGCAGAAACACATAGCATAGAATGTATAATAAACTAGAACCTTCCTCTCCTGCTGAAATCTGACATTTTGACTTGATGGACGTTTGTACAAAAACGTCTTTACAGAATGGGTTGTTAGGCATTGGAATGGGCTGCCCAGGGAGGTGGTGGAGTCCCCATCCCTGGAGGTGTTTAAGAGTTGAGTTGACATAGCACTTAGGGATATGGTGTAGTTGGGAACTGTCAATGTCAGGTTAATGGTTGGACTGGATGATCTTCAAGGTCTTTTCCAACCTTGATGATTCTGTGATTCTGTGATTTTGTAAAAGTCTTTCTTCCTTTCAAAAGAAAGCAGTATATATACTTAAGCTGGACTGTCAGACTTCCTCCTTGCTGCTGCATCACAGTGAAATAAAATTTTTGATTTCAAGATTGGATGGAATCTAATGGCATGTGTTGACTTCTCTGGCTTGCCTAGAACTAGAGCTGGTGTTGGGAGGCCACTGAAAAATTACTGCTCTTTGATCAGGGAAGGGGAAAAAAACCCAACGTACATGGATTCAATAAAAAGGTGGCTAAAACTTCAGTCTCTAGAAGGTGGGGTGGCTGTTGCAAGTCCACTTAGATGGTTATTCTCAAAGTTATAGCAATGAAAACACAAAGCAAAGACTCTTGAAGAGGTGTGTATTCCCTATTTTTCCAGAAGATAGAGAGGTTAACTCGGTTCTAGAAGAGAAGGAAGCTGACCTGCAAAATCTTTGTTTTTAAGGACTTTTACTCTTTAGAGAACAAGAAAGGGGATAGGATAGGAGTGGATATTTCACTTTGTAAAGCTATGAAGAGTGGGTTTGACATATTGCAAACAAGTGAGAAGTACATCCCTGGAGCAGTTTGCTGGAAGGCAAAAGAGCTCTCTCAGGCAGTAAATAGTTTGTAAAGTGAGAGGCTCAAATAGCCTAATCTGTGCTGATTTCCATGGACAAGCTGCAGTGCCTCCTTCAGAAACCTTTACATCACATTGTGCAAGGTCATGTCATGCATATAGCATCAGCTACAGGTGCACAGAACAAAATGCACCTACAAAGTCATACCAACTGAGGAACGTAGAAAAGGTCATATGCAAAACTATGCAAGTCATCTGTAGCTCCTCAGCTTCACACCACGGATTCCTCTTGAGATTGTTCTGCAGGGAAATGGAAGGTTATTAAAAAAAAGAAGAAACCAAACCAAAAAGCAACAAAAAAATCCTTCTGAGAAGTTAAAAACATAATAAACTTTTTTAAAAGGAGGGTTCTATCTAAGGGATGTGACGTTTTACTGATATGGTTAGACTACCTGTGGGTTTTCTCCTAAAAATACCCGTAGAAATGAGGTGCACAAACCTGGGAGCAACTTATCTCTTCCTGACATAAATGTCCTCTTAATTTTCCAAGCACTCAATTTTTCAACAGTTTCTCTGAAATACTGATAAGATTTTTAAGAAGAGATTGGGGAAGTGAAAAATGATAACTGTATGAAAACGTATTTTCTTTCTGCTTCATAGAAAATAACATAAAGCAATGTAAGAGAGAATTCTTGTTTATTAGACTGTAATAATAAGAATCTGTTCTCTCAGTTTATTAGTCATGTTCCGGCCAGCCTGATAAATAGACATACAACATTTGCACTTTATGCATAGTACTCAGACAAATGAAAATATAATTTATTCTCCTTTATAACATTCATATGAAATATTATTTTTTGAGATTTGAAAACCTGCTAGAATTTTTAAATGATTTTATTTATAGAGTGTTGTTTTGCTTGTTTCCCACTTTGTAATAACAGAATAGTGACTTCATCCTCCAAACAATATTTCTTTTGACTTAAGCATTTTTAGAAGCAAAGATCTCATCAAGCTTCTTGCAAAAACAAATAAGCCATCAGGAGCTCAAAAGAACTTGGTTGTTTCTAGCTGCCCAGTATTAAAAAGCAAAACCCGCAGACAGCCCTGCTCTGCATAGCAAACAGTCAGTCTAGCAGGAATAACCACTAACTAATACGTAAGAGCACAGAGAAGGACCCAGTATAATGGAAATGAAGGGATTTTAATACATGTCTGCTAAAACATGCATATCAGTTTGTACCAATCACATCTCATTGATGCCTTAAAGCATAAACTGGCAACAGAGAGTGGAATCAAGTTTGTAAAGACTTGGTATTTACATCTTCTTGCTTTTCAAGAGAGAGATGCAACATACAGCTGGGCACAGACCAAAGAATGACTGACCTCTTTTGTATATACTGTCCTTAAATATCTGCTAGCAGAGTAAGACAAATCTGGGTGAACTCTCACCAGAATGAAGAAATCGAATTACTAGCAGGGAGCCTTAATAACAATATATTTTCCTCATTATTAATAGTTAGTATTTTTTTCCCCTCTCAGAATCAAAAGCTCGGAATGAGACACCACAGATGCTCTTTTAAACATCTCTCAGAGGACCATTTCCATGCCAGTCAGATGATGGAGTCTGTTCAAGGGTGCTGTACCTAGAGTCATGACAGTGTTACAGCTGAAAGTTGCTGGAAAGCTCAACTTGTTGCCACGACTTCCTACTGCTACAAACTGCCAGAACATCCAGGGTAAGGAGAAGATTGTTGAGGAGTTACGCTGGCCATGTAGGAATATAACTGAACAGAACAACATGAGAAAGATCTTTGGTTTGATCCACAAACACTGCTCTTTTAGTAGGTATGTAATAGGGGGTATGTGTGTAAATAATGCAAAAGTGTATTTCATATAACCACAGCTAACTTGCAGGCTTGAAGACAGTGGAAAAGCACACATTATTAGGAAGATTTCCTCTGGCAGATAATTCAGATTCATTTTTTGCATCTGGGTTTGGAGGAAATGTTCCTGCCCTTTGTGCAGCCCAGCGATAACTGCAAAGCATTCTGAATATTTGGCTATGCACAGCAATATTTTGTGTCATAAATCATGGATCACATTAGCCAGGCCATCCATAAACTTACTAAGTAATGATAAATGGAAAGTCAAGTTTGGCTTTCAGTTGCGCTGGTGTAAATCTGTAGTAGCTTTAAAATCTACAGAACACTCAGTTTTAGAAGAAACTTTATTTTCAATATTCTCAGACCTGAAAATCGAAGGGCCACTTTCAGATCACTTAAGAGCAGCATATCAATTAAGATAAAAGTTTAAGAAATCCAGAGACTTTGTAAAAAAACCCCATTTTCTAAATTTGATTGTTCCAATAAATGTTGTCATAGTTAAATAAAGAGTGACAAATGTTCTGATTAACAAATCTGAAATCTGAAGAGGCCACAGAAGGCAATAAACAGAAGCAGCATAGGAATTACATTCTTTTGGATGCATTCTGAGCTCAGGTTATGTGGATATACCTCCTCGTGTCCCTGCTCAGGGCAGCAGGAAGGCTCTGGTTCATTTTTCAGCTGTGTTGCATCCTGTGAGCAGAAGAAAATTCTTCCTGACTTCAGCTGGGAGGATGTAGTAGTTAATGCTCCAGACTCTACCTGAAGACCCAGTTCTGGTTAAGCATTTCTCCTTGTTCCTATAGTAATAGGTCTGGTTGTTGCTCTTTAATTAATGGGAATCTGCTTATTATGCTGCTAGCTGGCAGTTGTTGAAGATGTGGAGACTAAGGATGACTAAAATGAGATGGAGAAGAAGGTGGTATTGTTCTAGGTAAACAGGAAATAGAACAAAGACAATACCTCCCTCATCCCTCAGTCCTGAGATGCCAGAATTGTGGCAGCTTTTGCCATTGTGCTCTGTGAGAGGGCAGGAGGGCCAGAACTCTATCTGATGTTTTTCCAGGCGCAGGTCTAAGTTGTCAGGATCTGAGGTTTCAAGAATTATGTCTTAGGTTATACCTCCATTGACAGAGGTTTCCTTGTGAGGGTCTGTACACATGGGTCTTGGAGGCCTTTGTGCATGGAAACACATATGCTCAGAGGAGTAATTTGGAGTTCATCTGAATGAACGAGAAGTACAACTGGCAAAACACCAGTGGGACAGAAAAGGAGTAGCAGTTGGACATCAAATGTATCAGATGTTACTTTGATGTAAAACAAGTCTGTGCAGAGATATGCATGATGACTTTGTAGTGCTTTTGGTATGAATGTGGAACATGGGTGTCTAAACTCCCTTCAATTGTGGATTATTGACTCTGTTGACTAATTCATGAGGGACTGACAGTGCAAAGATGCAGGTGCCTATAACTACCTCTTTACTAAGAGGTCTACAAGGTCTGCTCTAATACTGCACAGTTTTGAGAGAAGAGTAGACATTGGACTATCCTGATTTAATACATCTTCTAAGATCACGTGCATGCTTCCTTTAGTGTGTGAATATCTCTAAGAGGCAGTGCCTCCATATTGGTCTGTGTATCAGGTAGGGGTGAAATTGTCCAACTCCAGGTGTAAGCAGCAAAGCTGCTTGACTTAAGGGGTACTTGGCTCCGGAGCAGGGGAGAAGTAGAGAGGTATTTAAGTTAGGCCTGCTGCTAATCTGTATCAACAAAAAATCACTGCAAGGTATTTTTATTATTCGCTTGCTTTTTGCTAATGCTTCACTAGTCAGAAAAAAAACAGTGCTATTTTGAAGGTTTAAATTTCTTTGCATCTGTTCTGCAGCCTCACAAGTAGTGAGGAGCACATGCTTAGAATATTATCAGTCCAGGTGTTGTATACATTCATCTAATTGAAGCCCACCTCATTGCCTGAATGAATTCCTATTAACTAGAGTTGGTTGAACTGTTACCACTGTTTGTTTCCTCTCCTGCCACTAGATTAAATGGAAAAAGAACAATCTCTCAGATAGTCAGTCACCTAGAACTTTTTATGTTGGAATTGAGCAGCAATGCAGCCTGTCAGTTGTTACCCGATTCCTTGTGTGAACTGATAGTAGTAGTAGTAGTAATAATAATAATAATAATAATAATAATAATAAAGATACTCAACATTTACATCCTCATAACACTTGTCCTCTACAGAGCCCAAACCACTCATCATCTCCAATTTGGTCAGCTGCAAATGAAAGATTAATGATTTGATCAAGGCAACATGAGTAATCACATAATTTTTTCCCCTGCATTTTCAGTATTACAATTAATCATCTGACATACTGCCTTTTTTAGATGATACGAGAAGTCTATTCAATTTGATTCTAGCATAGTGATACAAAGTAATATTTGGCCAAAATGTTCAAGTTCAAAGCAAAAGCCACAAACTTTCAGACACATCTACATTGTGTATTCTGACTGTAAAATAACAGGAACATCCCAGATGTTTTTGATAATGTGTGGGGAGCAAACTGAGCAGGCACATTCAAGAGAAAAACTGAAAGCCTTTATGAAGCTAAGAGTATATGAGATTTAGAAAACTTGTATTGGATCTCTACATTTGAACAAAATGTTTTGATCCTGCAGAATTTGAATTCTGCTGGCAGTACTCTCAGAGCTTCATAAAAATACATGTTGTCGTATCAGAAAAATATCTGACCCAGATATCTGAATTTATAAGTGTTTATTAAATCAGAACCAGAGAAACATTCACACGGAACCACATGGTGACAGTTATTTGCAGCAGAAAAGGAAAATGAGTTGAAATACTCAGAAAAGGAAAAAGCTGAGCCAGAAAGGGGAATAGAGAAATGAAATAATAGAACAGTAATGAGTGGCTGTAACACAGGTGGGTTATGAGATCAGCTTTGACTGGTCTTATAAGGTATACAAAAACGTCCTTTCCTCCAGCTTTTTCCTGTTCAAACTTATTCATCACACTATTTCTATTTTTCTGGTCTCAGATAAATTTCATCTAAAGACTGCTTCAAAAGATTTGTAGGAATCCCCTCTGGTGAGGTCTTGAAACATGTATGTTTTTTTTCCTGGAAAAGGCTATTCTGCCCTGCTGGCAGGTCTGCCTTCTTTCCTGAGGCTCTATTTCTCTGATACAGGAACTCATTTGCCAGAAATTATCAAGGGTAGTGTGACCTGTTTTTAGCTGCCAAGTAAGCCTTTTTACTACATGGGCTAATGCAGGTCCATTCCAAAGGGATAGGCAATATGTTATGACATCCCTGTGTTGTGTACATTCTCTAGGAGCATCAAACTCACATGTAAGCCTGTTCTAGTGTAACACATTTTTCATCTTTTTAATTAATTGAATCCTTCCTGCCATTATTTTGCTAAATACGTCCTTTCTTAGCTTCTCATACATGTATTTTGAATTGAGGGTACTAGTTTGTAAAGCTTGTTAGCTGATGATCAGTGATTCTGTTCTTTTCCCTGGTGCTTTCCAATTAGGTAATTTTCTCAATCTTCTTTGAACTTCCTCTTTTGCGATTTGCAGTTCACTTTGATGAATCACATCACTCCATTCACGTGTTCTATTTTCAATCTACTTTGCCAAAGGGTTATATGATGCCTCCCATTCCCATTGTTCTTTCCAGAAATCCGTCATGCTTAGTTCATTTGTCACTGTATTCTTCTCATCTCTCTGCCTGACAGTTTGAAAGATTTCCTCTGGTCATCTCCACTTTGCTGATAATGGTGTTGTTTGTGTGTATTCCGTTAGTTCTCTTGTCTATATCAGTAAGTTCTTCTTCAATTCCACTTCAACTTCTGCAGTGTTATGATATGAGATTAAGATTTTTTTTCTCTCTCTGTGATTGCATTAGTATTGATCCACTTTTCAATTTCCCCTTATTCATGTCACCCCAAGTAAAGCTGCTGTCATTACAATGTTCCTGTAGACACAGTGGGACAAGTAAAGGGTGGATAGGAAATGGAGCCATGCCTATAAATCAGTAAGTGTAATTTTATACACAAAGATTTGAAAATGTAGACCGTGCAGCACCATGCCTATTTAGATCTGCTTCTTATGGCTACGTCTTTTAAAGTAACACTGTACTATAGGAATCTTTCCTGATTCTTTATCAATTCCCTCAGGAATTTTCATCCCCTCCCAGGTGGAATACTTACTGTATAAATGTATATATAATGCTATATTTCACACTAAAAGTGAGTAATTTAGACACAAAATTCTACAGTATGTTTTGCTGGGACTGTTTAGTTTGAAGAAGAGAAGGCTGAGGGGAGACCTCATCACTCTCTACACCTACCTGAAAGGACATTGTAGAGAGGTTGGTGCTGGTCTCTTCTCACAGGTGATTAGTGACAGAACAAGAAGGAATGACTTTAAACTGCAATAGGGGAGGTTCAGCCTGGACATTAGGAAAAAATTTTTCACAGAAGGAGTGGTCAGACAGTGGAATAGGCTGCCCAGGGAGGTGGTGGAGTCACCATCCCTGGATGTGTTTAAGGGTCATTTAGATGAGATGTTGGGGGATATGGTGTAGGGTAGAACTTTGTAGAGTCAGGCTGATGGTTGGACTCGCTGATCCCAAGGGTCTTTTCCAACCTGAATGATTCTGTGATTCTGTGATTTCTCTCTCTGTCTCTCCCCTGCTATCCTAATGGATGAAATAGGAAATAAACATGGCAGAATTCCTATGGCTTTTCCTTCATGAGTTCTGTGTCAGCTGGAAGCTGAGGTTTCTCAGCGTGAACATTATCATCCTGTCTGAAGAAAAGTTTTAGAATTTGAAGAATAAATGATGTAGTGTTTGGGTTTCCCCTCTTCTGGACATCAGAAGACCTTTTTTATTTGGAAAAATCAGTATTTTCATTGTGCTTTGTTTCTGAACTAGATAATAAAACTTAGAAACTATTGTAGTGAGTGACTGACCATGTGGTTTATGACAGGGTTGCCAACATTATGGTCTATCACATGTCAGGGAACCAGTTATACTAAATCTACTTATTTGTGGTAAATCAGTCAGAGAGAGAACTGTGTGAGTTCTTTTAACACTGTGAGTTTCTATGCTTTTTGATAAGTGCTACCCCTATCTGCATGATGATAAAGGACCTATTTTACTTTTAAGTGGTCACTCACAACTCACCGTAAGTAAAATGTGTTTTCTGAGACCTGTGCCTTGATAGAAAGCATGGGAGCATGTTCTTCCTGTGAAAAAAGTAGTTGACTTGCATGCGACATAAAGACACTAATTTAAATTTTAAATCTGCTTACTGGAGTGAAGAATGGGTTTTGAAGCTACAGTTTCATAATTTGGATCTAGCTAGAGCATCTGTTCTTTTGCAGATAAAGTGCAAGTGTAGTCTGAATCAAATTACATGAAACATTATTTTATCTCTGTGTTGTTGGTATCCTTGCACTTATCCTCATCACTTTTGTCTAAACTTTTAAACATTGGAAGTGACTTGGTGAGAAATATTTTATTCCCAGTTTAGTATTTAATTTATTGTCTACCATTTATTTTACATTCTTTCTTCTTCCCATTGTTATGCTATCTTTGTCAGCTCTTTTGAAAGCGTATATTGTGAAACACATAATTAAATAGAATAATTCTACAAAGTACCAACCCTTCAGAAGAAAACTCTGTTAACACACTCTTATTTTCCCTCCTTCTGTACTGCTTTCTTCCTCTATGCATTAACTCTGTACATGGAGGCATACAAAAGTCATAGCAGTTGCTGCATTTAAAACTTCTACTTTATGGAACCTAAGAAGCACTGCATATAAGAAAAGAGCACATCCACATCACAGTAATTCTTTGATCTTGTAGGGTCAGTACAAACCTCTCCTATGAATTCTTGTCCATTACAATTAAGGAGTGCCAAAATCTTTCTCTCGTGTGCTCTCTAAACACCCTTTCTCTTAGGCTAGGAATCTTTGCTGCATAAATACAGATTGGTTAGTGGTGTCTAGACTAGCTTTAATACTGCACAGCTGCTAGCAATGAAGTAAAACTTTGGCAGCACCCTTGTCAGTCCCCTTATTATGTTCTCAGGGATTTTAACCACCAAACTGATTATTTTTGGGTAGATAAAGTAACAGAATTTAGCTAAATCTTTTATAGTCACTGGGTATGCCCACTGGTTTCAAAAGCTTAGTATGAATAGTTCCACACATAAAATATCAAGCTGAATAGCAGTCAGCCATGGGAAGCAAACTACAGCTGGATAGTTTAGTGGGTAATATACTTGTGAAGAGCTTAGAGCTAGTCTTGGCTGTGCAGTTATTTCTTAAATTTCTTTAAGAAACAGAGTAAACTTTCTCTCTGGCTCAGTTCTTTCAGTGTAAAATGGGATTTCTAGTGCTTCCTGATCGTGTGTGTGTGTGTGTGTACTACACATGCTCACATATGTGTACACGAGGACATGTCCATCATTGTTACTGTTGTGAAGAGGATGGTAAAGCTCTTAAATATTTAACACCCCTGAATAAAAGTGGGATTAATCTCACACAGTGACAGTCTTCTAAAAATTTAGACATCTAGGATCTCCCAATAATTGAGAGTGAAAGCCTCCATCTTGCCTGCCTTGGACACCTATCAACAGATGGAATGAATCACTGCTCTGAAGGTGCATATGTCTCCCCAGAGATGACAGAGGTTACCAGATTAAACTATAATTCCTACTTTTAGAGGCTATATTTGATTGAGGTTCATATTCTAAATTGAAATCTCTATTATGACTGTAAGTAGAAAATACTGTTTATTACCTTAGAATGAACCTGGCATGATTGGAGATGATGATATACCAGGAAACAGTCCCATCAGAAACTTCTAAATGCATAGATTTTCTAAACTTGGAGAGAAAAAAAAAGTATCTTTAGAAACTGAAGTTAAAGGAAAAGAAAATAACTGAGTGAAGTTCATTTTTATTTCTGTTCTTGGTCTTTCTGTGTTTTCATGCTTTCTGGGATGTGATAGCATTCCAGAGAAATCTTGCCAAATATTTTATTATTGACAGCATTTAAATTCAGGGTGATGAAATCTCTAAGTATCCTGCCAAATCTAGGAGAGGAGGCAAGTCTGTTCTCCACATCATTTTATCTTCTTTTCCCTAAGGGTTTCCAGCTACAAAAATTCCTGAGAGATCTGCAGCAACTGCTGGTGACATCTGGGGGACAAAAATGTTCAGATGGAGAAGCTTGAAGCATAAAGAAACTGCTAGCCAGATTTGGTGTTGACTCCTCTTTCCTACCTGTTAGCTTTGGTGTGCATTGTGTGTTATTACCGCTTCTACACAGCATCAATAGGAAATCCTGACCACTATGAGTCTGAAGTAGCCATTACTGAGTAGCTGTGAATGTAAAATGAGTATCAGTCACATTATACTACTTTAAATACCTACTTCTATGTAACAGAGAGTATGGAGAAGCTGTGGCTCCACCTCAGGTTACCACTCGAATCTTCAAGCACACATTTATTCAGCAAAAGCATGGCTAAAATTTTGCAAACCAAATGTGGCATGTAGACACTCATCTTTCACTCAGATTAGAGAAAATCCTTTGCATTACTGTCAGCTTTTTGCTTCTTTATGTGTTACTCTGGAGAGCTAAAAGCTGTTAGGTGAATAGTTAGGGGCATATTTTGACTAAGATATGCAAGAACAGAGCTTCAGCTTTTTCAAAATCTTGCATTGGTGCTCAGCACAGTCTCTGAACATGCTTGGAAATCTGAATAAAATGCATAAACAATAGGTAATGCAAAAGGAAAAGGCTTTGTGACTAACTTGATTCCAAGTTGTGTCTGCAATTGTGGCACTATTTGTCAATTTAAATGATGGTTTTGTCACTTAAAACTAAATGTATAGAGAAAGCTACTTGGTTCAGTCCTGCATATGCTAAAGTCTTGACTATGAAATAATTGAAAAATATTCTGTCCACATGTGCTGAATTGTATTCTCTTTAAAAGTTTACTTTCTTAAAGGTTATTCACTATTGCCTGCACTGGATAAATAACAGACTATGAGGATTCATTTATCATAAGAAAAGGCATTGTGTGAAAGAACAGGGTGGCAGCATTCCCTTTCAAAACGTGCTGTGACACCTTGTTTCTATGTAAATTATTGGTAGGGTATCTGAGAAAAGAAACTGTAATGATGAGAGATCCAAAGAGACAAAGAGACTGACTTTGTAGAGAAGATGAAGAGCCACGCATACATATGTGTCCTGGTTTCGGCTGGGATAAAGTTAATTTTCTTGAGCTGGGAGAGAGCATAGATGGAGTGCCTGACCTGGATTTAGGCCAGAATAGAGTTAACTTTCTTTGAGCTGGGAGGAGGAACAGCTGGAGTGCTGGGCCCGGACTGGCCATTGGAGCATTCCATATCATGTGACGTTATGCTCGGTATATAAAGGAGGTGGGTTCTCTCTCACTTCAGGTCCTTCTGCACGGCGGGATCTTCATTGTGCATTACCCATTTGGACTTTTCATTATTGTTTTGTTACATTGGAATCACTAAACTTTTAAAATTTTTTTATTTTAACCTTCAAGTTTCTTTTTCCTTTTTCTCCCTCCCCTGTTTCCTTGGACGGGGTGAGCGACAAGATGCGTGGTGGTTGGCTGCCGGCTGTGTTCAAACCATGACAATATGGTAGCTTGGACAAGTGATTAATGGCTACCGGAACTATGACAGAGGTCTTCCAATATTTAATGGACACGAACACAGAGAAGTGACAGAACTTTTTAGCATAAGAAAAGGATAAATCTTTTGGGATAGGAAACTGTTGTGTAGGAGCTAGTCTATTAGCTCTGTTGAAATAATCACTGCCAGTATAGCATTGTCCTAGTTTTGGTTTGTAATTTTTACATGACTGCTAGAAATTTGCTTTAATAACAATAAGGAGAAATAAGCCAAAGTAACAAGGAAAGCAAATCTCCATTTTGAGAGGAAAATCTTCCTGACTTTGTGGAGCTCTAGAACTTTCTGAAATGTAGTAAAACCATGTCTCTTGGGACCTTAGTAGGAGAATGGGAAAGACACAGCAAATGCATAATAGCAAGCACTTTTAGACTGACAAAGAGGAAAATTAGATTTGCTAGGGTTTATCCATTTTAAATTTCAATGATAATCAAAGCCTTTAACTTTTTAAAAGCACATTTCCCTTTGGTGCATCTATAATTCAGAAGAGACTCGAAAAGTCAAGCAAAAGAAATAAGAAAGAGGTCCTACGGTGTTGAGGCACCTCTCCTGCTTCTCTTTCTTCTTCTGAGAACTGTGCCCCAGAGGGAGCAATGGAGTGAGTATCATTTAAATTCATTCTGGAATATAAACATCTTCACCAGGACTGGCATGTACTTACGTTGCTTTACCTACCAGCATAGGATGGCAAACTTCAGCAATTTTTCTCATCCACTTAAACATTTGCAGCATGACTGGGACCAGTGAGACATAAGACGCAGCATGTCGGAAGCTCACTCCTAGGAAGCGTGGTGCAGTTGCTGATGCCACCAAGACTGGGAAGGGCACCCAGAGGGTGATGCCAGGGTGCTTGGGCCATGCATACTGGTACTTTCCTTTTTGCCTGGGGAAGTAATCTACCTCCCCCATCTATCTTCCCGACTGCAGAGACATGTTCAACTCCTGCCCGTTGATAAGAAGCATGTTCGGTTTATTGTCCTGCTCTGACTGTGGTGATCAAGTACAGGGCTGCTTGACAGGTGCCCCTGAACAGCACCGGTTGCATACCTTATTACCCCTTTTTTGTTCTTTCTTTCTCCACTCTTGCACCTTACAGTTCTCTGGCCCAGTTTTCTCTCAGATAGACAACCAATCCCTGACTACTTTTTCCCCATTTGTGTCAGTTTTGGGATGTTCATACCCATTTTTGGTATTTCTGTTACCATTGCTTAGGTAATCTTAACCTTATATGGTATTATTGATCTGGTCATCCAGGCACTGTTGACCTTGCAAGACTTGACTACCCCAGAAGCTGCCTGCGCTCCTCTCTAGTTATCTGTGAAGTTCATCCATCTCACACATAACTTTTCCTTAAGCACCCGTGAATTTCAGACCTCTCCTACAGTGCGCTCTGTAACTTTTGACAGCATCTCAGTTATATGTCACATCCAAGGACTTGTAATGGCTAGTTCATCTGGTGGGTTTTTTTGTGCCCTGTCCAGCTTAGCCTCACCAGGGCTCAGTCCAGTAGCCCTGGCACCTGCCTACAGCCCACTTTGTCTGTGCTCTCTCTGTCTTTCTCTTATTTAATTCTGCTTGGCATATTTTACTCTTTATGAGGTTTGTTTCCTTCCCTACTTTTCAGTTTCCTTCCACTTTGAAAAAAAAAATTTCCATAAATAACCATAAATAAAACTTCAAAAGAGCAATGTGTTGTGGTCTTAACCTTTATCTGGCTATAACCACTGAAAGAAAGAGTGAGTCAAGAGTTTGGAGTGCCCTGCATGAGCTCTGATGTCACATGTGATTTCATATTACAGTATGATGAAGGAAATTGGGTCACAGCTTGAATTTCCTTGTCTTGGTGAAGAAATCTATGACCCCTGAA
The DNA here is from genome assembly GCF_031877795.1 of Strix aluco. Taxonomy (NCBI): domain Eukaryota; kingdom Metazoa; phylum Chordata; class Aves; order Strigiformes; family Strigidae; genus Strix; species Strix aluco. Next base: position 124,743,937 of record NC_133931.1, read on the forward strand.
CTATTACATTGTTACCGTGACTCATCCAGCTAGAAGGGTCCCAGCTCTAAAAGATGAAACGTAGAACCAGATCCCTGATGTTTGTAAGTACAGAAGGATTGAGGGTTTCGGATATTTGGATTAATAAAATTGCTAATATGTATATAACATAGATCAATGTGTTTAATACATTACCAGTGTCCTTATTATCTTACAGATGTGTTTCTGAGTTGCCTTCTGGAGGACTCATGATAGATTAGTCTACTCTTAAATTCCCAAAAAAGCCTGCAGCTCCTTAGGTCTCCTGAAATAAAAGTTTCTATCACTCTTAAAACATGAGTCCAGTGCTTGAGTTCTTGCCCCTGAAAAACTGGGTCTGCACTCAGTCATAAGTTATTGTTTCATAGACCATCACATAGGTTAAAAATCAGCCCAGTTTTTGTCAGAAGAATCTCTAAGCCTTTTAATGCTCATAAGAATATCTCAGGGAGACATTTAAGTGCCTGCACATATCTCTCCTTTCCCTCTCCCTAAAGAAAAGGAATGTCACAGTCAGTGAGAGTTAATGCTTGCAAATTGCACTATTTCATACAATTTCTATCAGTATTGCCAAATGTATTTTAAATTTTAAAGCTTTCTTTTAGAAAATACCCCCCCTCCCCTTGTTTTCTCTTATTAAAAAAATATAATTAACTAGTATATGTGCGTGTGTGTGCATGCCACCTTCTATTCAACAAAAACCTGCCATCAGGACAACCTAGCCATTTACTGAGCAGACGTAAGATGGATTTTAACCTTATCATTTAGATATCATTTGCCAGTTGGGTGTGTTTAACACACACTGTATGTTGAGGACAAATTTGGCACTGTTTTTTGACCTCAACTGCAAAAAGACTTTCTGCAATAGAGCTGACTTCCAATTTATATAATACTGATGTTATCCTTATGACAAAAATCCCAGTGCACTAGAAATGACTGGTGTTCCATTTCTGCTTTCCACCCCACATATTTTCTCCAATTCTTATAATTGCTGATTGTTGCTGTTCAATGTTTTCTGTACTTTCCAGAGGATCTCTTTCTTTGCTGTTGCCACATCTGGTCTTTTTAATATATTCCAATTTCTTTAATAGTAAAGTTAGAAAAATTTGGTAACACTTTTTCATTTCTTACTTTCTACATATTTGTGTCTTATGAAGATAACATTCCTTTCTTACTTCCTGCAAATTACTGACAACTTTCTAATGTAGTAATTTATACTAATCTCAAGACAGTTAGATGTATCAACTGAAATGTGATTTACAGTTAATGAGGCCAGGTCACACATTTTATTGTTTGAATTTGCATTTTCCCTATCATCTGTCTTCTCTCTTTGCACTAACATATCTTATGCAAATGACCTATTTTGAACAGTCATAGTTAAAACTTCAAGCTGTTCTGTCCCTCCTTTGTCAGGTCACTTTCGCTTGTAATTTTCAATTTTAATCAATGAGATTCTGTAAAAGATACTCCATGTGGGTTTTTTTCACCTCTTTCTGCTTGGGTATCTCTTCCTGTTGTCTAATGACTTATTGTCAGAAGTAGTATATTCCTGATAGTTTTGGTTTTGATCCAGTAAGTCCATCTCTCATAGTTTCCTGTCATTACTCATTGTGTTCCCCGACATCCTTCACTGATCTCATCTTTTCTTCTGTACACTTCATGCCAACATAAAGTCACTTCAGGTCAGAGTTCATACAGTGCTAACTTCCTCCTGCTGCTCCTGTCAGATTCCCTTAAATCCACTTTTCATCAAGGCACTAATGCCAGGCATATGATCTAATTGGGTGGTATGTTGCAGCTCCTCAAGTAAGCCTAAGCATTACTCAATTTCCCTTAAAAATACTCTTTGTTTTCTTTGTTTCCTCATCATAATTCTCTTCTCTTGAACTCCTGTATAAAGCTGTTTATATCACAGCCCATGCATCTTCCCTGTGGCATTTGTGCAATTCCTTTCAGTATCACAGACACTGTTAATTTAAATATTATCTTTCAAATCTTAGAAAGTTTTAACTGAGGAATTAATATCAAGGAAAACCTGTGAATTTTCATGTGGAGCATATGAAAATAAATAAAGCATATTCATATAAAGCATATGGAAATTGTTCTTTTCTTTTAGTTTTCCAGTAGCATTTCCTATACATTTCAATATCTGCAACTTAAAAAAACCCCAAGAAGATAAGCAAGAGCCAGTTAGGCCTTTCCTAAACTCTTTCCTTCTGTTGTCAATACATTCTTTTCTCCATGCAGCCTATTTTAAATTCTAATAACAGATACAATTAAAAGATTCGAACATATTATTGCAAATTTCTGTCAGCGTGATACGATTGTATACTGCAGTATAATTTACTCAACTAAATCGCAGGCTTTTCCTCATTTGTTAGGCAAAGCTTTCCTCTCCATGTCACTTGTGTCTGCTATCCTACGCTCTTTACAACCTGAAACTGTGGCATCCTTCTTGTTCTTGAGGAATCCTACCATTATTTTCAACGTTTGACAATATTTTTGCTATTAATACAGTTAATGAAGTTAATCTACACCCAAATCTTGGGAAAACAGTATATAGACTTTATATTTTAGCTGGAACATTATACTTTGTAACAATATTTTTTCATTAACAAAATTTTTCTTGAGACCATTCTGTTAAATGCATCTTTTCCTGACTCTTTGCACACATTTTCTGTACAGGAGATTTATGTTTGCAAAATCCTTAACTTATGGTTTTAGATTCCCTTCACTCATTAGGGTGAACATCTTCATCTAAGATCTGCACTTTATTTTGAGTAACCACACCATGTTATTCACACTTTGTTTTTAATATCCACTTCTCAAGGAAGTCTTTGTTTTCCTTCAATCAAGAAATCAAGCATACTTTTTCTTCAGTAGTTGTTGTATTCTTCTTATCTTTGTTTCAATCATCTGCCTGATTTCCTCTTTTCATTTACGAACAGCTTTTTTGGTGGAATCATCAACATTATAAGCAAAGTCAGTATCAATCTGGAACGTTGTCCCATATTTAAGCTACAATAAATATTACTGACTTTAAGTATGCCCTTCTTCAGAATAAATTCCATTCTTTAAATTTGATTTTGAGATGAAAGCTCTGTGGTAAGAAAACCATAAATCAATTTTGAATTGGGAATGATAAGGACTCCCCAAACTGATTACCAAGTAATGATTTATCCAAGTTTATACAGAAAGTGCCTTCTGTCATTGTTTGTGAACACAATAAATATACATCAAAGGTGAATTTTTTCTATTGGTACTGTTTAAAAGAAGACACACACAAAAAAAAAAAAAATTCAAGGATTTCTTTCTTCAAGTAAAGGTATATGAGAGCCTTGCAGGCTCTGGGTGTTGGAAAGATTTGCTCCTCTGCCAGACTCACAATTGCCAAAGAAAAGGATGGGTTGCCATCCTACTGTGTTAGTACAGAAAACACCTACATGACCTGCTAGCATGCCTGACTGCTTTTGCTTACTGAAAAAAGTAGTCTGGCAAGAAGCCCTAGATAAAGTTACCATCTGCTGGGCCTTTGCATTTTCTCAACAAGTCTCCTGTCCTCCATAGCTAAGTCTCTGTAGAGAAATCAGCATTGGACAACGCCATGCTTTGGCTTTCTGTGTTGGTGTTGCAAAATGGGACCACTGACAACAAGGAAAGGAATTGGGATTTTGGCAACTACGTAGGAGCGCATGATGCTTGGCACTGAAGGATGTGATGAGGAGCACATAATTCAACAGAAAACCTCTTAGTAATGTAATAATTGGCCCAGAATCTGCTGACTGCTTGTTAATTATTGAACAATCCCAAACTGTCTGACCAAAAACCTACCCTATGTCTCCTCAGCTGCTTGCCCCAGATGACTAATAGCATCTGTTTTTGAAAGGGGTCCAGGAATGTCTTTGTAGTGCCTTTACTTTTCCAAAGCTCTAGCCAAGTGTCTATGTACCAAGAACCCTGAAACTCTGAGCCAAAACCTCTCCCTCCTGGTACTTCTTCCATAAACAAGTTCTCTGTTAGTTTCAAATAGAGCTGACACTGAAATATGCCAAAAAAGAAGCTTGAACAGAAGGATTCTTTGATTAGAAATTTCTCAACATCTTAAAAAAATATGGCTTCTTTGTTGTTACCATTAGTGAAAGTAACATAGAGAGGAAGGGGAAAATACAGACCATGAACTCCTTAGACAAGCAACAGGAACTAATAATCTCTAAATTCAGCTGTGAATAACAATAAAAAGGGTGTTTTGTACACAAGGTATCTGTTCCTGTATCTCTCTAAGTTTCCAGAGGAATCTGGGGAACAGAAGCTAGATATTATCTTCTGACCTAAATTTTTAAATGTGACACCTCTAAAAATTTCTTTTTAAAATGCTTTTCTTTAGAAATTTGTACTTACTTTTGGCAAATAAGAAAAAAGTGGTTAGTTTTACAAAATCAGCTACAACTGAAAGGGAAGCCACAACATAAGTTCATTTTCTGAGCAGGTATCTGTCTTATTTCTGTCATACTTTGCAAATGCTATGTTGTGAGGTTTGTAAAAGGAGAGCAGGATTATTCCTTGGTCAACAACGCCCTGATCCACTACTGTCTGAAGAACTTGTCAAATAAGATCCATGACTAGTTTAATCAGAATTTTACTCCTCAAATATTGTTTGAGCACAGGCTTTATTCATATTCTAAGTTTTAACAATACTATGTACTAACCCTCACAATACAATTCAGAGATTGTTTATCTTTAAGAAAAGCTCTTCTTTCTTCCTTCTGTGATATGGTCACATCTATTACTTAAGCCAAAGGAAAAAGAAATATTTAAAATCCTTGTCTTCAGCAGAATAGAAATTAATATAGTTTGTCCCTTTTCTGTCCTTAAAGTCCCAGGAAGGTGTCCATAGAGGTGACTAAAAAGCACTGCAATAGTCTTTCTTGCTATGTCCTACATACTTAGGTGTCTGTCAGGCTGGTAAAGCAATTTAATTTGCTTTTCCCATTTCTCTCTATGGAAATATTGCCATTTCTCCTTTAACTGTTGATTTATTCTTTGCTTGGGAATTTGACCTGTAAATAGCTTAGACTTTTAACAAGCACTTTTATGCCACTGTATATCCTCTTAGTCTCTGCAGACGGCTTCGTTAAAATCTTGACACCTTCAGGTGGAACATTTGAATATGTAGAAACCAGCAATTTTTTCTGTTTTATACGTAGCAACATGCCTTTCTCATAATCTCTCTCTTTAGGTTGGTTATTTGCCACTTAAACATGTATTATTGCTCTATCTACTAAAATATGTATGCTAATCTATCCTTTGTCTCCTTGGTCTTCATATTCATACTAAATCAGAAACAGTGAGAGTCAGCAGCAAACAAAAAGTTATGATCCTCTCCATGTCTCACTCCAGTCTCTTAAATCTTCTACCTGGGATCACATCAGAGAGCATTTCTTTGGCTCAGTTCCTAGGGAAGAATCCAGAACTGTGGGTTAGATGGGAAGGTGCCTCCTACAGTTTAGAGAAAAATTAGAGACATCAGGATGGGACTGAAAACGACCAATGGAGTGATCCATCTAGTGCAAGTCAATGGGAAATAGTGAGGATGGGAGTTCTCTGATTTTTTTTCTTAGGCATTTTCAGGGCTGTGACTTTTGACAGGGATTTATCTTCACAGCCTTGGGTCCCGTCCTGGTAACAGTCCCAAATAATGGTTCTTCCCATGAACTGAGCAGTGTTTATTCTTTTTCTTTACAGGAAGATGGTGTCTTCCAGAAAATACTACCCATTTTCTGTAGTAAAGTGTAGTATAGACATTCCGAAAAATGGAAGAAAATTCAGTGCAGACAGGCTGCTGCAAGTTCTTTATATTGCAGTTTGAACAGTTATGTAAATTATCTGTCTGTTACAAAAAAAAATTATCTGCATCTATCCTGAAGACAAGTCAGTGTTATAAAACTATATTTTTTTAAATTGTCATTATATTGATGAGAAAGTTGGAATTAAATTAGTTATCTGTGATATTTGATTGAAAAGTTATTGCTTACTTGAGTTGGAAAATGTAATTTGTATTTATTTGTTAAATAAGCTATCTTTAGCACTGATAATTAATGGATTTCTGGAATGTGTGAACTCTAACCTGCATCAGGAAGGCTATGAAGAGAAAAAGAGGAAAGGTCAAATAGCTATACTGCAATTTGTATATCAGAGTTATGTTTATACCAGGGTTTCCAAGAACAAGAATAATATTCCTGTGCTAGAATTCAGACAGTATATCTGGGTTCTTAGAATTGTGCTGCATTTTGATTAATATTCTCATCACAAAGCTTGATTTTTTCATAGGGCAGCAATTATGTAACCATTAGGCAAGTATTAAGAGGTACACATACTGTGAGACAGTGGAGGAAAAGGTCCTAAAAATACCAGCAGTGAGCTAAACACTTTTCCCTGAGCATACCCTCTCCTATTCAGTTTGTGGTACATAATGCAAAATGTAACCTGGAAGGGAGAAGTAATTTTGCAACAGGCGTTTGCAGAATGACTGTCCTTAAATCCCCATTTGCTCTCTTTTGATGACTATGAACACAAACAAAACCCAAGCACTCAGCCAAATAAGTTTCCATCTATGGTATGCTTTGGTAGTAGGATGAAGGGAGAAGCAAGTCCAAACCAGCTTTGGCTTTGCAAAATTAAACCTCTTATGGTATGAGGTTTTGAAAGACCAAAACCAAAATCTAATTAATTTGTCTTGGCACAGTTAACTTCACCAAGGTAAGTCTGAACAAAGTTGTACATACCAGGATCTTAGCTTATCAGCTGCCTTAATATCTTTCTTCATCTCTTGTCTCTCTTTTCAGTACAACAGTTCCCTCTTTGACCTCAGATTCCGTTCCAGTTGTAACCTTCAAGTCTGACCTTCTTCATCTTCCTCCCCTACAACTCATTCCACACAGACTTTCTGACCATGCTATTGAAATAATATTCCTTACAAGGGATAGTCCAAAACACACTCTTTAGTAGGCCAAGGAATACACTGTGTGGCTGTTTCTCTGGTATTTTGTTTATATCTTCTCTCTGTGCATGAAGAAGTGGTTACAGATTCTTCCCCAGGCTTTGCTTTTGGAGCCTATGACATGTCCATGATTGTGTCTACTCTTAAAGTGATGGTAATCCAGTGCTGGCTGCCAATGGCAGCCAGACCTCTGGATCAGGAACAGATCTTTGTGCTTGGGCCCCCTGCCAATATTTATCATTAATAATATTAGTTAGAGAACTAATAGTTCTCTAACCTTAGTTTTTTACAGTATGATTTGATCTAGGAAGACCAACTGTGCTGATTTTAGAGATTTAAGTGCTAAGATCTGCATCATTTATAAAAATGAGCTAAAAAGCTGTGATGATATTAAAAAAAAATCCAGACATGTCCTGTCTTTTTTTTTTTTTTTTTTTATGGGAATCCAGTCTCTTATCTCAATAGTTTCTTTGTTTTTGTGTCACCACATATTAATGAGTGGTTGAAAGGCCAATAATGTTACTTGGAGATTATTCAGTGACTAAAAACTGTGTAGTTATCATGCAAATTGAATCTGCAAAATGAACCTGAACTTTTCTAAATGTAACTCTGTTAAGACTAGTCTATTGATTAGATACTGTGCTTTGAGCTAGCTAGACACATCTTGTCTGCTTCCCAAAGCGGATGAAAGGCTGCCATGATGCTGCACCCACACAAGGTATGGCTGTCTCGTCTGGGGCTGGCAAAATGGTCACTAACAGTATGAGTTTAATGTACACAGGTGTCTTCACAGACCAGAGTGAGGTGCCAGCCAGGATTTTTTTTCAGTGTATTGAACAGGCTAGGCACCACATACTTGGCAGTTGCAAAGGATGGTGGACCTCTAACTCACGTTGAAAAACCAAGCAAGCATATTTATCACCTAAATATTTCTGAATAGCTACTTTATAATGACCAGAAGTTGTTTGTCCTTTTGTTCAGTATAGGTAATACTGACTCTATTTAATAAGATATTTTTATGTGCCATTTTTTCTTTTATATTCTGTATCTGTAAGCCTTCATTTAATCAATAAAAACATGTTGATTTTGTACATTTTTAATGTACTTCTAGTTTCCACCAGAATACAGAGTGGCACAAATCCCAATTAAGAAAAACACCTTTGGCATGCCAATAAGTAATGCAGCATATGTTGTTTTTGAACAAAATGGAAAAAATGCAAAACTTAAGAAGCTGGCTATTTTGGATTAGGATGACTCACCCTTTGGAAGTGTGTGTCTTGTGCAACTAGCTAGAGTGAATTTAACTTGAATTAGGTGCTAAGTTTCTAGATGTCTAAAGTTAAGTTACATGAATCCCACCTTCTCTGGATGGTCTATAACTGCAAATTAAGCAAAACAAAATTTCCTTTAATAACTGACGGGGATTCACTGTTTTGGGGGAAATGATGTACAAACACAGAACTTGACAAAAGTAAATATTTTAAAAAACCTTTCTTATCAGTTTAAGTCATAACTAAAGAAAGATTTTAAATTTCTTGGCATTAAAAAAATTCACTACAATGATAACAGATAATAAAAATAACAGTTTAGCTTTCCAAGCTACTGGAAAACTTGAAAAGAGATGAAATGTAGAAAACACTACGTGGTTGCTCCTTTGATTTGAAGCAGGGTGTCAAAGATATGAACTACATGGCCATGTTTTAATAAGAACTTGAAGTATCTATTGTGGGAAGAAAATATTTTTTAAAATGATTTGTGAGTAGGCAACAGTGAAATCTAGGATTGGGTACAAGTATTCTGTGCAACACACAAAATTCCTGTGTACGTGTGTGTTGTCACTGCTCATTTTTAGGCTTTCATTGATTTCATTGAATATTGTGATTCAAAATATTTTTCAACCACATTTCTTCATGTAACACTTAGAAATGAGCAAATATTTAGATACTTTCTCTTTTTGGTTCTCTGCAGTCAGTTCAAATGGGAGAGGTCTGATGGAAGAGGCCAGTCATCTGGGATTTATTACCTCTGGGTGCTAGAAACTGGGGCAGCTCAGAGAACTGTCCACATTTTCAGATGTTTATTTGAATTCTCCAAATAAGCTAATAACCTCACAAAGTTCGTGTGTCCTTATGCATTTCAATGAGCAGGTAGTATAAGCAATATTTTGTTTCCCATCATTGTAGATGTATTTCAGAAACTGAGCATGCCAATTTTATGATGTCTAGACCTAAAAATGAAAACAACTGAGAGTTTCCATTAAAGAAGGAAGACAGTTAACACACTCTGATAAAAGGATGTAAATATACAGAAAAAAAATAAGTTTAGCCATGTGTGCCATCAAAGTTGAGATTAAGTGTCCAAACAGAAGCTTATATAAAAAATGGCAATAAGAATTATTTCACAGACTCCAGATGGATTTGGCACACTGAATCAGTTTATAAACTCTAAGGACCCACCAGTAAAAAAGGATACTTCAAAATGCATAAAAGCACTGAACTGAATATTAATGTTTATAATACTACTATGACTAAGTAGAATGCAGATTGGAATGTGTTTGGTCCAGTTTATACATGTATAATTTACAGTTGTCATTTTCTCTTGGGCCATAGTTTTCTGCTATGTCACTTTCTCTACCCTTTGCCCAATTCTTTCTTTTAGTGAAGAACATGTCTCTGAAGATAAAGTGCATGTTGCTTCTCCAGATTGTTTCAGTTTAAGCACGCAAGACACATTAAACATTAATCAGTGTCATCTAATTTTGATATAGGCAGAGCTATGTTAGAGATTAAAGATTTCCAGTGCACACATGGCTGTATATTTTACTCTGCTAATCTTTCCAGTGTTCAGTGGGTTGGAGAGAAACTCTATACATTTGATATTTCTTTCAAGGTAACTGAAAAAGAAATAAATGAAAGAAATGCAAGTAAGTGGCACTGACCTTCCCCCCCTCTTTCTTTTTGGATCGTTCCATAAATCTGCTCACATAAAGCCCTTTGGTTCTGACGTTTCAGCTGTTTGCTGCAGTAAAAAAGAACACCTCATAGGTGAGCAAAACCTAAATTTTCAGACTGAGAGTGATTCTCTCCAAATAGGTGCTAATGAGCAATCTGAACAGGTTCTGAAAGCATGGTCTTGCTCAGCTGTACCTCACTTTACAAACAAGCCCTCGAAAGAGTAAAGCCACTTGTTTACTTACATCATTGGCTTCAGATGGTGTTTTATATGTTTCTAGTAATACTATTTTCAATCCCACAGAACAGAGGAAAAAATACAGCCTCTGCTAATATTTGATTTTTTTTTCCTTAAAGAAACCTTTACTACTTACTGGCTTCAGAAGAAGATACATTGGTTTTCACAAGAAAAGAAGGGAATGTTTTGAAGACGTTTGGTCATGGAGCAAAAATCAAGTTATTCCATTCCTTCATGTTATTTTATTCTTCACTATATCCAGTACTGTACCAGAAGCACATCCTTAGCATACTTTCAAAGTAGTGTGACAGTTTCTGAATCCTCATTTGTAATATCACTCTACTCTAAGAGGAGGAATTGTGTATAACTGGAAAGCAATGCAGATTAAACTAACTAAATTATTTAAAGTCATACATTGGCTACACAATATCAAAACATCCACTTTCTTCCTATTACATTTCCCAGAACACTGCACATACAAAGAGGATTTGTAGCTCCCATCTGATGTTCAGTAGGTGCTAAGTTCTCAGATCCAAACTCAGCAGTACACTGCTGATAAACAGTATGCAGACTGCAGGAATCTATATGTATGTTGTTAGCCATTTAAATATATATACAAAAATAAATCCCAAAGTTAATAAGTTATTCATGAGTATAGACCTTTTACAAATATCCTTCTTTTCTCAAGTTTCAAACTAGGACTTTATTCTAAGCAAAAAAAAAAAATCAGTATCAGAAGTTACTGTGATATTTAACCTGTGACTATCACAAATTGCAAGAGGGAAATGCTCCTAGATGCTTGCTTGCTCCTAGATTTCTTTTTAATGAATCACATTTCCTTTCTGTGAAAATAAAATCTTATACATCAATGCCCAGTTGATTGTGAATAAAATAAATAGAAAATCTGAAATATGATCTCAAACTCAGAATAGCATGAAGTAGCTTTTATGTTTATTTCAGAGCACAGAACAATGTAATTGAAAGAACATAGCATTTTAGAGTTTAAAAATATGCAATTTCTCTGTCCAGTTGGTAAGTTTCCAGCTATTTGTACATGAACCTCTGTATCTAAATGAAAACGCCAACAGCATGTTTGTGTCATTTTCTCAAATAATAATATTCTACATGATAGAATTATATATTTGTCCTTGATGGTAGAAATAGGCTTCAATTTGGGCATGTAACTATTTGCGCAGTTAATTCAGGACATCGAACTGTCCCATCAGGACTGCAGGCTAGCTTACAACCACTTATTTCAAACAAACACCTGTATTCCTCCTAATATTGTCTACTGCCTTGATTGAAGAACGAGTCACATCTCTCCTCAGTAAACAGAAGTTATGAAGTTTGGAAAGGCTCTTCCTCTTCCCTTGTGTAGATTTGATAGGTGACTTTTTCTGGCTGTGAGTTTTTGGAAGTAATAAAACTCTCTCTTCCCCAGCCTTTCAGTGGGATCTGTAGATGCTCATGACCCAGGCATATCAGTGTCCATAGCCACCCTCAGTTTATACCTCTGTGTAAGCCAAAACTGTCATCTATCACAAGTTATTACAGCTCTCCCAGTGATCTTTAGTAATTGGTTTTAGACAACAGGCCCTTCTGAAGCAGACAGCCAAGAGCAAGAAACAAGAACATCATTTCGTCAATTCATCTCTTGCTTTCGTTTTGTTCTCTTCCTAAACTTTGCATCCCAGAATGATGAGCTAGATGTCAAAGACACATGGACATTGCACTGTCACCTCCAGGGGAGCACATCAGCAGGGCTCCTTCCTCAGCCAGCCCTAGTGTGGCTCCTGAGTGCTATCCACAGAGCTCTATCTGCAAGCTGAGGGCAGAGCAATGCCTTAGGGCAGAACAAGGCCTTGCTAGCTGATTTGAAGCCATGGTTAAGATTTCAGATCTAAAATTTAGCTTTGCAGTGAAATAAGGAAAACCAGAAGGGAACAGTTGGTGAAGAAAGAGTCTGACACGCCAGTCTAATAGATAATCTCAAGAGTTTTGGTTACCTTTGCTCAGATTCAGAGGTTGAGATCCTGGTATGAATCAGCAGAATCACCTAGGTAAAAAGGATAATACTGATTTCTCCAGTGAACAATCTGATCTGCAATATATTTCCTTTCTCTTCCCTCTCAAAGTTTATTGAACTAAACTCACTTAGAGGAGAACTAGAGAAAAAGAACTAGAAACCTTCTCCACCTTCACCTTCAATCTAACAGAACAAAACCTTGGAGTTTTCTTCTCCATGGTGTTATGGTCTGAGAAGTGTCTTCTGGGATGCTGCCCTACAGCTTGATAGTACAAACTTTGAATAACTCCTTTCTAAAACCAGCTGGTGTATCTGGCCTTGCTACTGACCTATCTGTTTGAAGCGTGTGCATATTAGCTGAGGCTAAACTTTCATTTGCAGTCAATTAGCACAGGTCAGAGAGAAATCTCATGCTATTTTTGTGACCCAGAGCTGCATTCCGATGAGAAAGAAATTTCACTATTTCCTGGAAGCTAACATCTATCTTTCACCTTATTACTACCATCATTTGTATTGCTATTCTTGCAAAATAATTAATTGATTTTTGCTTTCTTTTGTAGGATCTTTTATGGAGACTTATGACCTCAATTACATCTTCTTTAGATTTATAACACATTTGACTTAAATACCTTTTGAATTGTGACACTTGTTCAAATTAACTATATCACTGGGAGTTTTTCTCATGCTCGTGAGTAACTTTGTCACTTTCACCCATATAGCTGATGTCAGGCTAACTCTGCCTTAAATGTAATGGATTCTAACAGTAGATCAGAAAATAGTAACAGCACAAGAGATGAAAGATGCGAATGTGCTTGTGCTTCTCTCCAGCAATAAAATGAAATGAATGATTAGAGTCAAAAGTGCATCATGGACAGTGGATATCCTAAGAACATTCAGCCTTGACTGGCATCTCTCTGTACCCTCTCTCTTTCTTGGAGAAAACGTTTTGCTGATGGAAAGCGACAGCTTATAGTTTACCTTGGTGGGGGGGTATCCTCTGTTGATACAGAGTTGCTATCTCATGCACCCCCTAGTTCCTAGAAAGCTGATCTCTCCAGGGCTTGGCTAGGATCAGAAAATCACCACTACTCTCCAGCAGTGTCTATGTAGTTCAGTTGCCCAATAGAGCAACAGATCTGCTTTTGGTGCACCCTGATAATGCATCAGCAGTTACGGACCTGGTCATGAGAAATTCTGACCTGCTCCATCAGTGAGAGCCTATAAATAAAATTACCAGTCCACAGCCTCTGCCAAGACTGACAGCCAGTTGACAGCTAATGCCTGTTGTGATATATTTGCCTGGCGACACCTGTACACAGAAAGAAGCCAGTGGTCATCACTTAATTGTTCTCATCCTCAGTTACAATCCCCCCGTCACCTATTCTTTTAAAACAGACTGTATTAAATATGAACAAACACATCTTCTGGATAAGCAGTTATGAGAAAACAGAATTTTGCAGTAGGTGTTTATAATTTTATTTGAGAAATATAATGTAGCAATGATAAATGTAGTTGTCTAAACAATTTTTTTCAAATGAACTGATAGTTTAGATTATTTTTATGGCATTAACTTTGGTAAATACTGAAATTACAGAAGTTGTTTGGCAAGTCAGTCTAAGGTTTTCTTTATTTACAATGATCACAAGAAAAACATCTGCTGCTACTGTTATCGTTCTTTATATGTTCGCTTCTATGAAGCATATTTTTTCTGCTATGTGCAGAAACACAGACTATGCAGAAGACCATAAAACATCTTAATTGCTGTGTTGATGCTTTCTTGGATCCCATTGACTTTCTTGGGCAGCCTATGAGCCCAATCAGAATGTAGAAATTTGGCATACCATAGGTGTGTGAAATATTTAGGGACAGAGAGGACAGGAGAAACATGTGGAGCTAATGAAACAGAGAAGAATCAATTCACCAGCTTGAAGGCAAAGTAGATACATTAACTGACAATAGTTAAAGTGCTTTGTAAATAGTTTTAAGTAATAGTTTTAAGTTTAAGTTTTAAGTAATAGTTTTAATAGTTTTAAGTAATTCAAATAACAGCCAAATAAATAAACAAACCTTAGTATTAATAAATGCTGAGGGAGCATTTTTTTGGTAGTAAGGGATGGGTAAGTGTACCAAAATGTGGAGAGGGGTAGAAGAGGGGTGACTTCCATCCCCCCACTTTTGCTTTGGATTCTTGTCTGATTTTCTTCTACAGACACTAGAAAGTACCATTGGCTGAGAGAAACAGAGAAAACAGAGGAAAATAGTTTCTATTGTAATAGCGAGAAATTCAAGACTGAGCTTCCAGAGAAATCACTGCTTTTCACAGGTGGTTGAAGCTGCTTGGCTTGCAGCCCTCAAGTGTTACACCACCATCCAGGGAGCTATGGCTGCCTACAAACACACTGCCAGTCTTATCTTCTGGCTTTGTTATAGCTTGGGTTTGTTAACTTATCTTTTTTTAAAAAATTTATTTTTTAATTTATTTAGCATTCCCTGTATTTGGAATGATGGATAATGAAAAGTAGGATATCAGTGTGTTAAATCCATTTGTTAAATTACTACAAATATTTTTTAAACTCTGCACTATTTACCAATGTTCCTTAGATGATATTTACAAATAATGATATGGGCAATGTAGTTTGTTCTCTCTTGGAGTTTGTTTTAGCAAAAACTAAAAGTATTTGAAAGATGCTTGGAACTACATTGGTTTGATTAATATAGGGTTGGTACATTTTCAAATTCACTGTCTTAAGATAGTGCTAGATAAAGAAAACTAAAGGTGTACTCAGTAAATTGGTAGTATTGCACTTACAGCTATCACTGATTTTGTTTGAGAGTATCAAAATTATCAGATGTGTAAACATTCTGATAGTAAATGACCCTAAGGGAGCTAAAATTCTGAAGAATTTTTTAGAGAAAACAATTCAAAGCTTGTGTTGACCCTGTCACAACCATTTTGCTGCATAGTACTTTAATTTCTAGATGGATGTTTTTCTTGGAAAAACAAGAGAAAATACATTTAGGTTAAAAAAATCCTATTCCTATAAGCACAATGAAGGAAAAGAAAATATGTTTTAACTGGGAATGAACAGCTCAAGGGTTTATTTCATGTGAAAGCTTTTGAAATTTTATAGGAATAAATTCCTAAATTATTAGGAATATGTATATGAAATGAGGCAGACTTTTTACAATTACTGACCATAATTTTAATGCTGCACATAGTCAAAACAGCAAGGTCACTGCTATTCCATCCAAAGACAGATATGTTTCCATATTCTCTCATGAATTGTTTCCCAATACTACATTAATTTAGGCTTATGTGCTCCTGAAGGGGATCCACCAAAGGATATAATATATATCGTTAGCAGTGTTTGTCAATTATCTTTCCTCATGAACTATATCATTTTTTGTTAAGGGAAATAGCTCTCTCAGGAACAATAAACATTGTCTATAAAGGATATGGTGAAAATCTTATCTTTTTGGCATCTCGGCCTTGGAATAGCAACCTAGATAGCTTGAGGGACTTATGGGTTGAGATAAGAAAATACAAAAACACTGCACCCCTAGTAGTGAGTTGGATTAGCATTAGCATGGCTCTAAAAGGTAAGTGTCTTCTGTCTCTCAAGTAACCTACGTACTTCTGTGATTTCTCTGTCCAAAGAGGGCACAGGAATTTATAGGTTGAGTGGTGAGATTGATGTGGTCACTGAAGCTGACTTCAAAGTGCAGTGAGCATCCTTGGGGTCACAAGTAAGCACACAATGAATTTTCCCCAGCTCCAACGTTAAACACTAGCTTAAGGTAGTTGGATGTTATTATGGTTGGGGAGGTAGGAATTTCCACTTTGAATTTATGCATCTACAGGTTACTTAAAATCTCACCTATGTAAGCATCTGATTTCTTTTTAGGATAGACTTCATAGTGAATATCTAGAGGCTTTGGCTCTCCTTTGTAAAAGGAAGACTCTTAGGCACAACTGAAGGGATGGATGTTGATGATTCCATCCTCAGCTTCTCTCAGACTTAACTGTCTGAGACCTGAGCATGGAATTATTTTGCCCATTGCATGTAATAATATTTTGATAGTCACAATAAAACAGCTCAAATGACATAAAAATTTATAGGGTAATTGTGCTGCAGCGTCTGTAATCCGTAGTGTTTAAACAGAAGCCTGTGATTCACCATGCCATGCACAATATATACCCCTTGTAATCAAATCATAAGACCGCACCAAAAGTCTCAACAAACCCAGAAATTCCTGTTTCACCATTATGAGCAAACATACTGTGAAGTGTTAGGAGCAGTTACACACTGCTTCCCTGGCTTATCATAAAAACCAGGGGGTTGCTCTTTGAAATAATCTGGTTTTAACAAGAATTATTTTTATTTTTCCATTTATGATGAACCTATTGAGATATTTCAGCATACATCCAGTCCCATTGTCTTCTAAAGTCCTTCAGTGTTTTGGGTCTGTTTTTCTTGGAAGAGGATTGTCTGCATATTCCATGAGGGCTGTCATGTGGGGGGAGCGGCCTACTGCTGAGCAGAGGAAGAGCAATATGGACTTCCAGACTGTCCTGCAGAGTCAGCTGCCTTGTCAAAAAAATCCTGGGGATTCAGAGCACAAAACTTGCACAGAATAGGCTAGAAAAAGTAATAATGAAATCTGTTTGGCAGTATTTCAGGCCTCTATTGCACCTCTCATGAATGTCCTGGAGGGAACAGCAGTGTCACCCAACACCCAAAGGAGAACTTCTGAGACCTTCCAGGGACTGGCACTTCTAGATATCCCTTTTCTGCCTACTTCTGTGCTTTGTCTGTTCTGTATCCTTCTCCCCATAGGGGCAGGGAGCATCTTGGGAGCAAAACATTATCCTTAGAGAAAGAGACTTTTCACTCTCACAAGTTATTACATTCCTAGATGCTGATCATGAAAAATCTGGCCCCCAAAATTGCTGATTCTTTCAAATAAAGTACGTATTTAACATGCAGGAAGTGTTGGTACATATTAAATCCTAACACAGCAGTTCTTTCATCATTCTTTCAATAAAAATTTATCAGAGGCAAGAGTTATCTTTGCTAACATTCACCATTATTCCTAATTTTCTCAAAAATAACAATATTTAACACAATACTGCTAAATACTGTTCCAACACTTTCCCAAAGACAAACTGGAGGTGCACATTTGACTTAAAGATTTCCATGTTCATGAAAACCACTAAAAAAAAATTCTACTTTTATAGGGATCAGAAGCAATAACTTCAAGTGGGAGTGTAAAACTGCAAACATTGGTTCATGGGACTAAAATATAAAGTGTAATATCCAATGCTGTAGTTCTGTAGTTCCCTCAGGAAAAAAAAAAAAAATCAGCTGAGGGCACAAAGTTTTCCAGTAAAAATATTTCATACTTCATGTACAGACCAAAACTTAAGCACAACTTCGGTCAGAAAGAAAGCACTTTACTATGCAAAAGATAGTTGTTACCAGCCATGTTTTTGTATTTTTTTTGAAAAAATATAATAATATCATCAGGCACATTGATCTTCCACATTGTGTGTCCTGAGGACAACAAGATTATCCAGATAAGCTGGGTAGTAGTCATCCCACTTAACTGCAAAAAGATGGGCTTCTAACTAGGCTAATAACTTCAGGTCCCTCTAGAGTAAGTGGTGAGAGATAGATGACTCCAGAATTTGTTTCAGTTTATTCTAAGGTAGATAAGGAAAATCTGTCTCTGGAAGTGCTAGTTTCTGTTCGCTAGCTGTACTTTGGCCCTAGATAGCTAATAGAAAGACATACTCCCATACTTTCAGACAGCAAAGAATGGCATGAGGTAAATCTTGCCCTTTGTATCTAGCCTTTGCTTTAGGCATGGGTATGGTCATTCACTCATAAATGAGGTTTTTTTTTCATTTTAAGATCATCTGAAGTGGTAATTTAGTGGGTACATGCCCTAATCCTTCTCCACTAACAGGCAAAGGAAATTAAGACACCTCTGTGTTTTTACAATATTGTAAAATACGAAATTTCAGTTTTCAATAGTTTGAAAAATCAAGCAAATGGATTAAACTTGTAGTAAGACCTTTTATGTGATTACATCTGCTGCACTAGGAGGAATAGTACCTTATCTCACTGAAGCAGATGACCTGCAGGACCTCTTTCACTTGTGAGCTCGCTGAGACCTGTGTGTTATATCGCTTGTAAAAATCCTGCGGAGGAAGATTTCATTTCCCTTGCTGTCGAACTGTTAACTTATCTATTCATTCACTTCAAATTCATCATGAACACAGGGAATTCAAACATGTTGGAGAAAACATGCAGCCCACAATTTAAGTGATGTTTAGTGCTATTAAGAAGTGCCCAGTTTAGAGAGATTTGTCTTCATAGGTTACCCTCTCTTTATCCATACATTTGCAATTCCTATATTGCCAATAGAAGACAAATCATAATGGTAAAAAAAAGGCAGTGCCTGTCAGGGCTACTAGTTTTATATTATGCTAGATTGCATATTTGAATATTCTTATTTACTAAGAACACATTGTGATCATATAGCAAGTCCATGATTTTTCGATCTGTCTATGAATATATATTTTCCAGAGAGTTGCACTAGCATTTTTGCCAACATGGTGATTTTCACCCACAGGTACATGTTTTGAAATCATCAGAGGGGAGAGTGTCTGAATCTCACCTACAGCAAGAAAATAATGGTTAATCATTAGTTAGATTTGATTACTGTACACAGGGTACAACTGAAAAATAACCTCTTTTCTGAACATTGCAGAATTCTGTCACGGTTGACAACAGTGACTCTTAAATGCAGTTTCTGGCTCATTCCATCTAAGCTTCATGCAGTCAGCTGGACCATTCATTGGCAAGGCTTAAATGGGGGTCCAACACTCCCTCTATAACTTTACCCTTGTGGCAGGTCTGGGATCTTATGTAAATTCTGTCTGAAAGGAATCACAATTGATACTACTAACTAATGAAGTAATGCTAATGTATGAATGTGTCTCTGTGTGAGCCAGCTAGCCAGTAAACAATAGAGTTGTGAAGACTCTCTTTGGACTTTCTTCAAAGATGCCAAGGTTTCCTGCAGCCCAGAGAACAAAGTGAGGACCTAGTATTTCTAACCTGAAAGGGAGAAAATGCATTAAAAAAAAAGGTCCAATTACTTTGAAAGATAAATCCTTGAATACAGTTTATAAACTATAAATAAGCATTAAAGAATGGAAAATGGATCTCCTGCTTTGTAGGTCACCTTTAAGACTTCAGCTCTTAAAGAGAATTTTGCCTTAAGAAATCAAAAATCTACTGCTTTTTAATGGCTTGTTTTCACACAAAAGAATTTTTCATTTTGATACCAGTTGGAATGCATTGGCAAGTTTGTTACTGGACAAAACATCAAGCAGTAACAGTATTTAACAAAGTTATGTGCTGAAGGAAGATACTCAAAGGGTGGTTTAAGTACATCAGGGAAGATGAGAGGGTTTAAATCTCTAAGTTTCTTTTTCCTGTCAGGTGTATGCCCAGAACTGTATTAGGGGTACTGCCAAAATGGGATGTTTCAGACATGCTTCTCTCCTCAACTTCCCGAGTGTGAAGTTTAAGCCTTGCTTCCACTCTGCCTGTTATGGATCAAAGTGTTGGGTGCCAGTGTACATGCACGTAAGGCACTATGGACAAGCTGGGATATTTCACAGTGGTTGGTGAACCCCCTTTCCTAAAGCAAGCTCCTAGAGTTAAGGTGCTGCTGTCATCACAGCATGGCAAGGACAGCATTTCTTTGTCCTAGAACGCCCTTGCTAGTCAGGGGCACAGTGATTTGCCCAGGACCATGGAGGAGGAAGCAGGTGGGTAATCAGGGAATTGGGTAGAAATCTCCCAGATCTGTAGTGGCCACTAAATGTACTTCTTGTCATCTGACTATTTTTATCAGCTATGTGTGACTCTCCAGGGTAAAAACCACCATGTTAATCATGTTATCAGCACTGACAAAAGTAAAGGATAACCTTCCAGACAATTCCTGTTCTTTTTAAAACAAAGACAAGTCCCTCTTTGCCTTGTGCAAAAGCAGCTGATAAATTTGTCTTTTTCTTCTCTTTCACTCTGCTTATTCAGAAACATGTAGGCACTGAACTGATGTCTATCTGCAGTGTTTTAATATAACTGTTGAGGGCAAGGAGTAAAAAGAACAAGGACAAAAAAAGCTTTTCCTTCAGTTGCCCGTAACAGCGCCGATGGCAAGTTCTGCTTTAATGGCAAAAGGAGCACTGCTGCTGCCTGTTGAAGCAGAAAGAATATATCGCTGAAGAAAAAAAAAAAACAGTGTAAATTATTTTAAATGTCCTGCATTATATTACTGTAAGTCAGGCATAACAGATGAAAACAATGCTGTACGTGATGGAGAAAAGATGTAGCTAAATACAGAAAGGCATGAATTATTTAAAGGCTAATGGATGACAGAAACAATTCAACACAGATGCAGATGACTTATGATCTGAGAATTTGCCTTACAAGTTTATATTACATAAAGAAGAGAAGAAGTTGGGAACTAATGAAGCAAGGTGATGTGAAATGATAATTAGAAGAAAAAGAAAAGCAAGTGAGAAACCAACATATGTGCACTGGGGTAAAGGATGTGCCTCTAGCAAGCCATTTTTGCCACAACCTCTTGAGCAGGAGGCACTGATAGGTCCCAAACTGTGGGCCTCTGAGGCCATACTGAGCCTGAGCAATATATCCCGTGGGGCTCTGTGGTCCAAGGATGCCTACTTGATAGAGGGCTTTTCAGCTGCAGTGTAGTGCTGGGCTCTCCCCCTCCTGTGTGGTCCGCAGTCCTTCCCCATCAACTCTCTGGCCATGCGAGATGCCATGGTCAAGTGGAGACACCTTTGTAATCAGCTGTAGCTTTGTTCTGTCACGGAGGATGAGGACCAGAGCTGCTTCGCTCCATAACACACAGAAATGTTATTGCTGTTGAATGACTTCTTAGCAGCCTTAAGCTACCTGGGACCGTTTCTGTCAGGATGTTGCAGCCAGCACATCCAGCAGGTCTAGTGAACTGAAAAAATTACTGCCATTATAAGGTACCCATAAAGCTGTTGCAAAATCACTCACATAGCAGTTTCTGGAGGTATGGGACCCTCCCCACTGCCCCCAAAGCATGCCTTCAAAACTACATAAGCCCTTCAGAGGGTTGTGGGGCAATGGAAACCTGTTGAACATTTATAAAAATTTCCTTATGTTTACCAATTTACAACTGACTGCAGTACACCTGCTTAAACAACATGCAGTCTAACTGACGATGCTGGTTTTATTATATCTTAGTGTGCAAATAATCAATTATTTTTAATACATGGAAGCTTAAACAGTCATGTGTAAGTTAGTATGAGTGGTGTTACAGCATAGCAATTTTAAAACTATCAGATTAACTAAAACAAATATCATCAGGCAGATCAGAGAAGATTAATTAGAAAGGAGTATCTGTGCCATATGTCTAACTAATGAAAGAAAGAGGAGGAAAAAAAAGTAAAAAAGACAGTAATATGGCCCAAGGTTGCCCTACGCAGCAAGCCTATCACCTGTGCAAAAGCTGTAAATAAGAATGAAATTTGCCTAGTAACATGCATTTTCATGTATGTTTGGTTTTGATAGTTCTGTTTGTCAAGTGGAATAGCCTGAGGAAAGCATCTGTAAAAAGTACATAAAGCAAGTCACTGACTATATTTGTAATGATAAAAGCTAGTTTGAGTGCCAGCTGTACTCTACACTTTAAAAGTGTTACTAGATATAAGCAGCAGGACAAATAGTCAGCTACAGTCTGATTTTTCTAACAGAAAAAAAGAAGTTCTTCTGGATACCCTGTTATCAATGACATTTTCATATGCAGCAATGCCAGCCTTGCCATATCAAAGCTATAGTTATTTCCAGAATGGCTTTCCATTAGTGAAAATTTTTCTCTTTTCTTCCTGAACTAATTAATGACCTTCCTGACAGAACAGACATCTATAGTATGGCCTTTTAATGTGAGATTTTGCCATGCATTACACTGCTGTTCAGTCTGGTATATTTAGTCTAGTTTAGGGTAATCACATCCATTACTATTGTCCATCCTGTCTCCTAAGACTGTGTTTTCTTTTTTCGTCTGATTTCTTGGTAGTCACTTGCCAAAACTTTGATGAGAAATTTCCCCATTGATTTTCTCTTTTGTTGATACTTTCAGGTAGGTTTTTTTTTTCATTTTTTACTTTTTATCCTGACAAATAATATATGTGTGTAATACAAAATTGGTTTTTACTTAGCATGTAAGTTGTGCAGGAATCATTCTTTTGCTATTTAAGTACGGCCAGTCATGAAAAAATAAAATGAGAACACATAGTACTGAAGCTTATTAATGTTTGAAGAGATTTGCCAATGTATTGCATAATTTCACTGTTACCTGAAGTCTTCAGATCAGTATTGAAGTCCTGCTGAAGGTACAGTCTAACTCAACCTGAAACTTTGACATACAGTAATCATTTGGTAAGCTACTTGCTCACTTGTTAGTCAGCAATCAGACTAGACTATCATAACAGCTTCTTGGCTATAAAAGGTTGCAAACTCCTTCACATCAACAGCTTCCGAAACAGCTTAAGTTATGAAGAAATAATTGAAGCTGAAGAATGTGTAGGCTGTGCCTAACTGCCTAGTCTAGATTTTAAGTCATGTCACAGTTAAAGTTTTTACTTGGAAAATTTCTTGGTGATCTTTAAACTCCACAGACAACATCTCAGTTTTGTCATACGATGCTTGCAGTTGAATATATCTCTGACCCCATGTGGTAAATATTAGTGTTTGACATATGTGAACTCTCTGCTTAGGAACCAAAATGTCATGAGGAAAGAATACTCCAAAAACTTTACATACATTTCCTCCATGTGGACGCAGAATGGTGCAAAAGGGTAAGGAACTAAAAATAAGCTTCCACTGCTCTGTGCTCACAGTGTCACACTTTCTGAACTCACTAGACAGCTCTTGAAAAAACATATAATCAGGTCTCTTTTTCCTAATGGAAAGCTGGGATGGAAGAAGTGAAAATTGATGTATTTGTATTGAATAAAAAAAAGGATGAACATGAAATAGATAGAGGACAAAAAGAGAAGTGTGCATAAAGACACATGCCACACATGCTCATATGGAGAGTGGCATCTGAACTGTGATGAAACATCAACACTTGCTGAAATTAAAAAAAAAAAAAAGACTATCTGGAAAACAATAGGAAGGACCAAACTGCAATTTTCATAAACTACAAAAAGAATTGAGGAAGCTGCAGGGCTGCCAAAAGAATAGGGAACTTTGGGTTTTATCATTGGACTAGCCACTGAAATTTGAGATCTCACTGTAGTTTTTATTTTTTTAACAGAGAAATATCTGAGTTGATTCTCACTATGTGTGACTCCAGAATTTATTGTTATCCTATGTGATTGACGGAGGTAAATGAAAAATAAAATAGCTCTTTGAC
Organism: Strix aluco; assembly: GCF_031877795.1. Lineage (NCBI taxonomy): Eukaryota > Metazoa > Chordata > Aves > Strigiformes > Strigidae > Strix > Strix aluco. The sequence continues at coordinate 124,767,663 of NC_133931.1, forward strand.
AGAATAAATTAATGCATGACAATTTATCACTTAACCTTAGATATAATTATATGATTCAGAATTTTTAAAAAACTACATCTTCTGTTTTATGTTCTAAGTTTTCCAAGGTGAATGCATCAGACCAAATTAATTCCTAGTTCAATCCACAGGTTTTCACTGGTTTATACCAGATATGAATTAGCTTGGGGTCAGTTTAAAGTCTTCCAGTTTCACAGGCTAAAGAAAATTTCCTGTCTCAAGATTTTCTTGTACTCTCAGCCTTAGAGTGGAAACTTCAATTTGGTGTTGAAGTGGCATATAGTTAGGGATGGTGAGCTGTGAAAGGTCAGTGGGAATTCTGGTAGGATGAGAAGGAAATAGGAAGGGCCAATAGGGCCCAGTGGGATTGAGGGTAAATATTCAAGGTCAACCAGTGTTTTGGCGTGGTTAGGGTGAGGAAGTGTATTTCTTTCTTTTCCACAACCAGCCTGCTCTTTGGACATGTGAGAAACTCTGCATATCTACTCCTGCTTTCTTGCCCCAGGTCAGGGTCCCCACCCACAGTCCACCTTCAGCCTGCAACCTAATGCCTCCACTCCTTCACCAACCTCTCTCCAACCTTTTTGTGGAAGCAGAGACCAGCAGTGTGTGCATCACAGTTTGTTGTTGCACAAATGGGTCTGAGAAAGGCAGTGGGAAAGGGGTTGGGGTGGAGATATGACAGGGGCTGGTTTGAGGTATGGCTGCTTCAGGAAAGGTAAGATAGAAAAGGGGAAGGCAGGGCTTGGGGGCTGGATGCTTCTTTGGATGCCATGGCTTCTGCAGCTGAGGAAAGTCTACTTTCAGCGGTAGCTACCACTCCACTCATCATAACCCCTCCTTCTGAGGCAGCAACCCTGATACCTAGTTAAGGCCAAGGTGCTTGCTGCCCCAGCAGTCTGCAGTGTTGCCTTTGAGAAGATTTAAGGATAATATGGCTTTACAGAATCATAGAATTTTTTTGATAAAGGATATACAGATCCTTTACCACCTATGTTCCTATAGTTTCTTACATGTCATTGTAATTCTTTAGTTTTGGAAGGAACTTCTCACACTATAATCAAGTGTCTTATAAAATTCTATGAATAGCAATTGAAATCCCAAGATACAAATTGCATCTGTACAAAAAATCCCATTCAGTGTTCTTGAAAATTTTAAACTCACAAGCTTGAAAGAATAATGGTATTTCAGAGAAAATGGATATCTTGCCTACCTTGATATGTTCTCTTCTAGGTGAGTTTACTGAAAGTACAAAACTGACAGCTATGGATAAAGAATTTCCCTATTTCACCCAGACAGTGGGGTGAGCACAAGCTGAACAAGTTATGTCTGGTGAGATAGCACAGCTCAAATAACCACTTCAAATGATAAAATGCAGTTTGGTCTTTAGGAAGTAAGACATGTAGGTCCTACCTTTAATATCTCATAAACAAAACGTAACATATTGCATTAGAAACCTAAACTTTCTTAAAGGTCTCAGTTTCAAGTTTTCTCTCTTGGGCACCTGAAGCCTTTGCAAGGTCCCACCTTGAGCTTTGAGAAATGCATCTGGAGTAGTGGGTTTCAATTGCGAGAGTATTTTGGCTGCTGTGAAACAAAGAAAACAAAGGAACAAAGAAAAGAATACTGACTGGTAATGCTACAAGAGATTGAAGAAATATATTTCCCCTCTTTCAATACAACCTGTAAGAGAGGATGTTCTGGTGGTTGTTGCTCTGACTTTTGAACTCAGTTTTAGACAAGAAGATGAGTTTTCAAATGCCTTAGTGATGTGCCCTAGTAGTTCACTTGGTTATTTTTCCCTGCCTATTTTATTCAGTTGTTCAGAACGCTAGGGCAGATGGGTCCTCCGTCATCTGCTGGCTTTCACAGATCAAGCGCTGCCACTGATTGTTGCAGTACAATTAAAGTCAACATCTCACCCTCAACTTGAACAACGTGGCTCAGATTTTACTCTGAGGGACTTTGTGCAATGGTTGACGTTTAACTTGTAAGTCTCCTTATCTTGTTTTTCATAAGTAAATTGCTTGAGCAAGTAAATCCTTAACTGTGGCTTAGATCCAGAAGGCCTGGACCATTAAAATCCATCATCGTTAAAAGCCAGAGCCATATACCCATTGCCTCTAGTACTGACGAAACAGGATCTTCTACGTAAGATGAGACTCAAAAGTTGTATTCGGGCTTCTAAGGGAGATTTTCCCTTAGCTATATGTAAAATCTTCAGTTTTGTGTAATAGATATTTCAGATTTCCCTTTCAAGTAGGTACCAAGCATTAATAATCAGCTATAATCAGGTATCAGTTTTTCTCTACCAGCCTTCGTAATGCATCCATTAATGTTCTTTATTTCAATAAGAAAGCCTATTGCCACTCCTTTTTAGCAGGTAAACAACAGTACTCTGTGCAATATGTTCTTTTGGCTGAAATCAATATTCAAATGAATTAAGTATTTAACAGGAATAAAGGTTGAATAAAATATTATGATTTAAATCTAAAGGCTTCCCAGGGATTTTAGATGCTGTTAATGTAATTTCATTGTGGGAGGAAATAGGAAGAAAAGGCTCCACAAATTTTTTTTATTTGGCAAAACTGGAAGGTAAGTTTATGAATAGCCGAAACTTTTCTATGGAAGAATGCTGGAAAATGCTACAGAGAAGTGGTAAGTTTTATGTGTAATAGGAGGTATTGAAGTTCCACCTTGTTTTTTAATGCAGGCTCAAAGTCACTAATTCTAAAGAAAATGTGAGCTCTCACTGGCTCTAGACAATATGCTGCCATTGAAAAGGTTTCCACTGCCTGTCAAAAAAAGTTTTGTTGCTGCAACTCTATCAGAACTGAGTACTCAGTACCACTTAGTTCACCCATGTTCAAGTCAATTGAGGTCATACTATTTTCTGCAATAATTTTCTTCAAGCTTTATTCAAGCCCTTTTTGGTTTTTAGGAGAGTACAAAAGCTGTAGTTGAGGCAATATAACTTTTTAGTTTGCCCCCAAGTATAACTAAAATTGAAAAGATTTGGTTTATTTCTGTCTAAAGCAGTGGCCTTAATCAGAGATCATAGGTAATATGCAATGTATTGCTCAATGAGGTTTGCCACCATGACTCAGCTGTAGGAAGTTGTCCTTGTTCTAGACCATTTTGATAGGGAGAATGTGATGTTTCCTACACCTATCTATCTACTTTGTTGCTCAGGGATTACTAAAGGTGAGGGACAGCTATCTTGAGAATTACACTGATTTGGTTTGAGCTGTTTTCTTCTTCTAAGATGTACACAGTTCTTAATTTCATGTTAAATCATCAAGCATTTGGCTGTAACAGACATTTATACCAAGGTATACCTGTCCTATCAGCAATCACATTGATTGGAATGTAATAGCAGTAATCTGGACAGGATATAAACAAGGCTAAGTGTGTGCACATTTCAGATCATTACCCACACACCCTGGTTTTGCTTTCTGTGCAAGAAGTGACTGATTGCACTTTTTGGACTTCTCTGGAAATTCAGCATACATTAGGATGTATGAATGTGTGGAGCACCTGAGGGGGAAGAAAGGAGCAACACTGCAGTGCAAAGAAAATCCCCTGACATTCTGGAGGAATTGTAAATATGTGTGTGAAGGACATTTGGAAATAAAATAACCTTGGCTACCATTTTCACACTCATGTAGGTATTTCCAGAAGAAGAATAGTGATGAATATGGGAACAATGATGAGCTAGAATGACAAAGTGTCAATAAACCTCTCAAATTTGGCTCTTTAAAGGTCAAAAACTTTTTAACATTAGATCACTGAAGGACTGGAAAATAGTATAGCACATGCTATAAATCTTCTAGTAGAAGCCTGCAGAAAGCTATAAAAAAATCAGTGTTACAACATACATATGATTGAATTTCAATGTATCATCATTTTATAGTGGCCATGATGTGAAATCTCCATCTTCCTCTGAAAGTGAAGGTTAAGAGTGATACACTATTTTACATTGTCCTGATTTTTATACAGAATTCTGAAAACAGCATTAAGGAAAGCAGAAAACCCACCTTAAATTAGTACTTTCCTTCACTCCATTAGTGTAACAATCAAGACTGCCTTGCTTTGGGAGCTGTAGCTTTATAGATAACATACCTAAACAACATATCCAAAGTTTTTAGAGCTAGAAGTAATTTTGATTTCATTTTTTAAGTGATTAGCTCAAGCTTTGATTTCATCCTGCAATTGATTGGTTCACAATATGGCACCAAGACTTTAAACACAATTCTGGGAAACTCAAAAGAAACTTAATGAAGACTCATGGTTCTATGAGTTTTAACATCTTCTGGCTGGAGATATAACTGGTCATCTAGCAACAGTGCTAAACTTTCCTACATCAGGAATTTTCACATACCAGTTGACTTCTATTTTGACTCTGACAGATCAATAGTCATACGTATTGACACATATTAATAATACTCCCATGGGACTGGTAACTGGCTCTCACAATATAATGGAGGCTGATCCTACTGTAAATAACAATAGTTACATGCAGTGTATGAGATATGTAATATGCATTATAGGCCTAATTTAGGAAGTGACTATTTTTTGAACAAAATAAAAAATTAATTGCACCATTTGGCTACAAAAAAAAGTTTAATAAATTTATGAAAGATAAATCCATTACATTCATAGCACAGGAGAGTGAAGGGAGAAAGGATTATTACATTACTGGCCTCTTAGAATGGAATTTAGGGACTACGGTCCATTTTCTGATTTTAACGCTGACTTCTGATGTCACCTGGGACAACTTCTTGTAATCTCGGTGCCTAGCATCCTTTCTTGTCTCCCAAAGATGTTTCGCATCAAGCTATATTGACATATTTTTAGGGGCTCATTTCTAACATTTTAAAGGTATTTTGGTGCTCAGGGTAACAAGAACTACATAAGTACATAGAGCAGGCAGAATAATATTAATATTAATATTAACATTAATATTAATATTAATAACAACAACAACAACAACAGTAATAAAAAAACAGTGTCAAAAAATCTGCACTGTCTCCTCTTGATACCATGACCCAGATGACAATAGATGATCTGGTAGGTATGTGAATGTAAACTTTGTATGTGAATAGAATATCAAAACCTCTATGTTCTGAGAGGATGTTTGCCCTAAAACTGATAACACAAACAGGAAACTAACAATGACAAAGTTTGCTTAAGGCTCCCTTACCCTGATTAAATAATAACCTGGGCATTATGAAGAGATTGTCCAGAAAAAAAAAAAAGTCAGTTTGAAAAGAAGCATGGACAGTACTGGGTGCAAAAGGGAGGGACTTACACCATGGCGATTAGCTATATTAGTGTTAGAAATGTGGTGGTCATTAACATTTTGTGTATGTCTGGTGTTTATCTGTTTATTGCTGAAACTGTATCCTGAATGTGTAGTTCAGGATAACTACACATTTGCTGGGTAATTATGTGTCACTAGTAAATCAATAAACTGCTTCCATCCCACTTCCTACTGCTTCCCTGTATCATACCCAGTGTTATCTATGTTCTTGACCCTTACAACTAAAAAAATGGGAAGAGACACAGTAGGCTCAACCAAAAGAATAAAAAAGCTTAAAAATCAAAATGCAAGGGGCAAGATTTCTTCTGTAAGTTGTAATTAATTGCACGTGCACTGTTAAGATATGCTGTTGACAAAGATTAGTCTAAAACTCCTTTTTGATAGCTGAGATATGCTATCAGCTAGCAGTCAGAAGAGCAAAAGACCTGTCTTGCATCTCATGTAGAATTTTTATGCCAATTTAGTTTCTTAGAGTGTGAACCAGTGATAGAGGAAAATCAACTAAGTAGTAACTGATATAGTGTTTCTATGGAACTTTTTGTCTGAAATGCTTTTGTTTCATTGTACTAGTTCTGTAAACACAAAAGCAAAAAGGCACTTCCTTGAGCAAGACGCTCTGTGCTGGGCTTTTTGCACCTGACGCATAGAACTCGCACATGCCTGGGATGAAGAGTGCTGTGATGGTTTGGATTCTGCCCTGAGTTTGGTCTGCCCTCAGGTCTGAATTTAACATGAGTATGCATGCTGTGGCTGTCTCTCTGACATTCAGTATGGGCTATAGTATTGCCTGGAGTTCCTTATACAAGAGCTCTGCTTTCCAACTGCAGTTGGAAACCTGTACATTCATGGTGATGTTTGGGACAGTACCTGGGGTTCTTGAGGCACAATTGCTCCACTGTGGGGAAGCCTTCTCATTGGCAACAGGATCTGGTAGAGTTGTACGGCTTTGGGAGTGTAGTTTCTCTATGCGATACTTTGCCACACAATAGACATACCAGTTCAGAGGGTGTTGCATTGATGGTCTCTGTCACCATAATCCCAAGGTGTGCAATGCCTTCAAAGTGCACTGTATCCTTCAATTATCAAAAAGAAAATTTCATGTTAAGATGGGATACCTAAGAGAAAAATATGGTTTAGTGATAACCATTACAGATTTTGGACACACTAATGTGACTGGGCTCACTTGAAGGTAAGTGCTTGTTGCATATTGGCCACAGATATGCAAGAGGTGCACCAGCTAGTTTAGTGTTCCTTTGTGGTTTCAAACTTGATGTGATGGTGAGAACAAACATGGATAGCATAAATCACCGACATAAGTATCTTGGTTTCACTGGGTGTGAAATTGAGTCAAAACCAAAAAATATGAGGGTTTTTTTTTCACTCTCAAGATTTAGCAAGAGCTTTTGAAAATTGTTCCATAAAATAATAGGAATTAGGGGCATTTCTAGCATAGCAATTACAAATTCTGTCTTTTCTGGACAAGCTGATGTTTTGATTTTGTTTGAGGGGAGCTGGAATGAGTGAAGGCCTATGGTAGGAAGAATAACTAAAAATTACCAATATGTCTGCAATAGCTCAATCAGAGTAACCATGAAATAATCTTGAGAGAAAAGCCAAATTTCCTGAGATGAATAATCTATAGCAATCACAAAAAGGCCTGCTATGCCCCAAGCTTAATCACAGCTAGTGATAATAGCAAGAAGGACTGAGAGTGTTTGTGTCCACTAATGGATATGGCTACAAAAAATGCATCGTAGTAGAGCTGAAAGGTGTGCATGGGGGCAAATATCACGCAGTACATGTACATTGTAACTGTGTCCCTCTCATTCTCTTTTGTATTGGAAGGAGAAAAACAGATGACAACTTTTGTTTTATACCAAGACCAAATTCTACATTGATACACATGTATATTATTTTTTACCTACCGGTAAACCCAATGCTGTGAAGAGCTTAGCACCTATTGGGCAGTATGTGTGGGAATCTGGGGTACTCAACTCATCATACCTTCTGGGCCTCATATTGTTCAAGTAAGTAGTATGCCTTTTATTACAGGCTAGTTATAGCAAACCTGGCAGTTTTAAAACACATGACACTAAAGACCCCACAACTTTAGTCACCTGAGAATTGTAATATATAATCACCATGAAATGTTCAACCTGAAATATCTGCTTATAATAAAAGTGAGTAGATAAAAAGAAGTTATAGTTCCTCACATTTATTAGACTTTATAGATGCAAGTGGTGAATTTTATGAATCAGATCATCATGACATTCCAGTTACTTCTTGTCTGAAAATCTTATTAACAGTATATAATGCTTTTCCTGTCACTTTTATTGTTTTAAGTAAGGCTGGATCATGATAAGGTCCTGTGTAAAAATGACCCCTTCTTATTCAATAGATTTGTTTTCCTGTTTAGCTCATCTATGTATTAATACATATGGTTAAGTAGGATGGGTTTCCAATAATCCGTTTGCTCCAGGCAGCACAGATTGCCAAGGCAGTAAAAGTGAGTGAGCTGGATTATACCCCTGCTCACACCTCATCAGCAGATTGTTTCCTGCAGCCCAGTTCCTGGAAAAGTGTTAGATGTGAGCAAATCCACCGAGAGCAGTCAAAATGCACAGGTATTATTCAAAGCAGAAAAGGAAAACAGTCTGCCTGCCCAGACCTCTGACATTAGTGTTTAGCCTTATGCGACCTATATCACTGGAGCTGATATATAGAGAGGAAAACAGTCATATCAACCTTCAAGGACCAGCAATGATTTTTCCAGGCTAATACTTAGTCAAAGATACAATTAGGTTCATATCCTATAAAACAAAATAATTATGTTTGGAATTACCAGGGACGAAAGATATGGCTACTCACAGTGACACTTTTACCAGACGTTTTGCATTATGATTCTATATTAGTTCAGGATGATAATTTCTAAAGACATTTTTATTTATTTTTTTCTTGTCAAGTTACTGGTTCAGAGCCTCAGCTGTGTGGTTCACCACATCTCATTTGAATTTGGCAACATAACTGATGGTCATATTCATCCATGGTGTGAGCTTACTATGAATATGAATTTGGCCTGGTATGTTGCTGCACTTTTTTTGGGAAATAGTTTAGGATATACCTCGAAGGTTTCCATCACAAAACAAAGTAATCCCAGGCTGGGAGTCCACAAAGTCTTAGAGGGTATTTTGGTGCTTTCCTTTTACAAGTAACCAGCACTAGCGAGAAACAAAGATATGGAATTTTATGTATCATATATTAGTTTAATATAGGATTAAAAAAAAGGGAGACTAATTCATAACACTTTCCGCAGCCTTGGTGTAAAATGGAAAAAAAAATCAGAAATTAAATGTACAGAAGAATATAAATGCAGCACTGCTTTATTCATATAGGGAGGAAAAAAACATTTCTGGTATGATGACTGGCCTCTGTCCAAAGATGAAAGGATTTATTATAATATGTAACAAAGTAGGTATAATTTTTATTCATGTATTTTAAATTAGTAGACTTAGAAGTTCTTTTTGTTTTTTTCTTACAGAAGCTTTTAGAGAGCTCAAGAACTTACACTGAATTCCTCCCAGATAATTTCTTCCCTTGTGTTCCATTTAACTGAAGTGAGAGATTCCATTTTATGGTAAACTATCTAACTTAGAAATTTATTTAGCTATCTGTAAGTCCATACATGAACCTAGCATTTTCTTTGCCCTATTTCTTATTAATCTATATGCCAGATGCATTATCTCACTTCCAGTTCCATTGAAATGAGAAAGAGGATTACTTTTTTAAATTTCCATTTGTCATCAGTGCAGCAGTCCTGGAGCATTAGAAGTCCATCTCTCCATTTAGTATTTCTAGTCTGATTATTGCCGACTCTTTGGAAACAACTTCTGCAATACCCAGGTCTGCAATATGGATCCCCATTCAGGTATTAACTATCCTATCTTGGGACTCAATTAGCGTTTTTAACAACATTAAGTTGTCAATGTTGAGTTTTGAATTTCATTTGAAACTGGTGGAAATAAAGTGACTTTTGCTGCTCAGTACTAGGAAAATCTTACAAGGAAAGACTAGCTCTTTTTTGTGTTGAGATAAAAGACTAACCCTTGGATTACAATGTTTGGAAACAGAGTTGCTTGAGTTATTAACAATAAAATGCATTGCAAATGGGTCTTGAAAACCTGTCTCTGTTTGTAGCCAGTACTTCAGGATTCCTCCAAGGGTTGTTGTCCTGTACAGAGATCTCATTACTTTCTGGCACATCTGCAAGGATGGAAGTGGAGAATGCTCAGATTTGCTGTGGCTGTTCAAATTAAACTTGAATTTTTGAGTCTGATATTGAATCAGACACTGCTTTCTCCTGGTGTTTCTACCCACATTTCTCTTGTGTGCATTTACCTGCCTGTATTCTCACTTTGACTTGCTCACCCCCTGCAAGGAAAATAAAACTTCTAAAGCCTGGGAGCTCTTAGTGCTCCAGAAATCAGGTTGTACTTTGCAGTTTGTAGTGTTATCCCCATAAAAGCGGAGGAGAGAAGATAAACTGGAGCACTGGAAAGCTCAGGCTTTGCAGCAGGAATCTTATAACTATAAAGGATTTGGTTTCAGCTTCTCCATGGTAACAGGTGAGCACATCGGAGCTTCTTTTGCCCATGTTTCAATTCAGATAGACATGAGCTAGTCGGGTATGTGATGCAGGGTACCTGTAATATTACCAGGCTGAGGTTGTGCTGACTTGATTTAGGAGATCATTTGTCTAACATCTGTATAATGACACAGAGTTTGACCTCTCCTTAAGAGGAGCTACAGGGCCCCCACTACAATTCAAGTTTAAGAATAAGGATTTTTAAAATAAATGATAGGTTTTTTATGTGTACATTTTAAAATGTTTTCTGGAGGTTTTGAAGTACTTCAGGCACAGAAACTACTTGTAATTTTGGCTTCACTTGTGTTGTTGATCACTCAGCCCTGCTAAGAAGGCTAAGGGTACGTATACTTTAATTTTGGGAATTTTATGAAATTGAACTTTTTTGTGCTGGTTAGCATTGAAACAAGAGTTAGAGAAAAGAAACTGTGAGTAGGCAGGAAATTCATTTCCACCTTTTTCTACAGGAAAAGCCACATATTGTTGAGCTTTCTTTGTGTATGGTTGCTTTGCTTCCTATTGGTCTCTTTTTCCACTGCTATGCCAATAAGGTTGATAACTGGAAACACGCTTCAGAGATCCAAGTCTTGCCAAGGTCAATCCTGACTGTTAGCATCAGGAACTGGAGTTTACATGGCGATTTAGCATTGGGTTTCTGGGGCCAGTGATGAAGTGGGAAGTGCTTAATTTCCACCAGTAAAACCACCAGCACCACCCCACGGCGTGTGGGAAGAGCACATTTTATGTCTTCTGGGATTCTGTCTCTGCTGCAACAAGAACAGAGGTGGCTAATGGCCTCAGGAGTGCAGTATCCTTGAGGCAGGTGAGCTGGTAGCACATGTCCCTTCCTCCTGAAGCCCAGCCTTTTGCCTTTGCCCATGCCAGTGACCAGCTGTCAGCTGCTTCCCCGGCCGGGCTCCCAGCGAACAATTCACCAACTGGCTGTCATTGTGAGGATGCGCTCATTTCCACAACAACCTGCTCCCCCATTGATGTCTGTGTGGGCAGGCATCAGACCAGAAAATTCTGTGTTTCAGTGCAGGAATCTTTATTGGTTGCCAGCAATATTTTCCTGTAAGGGATTGTGTCTCTGCCAAAGTCATATATGAGCATGACAAAAATTATCATCCCGAGTAAAGTTATGTATTGTGTTACATAACCCCTTGAAAGAAAAAAAGAGCAACAGCTAAAGAAGCACTTATATTTATGAGCGGTATTTCATGGCATTAGTTCCATTTAGGCTATAATGCTTCTCTGACACAGATGCTTAATCTGCTCTTTATTTTCAAGAATGCCATGCTAATGTCATCCAACAGTTCTCATTTCAAACCTACCAACATACCCTCCCCCAGCCCTTTGGCTAATCACTGTGTTAAAGATTTTTTCATAAATCTTTCCTTTCAAGCGCTGTAATGAATTAGCTGAGTTTTTTTGGTTATGTTTCGGTTGGGAGTTTTTTGAAAGTGGTGGGCTACAGCAGGACTGGCTGCTCTGTAGTGGCAGAGTGGAAGCCATCCTGCAGGTTACAATAGTCAATGCATCTGCTCTAAAGGAAGAAAGCAGGAAATAACACAGGGTCTAAGCTGATCTGGGTATTCACAAGTTTCAGTATGGTGGCTGGACATACCATTAAGCTCTCCTCTTTCTCTGCAGGTATGGATCCCTTCGCCTCCCTAGGAGGTGCCAGTCAGATGAAGCACCCTATTTTTGGACACTTTTGTAACTGATGACTCTTAATGGTTTCCATATTCCAATTTAATGTCAGTAGGAGGTAACTAAAGCTTTGCCATAGAAATAGCCATTTTCAGACCTAGCTTTTCCAGCATGCTCTTCATTCGGTCACTGAGGTCAGTGGGATGGTTAAGCAAGAAAGATGCTTGTCAGTGTATTTACATATCACTCCCTAAAAACTAATAAGTTTTTATTAGTACTTACATGCCACTGCTAAATGTGTGTTTATACTCCTTTCAATATTTGAAATATTTGCAGTGGTTTTAGTGTTGATGTCTAAGATTAACTAAATATAGAAAATTAATTTCAAAACATCTGAAAGGCTTTTATTGATAATACACAGCACATTAGGCTAGCATCCTACATGTAATCAGCAAAGAAAAAAACACTAATGCTATCAATCCATGCAGGCATTCATATTTTTAAACCTAATGAAAAAGATTTGCCTTTTATTTGTATTTTGGGCTGCTGGTTATGATTATAACGTCATGGAAAATGAAAGAAATCTTCTCCTTTATTTAAATCAAATGTACTACTGTCTATTTAACACTCAGAATCATTCCACAACAATCTGTGTGAAAATATCTGAGTGTTCGTAGATATGGCGAGGAGTATTGTTTGTCTGAGTGTGATTTTACTCATTATTTTCCCATTACCATGTGTAGCATTTGACATTTGTAGTACTTCAGCTGAGCTCTCTACATGCTGTACAACTATTAATATCTACTGCAGGGAGAAAGAAGGAGAAAAACCACAGGGCTCAGTGCCTCTCTCAAAGCCAAATTGCTTATTCAATACAGCTGACAGAACTTTTACTAAATAACTATGTCTTTAAACCTCAGTTTTGTGTATACACTATCTTAGAAGTAGAAAAGCTGACATATTTCCAATCCGCAATAGGCAGTGGCTGGAGAGAAGACATAGAGCAGACAAAGAGCAGACAAATAAAAGCTCCATACATCATTTAGTTCCCAAAGTACAAGGTGACTGTGCATTAGAATAGATGGTGGCTAGACTAGCATCCACACAGCACTTCACTTCTGCAGTGAAGGGTTCATCTGATATCATTAGTGTTTTGCTCAGGATTTCCTGTTGTGCAGCAGAGAGAAGAGCTTGGCTTTTCTTTTTGTGTGTGTGTGTGTCTGGATGTATCTGTGCGTTCTTTATTCCTAGTGATGCTCATCACTGATATTTCAGCATCCTGCAGTAATGCTTTACCCGTCCTCACTCCTAAGGCACCTAGCAAGTCACAGAACAGCATACAGTGATGCAGAGCATTTCCATATCAGCTCCAGGAATTAAATTTCCAAGCAAGTGTTCCCAAGCTAATGTATACCTAGATCTAAATATTGGAGGGCTGGATTCCTGAGGATGAGGCTGATGAAAAACGACATGACATACAAGGTAAGGGTGTTTTATGCCTAGGCTGTTGCAAGTAAAATAGCAGTGTATGTCTGAAAATATATCTTACTGATTTGGGGAGTCCAGCATCCCTGATCTGAGCTTATATTTGAGTCAGAGCCACAACCTGAAACTGCTTCCTATTTCTACAAGTTGAAATGCTACCTCTAGACCAGAATCCAGGACCCATCACACCCCTTGTCCCTTGGCACAGACCTTTTACAGTTGGGCACTGACTAATCCCATCCCATGCTCATTTGCTCTTTTGGGGCCAAAGAATCTTGCATCTTTTCTGCACCAGGCGGGGGGCAGCTTCTGTTGAAAGGGGTTGGGGAAGCTTAATGTGTATGCCATTAGTTGGGGTGTTCTCCTGGGTAATGAGACTTCACGCACCTCCCAGGCAGACCACTGCATTTATCACCTCCTGGTCAAATGATCTAATTGCTAGGCTTAGAAAGAGGAGTCAGACATCACCATTAGCACTGAGTGTAGGTGGAGATGGTTGCCAAGCTCTCTGCTATGATCCTTGCTCTTGGCAAGTTTTAAAGATATGCCGTGTGCTCCTCATAGCTCTTGCCCTTAAGGTCACTGCTGTGTAGGATAATTCAGCCGTAGCTGAAATTTGAGATGTTAGGTCTTTTCTAAAAGATTGATTGTCAGCTCCTGCCAGGCTCCTTGTCATCTCTGGTTACCTCTAGGCAGTAGCCTGCAGGCCAAGTCAAGCCCTGAGCACTTGCCACCTTTCACTGACATGCTCACCTCAGGCAAGGAGGAAAAATGTACTGGGAGGAAATCTGTCAGGTCCTCACAGCAGGAGGCACATTGGTGCAGTGGGAGATACAGAGTGAAATAGAGTGAAATGACTTTGTGTCATATTTTACGGCGACAGAGTGCTCTTGCTTTTGTATTATCCACATTGTTCACTACTCTAGGCCCTGCACTGAGAAAATGCTTGAAACCCAAAATGTATTGCTGATAGCAGCTGGAAGAAGTCAGTGAGTGTGAGGGCATGCAAGCGTGCATGTGCATGGCTGCGCTGCTGCCTGTCTCACCCTATGGTGCTTTCCTCACCAGGCTGCTGAGAAGACATTTGCTCATCCTCACTGTTGACAAGGCAGGTGGTGGTATGAGGTCACCCTCATTTTCTGGAGAGTTGAAATCTTTGTGGGGCACCCACTGCCTCTTTGTTCTCAGGGCAGGAATGGCACCTGCAGTCCTCCAAGCACCTCCTGCCCTGCCTTCTCCCCAGCCCACAGCCCATGTGGGAGAGGGGCTGTAGCTGGGGTGATGCCCCAGCCTGGAAGCTCATGAGCACTGGAGGTAATTTCATCCAGTGACACTGCAGCTGCATATGGTTTATGTTTTACAGAGTTAGTTATTTTCAATCACACTGTTTGTAACCTAGACTACCAGACTCATCTCTCTAGGAACAGGGTTCCTTCTGGAAACTGGCCACTGTGAAAATATCCATGTCTATGAACACAGGTTTCCTTTGCAAAGCTGCATTTTGTCACTAAAATGAGGGTGTGTGGTGTGATCCTGACATCCTCGCAGGCAAGGCAGAGCTGAAAACCTTTAAGCTTAAAGGGACACCACTGCTGATGTGTATGTAGTCAAACGTGACAATTAGATCACAGTATCATTTGTTATCTCCCAAAACAAAATTTAATGACTCTCATTGACATTGAAAAAAAAATGACCTGGTAATAAAACCATCAGTCCAAACAAAGCTAGGCAGGGACTAGTGGTAGTTATTACTAACAGCTTCTAGGTGTCTGAGAAAACATTGTGCCACCCAAGCAGTCAATAAATTAAGTCTCTTTCAAACTAACATTAGCAATTAATAAAACAGCCTTTTTGTTTTTCAAATATTTCTGAAGGAAATAACGCAAACTGTATGGGAAGAGTTTAATTAATATCCCTAAACAATATCTTCCCAGAGAGACAACAGAGAAGCAGGCATCTATATTAATTAATTGGGCAAAAATATCTGCTTAGTTAAATGGATGTAATTAAAAGTATTGTCTTGAGGCCTGCTTTTAAAGTCCTTTTGCTGCTTTAAAAAGTTATCTGGGACAAGTTTTCCACTGAAGAGACCAGTAGTTTGCTTGACCAAAATGTCTAAACAAAAAGTTACCAAGAGATTCAGACTTCAGCTTGCTAACTCCCATGGAAAGAATTCAGTCAATAACAAGAATATCTACCTTCAGATAGTTGTTTTAACCAGACCCACACATAGAAGAAAAATCAAGTGGAGCTTTCTTCAGATTGAAGCTTGTTTTGAGTGACACTGAAAGTGGTCATTTTGGCATGTAATTCAGGGCTTAGAGGAGTGTGAGAAAGCAAAGTAACGAGAAAGCAGAGTTAGATCAGAGGTGGAGCAGAACCAAAAACAAGAATATGAAAGTGAGGCAGGAAATAGGTATTGGAAAATCTTGCAAGAGACATACACTGAACATGCACTGAAAAGCATGGAATGTCCTGAAAAAGACCCTGGAGTCAGCATGAGACCTGTTGAAATGAGTTGTGCACAGGGGAGCACCTACTCTGGTTGGAAGAGAACTGTGTCAGGAAATGAGACTCTCTTCCTATCAGAAAGATACTTTATTCAATAGGGCATTATCAACTGTTTTAATCTCCATAAAAAATTAAAAATCAAGAAACCCTCCCAAGATTTGACAATAAGCTCATCATTAAAGGCCAGCTCTAAGATTATGATATTGTCTACTTCAGGTTGAATCAGCCCACAAACTTGAATATTTTATCAGTGCTCCAGCCATAAAGATAATGGCTGTTCTGGATAAAATTAATCTCATTTGTCCCTTCCAGCTTTATGCAAGCTGCATCCTGCTTTATCACATTTAGCTTCTGGTAAAGTACTACTGGCACACTGTTCCATCTCAAAATGCTGCTTGCGGTTCAAGCTTTCTTCCGGTAAGGAGTGACATAAGCCCTCCATCAGATGAAATACGGACTTCTGCAGATTTATACAGAAGCTAGTGGTTCTGGTGACATTTCTGATTTTTAAATGATGGAGCTGGACATGAAGAAAGACCTCATGTGTTCTCACTCAGTGCCACTGGCACATGGTACTGATGCTTTCAAGGCTGTACATAATGTTTCTTGCCCTGCCTCTAGAACATCTGGGAATACTGACACCTCTCCCCTCCCCTCCTGCATTTTTCCCTTTTCTTCCTCTTGCTCCAAAAAAAATCCAAACCCCAAAACCCAACATTCAAACCTAACTTACCATTACATCCATAAAGAAAAACAGTAGCAGCTATCAGTCTCAGCAGCTGAAGTCTCAGCCTAAAACATGCTACCTTATTGCTCAGTAGCATTTAATCCTGGAGTTTTTTAGGCTTCAAGCTTCATGTAGTTCTCTGCAAGAAGATGCACATTTATAAGGAATCCAATGCTCTTACTCTGGAAAACAGTTCTTGCTGCAATTCTTTCTCCTCACTGGAAGCAAAAAATTCCCTGAGAGCAAAAATGTTGATCTGAGCCAAATTTGTGCTCTATTCCAGTACTCCTAATGGCTAATACTATTGCTGTAGGTACTGTGATTTTGTGCAGCTAAGAAACCTTCTAGGTGGATGCCAAATCTTGTCTCTATACAAAGATTCATTGCTGTTGTCAGAAAATAGTAACATTGCCATTGCTTCAGCCACTGTATTCACTCTAAGTGGAATATTCCTTTGATGGTCTGTGAGCTAGAACACGAACCAACATGGAGTACTCTGCATGCCCCAGTCACCCACCTACTATGTGAAATACCGACAGCTCATGACAACTGCTTGCAGAGTCTTGTTTAGAGATTCTCTACAAATAAAAAAGATGGATGTTGCCATTTACAGTTTCTTTTGCTTATCCAAGAGGTGCCCTCACAGAATACAGAAATAGTCTCATGCTTTTCTTTGGAAGCCTTTTTACTCTTCTGTAAAGAAAATCTCTTCCCTGCTCACTGGCAAACTGGCTCCTCACTTCCTTTTCCATTGCTATCCACACTTGGATGGCAAACTAGTGATTCAACTATCCATTTGGCTCAGATACTTGGTAGTGAGCTTTATGGTTTGAACTGTGTTGACCAAGGAAAAATGGTGAAGTCAAATATTCTGTTCAACTTGTGAAAATTTAATTTGGCTCCCACGATTTTTCAAAATACAGTGATGAACTATGTTTTTCCCCAGAATTCCATCACATACATTATTTGTAGAAAATGAACTTGATCTGAAGCTAAATTATAATGGTGCAATGAAGGAGGTTGTTACTTACAAGACATCTATGGCATTTGCAGCTGAAGCTACTGAGGACAAGGAAGGCAATTATTAGACAAGGAAGAACAGTTTCACATTGGTCTTCTCTGGAAAATTCTCTACCTTCACAGGAATGCTCAGAACACAAGTGTATCAAGGTGTATGTATCCCTCAAGTATAATAATGATGGCTAATGAAAAGAAGTCCATGAAAAAAAAAAAAAGTCTTCTGAGTAGGATTTGGACAGTATGAGCAAGGAGGAGAAAAATATGGAATAGCTTCTTCTTACAAACAGCCTGCATTCTCTACGTCCAAGGTGTCATAGGGTGCACTGAGAAACATGGCAGGCAATTAAATAAGACATCATCATTATATGTATGCACGTGGGACTGAGATTAAAATTCCACTTCTTCTGCAGTTCCAGAATTTTGCAATGTCTAAATACAATTTTGCAAATTTAAGGGTCTTTTTTCAACAATCTCTGTGCGTGATACACGTATCTGATTTATTGTTTCATCTTACTGAGATTTAAAAGTAATGTATTTTGAATCCTTGTAGTTCAAATTTTCCTTTTTTTCTGTGAAACAGGATGAGCTGAAGCATAGTACTGAGAGTATTAGGTGTTATGGAACATTTAACACTAAAATGAAAAATAATAAGAAATTATAATTTTGGGAGATCTTGCAATCATTACATGCATTAGATACACAAATTTACAGGAAAGTTTAAGAGTTAAAATAACTGTTAGAATAAATGACTCTGTAAGTAAGCATTTAAACAAATGAAATATTCTGAAGTACTTTCAAATGAAGGACCAGTGGGAATGCTAGTGATGCCACTGTTTCAGAGACCTGCATGAAAATTTCTTTATAAATTGTTGAATAAGATTTCAGCTGGATCTCTGACAGGTGGTTACATTACACTTTTTTGTCTGGATCAATTAACCTGGTGCTTTATAAAATGATAAGAATAGGATTCTCAGTTAATGTCAATATTTCATCACACCTATAGATTAATATTTGTATAATTTTTAATGTGGCAATTTTAATTATTAAAAAATTAGAAAACCAGATGGAATTACAAAACAGCAACAGATTACTTAATTAACTTTTGCCTACTGGGATAAATAGAACATACCACAGAATATATCAAAGCAGACACCAAAGAGACACTATACATCCATTAGTATGCAGGAGGTTTTCTCTTCAGATATCAGTTCTTATCAGACATAAGCCTATCAATCTTATTAAATAAACCCAGCAACTCATCATGTTATGATCCATAGCATATAACATCATGGCAAAAATCAAAAGAAGTACACTGTGATGCTCCCCATAGACCACTGAAATCTGCCACCAAATTATGAAAGGTGGACAAAGAGTGAAAAAAATAATTGCTATTATTTTATGAAGTAGTAAGAAATTTAAGTTAGTTTGCAAATACTAACAAACATCCTTCAGCTGTGCCAGAGGGCCTTGCAACAAAAGTAATCAAAAGATCAGATTTTAAAATTGTTGTAGTGTTTGTCTAATCACGTTACAAACATTCTGTCAGCTCCACTGTATTACATACATGGGCAAAAACGTGAAAAACGTGAGTGAATCAGCCAAAGTGCAGACCTGTAAACCCATAATAATATAAATCTTCTTTACTTATATGAAATATCCCTTGAACTTATTGCAGTACTGCGTAGATTTCTGTAAATTTTTTAGTATAATTTGCCAAGATGTGCTCTGAAATAAAAATTATTTCAAACAGGATTCCAGCATGCTTCAAATGGAGGTTCTACAATTGCTTCATTTGGCCCATGAACCCTAGCTAGTGACTTCCAAGGTTCCTAGAAAAACTAATGATGAGTATTGCACACCAAATATGTGTCTAAATGATGTGCACTGATACCTTTTTATTTAATAAAAATGAGTGTCACCAGAAATATGTGCATACATTTGGTTATTGCTATTGGAATTAACGGCCTGCAATTTATCACACCCTATTAGAAATGGGGCTGAGCAGACCCACACAAATTTAACCGAATACTTGCCACAGGCTTTCACCAGGCTTCAAGACAATGTGTTTGTTAGTACCTTCAGATTAATACCAGTTAGATTTTGAACAGTTTCAATCTCACACTAGATGATTTAAAACAGATGAAGTGTGTTACACAGAATAAAAGAATACAGAAAATACAGTATTGTATTATTTACTGAACAAAATAGCAAGTAAAAATCATGTTTGTTTTTTTTTTTTTTTTTTAAACAGCATTAAGTAATCAAATTTAGACCATACAAGCATCAACAAGAAATGTAAATAACTGTACTATTAAGGTGGTATCTACAACTTTTCTTAACTGCTTGAGATCCGAAACTGCAAATGTTGTGTACCTCACTTTAAAATGGTTCAAGTGCCTTGTACAGTATGTAAAAAATTTGATAGTCAACGACTGTGATGAAAAGTACACACAATACCTGAATTTAATATTTTAATAGCTCAGGACCAGATCATCAAAGTACTTAGGTTTCTACTCCTCATGGAAGATCTGGGTCTCAGTGTATATTAACCCCTTCCATGAAAGGAGTAACTCTTTTTGATGGTGTGAATTTATAGTCTTGTCTTTCCCTAAACAGGGAGGGAAAGGGTCAATAGTAAAGAAAGTGTGGTTCCAATAGGCAGAAAGGTTATGGCACTGCAACTACATCAACCACCTTCCCTACACAACATAAAAATATTCTAAGATTAAGGATTATTTTACAACTCAGTGGAAATATGCAGTAATGCAATCCATTTCCTTTGTCTGGATGACAAAAATGCAGTCTTAACAGTCACAAGAGCCCGCCTTGTGTTAGCTATAAAAAAAAATATATTTTTATATATATTTATGCAACTACTATGTGCATTAAACAAAATCACTGTATGAA
Organism: Strix aluco; assembly: GCF_031877795.1. NCBI lineage: Eukaryota > Metazoa > Chordata > Aves > Strigiformes > Strigidae > Strix > Strix aluco. The sequence continues at coordinate 124,787,949 of NC_133931.1, forward strand.
TCAGCAGGGTTCAATAACACTTGTATCTGAATCTCTGGAAGGGGTGCATTGCAGTCTGTGGTGCTTCTCAGTAAGGACTCACAATGAAATGGCAAAGGATAGAAACCCATTTGTTTAAAATCTTATTTTTTGTATCACATTGCCTAAGAAATGGTCCATAAGATCTCTGGCAGCTAAAAGGATCTGTTGCCTTTACTTCAGCCTACTGCTCAGAATGAAAGATATCCCTTGGAACAAACCTCATAATTAATTTTTAGTGAACACTGAAACTGAAAATCAGTCCTATTTCATTGTGAAGTTCCATGAAATAAAATAATTTCACCATTGTGAAAATTCTCTGTTGCCCTCGTTTCTTACCAATTTGTATATCATGAGTTATTTAGAAGGATAGTAATCAGCAACGTACAAGAAACATTGTACTACTCCTGGAAAGCATATACATTGTGATTCCCTCAATTACGTGGGCAGGTTAATTTAGAATTGAAAAGTGAGTGTATTTCACATCCACTTGTAGAAGTATTGGAAAATTCATATTTTTCTTCTTTACCTGCATTGAGATACTGTTCTCAATCACCTGTGAACACTGATCAGTGCTCTTTGCACTGAAAGGGTACAGACCGTCACTCAGTCTTTGAGATACCAGAGAAGAACACTTGAAGCAAAGGGTAATACCCTTGTGCACCAAAGCTTTATTATGTTTTTGATTACTGTGCATCCCCATACCTAAAGCCAATAACATGGCACTTGTGCCATAGTTCTGATACCGTGGGTGTCCACTGACAAGTGTTCTGCATGAACCATCGTGTCTCAGTCCACTAACAAAAACTATTGTGCAGTGGTAATCTGGTATCTTAGATAGTTTTTCTTCTTGGACAAAGCTTATCCAAAATCTTCTTTCTATCAGGCTACAGCAGCTTAGGGCTCCTTTTCTTTAAAGAGAGGCAAAGTAAATGTCTTACACCTGTAGGCCAGTACTGGTGTTCTGTTCTAGAAATTTTAGCACTGCTCTGATACGATGAACCCTTCTTTTTCTCCAACAGGTTCCACTTCAGCATAGGCAGGATGTCCAGATCCTCTTCTGAATTTCATCGCTGGCCATCTGCTTGGACGTCGCTGTAACAACAATAACAAGAAAATAAACTTTCATAATATGAAGGGTACAACAATTAATTAGTAATAAAATTAATAATAAAAAAAACAATGCCCCGTAATTTTGGTCTCTCTCTCATGCTAAAACCTACTCTGTGTAGTTGTTACAGGAATGGAAAAGCACAGTTCAGCAGCAAAAGTTAGAGGAAATAATCCCTCTTTCTAAATTTGTGGGTGACGGCTGTTCTCAAGGACCTACATAACTGCCACAAGTCCTAGGAATGAGGATAACGAAAATAGCTCCTGTCTAAAACTGTTAATCAGTGGATCTGTGAATTTCATCATACAAAGACCTGCTGATCCACCACCCCCTAAAAGATCTGTCTACTGCTCTTCCTTCCTAATTCTGCATAGGAATTTGCTAACATGGGAGAATGTGTAGCAGAGTCCATGGAAACTGTACTTTTAAAAATTATTTAGAACAAAATTTATGCATGCTTATGCAAAACTGCCAAAATAATGACTTTCTACTTCAAATGTCATAATTTCTAATTGAGTAGTTTGCTTTGACGGTTCAAATAGAAGCAATCATTTCATTTAAACTCTTACGACCTTTGGATACAAGGGTCTTAGGAGGCCCTAACCAATTTTCATTAGGATCTTTTGTGCCTGCTTTAAAAACAGCTAATAAACAGAGAAAAGAAACAGATCTCAAGGGCAGATGAAACAATTCCTGTATGACTGTGATGCCTCTGGGAAGGAAAACTGCTTTAAAAATCCTGTATTTTCAAACTAATTAATAGCTTGGAAAGCTTAGACTTTGGGTGACTAAGCTGAGATTCTGTCAAAGGGCATAGCTTTCAGGAAAATAGGGAAACTATTTCTTAAAGGCAGTTAGCAGAAAAAGCTCTCCTAAATGATTATTCTCTATTGAAAATTTTATCTGTCAAATATGCTGATACATATTTCTTTTTCTTTAATGACCACAGTTACAATCTGCTTGGAAGGAGGACTGGAAGATATAGCAACCTACGTAGAAACATTGCAGGAAAACAAGACGACAAACAGTGAAAATGAGTTACATCCTGTGATTTCATTGACAGTTCAAAATCTAAACAATTTTACTTTATGATCTTTCTTCTGAAAATCAACATTGCATTTGATTTTCTGTACCCATAATACCCCATTTTGATTGCCTTCTGATCACTAACAATATTTCATGCTGCTGAGGGGTGGTGCAGGGGACCACAGAACAGCCACAGCCATGACATTACGCTGGGACTCATGGTGCTGCAGGGCAGCAGCCACTAACCACACAGCTGTCTGCGGGTATAGCACAAAGACTTCCTCAGTGATTGCCGTTAGGAAGATACATATAAAAGCAACTGATTTCTTTTTCTCCCATCGCAGGATCCGGTTACTTTTGAGGCATCCAGAGTTAAATTCTGTTTGGCAGGTAATTTAAAATCCCAGGCCTTTCAACGCAACACCTTCCTTCCAAGTAGGAAGGCAGAACACTCTCCTCTTTAATGGATGTCTTTTCGTAATAAGAAAACTTAGACTATTCAAACTTTGGAAACCTTTTTCTACCTAAGCTTGATTCAGCGTGGCTTCAAAATTAAGAAGGACAGTGGTTACTGCTAAAGAGAAAGGGTCATATTCTGTTCTCAGACTCACTAAAGTAAATCAGAAAGAATTCAATTAAATGTAAAGGACTTATTCCAGAATCACACTGGTATAAATGAGAAAAGAATTTGACCAAGAGGTCTCTAATGAAAAGAGTAAATGAAAAACCACTGGAAAACTACTAGGAAAAAATAATTAGAAACAGTCTCAAATGGCAGCATATAAGGATGAGCTGACTTTTAATCTATTAAGTTGCTCCCTGATTTCATTTTAAGATGTTCCCATGATTAGTCACTACTTCCTTGCTACGTTGCTGTTAGAAACTAAATCTACTGTTTTGGGCTACTTTTTTTAATTGACCTTTCCAGATGATGAAATATGGAACAGATGTGTATCAGTTCTAATGACACCATGTGATACAATATAAACATAAGCTGTTGTTCCAGAAATAAACCAACAGATTTGAAGGTCATCTTCAAATATTACAATTACACCTTTCTGTGTTTTCTCTTTCATGCCTGAGGTGAAATTTTCCATTCCTAGTGAATCTGTTTAATTTCAGCTTCTTTGTGTGCATGTGGGTAATGCAGGTGGTTGCCAGTCTTAAAAGAGAGCACTGACAAGCTATCAATTAATTGACTTGTGTATTGACCCCAAAAAAAGCTATAGAGACATTACAGTTTTAATTGATAAAACCAAAAGTAACTGGCTATCAGAAGGTACAAAGCTCCTTGAGTTGCTGAAGCAGCTGAGGAAATGCCTAGCACATTCCTCCCTTTTATTCTCTGTGAAGCAGAGTAATAAGAAGATACAAAAAAACCTACTCTCCCCACTCACTGCCCCCCAACCTCATCTCCAAACCCCAAACAACAATGAAACAAGCTGAGTATTTTAAGTAATTCCTTAGTTTCATCATCCAATTTAACAGGAAAAAATATTCTTCTTTCTCTGGAATTAGAACTCTTACAGGAAATCCTCTGAGCTGTGGCTGGAGAGTTGTAACTCCTGCTTCCTTTCAGTGTATTATAAATCAGGAAAGTAGGACTAGGGTTTTTCTCATAGGACTGAAGCTTCCTTGGGTTCATTATTTTAATCAAATAAGGATGAGGGAAAAGCATTTGTCACCTTACATGACCAGGATGCAGAAGATACATGTCAGGATGTAGAATAATAATTTATGATACACATTTAAAAAAAGTTAGTTCCTATTGAAGATCAATATGATAAAATGAAAGAAACTAGCAGTTGGATAATTCCTGGAAAGTAAGATCTACCTTTCATGTTTCTCACATCATGTCTGTCTACACCACTGTTTGTGGCTGTGCAGTACATTTGACTTCCTACAGCAATACTAAGGCTAGAATAAGTCTCTTTATGTAAATCTTGCAGTAGAGGCAGAATGGATATTATTTATCAACTGAGAAAAAAAAGGAGGGGATTCTACCTATGAATAAATGCTAAAGGGTGATGACTGGAGTATCTTCTCACTGTTGTTGCACAGAAAGGTCTCGAAGTGTGTTCTCGTGGTTGACCAGTTTCTTCTTCTGACATCTTTCAACATGAGGGAATTTTGAGCCTCGCAGGGCGTCTTTTATTTATCAAAATGGTATGATCTCATTAAGACATGATTAAAAAAAAAAAAAGTTTGATACATATGTGAGAGCCCTTAATTGAATATTGTCTGAACAAAATTCAATTGGTATGATCTGAACATGGTTTCCAGTGCTACAGTCTATAATTTTTTTGAGGCTGCTAGCTTTAGACCATCTTATTTCCTGCTGAACAGTAACTTTCTTAAGAAAAAGAGAAAAAAATGGCTCAAGTTGAAAACTGTAGGAGAGTTTCAGATAGATCAGTTCTTTCTGTATGTGTTTAACTGTATTGGTGGAAGTTCTAGTAAACTTGATCATATTGAAAGAGAAGAAAGGGAAAAGGACCCATCAGTTTTTATGTTATGGGCCTGTATTAACTGTCCAGAGATCATTTAAAGTGAAGCCATTTATTTTCTACTGTCAGCAAGGCTCCTACCTATTATGAGCCACCAGATCACCAATGATGCAACTATAAAACAGTTTGCTACAGTTTAGTAAATAGGTAAAATCCAGTAAGGATTATGTATTTCTACACTGACTTACAGACTAGAAACCAATCACTGTCTCAAATCAATATTATCTTGAAAACAAAGGAAGTGATCAATTCATATTTCCAGTGAAGAAGCTGGTACAAAATCCGTTCAAGATTTTTTAATGGATTTTAAAAATATTTGAAAAGAATAAACTGAGTACACATAAAAAAGAAATGAAATCTACTTTGTAGATGCCATAGAAAAATAAATTGTAAGGGATAAGCAATATACAAGATCAATTAGAGGAGGACAGACAGTTGTGTAAAGTTCTGTTGAAATACTGGTATTTGAAGATTGATGCCCTGCTCTTGAGAGATTCTGGTCTGACATTATACCCTATCTCTAAAATTTATGCCAGTCAACACTTTTCACCTGACATGCTAATTCATTAAAAACAATTGTAATAATGTATATTTTGTTAGCTGCAGTAATTCTAAGCTTTTACATTTCCTTTCATACATCTGCACGAAGACAAGTTTTTATCAGTAATGAACAGAAGGAACTTGGCAACATGTATTACATATTTGATATTCTTACATCCTATTCCCTACTATCCCCACCCCATACTCATCCTATCCTTCATTCAGTACAGAAAAATGCAATGAGCATGATTCTGTACAGGTCTGCAATGTCAGAAGAGCAGTGAATGGAAAACATAATGAAAAATCTGCCCCTCTGTCATCTTTCCAACCCTGCCACACACACATTTCCTTCTGAGAATTTTCTAAAAGGTTATCAAAAGTTCCTTCGTATATTTCAACCACCATAAAATCCCAGAGTGCTTGTGCATGGATCAAGCCTTCTTCCTCTCCAGCAGTACACTTGAACAATGGATTTCACCAAGACACACACAGATTCTCTTTACAAACTGAGTTTACATGAGTACAAATACTTGAATTCACATAAGGTCAATCTTTCAAAGTCTTGAAAGACTCTCCAGAGCTCCCTAGCAAACTTGATTTCCCACTAAACTACACAAAAGTTGAAGTTATTGACTACTTTTTAGGCTGAATGCTCTGATGCAACTTTGTCTTCTCTATCTATTGATTATTTCCCTGTATTTCAAATCTTTCAAACTTTCAGAGGACTGTTTCACTGTTTGTACTGAAGATTGCGTCTTACATTTCCATTGATGTCAAGTTCTTTGTCTAATTCAAGGGCAGAAAGACATTTAAATCTATTTAAAAGCTGTACTCTTTAACCACATTTTGCCAACAAGGCCTATTTAACTCTCTTAACTGGAAATATATAAAGACAGAGCTAGCCAAATTCCAAATCAATTGTCAAAACCCCAGGAAAATTGTAATGACATACTCAAATGGATTAAGAAAAGGGAAAAAAATTATAGTAAGGTCTAGTACTAAGCGATCATATGTTTAACTTGATACCATGAAGACCCTTTAGTCTAAGTACTGTTGTCCACTGCTCATCTATCTGGGTATCCAGGCCTTCTGCTTTGTCATGACAAAAAGATCTTTTTGTTACCAATTACGCTGTCCATAACATGTGTTTGTGTGCTCGAAGTTACCTGAAATATTGTTTAGGCAGTTATAATTTGTGCATCAGTCTTTAATCTCTCCTAGAAACACCCAATTTATTTGGCAAATCACAGTCAGAAATGCATGAGGCGTCAAATATCTGAAACTGTACTTCTGATAGGTATTTCCAGGAATAAGAAAAGATCAATTGCCTGCACCATTTTAATTTAATATTTTGAAGAAACTGTTCTGAAATAAAGATTGCTTCAGACTTAAAATTCAGCAGGATCATTTACCGGCTTCATTTATTTTTCTTTTTGGTAGAAGCGCTTGTTTAAAGTATCTCTTTGTGATTTAAACCACTTCTTGTTATAACAATGTTTCTGCAGTCTTAAGTTCATCTAAGTAGCTGGCTGCTGACGGATGAGAAACAGAATGTCTCCTTCCTCCCCACCTTTGACTTTTATTGTCAGTGTTGATTATTTATTTTAGAGCTTCTCCCTTGTGGCTGACATAGGTTTCCCTTGCTGAGATGCTGGTTCCTGCTGAGCTGGATAAGCTTTGGAAAAAATAACTTTACTATCAGTACAAGGCAAAGACAGTGAGATCAATGACAATACCCCAAATGCCAGGATGCTGTGGGAGTTTGAAAGAAGATAAAAATGATACTTGTTCTTTTTAATCATCATCTTCATGAAACACAATTCAGCCCAAACTTCTGGACAAAAACAAATTGATGACCATGTCAAGCCCTTTTCCAACTAAAAGCATAATCCCCTGTAAAATGTGTATGTAATAAAAACAACAGGCCATATCCCTAAAGAAATCAGCAGAGCTGTATCAGCTTCATCACCTGTCTAAGCCAGCTGAGGATGTGACTCTTTCTTTTCTTTTTTACTCTGTCTCCTCTTTTTTACTTCCTTCTTTCTTTTTTACTCTCTCTCCTATTTATTTCTAATTTATTTGAAGACGTACACTGCATCTGTGACATTAATGCAAAAACCTGGAAATGGTGCATGGAGAACAGGGCTGGCTGTTAAATGATGTCTCTTATTTGTGTTGTGCTGCTATGAGCAGAGATGTAGAACAGTGAGCCAGAAATGCCCATTAATTCCCTGAGCTCTGAACACCAAGAACTGTCTCTGGCTTTTTTGACTATTTTCTCCTTTTATTTCCTTCCTCTAATCAGACAAGGGATGAGAACAAGGTCAAAATCCAAAGAAAATCTACTTCATTTTGGATGAAAATCTACTGCTAGATCTGCATGCCACCTATACAGCAAAACTGTTAGAAAAAAATACCCAACAGTTAGTGCTTTCTCAGACCACCCCAGCTAGGGCTCAGGAATTGGGAGCCATCCTCAGTCCACACTAATAGTCTGCACGCTACCACCTTACTGTGAGGCTGACAGAGTTAAGGGACAGGAATGCAGTCCCTTCCATGCTGGTTGGTCTTTATGCTAAAAACCAGTCCCAGGCTTATTTAATTTACTAGTAAAGACATAATTCAAGTTAAATCAGGAAGAGTCAAGGTGCATCCCCCAGGGTCTGATCATGCACTATTATTTTATTTGCTGAATATCTGCAGCTGCTCATTCCTTCCTCCGTCTCTTTCTCCCCAAGGTCACCTTCTAGCTCCATAGCATCAGTTCAACTGTCTGTGTGACCACTTGAAAAAACAGATTTGTGAAATTATTCAGTTTAAACATCCAAAATGAAGTAAATAAAATGACTAAAAAAGTCATAGGTATATGCATATGTGTGTGTGAGTGTACATGCATGTTTCTAAGGAGCCGAATCAGCACAATAAAGCTCTGGAAAACCTCCGGAGAGGGTGAGAACATGAATGCAAAGACTGTGACCTTTAAAATGGGATCTTAACTCAAAAGAATGATAATTTGTAACCACAAACACCCACACTGCTCTTCGGCGTGTAACATATTAACTACTACTAAGACATACACAGCCGCTATGATGAAATACACAGGTTGTGAATTCACTCATATCTCTACAGCTTCAGAGTCTACATGTGTTAATAAGTTGGATTTGGTTTTGTACCTATAAGCTCAATACAAAAGAAAGGCTCTTTGCCTGAGGTTAAGATGATCCCAATTTGCAATGTTAGACTTCTTAAAATCCCCTACCCGCAGAGAACTGCCATAGAATAATCTTATTCTGCTGTTGTCGAGCCTTACATAAGCACATTCGACAATGGTATCTCTGTGTCCAGCTGAGAAAAGACATTGCAATGTCTGACTCTCTGCTTTCATATTGGCCTCTGCTGTCTTCTCAGCTGTGGCCAGATCATGTTGTCTCTGTTTCCCCAAAGGCAGAGCAATGGGATGACAGCTGAGCTAAGTTTCAAACATTAAAAGGACTCTGGACCAACATTTAAGTAAGGAAGGTAAGAAAAACACAAAAAAAGCATGCACATGAAAGCTTCTTGTGTCATGTCAACAGTTCTGTCCACAGATAACTGGTTGCAAACAGGCAAAAAACATCTGAGTAAAAGACAGTTTGCCTTATGCCTTGCTTTTCAATTTTCTAAATGTTCCCTGGACATTAATTGCTCTCAGTGCCAAAGTTCATACACAAATGCAAATCAATAAAGGTTAAAAATGTAAGAAAAAAAATAACATAAAGAAAAAGAAGGGAAGAAGTAAAATCAATAATACTAAAGCTGCTCTTTGGCCCACAATCCACTGAATTTTGAGCAAATCCATCTGACTCAGCTGGGAATTTCTTTACCCCTGTTCAGCTCCAGATATCTGTATAACTTTTGGTACGATCTATATCACAGGCATGCAATCCACTAGAGTTGGGTCATCATGCTTGGCTTCTTGGACACCAAACCTCAAATCCTGAATGCAAGTACGCTACATAGGTTAGTGAATAAATTAATTACTTTTTAATTGTGGAATAGCTAGTGTGAGGCTATATGTGCTATAGCTAGATTTCTAACATCAGCTTCTGCTTTGCTCAAAAAGACATGAAGAGCACTATTTGACACGTATGCTACTTTACAAAAATCAGTGCAAAGAAGTTCAAGGTATACTCAAGAGACACAAGATTCCTCAAGGTAAGAGTAGGTATGGAACTGCATTCAAAAGGGGAAATTATTGGCAACAAAATCAAATTCAAGGAATGGGAAATACCACAGGGATAACCATAAATAAATAAAAGACCAAAGCATACAATATCTCTTGTGTCACTCTGCACACTAATCTTTAGTCAACATTTACTCTCAGCGTTTAGAAAGAGCCTGCACTCATTGGAACTTTGACTAGAACTCCCTTAACTTTAAAAGCTGATAATTCATTCCGTCTTAAGGTCACCAGAGAAGTGTCCAACTTAAACAATGAAACACATGTTGAATAGTGTGGGGGCTGGAAGAATCAAGAAAACATTTCATTTTTATTTGTATCTTCTACACACTTAATGAAAAAGGGAACTTTTTTTAAAACATATTGAACTACTTGGATGGTATTCTTTTAAAATGATATACTATCGTGGGCAAATGGAATAGCATTGAAATTCAAGACTTCTCACGCAGTTTGTTCAAAATAGCTATTTTTGTTCCAGGTAGGGCTGCACATATGCATTGTGCTCAACAGCTATGAACAAAACCACCAGAGAAAGTGTTTTCTTTAGACTTTAGGGGTAAAAAAATCAGAGAATAATGCTACTCTGTTCTAAGACAATTGTTGCTTTTGGAATAAATGGCATTTTTCTTGGTTTTTGTCTCTCACTTACTTAAACCAACTAGTGCACTCAGGATATCATTTGATGGCACTCAGAGGTGTCACAAGGGATTACATTTATCAGTGCAAAGTTAAACAGTGTAGTCAAAGTGTGGGTGTATTTATCCTTATCTGGGGGAGCTCACTGAGAAAAGGGACTACATGATAAACATGAGGGGCATCACGAATGGGATTCAAGATGAACTATGTGAAAATCTGAGTGAGGTGGTAAGTAAATATTGGGTGCTATCTGCAGAGAACACAAGGGAGAAAGACTTAAAGCCTCAGATATGAGATCAGTTTATTATACTTTTCTTTCAGTAACTAGTCATGACTATAAAACACATCCACCCAAAATTCCTTACGTGGCCCTTAACCTAAAAAACCCAACAGAATCTGACTGAAAATGATGCTATATCTACGTGATCATGACAGCACCCTAGAATCTTAGATGTAAAAAGAAGTTTCTCTATTAGTTGTGTTACAGTTTTGAATGAATGCTATGTTTAATGTCAATATGATGCCTGTATAAAGTAGCTTCTTTTAAAGTAAGCATAAATGGGACAGGTCCCCATTCTTTATTTTGCCCAGCCTTAGATTTATATTTATTACTGATGATAGATAAACTGATGCAGATCTTGATTTGGCTAGAAAACTTGATGGCAGACTACAGTATACTAGGAATTTTTTAGACAACCGTATGAGGGAGCTGCCTGTCCATCTGTCATATCCTGTTTTAATTGTGCAACCTGCTTTATTAATCAAGAGAGTCATACAAAACTGTATTATTTTCTGAAATATTTATGTGCTTGTTCTCATTTCATGACCAAGTCCATGGCAATCCTCTTGAGCTCTTTCCCCAGAATGGTAACATCAGATCCACATTTCATTCATTTCCCATAAATAATGCAGCTTGTCTGCTGTGGTATGTGGGGTACCACGTTAACTGTAACAGCTTACTCAAATATTTTTTAATTGCACAAATACAAGTAATGCTTTTTCATAGAAGTGACCTATTTATAACAGTTATGCCTTATTTTTTTTGTACTTCAGTTTCAAAACACAAGTCTGAGAAGATACATTTTCCTCTATATTGGAAACATGTACATCCTATAGATCAAATGAATATAAGAATAATATATTCAACTCTTTATTTCTTGAATTGGTCAAACTATTTTTCTTCCTTTGGAAATTAAATGATTAAACTTAAAAGAAATTTCATTTCCAGAATGGATTACCTTATCCTGTTCTATGCTCATGATACCAACAACGGCTTTAAAGTTTTGGAATTTGTGGAAATGTTCTGAAATACTAATCCCTTTCTCCACCCCTTGTGATTTTACCACTGCATCGGTGGATTTACCACTCATAGGGAAAGGCTACCCCTTCATGGCTAGAACTTTTTATAATTCTTGCTAAATGGCTGATTCTTCACAGGTATCACAATTTTCCTAGTAACCAAAAGAGGATGTAGTTTATTTTGCATAAATTTGATTTTGACTGATTTACTTCCTCCTGTCCTTATTCAATTATTTCTCCTTTATTTAAACAGAAAGATTATGTTTTTCTATTTTTTCTAAGTCTCCATTACTTGCTAAAAACATTTTAGTTTTTACTGCATAGATTGATTAATGTCACCTAAAATTTAAATTCAGTGGAATGGGTTTAACAAAAGTGATTAAAGCACCACTGTTTGCATGATGAGTGTGATATCAATGAACAAAATAACATGCCACTACTACACTGAGAACAAAAATAAAAAAATATATGTGTGTTTCAATCTGGCATTCTTCTCTTCTTAAAAAATGGTGTTGCCAGTTACTTAGCCTTTCAGTCACATCATAACAGATAAGAAACTTGTTTTACTTAGTGTGAAAGAATAGCAATTCAATCTGTGTCTGAAAAAAAGAAAGGGACAAATCCTTCTGTTTTGTACAAGTTCTTCAGTGGAGGTTTTTTTGTCTACATCAATAGCGAACTGTCTTGAAATGTCGCATAGACATGAAAGAAAACTCCTGATTTTATTACATGGATGCTGTTCCCCAATGGTTAACACAGTTACACTGCATGAGCCTGAAATACTGATAAACAATTCATTTTGATTTTTGACACTACAATTGCATCTAAGCAGTATATTTATTATAAGATGATTTTAAAGATGAATCATTCTGTTCATGTTTTACTTCAATTCTCAGTGCTGTCACTAAGAATGAATGTCTGTAACTTCCTGGTCCAGGCTTTACCTAAGCAATCCCTAGATATGTCCCTAATGACTCTTCCAGTGGTTCTGTGTCTTCACTATTGCCGATTAGAAAGTGCCCAGGCTCTTGAAGGTAAGGGACTACTGCAAGTGGGGGTTATGAACAGACAGTGTTTTCTTTCATGTTTAGCATCTCTATGCTTACCATAAGGCAGAGGAACATTGCTGAGTTGAAAAAACCCCAAGCAGGTGTAGGTATTCATAGTTTTTTGTAGAATCAAACACCTATGGAAAATGTTCCTTTCTCATATTGTCATGTACAGTGGAGTTGAGCTGAATAAATGTCAATATCTGCAATGTAGATGTCTGCACCTAAGGTAGCTATCTGTATTTGAGGGAGAAAACTGGTAATTTATCTAATCCTAAAGGAGATGTCTCAAATAGGTCAGATGAATCATGGTCTAAAAGAGTCTGTTTCTTTCTACAGTAATAAAAAGAGCAAAGGGAGATGATATTAGATTTAGATGTTAAAATTAGGTGAAAAGAATCTTTTCCACACTCTGAGGCAAAATGTTAAAAGATTTCTACAAATGAATGTATGAAACAGCTAACACAGGTTTCCAGCTAAAAACTTACTTTAAATCAGCTGGTTTTGAGAATTAAGAATGCATACATTTTATTTTTCCTCAGGAAAATAATAGAAAAAATATATGTCCTGAATTAAAATGCCAGTGCACATGAAAGCTAATGGAAAAATGCTATTGTGAGGAAAATGAAGGATAGGAAAGAGGTGGAGTGGTATCTGAGATCTATCTTTTATTGTTATGTTCTGTGTAAAAAACAACAAAAAAATAATAGCAATGGTAGTTAAAGAAGAAGCTGAGTGACAAACATGCTAAGAACAAACAGCATCACCTGCTAGGAGAGGTCCATTTCTTCAAAGCTTACACTACGAACACAAGAATACTTTCTAGATTTAGTTAAGAAAGTTCTATTCAGGAGACCCCAATTATCCTAGCCAAGTGACAGGACTAGTGACACGTGTTACTTTTATCTTACCTCTATAAAGAAGAGACTAGCTGCTGACGTTGGATGATGATACATATAGACGGTCACGAGGACGGCGGCAGCCACAATGAGGACCAGGACTAGAATGCCGACAATTAAGCCGGCATGAAGCGTTCCACCTTTCTTCTCCGCTGCACTGTCGTCTGTGGAAGCTGCACAAATGGCACACTTATTAGCACAGTAACTTATGTCTTATCCATTCCATTTCACAGATGGCAACTGAGCATTTGCTTTTCCTGTGTTACATGTCCCTCGTTTTCCACAGCCCAAGCTGGAGAAAGATGTTAGATGTCTCTCTCCCACAACCAAGTACTCTCATAATCTCAATGAACAGACATTTCCAAATGTTTTACTAATTCTAACTCAATGAACAAAATTAATATCATTTATTTTGAATGCAGTCTGGACATTCTGAAGTTCCTAATTACCTTCATAATGAATTTTGCTTTAATTTTCTCATAAAACTATTGCAGTTGCTCTACAGACAAAAAGTACTAATTGAATATATTTTGAATGTTGTATTTTTTTTTAAAGGTTCAAGTTGAGACATGCCACAAACCCTTGTGAGGTCTAGGTAATAAACACATTCTGAAAGCCTGATTCATAAGCTTGGAGAGGGGTTTTGAACCACCCTGTGCAACTGAATCAGACAGCTAAAAGTGTAACAGATGGATGCTAAATGACCCTGCAATATTCTAATCTTGGTCTGAATAGAACACTCATCATACCAAAGTATTCCAGAAGACCATCTATTTACTAAACTTGATAGTGAGAGGCCGCTTGTGCTATGCTCCCATCAGAAGAAAAGAGGGCTGTATCTGTCACACAAGCATCTTGTCAGCAGTGCTTCCAAATAAGTCACTGAAACATTTATGGAAAAAGTCTCCCAATAAATTAACCAACATCTGTAGAACGGCTTGCGCTTGGGTGTGATTTCTACTTTGGATAACCTGGAATATCACAGCAAGTACAAACATGGTGATAAGCAATGATTCTTTAGCATTCTCTTGCATAAAATAAGTGCTGTTCTACCCACTACTGCAGGCAAAAGAGTGATTCAGAAGCTCTAGGTTTAAGAAACACCAGAAGAGCACTGCTCATTTGGCTTCACAAACCTACATCATATTCCCACTGGTTTCTGCCTTTCTGGCAATCCTTCAAATCACCTCCATGCCTTACTACACACAACACCTGTCTCTGGCCTTGCTTATGAGAAATTTTCTTTCAATTCCACTTTTAAATTTCCTCTCACCATGCTTCTTTGCTAAGCTGACTAATGAAAACTGTTGATTTCTGCAGTCATCTTTTTTGTTGTGCCATCCTCCTGAACTATTTGTTTGGTTGTCTTAGAGCGTGGTCTGTGAGGTCAGGGACTGTCTCTGCTATTTGTTCTTGGAAAACAGCTATTGAGTTATGGGTACCACTTCAAACAAGTTACTGTTATTGTTATTAATAGTAACAACAACAATAACAGTAACTGTACATGGTCTTTTATCAGATCGTGAGTAGAGCACTCCATGCTAATACTAAAAAAGAGAATTGGAAAATAATAGAAGAAAGGTCTATTGATCTAGGTAGCGTTAAATGTCTTGTATGAGGGGCAATAAAAGAAAACAGGAATGGTTAATCTCAGTGTAACAGCTCATGCAGCCACATATGGGAGCACTCTTCTCAGCAGATCCAGGAAGGCCTGCATGGCTCATCACCCAGCGGATTGCATGGCACCATTGCAACAATAGGGAGAAAAGGAAAATGAACATGCATTATCTTAGCCAAGAGATATTTCTAACTATAACATGGAAGTGAATCTATGGGGGAAGTGAAGGGATTCATGTTTCCCCTGCTTTTGTACTTATTTCCTCAATCTTGAGTCAGGACAGCTGAAATCATGGAGTGTTGCTCTGCTCTTTCCCATGAAGTCAGTGAGACAGCTTGTGGAGTAAGGAGTTGAGTAACAGAATCAGAGGACAAAGAAAAAGAACCCAATAATTTGAGAGGCTAAACTAGGACATGGGAGGCATTAATGAATCCAATAAAAAATGGCAAGCACGCACCCCCACTCAGGTACTGCCTGATCCTGAAGGTATCTTTCTTTTTACTGAAAAGTTAATGAGTACCTGTTCACACAGGAACTTAAATGCACTGACTGAACACCAAGTCTGACTTCAGGCATGAACAGGATCCAAGAACGAGGCCTCTCCCTGACTAAATCCTACAAAGGGATTTACTTAGCTTTCTTAAAGCTTAGTTCACAGAGATGCAGAGGAGCTTTTAAAAAAGAAAAGCAGTGTCAGCCCTATTTGATTATTTTTAATTTTTCTTTAAACACAGTACATACAGTGAAAATTTCCAGGCCACCCTTTACATTGCACTGAAAGAAAGGAGATATTACCTAGGATGTATTCTCACCCAAAGGACACTTAAAACACTTCCTAGTAGTTGTAGCACTATGTAACTAAGGATGCAAGATTCATGGAGTGGACAGAAAAGAGGCCCTAAAAAAGGTTCCTCCAACAGTCAGGCAGCAGAGTCTTTTACTTGACACAGTCATTAATAATTTATTAAATAGCTATTCACTTCCAGCTAAGAATAGATGAATGTATAGAAGCTTCAGTCTTAATTTCTGTTCATGCACTGTAACAACATTTAGTACTTGCACACATATTTCAATATGTGCCAAACAAATGCAAATTAAGCAATTGAAGGGCCATCAGAAAAGGCCTGCTTTATTGTACATGCTCTGGGTTGGACTATTAATTCCAAGTGATGAGCAGTTAGTTGTGTGAGTCACCCTACTGAGAAGTAACTGCTTCCCAGAAGGAGCAGAGGATTCATAGTTTGTCTGTCTCATAATTGTCTTTTTGACAGCTTCATACTCTTTGACTCTTCCCTTCAATGCCACATCGGTGCTTCATAAACTACTTTGTCACTTGTACCCATTTGCAGGCCAATTTGCACTAAATGAGTAATCTGTATTGTTACTATGTTATGGTTGAAGACAGAACATCACATTCTGCATATTAAAAAATGCTGGACTTCAGGAAAGGTCCTAACCACTATTTAACCATGTAAAGGCCATCAAATTAATCCCCTTTGGTCTGATATTTTCTCACTGTTTAGCATCCAACTTTGTAAACAAGAACGCTTCCAAATAACACAGGTGACAACTTCCTGCCCAGATTTCTAGTAGTCTAGGGTGGAGCACTGCATGGACATCAATGCAGTGATCAGAATGCCAAATGCGAAAAAATAATGAAATACAAGAAATGCTTTTCTTAAATGACAACAAGTGTAAGTAACTTGTCATTTCCATAATCGAAATTCAGTTCATTGACCCCAGGGCTCAAATACTCATGAGAAATTGATTTCACTCTCTTTGCACAGAGACAATAAACAGTGTTGTCAACTTTGAAAATACTCTCAGCTGCAAAATCAACTGACAGTTCTTTTAAAAAGCTACCAAGGGAAATAGATGAACAAAAGGACTAGGAAACTTTTTCAGGTGCAGAAATCTTATTAAGTTTATCACAGCACATCTGCTGTTCCAGGCAAGGCTAAATCCATTGTCTTATGACCAAGTCTTTCACAAAAGGAGCTCTCTCAGTAGAACTTTCCCCAAACTTTCCTTTTCTTGTGGTCAGAAAAACAATTGTTACATACAATATGCTCTATGTTTATAACTCCTCCCCAATTTTTTACATGCAAAAAGCTTTTAAGCAGAAGGAGCATGTTAACATCTCCAAGGTTAGTCTGCTTCTCATTAGGTTCTGAACGACAGGACAGAAACAGCAAGTAACTTTTTTACCCAAATATAAAGGCACACAATGCAAACATGAAATAACTGCTGTCCTGCTGGCATATTTAAAAAATAGAAGTGAAAATACAATAAAAATGTTCTCATTGTTTGCATGATAAACACATAAAGACTATATCGTCTTTGATTTTATATTACTATATTGTCTCTAGTTACAGTCGAGTTAGCTTCTTTTGGTGTAGGAAAACAAAAAACCTCAAGGAATTACCACGAATGAAAATCTTGTCCTGGCCCATGGGAACTGTGATGCTGACTTTGACAGGAACAAAGGTGTGTACAAACTGGGACTGCTCTTTAGAGTGTTTGTAAACACATTGTGGATACTTTCTCAACATTGCTTTTCTCACTATTGCATATTAATCGTTGAGGTCTGCAAAACAATGAAATACATTGTTTTCTAGCATCTAAATTTAAGGTTTACAGAAAGTTTTTATTGTGATAGTTTTATATATGAGAAAACAAAATTGTGATATGTACATGTACACCTCTCATGATATGAGATTGAAAAGAGTTTACGTATCAGAGATTAATTATCTGTCTGTGAGAGCAGAGATACAAAATGTTTTATGGTTAAATGGAGGAAAAATAGGTGAACTTCTAGAACCTTCTGGCTAGAAACTTTCCTTTATATAAAGTGACATGGAACCGAGGGCAAATGACAGACAAAAAGGTAGAATTTCATTGTGTGGACTTGGAAAATAAAGCTTTGCTTTTTCCCTCCAAAAGCCGTGTCATTCTTTTTTACTCTTGCATTTTGATCAGATGGTAAAAAGCTCAATTCAAACTCACTTTTTATATGCACATGCATCTTTAAGGGATAAAATGCAATACCTTCTTTGACCCTCCTGACTGACACAGCTATACTAACAAAGCCAGGGATATAGATGACCTAAATAGCAGCAATCAGCCTAAAGATGGTAACTCCATACTGAGCTTTGTTCTTTTCTCCACTTTTTACCTGAAGAATGAATTTTCATGGCAAACCCCTGGATTTGTCACAAAGAGATAGAGAATGAACCCTGAAATTTCTTCTCATATAGGAATGCTTTATGATAAAATGAGTGTTCGCTGTTAGGTCACGTGGCAGCAATTGGACGAATTCTTAATTTTCATCAAAACTCATTTTTTTTAGCTGGTTGTTCAGATGAACATGAAGCTATCACATGGGTATAAGAGCCTCTATGCAGTACTATTGGTACAGAAATGCTGGTTTATCAAGTTGACAGCATTTCTGGCATGGTTTTAGTGTTATGGCAAAATGGGTCTGGATACAAGTGCATGAAAACAGCCCCTACAGATGAAGCAGACTGGAAAAATGTGTAGGTTCAGGTATAACCACATCTATGGTAGAGACTTATGTACTCTTTTACTCTTATTACTTAAGAGTATGCACTACATAGATTAATCATTACAGAAACAGAATGTGTGATAATATTTTCAGAGCCTCCATGCAAACATGCCATTTTTTAATAGTTCAGTTGCTAACTGCAGAAATTCCCTTGCATTCCCAAATGTACATGTTAGGTAATGACTATTTGGATATTGGCCATGATTTTGAAGCTGTAGCATGTCCAGCTTTATAAAAATACACCTATTGATTAAAGTAGATTGTGCCATACTATTAATACTAATGCAAAATGAGTATCTTACTGTTCCTACATAAAAGGCACTATCCTTCAAATACTAGCTTAGAAAAGTCAGATACGCTTATATATATCATTATTATTATTATTACAGAATCACAGAAACTTGATGAACCTTAAAGAATGCAGCATTTAGGTAACTTAAAACTTGCTGTGACAACTCAATATAACTTTTTTTTATATTGCTCTCAGGGATGCCATCAGACACTGCAAGTTTTTTAATTCACACTTTAAAAAATATCTCAGTCTGAAGTCCTGAGCTGTGGGGGAAAGCGAGATATACTGAAAGCTGATTTCTTAGCTGCTCATTTCTACTTCTTGGTTGGGTGCTGAGTACTACTTTTGCTAGTTATAAAAAACAAAGGCATGTACTGCTTAGGATAGATGCTATTTGATGCATTAGAAATCTATGACAATATATACCCATCTTTTTTAAAGTCATCTAAGCAAGGAATCAAGCAATTTTCATCCCCCTCCAAGGTTTATTTCAGGGTAATAAAACTGTCTGCCAGTGACAGTGCTGGAACATTCAGACTTTGGGCAAATCAGCTGTATCTGTCAGGTCAAACCCATCTCTCCTTGTTACTATCCCTGTTATTTGTCCAATATGCTACTGTACCTATGTTAATCTCATTTGACCATCCTTACACCCACAACTGTTCTTTTCCCATATCCATCCTTGGACAATTATCGATCTGGTTCCTCTCATTCAGGAGCTTCAGGGTATCTGATAGCTGTTTCCACATGTGAGATCTCTACAAGCCATTTGGCAACACCTCCTCTCCATGTGTTTGCTCTCCTCTCTGGGCAGCCAAAGAGCAGAAACCCTCTCTTGCTGCATGGTCTGGGGCTAACCTGCCCCTACAGTTCACTCCACCAGCCCTCCACCCCATTACGTATGTCATTTCTAGCCTGGAAGCTGCATCACCCTATTTGCATGACCATGGGTTTGAGTTAATATGCTCCTGCAAAGAAGGAGGACATAATGTTTAGGACAGCTGAGCACACAGGGTCACAGCCTGCAGTAAGCTCAGTAGAGCCACTGGATTTTTCCCCTTTTTTGGGCCTCCATTTACATCTGGAATGTGAGTCTACCAGGAAACTGCTTGTTTTATGGGGCAGGTATATGGTTCTCCAAAACTAAGTTTTTTTTCCTGTACATAATGCAGATTCCTGAACAGATGATTAATGACCTACATATAGTGACTGTGGGAGGGAATAAGGGAATGTACAGTTGGAAGGATTCTCCAGAGGCTCAGAGGAATCTCCTTAAAAATGTTCTCTCTACCTCTTTTAGGAACAGCGTGCTCTGGACTTCTCAGCTTCTTCACAGTAATGGAGTGTGATTGTCTTGATTTGTGGGTTCATTCCCTCAGCATTTGTTAACATTTTGAGGTTAAGCCATTGCTATACTTTACTTGGTTTCATGATTTATAAAGTTACGTCTCAGCTAATGCTTTAAAAATTGGTTTCCGATTGCATGTTAGGAATGAAAGTGGTCTTTGAGTGAGAATATTACGAACTGTTACACACAAATTCTGAATTCAGTATCTGGCTTTGCTATCAATTTTCTGCAGGACCTAGGGCAACTCAGTAAGTCTCTCCAAGATTGATCAACTGCTTAGTGCAGTAAATGGATGAGAGTGCACTAAAATCAAATCCCTCTGTTTACAGGATGACAGCACTCTAAATATGTTAGCTAAGGACTTTCATTCTTCTGCTCTAAAATATCACCTAATGCTACAACAGTTGTCATCAGTATTAATTTTAGTTTGTGTTGCTTGAGGCCATGTAAGCCATTACAATACTTAGTAGCATCAAGCAGTGGCCATCACAAAGCTCAATACGGTACCATATTGTACCACACCATTTGGCCTGGCAAGCAGCTGGCTGTTGCTAAATCCAGAAGAGCAAAAAGTTACCAGATTACAAGAATTTCAATTCAGTGAGCCCATTGACTCTTCTTAACCCTACTCCAAGTAAACACAAGACCATCAGGTCAAGCAGGCTCTTCCTCTCTAAAGATGTCTAACGCTTACAGAATTACTTACCCCCCTGCCCCTCCCGCCTTTTGGAGACTGAACAACTTCAAGTACTTCAATTTCAATGCAAAATGTACAACTATATTAGTCTTCTTTCACTTGACCTCCATTTTTCTCATCCTTCACAGTGACCCATACACACAGATGTGGAAGATGAGTGAGCAATGTAGACGAGATTGCAGGAGGCTACTGACTGCAACTACTGGGTGAACTGCACATAGAATAGGTAATTAAAAAGACAGAAGATCACAGGAGCTTTGTGTGCCCTAGCTGTCACACTGCACAGCATTGTGGCAACAACAGGAGCAGATAAGATAAAACATTAAGTAATGCAGCCTTGTCTTAGAAGTTTATCCAATCTATTACATTTAGCCCTCCATAAGATCTCCAGTTCGATCTACATATGGTTTTCACATTAACCCTTTGAGGTGGTACAAAGTCCACAAATTGTACATGCTTAACAAAATCAGTTAAATATGTGTCTTTACAGCAAAGTCATGACAACTGTAAGAGTAGATACCATATATCATTTTATATCTGGTTTAGAAAACTAAAGAGGAACAAACTGGAGTAAGTCAGACTTCAATATAAGTCGAAGTGTCTATACACAGTTGTTCTGGTTTAGCTTAACTGTTTTAACATCATGCTTCTTTAATCTAATGTGGTATATAATGCCTAATATGATGTAAAAATGCCCTTTTGTGCTAGATGCAAAAGCGACATTTGCTTTCTAGGGGATACATTCCAGTGCCACTAGTTTGGAAAACTTCTGCTATTATTTGATTGACTTTCTGCAGATTACATGGGTGTTTTTTACATATTTTGTGATGATAGCTATAATAAGATTATAACAGCAAAATTGGGATGCAGTGGAAATGCAAGAAATTCTGGAAAAGATGCAAATGTACTGTTATAAGCAACATTTAAGCACAACCCAAAGTACCATGAAACAAACAGAAAATAAACACAATTTATTAATGCTGCCACTTTAAATGTCCTAAGAATAAAGACTATTAATCCATGATTATATTTTTACCCAGAATGAATGAGTTCAGCACTTTTCATTTATATTTGCTTTAAAAAACACACATGTAGCCCACTGGCATTGCATATAGTATGTAGAATATGTTCCTTCCTTTGCCTGATGCACAAGAAAGATGGGAATATTTATATCAAAGGCTGTTGCTTTTCCAAGCTTCTTGGCTTTGGAAGGCTCCATTTCAATATCTGCCAGCAGACACTGATGTAGTATCATACTGAACACCAGCGAGGCTGTATAGGATTTCCTTAAGTCACAAGATTTCCTGAGAAGGAAGAACTTGAATTACATTGGGCACATCATTTCGTGTTTCTTACAGCAACATCCTAAGGTAGATCCCACACTTTTTCCTAAGAATAATGCTTTCCTATTCTGAGCATTACAGCTGAACTTGCAGAAAGCAGTGAGTAGCATTTAGCAAATTGCTCGGGGTCTAAAAGTTCAATTTTGATCACGCTTTGAACACACTGAAGAAAACAAGAGATCTCTCTAATATATCTTAAAACCTGTCTCTACTGTTGAGAAGAGACTGCTGAGAAATGATAAAGGAGGAACAGCTTGGAAATGTTCAGGGAGAAACAGAGAATAAAATGTGGAGATGTATCAGCATTTCTTAGCTTGTGATCTACAGTGTGAAATACAATATATGGGAAGATTCACTGACTTATTTGAGTTATATTTCATTTGTTCCCTTTGGAATTTGCCCCCTACCTAAATATAAGAAAAAGGGTAAAAAATCCTATAAAGTCTATTTACAAGGCTCTTTCTGGTTTATTTGATAATCAAGGTTGCTAATTGTTCATCTTGAATCTACCTTCATATTATGATCCTATTAACACATTTGTATCCATCACCACCTATTTTGCTTATCTCTGTGTTCTGATACTTTTTCCTTTTTTCTTCTATCTCCATCACTACTGAAACCCTTCCAAGGCTGCTCCCTGATAAGAATTTTATTATACAAGCACAGCATATAGTACAGCATACATAAAGTAAACTTTATGACAAGTTGTCTCCAAGGAAATCATTGTTTGCCTAAAATTCTATGAACCCTGCAATTTTTAGTGGAGCATCAGCAATTTCGAGTAAGTGGAACATACAGAAGTAAACATATAATTACATAATCCATAAACCTAATCTCAACAGGATTTTTGCAATAATGGTAAAAACTTTAAATCTTCCCTTTTTCATGATAGAAGAGTGGAAGAAGAGGTCTGAATTTTGACCTGCCAGATTTCTGGACAGGAATGGAAACAGAATATATTAGCTAGGACACTGTGAAGAGAATTAATGTAAGGAAACCTTGGATACCTACAGGTAAGGTGCCTACTCTTAGCATGTCATTTAGATTTTTCTCTATAGCTGATAGACACCCTTATAGAGTAACTTATCTCACTTCGGGCACTTCTTTTAGGAAGCTATTAATGACTTCCTCTTGCCTATTGCTTACCACTGGCTATGAGAGAGGGCCAAAAGAAGAGCTTGTGGCTAACACTAGATGAGATGAAGGCTCTGGAAGGTCATTCCCTATGGCTAGGCAAAGATTTGATGATAAAACAAAGCCATATCCTATGGATTTTATCCTATACAAGGTCCACTTCAAAACATTTTTAAACTAGCACAAAGGTTAGGTTTAGCATTATTTAATTTAATGTGCTTCACTTTAAAATTGGATGAGGACTCAGCTAATCTGTAGTGACTTGTTAACCCGAGTTAGCTGTTTTGGACTGTGTGGTCATAATAAATTTTGTTATGTCAAAAATATTTGTTTTCCCTAAAAGGTTGGCTTGTCTCTTTGTTGAAATAGGTTTCATTTTCTGGATCACTTAGAAACTTAACATATTGGAAAGAAATAAATTAGATGATTACTAGCAGGCATGAACTAGCATTCAACATGCTGCAGCTGCAGTTCAGTATACACAAGAAAAACAGGACTGAGTCTTCTCCATAATTTGTCAAGAATTTTTATGGTAGGAAGAGCTCAGACTGCAATTTTTAAGGAAAATTAAGAAGACAGATGACTAATGGTAACTAGTTTCCAGGCATAGGGGACTGACTACTAAAAAAAAAAAAAAAAAAATCCTTAGGTAAATTATATAAGGTATATGAAAATATTTTTTTTTTCAAAACTTGGATCTGCATTTTGGTCATTTCTTACCAAGTCTCCTAATCTTTTAAGCTCAAATTTTGACGAATGAGAAGTGTAGCAGTTTCTCTGACACTGTTCAACACACATACACTTTTCAGTTATAAAGCTGAAGGACTGAGAGGGACTCACAGCAATCAAATCATCACAACACAGTGTCTAAAAAGGTCAAATAAAATGCCTAATGTGCTGGCCAATCATCTGAATCATCCACCAAGGAGTTCTCAACAAGAAAATACTGCATTACTGTACAGCCACAGCCAATTGCTCAAAATTTTTATGAAAAATTAGGCTTTTAAACTGTTTAGTCAGCTGTGCTGTGTTATAAGAAAAATGATAAAACAATAGAATCTGCAATTAATAACAAAAATGTACATTTATAGTGCTGGACATATCTTAAAACTTACAAAAGTCTTGTTATCTTAAAGAGAATTAAGATTTAACAAAAATCGTGATGGCATGGCAGCTGTATTTTAAAAAGGTTTAGGCATGTATGTATTAGGCATCTGTCATGTGTTTGTGAAGAAGGAGGGAAGGCAGAAGAAACAGAACAAGCAAATTTGAAATGTATGTCAAAATATGCCACAAAAGACTGTGGGTGAATTACAGCACTAACTTGCAAGTGATTTTCTCATACAATTAAAAGGTCAAAGCAGTTTGACCTGAACCCAAAATTTAATTTAAATTTAGCTGTTGCTTTATAACATTTGGTTTCAAATGTTTCAGGCAGAGGTGAGATTCAGAATGTCTATGGAATCCTTTTGTTGTACCTAACCAGATATTGACTGCTATCATCCAAGGACACATCAAGCTATAGGCCATCATTGATCCAATATAGCTTTAGTTTTCCCTTATAAAAGGTTCTCTTTCATTAGAGTTTTAAAGGATCTGGTGTGAGAAAGTAAAGACCCTGTATTCGTGACCTGAAATAATCTACTCTTTATGAAAGGCTGACAAATCACAGAGAATCAAAGAACACGCCTGTGGCCGCAGAGGTTTTATCTGAGCCTAATCTAGGGGTCACTGGAAAATTCAATGCATAATTGATGATTCATCAAAAAGAACTTCTCAGATTAAAAGCTACGTTTACTGTGTGAATGAGAAGTCCTGGTGTGTTGCTTTGCTTCCATGTTGTTTGAAGTCAGTTTCTTTTTTTTTTTTTTTTTTTTTTAATTTCAAGAATAAAAGAAACAGCTCAAGGAAAATGAATAATCACATCAGGTGTTGATTTGTCCTCCTAAAATGCAGCAGCTTTCTCCTTGGAAATGAACTTTCTATATTTAAGATAAGTGATGCCACAAACCCTATCACCTCACTCTATGAAGTAGGCCACAGCCATCCCTCACTTGCTCTAGCGTTCAACATTTTGTTTGCTTTCACGGGATTTTTCTTTTCAGATCATAGGCAAAGAGTAGACAGGTGAAAAAATAATCCTGCTGCAATTCCCAAACCAAAAGAAACTTGGATATGTTTCCTTCTGAATTATTTTTGAGCTGTTTACGAGATGCTCATGACAGAGAGCTGCCTGGTCCCAGGCCAGTCACCTGCCACTGAGCCATGGCTCACAGGGCAGAGTATGGGCACAGTTCAGCTGGGAATGTGCCTCATGTACAGAGCGGACATGAAATGGGAGAGTGAAGGACTGATTCACCTTGCTTATTGACCTTTAAGACCACTGAAGTACTTTTCATAACAAAATAAAAACCATTTTGATTTCAAGAAGAAGAGAAAGGTTCAGGACATTCCCATAGACAAAATGCCTAAAAGTACCACCCTGACTTTATAGATTACCTTATTCCAAGGGATCACTTATGTGTCAAAGCCATGTCAAACAACAACACTGCCAACAAATGGACAATTCAATGCCCAGTACAGCTATGTTGTGGTTAGTGACAGCAAAATGACAGAGGAGCAACTGGCAAGGAAGAGGATGGCAACTGCCTCCTGTGGAGTGAGCAGATCTCTAATTTGAGGGAAGGAGAAAATAATGGCTGAATAATACTGAAAAACAAATGACAGGAAAACAGACCAAAATGCTAACTGGTATCTGCACACCATGTTTTTTTCAAAACTTGAATAATTCTCTGTGAGGGCCCTGAGAGACCACTATGACTCAGCTGTCCTAACCCACTGCACCTGGGACCTCTGCCCAGGGGGATGGGGCCTCCATGTAAGCTCAAGCCCAGACCTAAGTTATATTGTAGGTAAACCTGTATTCAGCCCCATCTCTGATCTTGTCTCCTGGACCAACCTTGCAGCTATGCTGAAGGTAGCTTGTCTCCATGGGCATGTCCATATCTCCTTGGATGGAGCTTGAAACTGTGTTGTAGACTTATCTCTGGCCCTATCTCCTTTTGCAGCTGACCAGACTTCCTGTATGAACCTGGTTCATCACTTCGCCTTCTCTGGGACTGCTGACAGGAGCTCCTTCCTTTCATCCCTTGCTGCTTCCAGCCTTGCCTTGTCAACCTGGCTTCCTGCCTTGACCCTGGGCCTGCCTTGTCACTGCAGATGGTCACTAGACTGGGGCTGACAACAGTTGCTGCCCCTGAACTGCTGGACTCACCCTGTGCCCTGTCCGTGCCTGCTGTCATGCTTGGCTGCCAGTTCCCCTGCCCCTGAGGGAAGCTCGGTGCTCCCTACCCGGAGGAAAGGCAATCAGAGCCAATAATATTCCCCTTTATATCAGTAGAAATATAGTTTATTTCAATTTGCTCAGCAAATCATTCTCTGCTTTGATAGACCTTTCTGAAGCCCATAGAAATCAACCCAAATCTTTCCTTTCTCCTCAGCAAGCTCTACCTTGGCAGTGAATACAGACACAATCCACATCTAATGACACAGTCCTATTCTAACTAATAGCAAAATTCTCATCAACTTCAAAGGGAGAAGGAACAAACCTCAGGTCTCAGTCCTTGAACCGACAAAGAACATGACAAAAGTAGTCCCCCGCAGAGCCGCATTTAACAGAGGCCTTTATCAGTAAGACAAGGTGATCTTATTAACTTGCACAGGGAATGCACATGGAGAAATAAAGGATCTCTGCTAGTACAGAGACATAGGTATAAAAAGGGTATGTTTATTAACAAAAAGTCATGTAATAATTCACTACTGTGAATGAATTGATAACACAATACTATTATTTAGAACTAGCATCATGTCCTCTCTTAATACAGTTAAATAATACTGTATTATTATAATACAGTTAATAACTGTATTAATACAGTTAAAAATTTACTTAATATGTCCATATTTGGAAGTTAATTAAACCTGCTGTTCTATTAAAGAGTTATAAAGAGAGTTGTAAATGTTTAATTTACTAAGCAGTTACTAAGCTTATTCGCTCTGCTGCTCTTCCACACAGATGTGGAAGGCTGAAGTCCCTTGGGAGTCTGGTAAAAGATATTTCTACAATCTGATTTTGATTAATGAAGTTCAGTGGGGAATAATTTGACAAACTACTGACACTGTTTACAGACAAAAATCTCTTACCTCCATTATCTTTTAGGTGCAGTGCTATCTTGGTGTCATCTATAAAGGAAATTCAAAGTTAGTTGTAGGAAAATACATTTTTCTAGGTCATGAGTCATTTTAAGAATGACTTTCTGATATCAAAGAATTTTCACAATTAGAAAATGATTTGGTACTCAACTCAGTGAGAATTATATTGTGGTACTCTCCTTATACTGAGCAACACTTTACTTCCTTACTATTAAAAAAACATTTATGAGAGTGTTACAGTGCAAAGGAGGATTCAAAATACTGGTAAATAAGGTTACTAGAGTCTGTCTCATATAATTACAAAAATAATTCATTTATCTTACATGTTCACACGTAGCTTGAGCGTTCTATCATATTAAGGACTGCATGAATCAACATATGACAATAAAATAAAACAATGGCTTAGTTCCTCTTCAAAGAATCATGAAAGGATCTACCAGTTTTAAACACTATTTGTTTCCATATTCCTCTTCTTGTTGTGAGCTTTAATGAACAAAATGTCATGGAATAATGCTGTTAATGCAGTCCAAATCCCGCAGCGACAGTTTTTAAACTTCTCTTGCTGCAAAAATCCCCAGCCTTTCTTATCAATAGATTTTCACCTTGAAATGCCTTCAGCTCAAATTTTCCTGTCACAGGCCACTTAAAAATCTGCCTGTACCTGGTACCTTTTCTTGTGTTAACATACAATTCCAACAGAAAACTCCACCCCCCCCTATTTTAGAGATGCTATTTGATTAATCTGAGTTAGCTTTTCTACACAGCTAAATTTTCTCTAGAAGTCTAGAATCAGGAAAGCAGGATATCTCAAACACAGAAAGGCAAGATTTAAGCAGCCAGTGGAACAAGGATGAGAACTGACACACCATTACTTACCCAGTTAATTTAGTTCAGGTGCCTATAGAAACTATTTCACAACAGTGAGCACTACATGAAAAGAACAGTGTCAACTGACTGAAAAAAAGTAAACAGGCAAATTTCAAAGAGGTTTTTAATTTAGGTTCTCTCTAATTTTCACCTGGCTAAGAAGAATACCAAAAGGGATTAAAAATTCATTAAGTTTGTGGTGGGAGTTCCTTCACTAACTTTAGCAGGGGCCTCTCCTTCTACTGTTTCAACAGGTTTTGGACAATGGCCTGATGACTAAAGGAACAGAAAAACCTCGTTGTAACCACAAGTTCTCCAGAAGTCTTCCTAGCATGCCCATGCTTCTCCAGCATTCCCCCCTGTTCCAGTGCTCCTCCCCTTCGCACCTTACTCTTGCGAGAGCAAGTTACCATTTAAAAGCAGTAGCAGATAGTGCCTTCACTGCAATTCCCCACTCCTTCCACTGCCCCAAAGAGAAAAGGTCAACAGGAACATGTAGTTAAAGGAAATAAATTTTACATTTCTAAATGACATGTTTGCACTATAGAATAATGCAGTGTATACACTTCACCTTCTGTGGGCAGGCTAGTTGGCAGGTGGGAAGTGGTAGATTCTCTGGTGGTCGTTAAAACTCTGAACTTTGTGGTGGTTGGCAGAAGGGTGGTGGTGGAGTATGGAGGTGTTTCAGTTGTGTCTATATTCTTCTCACAAATCTTATCTTTTGACTGTTGGGAAACAACAAAAACAAAGAACAGAAAATTAATTCTCAGTGGAGACTGTCACGGGATGAAGAATTTAAGCATGGACAAGCTGTCAGGATAAAAAGAATGAAAATGGAAACCCTAAATCAAGGGATTTCAAGAGCTTTTAATTTTTATTTTTTTTCCTTTGAGATGCTGTACACAGCATTCAGCAACATATAGTTTCCATTTAGCTGCAAAATTTACAACTCTCAATTCTTAATGACAAGGCTCCAAAGTCATCCCTGAATGTCAGACATGTTACTTCCCCCAATCAGATTTTAACATCTAAGATTATCATTCAAATTTTCACTCCTCTATTGTGAATGCTCACTGCCATTGGTCTCGGTGCCATAACATATGTTAAAAAAGATAAGTGGGAATTAAATTGTAGCTCTTCATAGTGAGTGGTGTGTAGTTAACTGGAGCATTTAATTAGCCTTTTAATGCAGTTATCACAGAAGAATATGCACATATGTGTAAAATGTGTGCATGTATTCAGCCTACTGAATATTTATATACCACACTACAGACCAACACATTCACTATATGCCTATTAATTCTATGTGATATTAAAATTTTATGTATTATATATGTATATGACAATTATTGTATGAAATATAAGTATTATAAAAATATAAACTATAACATATAATAATCATACAAATTATTATATTATACTAGTACACCATAAATAATAATCACCATCATATAATAATTTAACTTATTTTCATGGACAAATATTTCAATACAAATCTCAAGTTTTTTTGTTTTTTAAAAAATTTCTGGACACTTAAAATTCTGCAGGTGTAAAGAATAGTTTCTTTTATGAATCACACAGTTTTGCAGGAAAATACATCCAATTAACTAGCAGCAAATATGGAAACTGCCTGTAACTCCTGCTGTCCCTATTCATTTTAATCAGAAGTGGAATCCTGCAAAGCCCGTACATTTTATTAAGATCTGGCTGTTAAAACCCAGTGGGTGTTGTCTGTCTTTTATTATGCATGGGTATTTTATTGTCCTTTGTTTTACTAGAAACAATATATTACATTAAAAAAACGTATCAGTACCTGCAGTATCATTCTTTAGATTTCTTCATGTTTTAGCTTGAAAACCACTGTTAATTTCATGGATCCAATTTAGTGAAAATTTAGCTCAAAATCTATATTACAAAGAAGGAAACATTACTATGAGAATCCTCATTATTCATCCTCTTGAATGGCTGCATCTGAAATTAACCTCTGTGTGCTAATTATTGATCCTTCATTGAACTCCAGCAGGCATCATTCTGAAGATGCTGAGAAAGCTGTTGCTTCTACTCCAGAGAGCCTGAAAGCTGGACTGTGAGCAGCAATCAAGTAGCCTGAAACTGTGCAAATCAAACTATTAGCTTCTCAGATACACTTAGTGTGTGTATCAATAATTTCCTCTCAGATCATGTACTATACCTTGGAGCACTAGTTGTGCTGAAACAAGATGGGAGAAGCAGAATGGGATGCTACTGTTCTGCAGAGAGCAGTTTTTGGATAACTTCATCTACAGGCACAACTGAGTCCTAGCTAACTATAATTTGGATTAAAGCAGTACAAAGGTGGTCTATAATAACACACACTCCCAGTAAGTTTTATTTTATGTTCTTGAACAGGTTGTCCTCCACAGACAATAAATCTCACAGAAATTCCGTCCTTAAATCGGAAGATTACAAACTGCAAAGCTGAAGCTTCAAGGCCATGTAACAAAGCAGTACGTAGGATGCAGTTATTTTGCAATTACAGTTACAGGAAAAAAAAATTTCTTCCATCAGACTGGATTTATATCATTACTTCTTTTTGCTTCTACTGAGAATAAAACAGAATGTGCTTTTCTAACTAGACACTTGGGGCTATGTTTTGCCCTCAGTTTCACCTGACATTACATTTCAGAAGAGCTATGTTGCTGAAACTCATGACAGAATGTAGCCCTTTCAGCCAAAATGGAAAAGTAACTGCTTTTTTATGGCCATCAGGAGACTAACAGTGTCATAAATTAATTTGTTCCTATTATCACAATCCCCAAATGAAAAACCCAAAAAACCCACAACCCCCAAATCAAAAAACCTTCTAAAGGGAGGACACTGGGAAAGAAACAGCAGTAAGATATTTATATATGTGTCTTGAAAATGAACTACTCTGGTCCAGGAGTACCCCAAATAACTGTTTTAGAAGAGGCTCACAGTCCCTGTTTGACAGCCTACCACTACCACAGTTAGATATCTTTCTCATTCTCTCACTGCCTCTTCATGAAAGGAAATACAAATGCCTTGTAGGTTGTGGGGTTTTTATTAAAATCTCTTTGAATTCACCTATGTAATTTCTTCTGTACTAAAAGATCTGGCCAGATTTCATAATCAAAAAGCAGTGCCTGTTTTTCACTTGAGACTACCCTGGCAGAGGGTTTTCTGAGATGAGAAACATCACAGTTTCTTCCCCTTTTCTGTTAAGAGTCAGAGATCTAAGAGAAAAACAGTGCAGGGACACTATTTTGGGGCAGGCTTTCTAGCATTTTTTTTTTTTTAAGGTATTTTCTCAGACATAAAATTTTTACTTTGTGTCCATTTTATTCCCTCAAATGGGGAGTGAAATTGCTCAGCCTATTTTTCTTTATTATGCCTTACAGCATTTCCACTGAACGATAAATATAGCATGTCTTTGGCCTTGAAACCATGCTTCATAATCTAAAGAATTTAATCAAAAGCATCGTAAGTATATAAATGGCCTCTGATGGGCTGAGGATGTAAACTACTCACATACCTCTTCAGGGCAGCCACTGTCTACCCAATCTTGGCGGTGACGGTCAAATCCACTGGAGCATCTTTAAATGATGAAATAGATAGAAGTTGTCCAGATGGAAGTAGGAGGAAAACAAGAACAAGAAAGGAAGGGAGAAGAAGAGAAGAGAATGACAGAGAGAATAAGTAAATTATGTGATTTATTTTAAAATCCATATGATTTTTGCAGTATTACTTTTATTCAAGAGGCTATTGCTTGCAATATGAGTCAATCATTTAATCCACCTCAGTGAAAGTTGTTTTAATTAATGAGGTCTTTTTTCTTTTAAATTTGTAGTTCTTAAATAGGAATATCTCCCTTGCACTGGATAATTATTCTTAAGCCTGCACTGAGCTATAGCATTTTTAAGTTTGATGTCAGCCATACGGATATAAATTGGTTTAATTATTTATGTCCAGATTTCCTAGCCAGGAAAACTTAATCCCACAAAAGATGTTGTGAACCAGTCACTGCTTTTATCAGGAGAGGTGATCTGAGACATGAAGATACACATATAATAATGCGATCAGTGTTCACAGATTTAGGTAACAGCTCCTCTAAACAGCCTTCATGACAATTAGAGAATACTATACAGCTGCTTCTACCTCCTCGCTATCTGCAGAAAACTTAAGTTGCATGTATATTTCTTACCAAATTAGGTGATGTTAATAACCTGCTTGCAATATCCTTCCTCATTTGCAATATGTAGCAAAGAAATTGTAAAGCAACTTGTAACACTTTAACGTAATGATTCCGCTGGCAATTCCCATCTCATGAGTGTTATCAGTGTTTATACAGCAACTTAGGGTCTCCCAGACAACAGGTAGCATTACAAACAGAAAGCGTTATTAAAATGGCAAGCAAATAACTAAACCATGATGTTAGACTTTGAAAGAGATTCTCCTCAGCTGGGGTTTTTAAAATTTTCTTGGTTTTGTTTTCTACTTTCTGCATTCATTTCCTCTAGTATTTTGTTATGATACAGTATAATGTCATCTGGCACCCATGGTCATAACTTACCTGACTGTACAGCAAATAACTTTCTCACTGTCTTTTGCTAAGACTAGGCAAGCAAATAAGGCCACTGTTATGGTTAGATGTATTTATGGTGTAATTTTAGTCATACTGCTCTGGGTAAAATCTAATGGGTTTGGGGATATTCTGTATGCCTGAAAATCAAGCCCAATATTTAGACATGACATCAAGCTACCCATAAATTCCTACAACAGAGGCAATTACTGCAGTTACATATCCACGCTAATTCAACCCCAATTTTACTTAGACCTGGTGGGGATTAATGACCTTTTATCTTAAATTTTATCTTGTATCTAAATGGTGTCAAACTTAAGGCTCCAAAGATTGAATTATTAAAAACTTATCCCAGGTGCACTAATTTTACTACTACAGTCCTTAAGTCTTTTCTAACTACTGAAATACAGTGGTGAGTAACATTGCTGGGGTTGATTTTCCCTCAGGAATTAATAAACTGCTGAAAGTTGAATGCTACATGCAAGGACTTGGAATGGCTCAAACATGTGAGACACTCTTCAGATGACCCTACCTTAAGGATAAATACATTAAATCCTGGACACTGTTCATTTAACATTTTCTACTGATGCAATGGTGAGTCCAAAATATATTATCAGAAAGCAGCTTTATCAGGAACAAGATAGGCTCCAAGCAAACCTGTTTGTGAACTTCCTTTGAGGCATATGTCAATGAGATGTCAGCCATAGCAGCTACTATCATTGCTGTGTTGTTGAGTTAGAATTCTGGGAATTGTCATTTCAGTGCACCACCCGCTTTACTGACTGCATTTTTAAGACCTTCATTTAGTAGCATGGTGATAATTCCCTGTTGCCATTAAAACATTGGAGCAGATTTGATTAGCTATGCCATTTATGCCATCTGTCAACATGGTCATTTTATAACAACTTCATTGTCAAGTGATGACCAAAATTAGCTCCTAGGAAAGCAATAACAAAGATGTCCCAGGAAATGAGGTTAGGGACATTCATGAAATGTAAGGAATTCCAGGATTTGTGTGGAACTCAGGAGTACTGGTTCAGGGAGCAAAGGGTGAATTAAAGTCTCTGCATGTATAGCAATGATGATCTGGCATAACTAATACAGCTGAGTCTGGGTAACAAGAAAGATGTCAGAATCCTTTCAATGAACTGTATATAGCCAGAAAAGAGATGGAGATGTCATCAGATCTACCAGATGCCAATTATTTCTATTTGGCAGAGAATATTTAAATGACAAGAAGTGTCCATTCAGTGCAGGACCTGAGCTTTGCTGCCTCTCTTTTAAGAGAGTTCAATGAGGATTAATAATGATAAATCAGATACCCTGTATACAGAAAATTCATCAAGACTTAACCTGTAAAAGCAAAAAAAATAATGGAAAATTATTGGGAAGGAAAGGAACAAAGTCTGGATGGAAAAATCTTTTCACCAGGCTGAGCTCGTATAAAACAATCAAGAGCATTAAAATGCAAAACGAACTGTTTTCTTTAAACCAACCGATTGCTTCAGCAATCAAGGACAACAAGAAATGTTTCTATAAGTATGTCAGTAGCAAAAGAAAGACCAGGGAGAGCCTCCATCCCCTGCTAGATGCAGGAGGAAACATGGTAACAAGTGATGAGGAGAAGGCTGAGGTCCTTAATGCCTTCTTTGACTCAGTCTTTAATAACAATAAGACTGTATTTTCCTTCCTTCGTTATTTTCCACTTTCCTCTGTCACAAATGTAGAACTTTATCACAGCTCCAAGCGCTTATGAAGTTCATGTGAAGTGTCATGGTGAGTGGCTGTGGTATGAATTTGTAAGGTATCTGAATGGCATTTGTGCTTATCATCTAGCTCAATGCACCCAATCATATATCTGAATTCAAGCATAAATGTGTTTGTATTTTTCCTTTACTTAAACATGTTGCTTAATTAAACTGTACTTCAGAATAGGATGACAATTTGAATAGTTAGAAGAGGATTTGCTCCCACCTTGCTGTTATAAGGTAAGAATAGCTAAGATGGCTTGCTTTATACAAGGATTTTAAACATACAGCACTACAAACAGCCTGTACTATTTTAATGTTTATGAAAAATTCAAATATAATTACTAAGGCATATTTAATACTTGATGCAGCATATCTGTGTCTGCAGCACTGAATTCCATCATTGTCTTAACACTGTGTGCTTCTCAAAATTTACAAGATTCAGGTGATGATAAGGAGGATCAGAGTGGCAAATTCCGGCAGGCAATCTTCAGTCTGATGATAGTTCCACAATATTATGGGACAGAAAGTTTGGAAAAATATAGCTACATGTTCTGTAAAGTACTCTTGAAATACCACGTAAACAGAGAAGTGAAAAGATGTTTAAAAAAAAAAAAAGCTGTTATTTTACACTAAAAGATTGAACATGAGTAAGGCTCGATATTTGGAACTCTGACACAACATGTGAATAGGCAGTAGGAAATAAGGACTCCCATGGGGAATTCGTGCTATTGGAAGAGCCTAAGAATAAAAGTGGGCTAAAAAGAAGTAAGTTTTATTTTCAATTCAACTAGAAAGAAAGGAAAAGATTCTAGTTAAAGCGAGACTTGGCGGAGTTCTGATTAAAGAAGAATAGGAGGATATTTTCTATATTCTTAATGTCAGTTACAACAACAAAGGAAACACGCTGAAAAGTAGATAAAGAATAAAAAAGAAGCTTTTGCTAAAGACTCTGCTTTGAATAACAAGAAGGAAAAAGAAAGTGTAAGAGCAGAGCCCTAGAGTCAAATTTATGAGATTATGGTATCAGAACTTCCAACAGAATGAGCAGAAAATACTAACAATCAAATGTGTTCTCTGGGAAGGAGACACACTGAAATTAGTCTCTGATACTAGATTACATTCTCCACTGCTTTTGTGCATTTCTACCTGCACAAAGTGGGTATAAAGAGCTAATAGCAACAGACGTTAGCAGAGAATTCTGATCTGTTGGCATTGCTACCTGTTTTGCACACAAGTAATTACTCAGGATTGAAGGCAAAGAGCTCTGAAGCACTACTAGGTGTACCTTACACTCTGGCTAGTGATCCTAAGTAGCACAATTAACCTCCCCTTTCTTACCTTTACATGATTGTCTGAACTATTTTCTATCTTTGAATATCCAAAATGATCTCTTCAGTTTTAGGGTGGATGCTCCCATGATCATACACATTTTGTTCCCAATATTACATGTTACATTTCCTTCTAGTTAAATAAAGTGAGTGGCCAGCTGTATTTTGAAAGATGCTTTATAATGCTTTACACTGACTCCCTCAGAAGCACAGTTAGCCTCACATACCCATTGCTTTGTCTCTTGTTTTTAAAATAAAACCATGAAGGTCACCTTTGGACAAAATATTTCCTTTTCCACTTTAGACATGAGGAAATAGAGAATAGGAGACATGAAATGATCAGCTGAGATAACACAGAATTCTGTAACAGAACCCAGAGTTAAGCCCAGATTTTCTGAAAACTAGACGAATATACACTAATTCACAGCTCCTATGTTTTCCATAGTACTACTAGACATATGAATTGTAGAACTGGGAATGATATTGAAAAACATCAAGTCTCAGCTAGCATGCACCAAGGCACAGATCTCATTCACACATTGCTCAAGCTCCCTTTTTTAGTCATACACTTTTACTGGAACTATGCTGCTTTATTAAAAACAAACAAACAAACCACTGTTAACATTAACTAGTAGAGTCCTTGGGACAGGATGAAGGTGGCCTGGTGCCTAGAGATAGTATGAAATAGGGCTGCTTGCAATTCTGTTATCACACATGAATCACCAGCAACACAATACATAACATGGCTGTTTCAGTACTAGTGGGTGTCAGTATCTGAGCTGCTAGAAAGAGAAATGCAGAGATATTTTGGTTAGGCTAGGTTACTGCTCCTGTAATATCTCATTCAAAACTCTAAAAAGAGTAGGAAGTCAAAGGAAGCAGGAGGTATGACAGGGGAAGGAGGCATAATGTGCTAAATTGACTACATAAGCCAACATTTATATGCTTATAAAGGTATGCCAACAAAACAGGAGAGCATTCTGAACAAAGAACATACAGTTTTGAAACTGCATATTCATAATACTGCATTGTGGAAAGTATGGATGAATTAGGGTTAAGAAAAACACCTGCTGGAAAGGCTCAGTGAATTCTTCAGCTAGAGAGCAAACGAAAGGAAGGACATGAATCATCCTGTAACTGGTTATGTTCAAAGGAACCTGAAGTTCAAAAAGTTATTTGTTTCCCAAATTATTATTTTACTTGCATTTCATTTTTTATCTAAAAGTGAGTCAATTTCTGAAGTCAACATTCACCAAGAACAGTCTGCAAAACAGATTACCAAAGAATTACAGAACAGTCGGGGTTCAATTTCTTCATTAATTGTACATATTAATATTTGTTGTGATATCCAGTGGGAAGTGGTTTCATTAATGCAGATATTGTAAGAGTTAATAGACCTGAATAGAGAGGGAACTAAAAATGTAATGGTGCACAAAAAAGCCTTGATATTAGGAAGAATGCTGAGAAAACTTTGCTTATTTCCCTGAAATTGGGAATACCTCCTACAGGGAAATGTTACAGAGTCCACACTGTTTATTTGACTGGAAAGACTGATAAAATATACATGCTATAGAGAATCAGTAGCCTATGTTGAGAAATCAAATGGTTTGCCTTAGCAGGTCTTAATCTCAGATTATCCAAACTTTATGAAGAGGCAAGCAGATTTCAGATTTGTCTAAATAAAAATTTCTGACAACATTACATAGGAATATGTGTATAGCAATATGTAAAATTTAAAATATTATGCTACAAAAAGAGACTTTTCATTTACGGCCCCTCCTTAAAGAGTGATATCTAGGAGACTATGAGACAAATATGATTTCAGTGATGCTCCAGTTATATTGAGGAGTACAACCATAAGAGGTTAGCACTTCTGGAAAGCAGTTAAAACTATTGTGATCATTCTGGCTGTTTCTATACTAGTAAAATAAACATGCCCAGAAATGTTCCTTGGCACTGAAGACTGCTGGCACAGAATGGTCTATGTCTGAACAAGCAAACTCTATCAACCTTGAAAAGAAGGAGGCTGCATATAAACTGCCAACTGGGAATAATCCCTGGAACAGTCCAACTCCAACCCCTGTACCATGCCTGGGAACTGTTCTGGGCAGTGCTCCTGGGCATGGACTGAAATCACATCAGGGAACATCATAACTATTTAATGGCACAGACAATCGTTTTCCAATGCCCAGGAAGCTTTCCAGGCTCTGTTTAATTTGCAAGTAATTCTATGTCAAAAAATATTTGGTATGGGAAGATGAACTACAGCTGTACAAGTGACTGTTTTGTACGACCACTGAATCGACCATTAAACAAATCTGACTGGGACTGCCATTCTCCATTGTATTTCAGTGATACAGAAAATGTAAAGAAAAAGAAAATTTATATAGTGTAAAAATTTTCCATTAAAAAATCTTGATAGATTCCAATACAGAATACTTGATTTATTCAAGTCCTTGTTCTATTTATTTTCCTTGTAATGAGAGCAGAGGAAATGAAGAGTGAGAGTCACAAAATTGGTGGAAGACAGATTTCTCCATAGTAATGCAGTGGGGTTAGATGCTTATATGAAGGGAAGAAAACTAATGCTTTCACCAAAGTCCATTAACATTCATCCTATAAAGTATCCTAGAGTCAGGTGTGATAACATGGGCTGCCTGTCTCCACAGATGTGTTCTGAATTTTTGTCCTGAACTTGGAGGTCTTCTGAAATGCTTTGCTCTCAGTTTCTGTTCCTTCACTTTTTATAAACACTTGGA
The DNA here is from genome assembly GCF_031877795.1 of Strix aluco. Lineage (NCBI taxonomy): Eukaryota > Metazoa > Chordata > Aves > Strigiformes > Strigidae > Strix > Strix aluco. The sequence goes on from NC_133931.1 coordinate 124,826,743, forward strand.
ACAAGGAAAGAAAGGGGCAGTTGAGAAAATTATTATCTAGCCCAACAATTTAGGATACAAGGGGGGAGGTGGTATCTGGGTTCTGTAATATAGTCTCATGAACATTTAAATATTTGAATAAAGATACACAGCAACTCATTTCTCAGAACACATCATTTTCTGACAGTCAAGGAAGGAGTCAGAAACTACAAATTAAATTCATCTCAGACACAAAAGGGAAGAAATCTAATACCTTGTTCCTCACTAAATTAATGTTCTGCCAAGAGGGCCTATTGGACAAAATTGACATAATGCACAATCATTATTTTTATTAATACTTTAATGAAGATTTTTCTGTAACTGAATTTATCTGACAAATTGTTCTGAAGTCATAAAGCTTGGGTTGGTCAAATTTCTGTATTTTCTAATACATTGTTGTTGGAAAAAAATTCCCAAGCTGACCAGCTGTTGTAAGCAGTAAAGTTGATTTATTTCAGTCCATTGGAAAAGGACTAAAAAGGTAAGATAAACTGCAAAATAGCAGTAGCACTGCTTTATGTAGAGCGATGCATAAAAACATTACAAAATGAGAAACTATGGATAACGGAACTAACTCATTTCAGTACTATCCTACCTTTTATGAGTAAGAATTCAGTCAGGACTACAAAAACTAATTAATTACCTTGCTTATATATTTGGCTCATAAACTGGGAGAACTGCTGTTGTAGGGCCTAGCTGCTCTCTTCAGAAACTAAGCACCTACTTATGTTTTCTTTTTTTTTTTTCCTTAGCTTCCATATTAGAACTCTGAAGGGTTTTTCTCTCTGAAGTCAAAACTCCTTATATCCTGCCATACTTGGTTTCAGGAGTAGCGACCATGAACTATTTAAAAATTTGCTGTTTTTATTAGGGGAAGAGACCAGTCAGCTTACTTCTAACTCTTCTAGTAGCACAGGAATGGTAGTTAACATAAAATAATATAAAAAAATATGTATGATAGTTGACAGAGAGAGAAGTGGATAAAAATATCAATAGTTTAGCAAATAAAGGTAACTCTTCAAGACAAATTAGTGTTAGTTAGGTTAAGGAAAAGTTAGCAAATTTCAGAGGTGTGAAAAAGAGATGAGTTGGGACTTTACACAAACAAGAAGTGGAAGAAACAACCTGAGTGCCAAGAGGCAATCTAAGCAGGGTAAAAATTATGCTGTAGACAAGATGATATGCTGATATCTGATTATTTTAGGTTAAGATATATTATAGTGAGACAACCACAGAGGAGTCTGAGACCCTGAGTGCACTCCTCTGTCTTGGAACCTGTGCTCATATAGAGGCAGTTCCTATCTGATGTCAAAACCTTCCTGAAGCTGTCTCTGAATTCAGGTAAAGTAGGTAAAATGTCTGCCTTACATGGTAACTTCCCTCTCATTATTTTTGAAGTAATCTATACTGTTGTGTTTAAGTAACTATCTTATTTTTTCTGTTTGTTCTCATTTTTGCTCTGTATTCACCTAATCACCATCTACCTATATTTCATGCTACCATACCATGCAAATTAACATATTGTTTTCACAGAATCACAGAATCGTCTAGGTTGGAAAAGACCTTGAAGATCATCCAGTCCAACCATCAACCCAACATTAACAGTTCCCAACTACACCATATCCCTCAGCGCTATGTCGACCCGACTCTTAAACACCTCCAGGGATGGGGACTCCACCACCTCCCTGGGCAGCCCATTCCAATGCCTAACAACCCATTCTGTAAAGAAATGCTTCCTAATATCCAGTCTAAACCTTCCCTGGCGCAACTTGAGGCCATTCCCTCTTGTCTTATTGCTTGTTACTTGGTTAAAGAGACTCATCCTCAGTTCTCTGCAACCTCCTTTCAGGTAGTTGTAGAGGGCGATGAGGTCTCCCCTCAGCCTCCTCTTCTCCAGACTAAACAACCCCAGTTCCCTCAGCCGTTCCAGTGTACTGCACGAGCATGTTAAGTATAAATCTTTTTATTTGTTACCAGGAAAGTCTGTTTTCTTTGAGATGTGTTCCTTGCACTCCTCTAATTATACAATTAAAGTCTAATAGCCACATAAGACCACCATTTGAGACATTTATTTGGGAATCAGCCAGGATATAATGCCTGGTATAGAAAATCAGTCCTGAGAAAGCCCATGACATGGCATAGAATGATGATCAGAAGTCTGAGTCAAGCTCCTTAAAATGTCTAGGATACATATAAATTGCATTCTGAGGCATCTTTCTGTGGAGCCATTTCACAGGCAAGTGTCACCCTTCACCAGTGAAATAGGAACATGTTTGAATTCAAACTTTCTGGTATTAGCTATAAATGTAAGAAATGAACAGATAAAAATGAAACCAAACATAAAAGAATTTGAGGCTGCTGTGTGACTGAATGTGATGCAGTTCTGCCAGCAAATGACTTTAATCCCAAAGTGAATGCCTGTTTAATAGAGCAGGGAAATACCCACTATTATGGCTAGAGCAATCTGGATAAACAAACAATGCAGAATTAAGTCTGAACTCAGCTCTGTTGCTATTTGAAAGATTTATGACTGGCAGAGAAGTTGTGCTTCTAGATATAAATGGTTCATCAAATACTGCATGGGGTTTTGTTTAATTGTTCTAATACAATAAATGAAGAATAAAAAGTCACAACTATGTAAAAGAATTTTCAAAAGAAGTTTCTACAGAAAAGAGCTGTGCTACCTACCTATTTATCTAGTGTTTGATCACTATGGTATCTTAGGTGCATCTGTGAAATTAAACATGGAAATTAAATACAGATTTTGTGATCTTCCTTCCAAATTAATCAGCAAAAGTAAATATTCTCAAAGTTATAAAAAACAGACAGATGTCTACTTTCCCTCCTCTCAGAGGGATTTAACTGCTTAACTGTCCGCTGTACCTTTGATAACTATTTCCTGCATTTATAATAAAACACCTTAAGAATGTGATATATTTGATAGACCTACATGAGACAGACTTTGTATTGAGGTCTTAAAACAGTCTGGTCCTTTTTGTATTGACTGTGATATCTACGTCTTGGCCAAGCAAAACTGAAAATCACAGAAACCTGCAGAGTGGATAATGAACAGAGTTACTAAGCTCCAGAAGACACAGAGACATCTCTGGCAAGGGAATCAATACCTAGTGAAACCAGTCTCAAAATCTGAAAAGCAAATGATATAGTAAGAAACACAAATACATGAGTAGTGTGAGTGATGTAGCTTACATAAGTCACTGTGTTTATACCTAGGTTAAGAAACTTCAAAATGCTTCCCAGTCTTCAGGTCCAGGATTTCATGGAAAATATTTCAACAGAAAGATTAGGATTTCAACGAAATAAGAATTGTAGCAATCTTCTGCCCATTTTCTAGAAATAATTTAATGTTTTGTAACCCAGCCTTGCATTTCTTAAAAATCTCCATCAGTTATGAGCATAACTGTTGTCCTCAAGTTCTGAGTTATTCAGGAAAACAAAGTAAGGCCTACATAAGTAAAAGTGTGTGACTAATGCTGCAGCTGTAAGTAAACTGGCTAGTTTCTGTATCAAAGCAGGATTCGAATTCAGTTGAGTAGATATCAAATCCATTAATGGTAGGCTAGGGATAGTTTTATTCTCTAGCTTTGGGCTGCTGAAAACATCAGTGAGCAGAAAGGAGGACACTGCAGAATAATGTGTGGAGAAAGGAAATTTGAGGAATGAAGCTCATAAGACAAGGTTCTACTAATGCAGAAGAAAGCTCAGGTTTTTGCCCTGAAAAAGTATTCCACATAGGTCTCAGGCGGCATGTACCCATTTTACAATATCAGCTTTGAACCATGTAAAGGGATGATTCTACTCTAGCGGGTCCCACACTGTATCTAGTGGATTGGCTGGTCTTATTCTGATGTGTTGTGGGGCTCTGAGAGCTACTGCACCTTCACTAGAGTTCTTTTCAGAGACTGAACTCTTTAGGTTTATTTGTATTAATCAGGAATTGTTCCAGACAATCTGTACTCAAGGGGAATTACAGAAATTCCACAATAATTCCACGGAATCCAGTACTAACGAATTCCACAAACTTATAAAAAAATGTAGAAAGGCTATTTGCCTGCTATTTATCCACATATCAATCTCAGTGAAAAGTTAGTTCATCTGGCTGCAGGCTAACTTTCAATAAAAACACATTAAGAGCTCAGGATCATCTATGTTCCATAACAGTACTTTTAAATGTACCATTATGTACATTTTACTGATAAGTACATCTTTACCGTTATGTATTTTAAAATGTACCTTCAGGCTCACTGAAGCTTACACTGTCTCCTAAACAGAACTGTCATCCCACTTGAGAATATCTACTACTATGATCTTGTGAGGCTTCTTTCATCAAACAATACCATCACTGGGCTCACTCTGGTTTGAGAAAATGCTTTGTTCATTAAGCACTTCTGTGTCACTTTCTTTTCTTGCTTTACTCCCGTCAGGCTTGCCATGCATTCAAAATTCTCAATTATTGAATGCTAATTTCCTAACAGTTTCTTGCAGTTCATGCGTTTGAATTAGCTTGTCAAATTAAAAGCGACCAGCTTGGAAAGGATTTGAAGAAGTTGGGTGTGGAGCAATTTTCTGCTCAATAAAGTATAGATCTAGTTATCATATCATTCTTATCTGTAATGTATCCAGCCTGACAAATTTACACATTCATTTGTTGCAGTTGATTAAAAAGACCAATTGCTGTCTCAACACAACTTCTAAACCAGAAGAAAAATATGTTGCATTTTAATCAGAGCAAACTCTGACAAAGGGCCACAATTTCTATTTCTCAGATTTTCAATATGATTGCTCCCTAATTTGCAAAGAAAGAGTATACAAGTTAGAAAAATAGTACTGACATTACTTTTCATTTATCACAGGATAAATCTGACCTAATTCAACAGTCTGCTTGTTAAGACTCAGGTGTTAAGACTCTGCCATGTTTTCATATAAAACCACTCCAGCATGAAGAACTGCTGTAGTGGAATACAAATTCTATAGACAGGCAGAATCTGGCACATTTTTTTGCTTTGCCTGAAGCAGCAGTATGATCAGCAAATTCATGAAGTTATACACATTGACAGAGTGGAATATATTTTATAGAATACACTATATTTTAAAACTCTAGTCCTTCTAAAGCATTTAAAATGTGATTTTCCTTGTCATTTGTATATGAATCTATTACACTGATTGGATTATATATGCTCCCTCTGGTGGTTTACTTAATCCATACAAATGCTTTATTTTTTAAAACTTTGTAATACAATGGGTAAGATACTGTGGCCAATTTAGTAATAACAGCACGCTACTGTCAGTTAAATAGTGTTGGGATAAAAACCGCCTGAGTATAAATCAGCAAGTCTTCCTCCCACCTTTTAATTTGGAATTGAAATATGTAATATCCCTAAAGCAAACAAGCAAAGAAAATGAAACTCTCAAATAGTTAAAACCAGGAAGTATTTAAAAGTGAGCATTTGAACCAACCTAGTGGCCTTCTATGATGGAGCGACTACATCAGTGGGCAAGGGAAGAGATACCGATGTTGTCTATCTGGACTTCTGTAAGGCCTCTGACATGGTCCCCCACATCCTTCTCTCTAAATTGGAGAGATATAGATTTGATGGGTGGATTGTTTGGTTGGATGGTCTCATTCAGAGGGTAGATGTCAATGGTTCAATGTCCAAATGGAGATCAATGACAAATGGCATCCTCCAGGGGTCCATACTGGGACCAGTGCTGTTTAATATCTTCATCAATGACATGGACAGTGGGATTGAGTGTGCCCTCAGCAAGTTTGCAGACGACATCAAGCTGAGTGGTGCAGTTGACACACCTGAGGGATGGGATGCCATCCAGAGGGACCTGGACGAGCTTGAGAAGTGAGCCCATGTGAACCTCCTGAGGTTCAACAAGGCCAAGTGCCAGGTCCTGCACCCTGGTCAGGGCAACCTAGTGGGTAGGCTGGGGGATGAAGAGATTGAGAGCAGCCCTGTGGAGAAGAACGTGGGAGTACTGGTGGATGAAAAGCTGGACATGAGCCGGCAACGTGCACTTTCAGCCCAGCAAGCCAACCATATCCTGGGCTGCATCAAGAGAAGTGTAGCCAGCAACTTGAGGAAGGTGACTCTGCTCTCCTGAGACCCCACCTGGAGTACTCTGTCTAGCTCTGGGGCATTCAACATAAGAAGGACATGGACTGGTTGGAGCAGGTCCAGAGGAGGCCCATGAAAATGATCAGAGGGCTGGAACACACAGATGAGCACAGGCTAAGACAGTTGGGTTGTTCAGGTCAGAGAAGAGAAGGCTCTGGGGAGACTTTATTGCAGCCTTTCAATACTTAAAGGGAGTTTATAAGAAAGATGGAGAGAGACTTTTTACTGAGGCCTGTAGCGATAGGACAAGGGGTAATGGTTTTAAACTGAAAGAGGGTAGATTTAGAATAGATATAAGGAAGAAATCTTTTACAATGAGGGTGGTGAAACACTGGAGCAAGTTGCCCAGAGGGGTGGTAGATGCCCCATACCTAGGAATGTTCAAGGTCAGGTTGGATGGGGCTCTGAGCAACCTGATCTAGGTGGAAATGTCCCTGCTCATGGAAGGAGGGGTTGGACTAGATAACCTTTAAAGGTCCCTTCCAACCCAAAACATTTTGTGATTCTATGAAAAGAAATTGAGCTCAACAAATGGATGCTTATGAATGTAGTAACAGGAATAAAAATATTTACAAGTTTACAAGGTAAAACTTCCTTCCTTGCACTGTATTAAGTGTTTTGCCACCTTGCACTGCAATGCCCAAGCTTGTTACCTCACCCATCAAACCAACAGCAACTTCAGTTCTATGCCTTAATTGTAATTTCTTTGCATAAGAAGAACTTCCAGAGCTTTTGAGGAGTGTATTTATAACATCTGAGTTAAAAACTTCTAGATTTCAGGATTTGGGGGTTTTTTTAAGAACTTCATAGCTTTGGTAAAATAAACTGAAGGGCTTAGACCAAAGCATGCCACAACAGGAGATGCTCACTGCACAATTAAGCTAATGTATCTGCACTCTCAGATGATGAGCATTTTTGGTCCTGATCTCATCCGTTGCGTTTCCCTGCTCCGTAATGGAATCTACAACCTCTGTTATGGTGTCAGCTATCAAATAAAAGATGTAGATACCAAACAATCAGCTATGTGTGGAGAAAGATCCTGTGTTTCTTATTTGGATTTAATTATTTCCTTTTGTAAATGAAGGGTTTTATGTAGTCAGATAGTGTGATATTTATTTTCGTGCTTTTTTTTTTCCTAATTCTGTATGGGTGGTACTTTGCTCAGCCAATAAATATTTAAGATTACATAAGACTGTTACTTATACCACAATCTTTAATTCAACACACTTTTTATGAAGATAGTTCTTAACAGGTGGGACATACAGAACAACAAACAAACAAAAAACCTAACCCTTTTTCTTCCTGATATTAAAAATGTCCAGACATAAACTCAGATTTGAAAGTTAACTAAACATGTTTCCAGTTTCTTTCTAAAGGAAGAATAAACAAACAAGACATTTCAAGCTTGCCCAGAAGTTCAGAAGACAAACAATAGGTAACCATTTTTTATCTCATTTACCATAAGGGCACCATGGAAAACTGTCACTTCATATTTCAACTGTAAAATGTTTTCTTAAGAACAGCAAGTGCCTAAAGATTTTCCCTTCCTCACTTTCCAGCTAATCAGCATGGCATGCAAAACAACTCATTTCTTTATTACCTGCTTAGATAGGAACAGAGATTATCATAATAAAAGATTAGAAGTATTAAGATTTAAAACACATTATTGCTACTATTCCCAGACACATTTCTGATTTTTCACTTTGCTCAGAATACATTCCATAAAAACAAGCCGTAACCTTTTCAACTAGTGCTGTTGCTGGCATACAGGATTAAGCATTGAAGTGAAATGTATCACAAATGGGATTCTTTCATCTTTTTAGCTCAGGATTGTTTTAAGAGTACAAGAAGCTTTGGGAGCTGTGTGCATGCACACGGGCAGAATAACTCTGCCTAGAGTGCAGGGAGTGTCCTGGCTCATCACTACACACAGAAAGTCCAACACGTGAATTTGCGCAGTCTGTTCCAGGGCACTTTTCAAACTGGGTGTTTGCGCTCCATGGGTCGATACCATAAAGTGATATGATTTCAAACCAGATTATTCAATGCATAGTCTGGAAAACAGAGACTCTTAAGGATAAAAGTGCATTTAAGCACTTAACATGAGCAAGATCCTTTTGTGAACTGGCATTCCCAAAGCTGAATCTCTTTTCTTGCAGACCGGGAAAAGCCCCCAGCAGGGCTGCCTGGACAGCAGTGAAATACAGTGAAATGCAGACCCTAAATCTTCAGGCAGCCACTGCCTGAGGACAGGGGAGCTGCACTGAGCTGGAGCCATGCAAGGGGGTATGAGTTTCAGTGCTCAGGCTTAAGCACCTAGGCATCTAATGGGCCACCCTTAAGGGGTGCCTTGTGTTCAGAGGACCCAGTTCCCTTACCTCCTGTGCCTCAGGGGATTCTCCGATCATTGTGAGACTGTTGTTGTGTAAAGGGCACACATCATGAGAGCTTCATGGGGCTGGGGGACTTCACTGCTGAGCCCTGCTTAGACTCTGGCAGTTGTAGGTATTTCCTCAGACAAAGTGTTTGATCCCTAGAGACCTTTTTGGTCTTAGATACTTAAGTCCAGAGTTTGGTGAAAAATGTACTTCTAGTACTGCTTTCCTATTCTGCATAACCTCCCTTAGAACCTAAGTGAGTCAGCCAGCAAAACATCATTGGGGATCTAGCCTTTAGGCTTTTAGGTACCCTTGGCATAAGGCAGCCAGTTGTGAGGATTTAAAATTTGAATATAGGTACCAACAGTGACAGCTGAATAAAACTATCACCTAAACTGTTTGCAGCTCTTGCCCTTAGTCCTTCAGTACTCCAGTTCCCTGTCTCCAGTGTTGGGATGACAGTACTATGCTAAACCTGAGGGATGTTGCAAGGATTGGGAGATGCTTTTCTCCTGTTTTAATGAAGTGAAGCATGAGACACATTGAAAACCTGAATCTCCAGCATTCACAAATTGCAAGGGTGTGCTCTTTGTCTGCTTATTTCTGAACTCACTTGAAATATCAGTATCAATTCACTGCCAAAATCTGACACTTTCCTGAAGTTCATGAAAACAAAACGTATCTACAGAATCTGAACATAAATCTTTCCAAAACTTTGTATAAAGGTGGCTTTTAAAAATTCCTTGATCATTTAACCATCATATTTCTGTTCTATTTCAGTGCCAACTCTTTTAAAATTAATAAATACAATTTATTTATCGGAAATTTCCAAGGGAACTCACTATTTCAGTATTGTAAGCAATTTGTACAAATTTAACCTATAAAATAACAGCAAAGTTGCTTAAAGCTTCCAAAAACTTTCCTAGAAAATGACATCTCTAACATGCAGGCTGTACCAAGTGCCTAGAGTATACATTTCAGAAGCATGAAAAGATTATATAAACAGATCTAACATCAAAGAATTCTCCCAGTTTTTACATGCTGGGAAGTCAGAGATAATGAAGGGCAAATAATCCAAGTTTCAGCCACAGGTGACTACTATGAGACAGATGCAAAGTGTTTCTGTCATTTTACAGACATAGATCCTTGTGTAGGAGAAGCTACAATACCATCTTAGCTTACGTATTTTTAGTTAGTCTCTTTTACTTATTGAACAGTTTTACTTATGGAACAGTTATGGAATATACATAGTTCAAAAAAAAGTAGTTCCTAGGGCGATCCTCCATCTGCTGAAGTCAAAAGAAAATAACGTAGTTTGCTTTAGTCATGATGAAACTGTATGACATACGTCATATTGGATTTCAGAGTGGATAGTTTGATGATCCCTTATGAAATGGGAAACTGTGATTTAGGTTTGTAGAGAGTGACAGAAATAGAAGATTTTGTTCTGAATCACCTACAAAAAGAACGTGCCTTTCTTAAGATTGCAGTGTTTGCACAGCAGCTGGGCTAAAGTTACAGGTAGGAAACAACCTACTGTTGTAGAATAAAGTTATTTTCATTCCAACACAGATTGCCCACATGGGGGAGTACAGTTATTCTGCAATGGCTCTGCTGGTCAATTTTTCTTCTGCAGTTACAGGTTTTATATAAACTTGCTGCTTTTCCAACAACTGTACTTTGTTGTGTGAATGATTCAACATACAGTTTAAATTTTATGCGAGGAAAAAAATATACAAGATGCTGTTCTTGGTAGTAATATTGCTCTGGCTAAATAGGGTCATAACTTGTTGAGAAAAAGCAGTTGTAGAATTGGTACAGAGTTTTGTTTCCCCCTGGATACGTGTTTGCTTATTACCCACATGGAAGTCTGTTTGCTCTGGGAGATCGCACTTTAGAGTACCAAAGAGCTACTCTGGCTCCACAGAAGGAACATCATTGTCTGTTACAGCCATATCTGACCCTCATCGCTCCCTAACAGTCTTCTCACTAGCAAACAGACATTATCCCTCTGCAGAAATCAGAGGACTAGGGCAGATTATTATGACACTGGAAGTTCAAAGCCTTCTTCAGGCTTTTGCACCAAAGGCTAATTGCCTTCTCCACCCTGGGCTTTGCCTACAACCAAAAGAGACAGCTTTTGGTTTCTCACCTCCTGAATGAGTGTGTCCAGTCAGCTTTGCAACCCAGAAGCACTACCCAGGCATTACTCTTAAGCATCTGTTTACTTAAAAAATCCTATGAGTACTCATTTGCAAGTGGACCGTAAATATTAATTTTCTTCGTACTCTGGGCACTTCTGAAATGTGTAAGTTAATACTTCATGTAATGCTTTGCCCTTGCTTTTCCAAGCAGATTTTATTCTGTTGCTGGAGAGCAATGTATATCACAACAGGAGATAAACATCTAGGTTGATTTACAAGGCTGATGACTGAAGAGAAGTAACACACAGAAAAAGCTGGAGCACTGTGATGAAAGAACTCACAACTTTCCATCCTTTATAATTTTTAACCAGGACAGTTAGGCTTTCTTGATGAGCAAGTGCTTCTTTATCACATGCAAAAAGAACATTTTAACACAGCAAATTTATTTGAGGGGAGCAAAACCACAGTGTGGTACTGAAGTAAATGATTCTGAGTACTCTCCTGTGATCCAGACATCTCTACTGAGAATGGAATAAGGCTTTTTTTTTTGTATCTCCCTAAAATGAATAAACATGCTGAGGAACAGCAAGGTAAAAGAAGAGAGGCACTTGTTTAGAAGGCAGGTGAGAGTATCCAGAAATGGTAGGGGGCAGAAAATTTGTCAAAGCTGAGACAGGAATGAGTACTGATTGCAATGATCCTGCAGTGTGATGTACCCTAACTAAATAAATGCTCAGTCTTCACATTTTGGAAAGCAAGTTGCCTCTTTTCACAAAGTTTGTATTCACTTACTATTTCAGATCTGTTTCTCTGTAGAGCTGAATTAGTTGAAATAAGTTGCTCATTTCAAAAGCTAGAGGAAAGTGGCCAAGAAAAGCAATGGGGTCTGAGGCAGACATCATCACCACAGCCATGTTTCCAAAGGAAATAACAATTTAAAAAATAAGGCATAAAATCTAGTATAAAATTAAGATGTTCAGGGAACTGGACCATAGCCTCAGAGGTTTTCAAGATCCAGCTGAACAAAATCATGAACAAACTGGTCTGATCTCACAGCTGGCCCTACTTTAAGCAGGAGGTTAGACTAGATGACCTCTAGTAAATCCTTCCATTCTGAACTATTTCACGATTCTATACGCAATGTTTCATTTGTTTAAATCTGGCTGATGCAAATTGGATGGTATGACTGAAATTCCCAGGTAGAGGCATAATCTTAGTTTGCTTTTCTGGATCCTTTTTTAAAGATTTGACTCCAGTTCCTGCTTTTGCTGCTAGTCAAACAATGTCCAAACACAGCCTGTATGAAATGACAGTCTCACTACTGTCAGTAATGAGCTAATTAACAGCAATAAAACTGTTCAGTCTATCTGCTGCAGCATGGAGCCAGCTGTTTTTGGGAAAGAGTGCAGGACCACGTCACAGTAGGTTCATCTTTGACTGCAGTGTGATCTTTACAGGCAAAATGAAAACCAAGATTTTTTCATGCAGAATTTAATTGAATACAAAATTGAATACAAATGTGTTGAGACTGTGTATTTTTCAGCAGTAGACTACACCTTGACAGTTGTGAAGGGGCAGCCACAAATTCACCTAAATACGTGGAAGGGAACACAATGTGACTATGTGCCTTGTGTTGCTTCCTGCTAAAGGTGAAGGATAAAACTTTTAGTTCTCCACAGTGAATTTGTGGCTCAGTGAGCAAAACAGATTTTCCAGCAATTCCAGAACTCAGGAAACGCAGTTCTTCACAAACTACAGAAAACTACAAAGGACCTCAAGGTTTATCTGTGATTCATAAGAGGTTTGAACTCTACCATACAATTGAATTTATCCAAACAGAAATGAAAACACTGGCCACAAAGCAACAGACCTTGCTCAAACCAAAGCCAACAGAAATCAGTGCTACAACATTTATGAATGGAAGGAGAATCAAGCAATGCTTGAAACCAAGAAATTGTCTAAAGCAAGGTAGATCTATTTGTGCTTGCTTGAAACAGTTTTCTACAAGTATCCCTACTCTTGAAGATGTTTGATATGTTTTCTGTGATGTGATTTCATTTAGCTCCAATTCCACTAAAAAGAGGGTTTTTTTTGCAAGAGAAACTGAGAGCAGAGTGACTTTTCAAATTACTTACCACAGGAGTTGAATCTTAAGAAAACATAATAAAAGTCACCCCAAGTTCCTAATTCCATACCATGTTCATCAGCTATTTATCAGTACTTCAACATGGTGTCAAATTATTGCACTGTTTTAGAATGCTAATAGCCTTTTCTCCTTTCATTATGCATCCATTTTATACATAACATTTCTGAACCTAATCACTAGGGTTGAAAAACAAAACAACAATAAATATCCATTATGATACTGCATTTTGTGTCAGAGAACTGGTGTTAAATACATTCTTGCTATGAAGGTCAATGAAGATCAGTGAGTGAAGAACTTTTTGGAAAAGCTGCAGCTGCAGAGTTTCCGTTTTGCTGTTTGCACTCCAGCTGCTCCAGAGTCTAAATCGCTGCTGCTACTGACTTGACTGTCCTTGTCAATGCGACACTGAAAGGCTGAGCAGAACCAGTGTACCCACTACGTATAATGTGAGGTTAAAAGAGAGAAGACTGACTCTTTGGACATATCAGTCTCCCTACCGTTAAGAGAACAAAATCTCAGAATCATATAGGTTGGGAAAGACCTTGAAGATCACCTAGTTTAACCATTAACCTAACACTGACAGTTCCCAACTACAGCATATCCCTCAGCGCTATGTCAACACGACTCTTAAACACCTCCACAAATGGGGACTCCACCACCTCCCTGGGCAGCCCATTCCAACGCCTAACAACCCGTTCTGTAAAGAAATGCTTCCTAATACCTAGTCTAAACCTTCCCTGGCTCAACTTGAGGCCATTCCCTCTTGTCCTATCGCTTGTTACTTCGTTAAAGAGACTCATCCCCAGATCTCTGCAGCTTCCTTTCAGGTAGTTGTAGAGGGCGATGAGGTCTCCCCTCAGCCTCCTCTTCTCCAGACTAAACAACCCCAGTTCCCTCAGCTGCTCCTCGTACGACATGTGCTCCAGACCCTTCACCAGCTTCGTTGCCCTTCTCTGGACACGCTCGAGTAATTCAATGTCCTTTTTGTAGTGAGGGGCCCAAAACTGAACACAGGAATCAAGGTGCAGCCTCACCAGTGCCGAGTACAGGGGTAAGATCACTTCCCTGTCCCTGCTGGCCACCCTATTGCTGATACAAGTCAGAATGCCATTGGCCTTCTTGGCCACCTGGGCACACTACTGGCTCATGTTCAGCCGGCTGTCAATCAACACCCCCAGGTCCCTCTCTGACTGGCAGCTCTCCAGCCACTCCTCCCCAAGCCTGTAGCGCTGCTGGGGGTTGTTGTGGCCCAAGTGCAGCAGCCGGCATTTGGCCTTATTGAAACTCCTACAGTTGGCCTTAGCCCATCGCTCCAGCCTGTCCAGGTCTCTCTGCAGAGCCTCCCTACCCTTGAGCAGATCAACACTCCCACCCAACTTGGTGTCATCTGCAAACTTACTGAGGGTGCACTCGATCCCCTCGTCTAGATCATCAATAAAGATGTTAAACAGGAGAGGCCCCAAAACCGAGCCCTGGGGGACACCACTTGTGACTGGCCGCCAACTGGATTTAACTCCATTCACCACAACTCTTTGGGCCCGGCCATCCAGCCAGTTTTTTACCCAGCAAAGCATATGTCCATCCAAACCATGAGCAGCCAGTTTTGCCAGGAGAATGCTGTGGGAAATGGTGTCAAAGGCCTTACTAAAGTCAAGGTAAACTACGTCCACAGCCTTTCCCTCATCCAATAAGCAGGTCGCCCTGACATAGAAGGAGATCAGGTTTATCAAGCAGGACCTGACTTTCATAAACCCATGCTGACTGGGCCTGATCATCTGGTTGTCCCGCACGTGTTGTATGATGGTACTCAGGATGAGCTGTTCCATCAGCTTCCCGGGCACCGAAGTCAAGCTGACAGGCCTGTAATTTCCCGGATCATCCTTCCGACCCTTCTTATAGATGGGCATCACATTGGACAATTTCCAATCTGTTGGGACCTCCCCGGTCACCCAGGACTGCTGGTAAATGATGGAAAGTGGCTTGGCGAGCACCCCAGCCAGATCCTTCAGCACCCTCGGGTGTATCCCGTCCAGTCCCATAGACTTGTGTCTGTCTATGTGATGCAGTAGGTCCCTGACTGTCTCCTCCTGGATTGTGGGGGGGTCGTTCTCCCAGTCTCTGTCTTCTGGCTGAGGAGGCTGGATTGCCTCAGTACAACTAGTCTTGTTATTAAAGACTGAGGCAAAGAAGGCATTAAGCACCTCAGCCTTCTCCTCATCACTTGTTACCATGCTTCCTCCTAGCAGGGGATGGAGGCTCTCCCTGCTTTTCTTTTGCTGTTGACATACTTATAGAAATATTTCTTGTTGTCCTTGACTGCTGAAGCCAGATTAATTTCCGGCTGGGCTTTACACCTCCTGATTTCCACCCTGCATAGCTTCACAGCATCTTTGTAATCATTGTGAGTCACTAGCCCCTTCTTCCAAAGGCTGTAAACTCTCCTTTTCTCCCTGAGTTGCAGCCAAAGCTCCCTGTTTAGCCAGGGTGGTCTTCTCTGTTGCCGGCTTCTCTTATAGCACTTGGGGACAGCCTGCTCCTGTGCCATTAAGACTTCTTTCTTAAAAAGTGTCCAGCCTTCCTGGACCCCTATACCCTTCAGGATCGTCTCTCAAGGGATCCTGTCAAGCATGTGCTTAAAAAAGACAAAGTCAGCTCTTTGGAAGTCCAGGATGTCAGTTCTGCTGCCCCCTCTCCTGGCCTCTCTAAGAATAGAGAACGCTACTATTTCATGATCGCTGTGCCCTAGTCAGCCTCCAACCACCACATCATCCACCAGTCCTTCTCTGTTCACAAAGAGGAGATCCAGCAGGGCACCTTCTCTGGTCGGTTCAGTCACCAGCTGCATCAGGAAGTTATCTGCCACACATTCCAGGAATCTCCGGGACTGGTCCCACTCTGCTGTGTTGTATTTCCAGCAGATGTCTGGGAAGTTGAAGTCTCCCACAAGAACAAGGGCAAGCGATCGTGAGATTTCTCCTAAATGCCTATAGAATATTTCACCCACCTCTCTGTCCTGGTTGGGTGGCCTATAGTAGACTCTTACTACAACATCTGCCCTGTTGGCCTTCCCCAATTCTAACACAAAGACACTCCACCCTGCTTTCACTACACTTGTGCCCAAAGCAATCATAACAGTCCCTAACATACAGCGCCACCCCACTGCCTCTCCTTCCTTGTCTATCCCTCTGAAAGAGCTTGCAGCCATCAACTGGCACATTCCAGTCATGGGAGACATCTCACCATGTTTCTGTAATAGCCACTATAGCATAATTTTCCTGTTTCATCATGGCTTCAAGCTCCTCCTGTTTGTTAACCCATGCTGTGTGCACTGGTATACATGCACTTCAGATGGGCTGATGTTTTGTTCTCTTTCCCCTTCAAATCTAGTTTAAAGCTCTCTCAATGAGTCCAGCTAACTCCTGCCCCAATATTCTTTTCCCCCTCTGGGACAGGTGCATCCCAGCTGATGCCAAAAGGTCTGGCGTCCTGTATACTAACCCATGATTGAAAAATCTGAAGCCCTGACGGTAACACCAGTCTTGGAGCCACAAGTTCATCTGTTGAGGTCTCCTGTAATCTTCTTCATCCACCCCTGCAACTGAAGGGGTGGAGGAGAACACAATTTGTGCCCCCGACCCTTAACCAGTTTCCCCAAGGCCCTGAAATCTCTCTTCATTGATTTAGGACTTCTCCTGCTAATATTGTCACCTGAAAAACCAAGAGAGGGTAGTAGTCCTTGGGCCTTGGTGAGTTTTGCCGTGAGGTCCTTCACCCAGGCCCCAGGGAGGCAACAGACTTTCCTATGAAGTGGGTCTGGTCTGCATATTGGGCCTTTGATACCCCTCCGAATGGAGTCACCCACTACAATGACTCTTCCGGGGTTCTTTTTAGAACTGGTTTTAATACCTGGTCTAGAACGACCTGGCCTTGGTGGACCTTGGTCTTCCTCCTTGTTTGACTCATTTTCTTTGTCCTTCTCTACTTCATTCAAAAGTTCCAGGGCCCCATATCTGTTGTGAAGGGACACCATGGAAGGTGAGGAGGTCGAGAGAGGATTTTCCTGCCTCCCTGAGCAGGGACCTGTTTCCAGTCTCCCCCATCTCTTCTGCCTGGCAGCAAGAGGGTGAGGGATTGCCTGCCTCTTTTGGAGCCTCCATTTGCTCCTGATGCTTCAGGGGTGCTAAGGTGCTACTCCACCAATCAATTTCCCTTTCACACTCCCTAATACTTCTTAATCTTTCAACTTCTTCTTTGAGTTCTGCCACCAGGCTGAGCAGGTCATCCAGCTGATCACAGCGCACACAGGTGTTGTCACTGCTGCCCTCCGAGAGGATTGACAGGCTCAGGCACTCCCTGCAGCCTGGGACCTGCACCACTGCATGTTTGTGTGGCAGCTCTGTCTGGGTCACCACGTTCTTTCTGGTGGTGGTTTTGACCCAAGTGGAGACCATGGTTCAGTCTACTTGTGGAGGACAATAAGATGAAACTAGCTCAGATAAGTTCTAGACCCAGGAGATGGACTGGGCCCTGTCCACTCGCCCTGCCTGCACGAACTGCCATGCAAACTGCCGTGCCTCACCCTTCTGAACGTGTACGTCTTTATAGTTACATTATGACTCTGCATCTCCACATGGTTATGTTATTTTTGATAAAGCAGGGATACAGGGAGAAAATATGAATTTTACTATGATTTCTACTTCTTGTTCTCATTCAACAGGATTTTAAAGTAGGGTTAAGGAAATAGGAACAATGTCTTAACTCCCAAAACAACTGTTTTGACTATTCTTGCCTATTTTCTTTGCTGAAGTGAGACAATGATGTGTTGCTAGTGATCACAATTGAAGGTTATGTTCATGTCAATGCATGTATATAAGACCTAAATATAACAACCTTTTGTGTTGAATAACCTATAGGCAATATTTTTGGATATCATTTGAGCACAGCTGCATACCCACACAAAAAAGAAAAATCCTTTTCTTTACCTTTGGAGTTTACTGCACCAGCTGCAGTTGAAACCAATCTGGGCAGTGACACAGGGACCACAGCTGGTAAACTGGAGACATGCTGGGATGTAGATAAACAAACACAAATTATTACATTAGTCTCACAAATAATTATCCTAAAAAGCACAAAGGAAGCATACATCTTCTGATAATATGTATTTAGGGACTCAACAGGTTCACACATGTCCAAACTAAGACATCAAAACCAGCCTATTACAACACATTGCATAACCATACGCACAAAGGTACATTTTAGCTGTAGGATTCCATTTGTAAATGTATTCCCACTTCCACATCTGTTCATTTAGCTTCATTGCTAAATTTTTATCTTTTTGTTTAATATTAAGTATTTCCTTAAATCTCCTTTCTCCCTGGCTCCAGTGTTCCTTGGTGCTGCTAACATTTAGATATAAGCAGATAATAAGGCTGGTATGAAAATGTGCAAGAACTATAACTGGATTAGAGAAAAGAAAATAGCTGTTTCTGTTTTTTTCACAGTAGTACAGCTGGCAGTTTAAACCCAGAGATTTCTAAACAATGTAGTTTTACCTTGGACAAAAGAGGCATATGAACTGCAAAATGTGTTTGGGGATATTCCTTTGCGATGTGATGCACAACACATAGAAGAATTTGTGTTTGCCTCGCAAGCATGAAAACTGTTCTTTTTTTCTCAAGGAAACAAATTTAAAGGCAATATAATCATGCTTCTGAAAAAATGATTTGGCACAAATTTCATTCAAAAACTACTGGGAGCTATATACCTATAAACTAACTTGAGATACATGAGGATGCACTGGATAATGTAGCATCCATCTGGGAATAAATCTGAGAGAGGATAAATTAATCTGTCCATGACTCCAAGTCCACAGATAACCAAAATATTTAAAATTGTGTGTGTGTTGCTGGGAGGGGGAGGGGAGTCCTTCCCAGATCTGGCTCCTGCCCATTTTATGTTTTACTTACTTGGAAGAGGTATCATTTCAACAGCTGAGAGATTGGTAATCTTTGACATCTGTAGCTCCACCCTGTGGTACTCATAAATTGTTCTTCTACGGACATCTACCAGGAAAGAGAAATAAAAATATTTTCACACTTTACTATTTTTCAGTCTGTAGATTGTGAAAAATAATGGACGTGATGATTGCTCACTGTTCCTTAGATGCACACATGCCACCGATTTTCCTCAAGAATATATTTTTAACTTTAGACAGCATGAAGGAACATGTAATAGGTATAGATAGAGAAATTTTTACTTGAGAAACCATCAGAGCTGACAGAATAGGCACCTATTCCTGGTAAAGGATTATGAAAACACTGAGTGTGCTCTCACGCATCTTAGTCATTCATTTAAGCAGAAATTCTAGAGTATACTGTCAGACATTTTAGGATATATTTCAGATGTTTGCTTTCCTAAGACATTTCTCAGCTTAGAGATTTGAGAGAAATGCTTTACATGCTCACTTTGTCAGCTGTCAAGATGTACAAACAAAACTGATTTCATTGCTTAATCAAATTTGTTAGCCACGAGGTAGATCACATCTAAATGTGCTAGAACATTTTTTCATATTATAACATTAAAGAAGACAAGTCTTCCTAAACATCCAATGTTATGCGTAATCTTTACACAAGGTGACTGCACCTAAGTTTCTCAAAGCAGAAATTCAATAGTCAATGCACTGTTCTTATGGGCTTTGAACATAAACAACTGTGAGACCCAACCTCAGATAAGTGTGAAAAAATCACATACTTGTCAGTTTCCAGATCAACATCCTATAATGTATTCTGAACATTCCAGATTTTCAGTGCATGGTTGAAATGCAGACTGGTGAGCTTGTACATTTGCAAATTAAAAGTACAGCCTATACTGCCAATCTGACACAATAATGATGATTTCCTGGTGTGCTGGATTAAATTTTACATCCTTTTTAAAGGCCTGCTAAACTAATTGAAATCAATGCTAAATACAATCACTGACCTTGTGTAACCACGCCAGAGAGGAGTAAAGGGTTATATACAGAGAAATAGCAGGTTACTCTGGTCAATGGCTGTCCTGAGTCTACATGCAACAGAAGAAAAGGAATTGCAGGCAGCCACAAACCCAATCTTAGGCAGTCTTTTGTGCTGCCAGCCCTGTATGGATTAGAGCACACCTTGTTGCTTGGTATAAAGGCTCTGTTCCTGCAGCTTGAAGTGGACTTACACAGGCTCCCCAGCTGTTAAGCAATCACATAGCACCAAATTCAAAGTGTTTTTCACAATCTCTTGTTAGGAGGGATGTTGTAGGCATTTTCAGACAGAAGATGGAACCTCAACTAAAATCAGTCAAAAATAAATACAAATTTTTAAGGGAAGAGAGAAAGTGCACTAAGGTGTCCTGTGGCTAAGGTGCCTCTTGGCTCAAGTGGAGGAGGCTTTCTAAGAGGGATGGCCAATATCTAAAAGCACAACTGTGGGAATCCCCTTTACACCACACAGAAACTAACCATCAAGGTATTGGTGTCAGTTGGAATAAACAGGACAATCTCTGAGGAGGGATGGGGAGGCAGAAGCAGAGTTGTGCTGGGTGGGATAACTTTCTCCTGCAACAGCCAGGATCGCTGCAGGTAAAGCACCTTCTCTGCCCTCTCTCACTGCATAAGCTCCCAGGCACAGGTAGGCAATGTCTGGCTTTCAGACAGTAATATTTCTGTTTAGCTCCAAATCAGCACCTTTGCCAAGCAGTTCCTCTTGCCATTTATCTGAAGCTGACTTTGCTTTGGATTTACCCCTCCTGAGAGCAGATTTCTCTTTTGGCATGAAATGTGCTTATAATTGAGTTAGTTTTATGTTTTACCTACAAAGTCATTCTGACTAGTTAAAAGACAGATATGGGGATGTGCTGAACATTTACTCCAATAATGGCCTTAGCCATGTCCTTCAAATCCACTGGACAGAAAGGGTTTTCAAGACAAAGCTAATCTTGTGCTGGGGTGGGGAAAATCTCTTGCCAGCAGTGAGAGGTTTATGCTCCCAGGATGGTAAGTCACATAAAAGCACCTGCCAAATCAGAGTGATCAGGAAATGTGTTTGGAATTAACTCCTGCCAATGCTGAAGGCTGTAATTTGTTTCCACAGAAATCTTTATCCTTCTGTCCAAAAAAATAAGCAAATGAATACATAAATTAAAATGTTAGGTGCCGACACTTTAATTGAACTTCATCTCATCAGTAGTGGTACAGGCTGGTATGCTATAATCCTGTTTACTCTGAACCTTTCCTAACAGACTTCTGACAGGCCTTACAAGAAATAAGGAGCTTTTGGCTTTCCAAAAATCCAGTAAGAATCACTGACTCAGGTCACAGCCACTTTTATCTCACCCAGTGCATGAAATTTCTAAAAACCACTGATTTTAAGTTTGTTATAAAAAAAAAAATTCCCAATCATGCATATTTCAGCATGACTGTTGATCCCATTAAATCCCACTGCCTGGTAGACTCGGGTTAGATCTTTTCTTCTTCAGGAAGAAGACTGTGCCAACCACAGGTGGTGAGTTTGCATACAAGGGATCTATCTACTGTAAGAAATCTAAGCAGAGAGAGGTATTTGCATAGTCACATTCTAACAGCTTTGTATATACTTGCAGGCAGGTGGTTGGAAACATGAGTGTTCGAATTTATCTGCCTGGCCAGATTGTAAAAACATGCAGATGTAGATTCTTTTGAAAGTCTGACTTGAAACATGCCATGCTTAGCTCCTCAAAATGCACTTTTTTTCTCCCTATTTATAATTCTGAGCCTGTATCCCCTTAACAAAACAGGCTAGAGAAGCTAAACTCAACAGGATAAACAGAAAAATGAATACCCTCCCCTGACACTTACCCTTCAACCTTTCCACACACACTCCTGCTTTAACTGCCTTCACTCAGATGGAACTTGTTCTTTGTCTTATGCTACCTATTTAGCTCTTTTACAAACAAGTACAAGTGCAGAATCACAAAGAGCTTATGAGCCCACATACTTCAGTATGCACTTTAACTTAACAAGAACTAGTGGAATCATTTGATGTAGTAACAGACAAAAATTTAAGCATCATGTGCAGCTTTTTTTCTGAAAAGAGGCATTACATCAGGTCTAATAGAGAAGGGAGGAAAGGAAAAGGACATTTTGCATACATATGTACTTTTGAAGTACAATTCCTGGTTCTGAATTTCAGAAAATATGTATATATTCTCCTCCTAGTCATGAAAATATTTTACTTTTCTGTAGGTCTGAGTATTTCAAACACCCCTTTTAACCAAATGATAGATTTTTTTTTTAAATAACAGATTCTATTTTTTTACATTTTGTTTAATTTACAGCATGGTCCAAATTGTTCTTTAGTTTGTTTCTGTGGCATGTACCTGCGCTATCTTTGAATACAAAGCCAAAGGTACAGTTCCAGCAGAAAAAGCTGAAGAAAACACCAACTACTTGAGGTAAGTACGTTCCTCAGTGACCCAGAGAGATAACATCAGGGGTCAGAAGGCCAATTGAAAGAATCCTTTCAAGGGATTAAGCAATGGATCAGTAAATTATAGATGTGCAAGATTCTAGTGCGACAAAACATTTATATGTAGTTTTATCACAGTAGTTTTAAACTAAATAATGGCATATAAATATTCTATGAAACAGAACAGCCAGAGTTAACTAAATGTACTAGATAGGGAGACTGCTCTGGAGATGGAGCAGTGCCAGAAGAGCACCAATGACTTCCTAACATATCTGAAGGGTAATAAACCATTCTAAATATGTGTCCAACAGATGAACAATCTCTCTGGTACTTTTCCATCACATAATCACTTCTCCTCACACAGCATTCCTCAGCTAAAACCTGCAACCCAGTGAAATGTGAAAATATTGGAGAAGCCGGTCTGATTTTTAAAAAATAAATATACACAAATAAAAATCTTTGTCAGTGAAAGATTTCTAGGGAATTGAGATTGGACATATACCCAGCAAAAAGTGCTAAACGAGGCCGTACGTATTCACACAGCTGCACTTTCATTTTTAAGTCTAGCTGACAGAAAACACAAATGGTTAAGGGGGTGCATTTGATTATGCAAAAGTCAATTTGAAGCAAACCCTTTATGAAACATATCCATCTTACACTGCAAGCAATTTGTAAAAAATACAAGGGATACAGAGGGGTGGGGCACAGTTGCTGTACTACATAGCTACTGGCTTTGCTTGATATGGACTTTGTTTAGCACCACTGGCTGAATAAAACCTTCATGCAAATATATATTTTTCCAGGCTGGTATGTCTGATTGCTATCACCACAAGGCACTGATATTAGGATCAAACGTGCCTGTAATCAAACCACCACCACAATTGCTCTTGGTCACTGACTAGTACACACATCTGAATCTAGATCAAAATTCAGATTCTCTAGTTGTATTAATTTTATCATTCTCTTAAAAGTTACTAAAAAAAAAATCCTTTAAAACCTGGAAGCTGCACCTCAAAGAAATATAATCTGTGAATAAGCAACGCAGTGAAGTACTCCCTGAAAATATCTGCTTTATGAACAATGTAGAAGAAACTGTTCTGGACCAATGCTCTGTGCCTATCACACATCATTTACTTTGAAACTCTCCATGTCCTTTCAGATTTACCCCAATTCCTGATGCCAGCTGAGCTGCTCTTAGTATGGGATCTAGGTGTGAAAAATAGGCTTTATTCCATTAAAGCACCATGCACCGAACTGCCTAATTTTGAGATTGGTCTATAGCCAGTTAAGGCTTTGGCTAAACCAAGAACATTTTAAACTTTGATCACCTTGTACCAGTCCCTGAAGTGTTGTTATGCCTCCAAAGACTGGCAGCATGCCCATTTCCTTCCCTCACTGCTCCCAAATCAGACCTCTAGTGCCAAGGTACTGAGCTGCCTGCCTAAACCCTTTTGGGCCAGCAGACAAACACGTGGGGCTGGAGGAGCTGGCACTCTGTGGAATTAGTTACACTAGTGGAAAGCAAGAATAAATACTGCGAATTTAGAGAGGTAACTTTGGGGCCCGTTTTGCACAGAGGTAAATGACAACATTCTCAGTGAGGCAGCAACAAATCAGACTTTGCAACTTCCCAGATGGTGCTGCATCTTTATACAATAAACATCACAACATAAACAGCTAGTCTTCTTTTACCCTTCAGGAAGGTAATGCTAAGGTTCTTTCAGGAGCCTCACTGCTGTAAACAAACTGGAGAGAAATCTTCAGCAAACAGTTATAACATGCAGAGTTGTCACTTAATTACATGCTTGAGTTACACTACATATTGAGTGGCACTAATTGTACTGAAACTAGAATATTACTAACACAGAGCTCAGCTACAATTTCATCTGTGTACACAGTGTTGTTGAGTAATTTCAGTGTCATTAAATGTTGGGTTGTCAAGGTATGGATTTCCTAAAAGAGCTGTACCTAATACAGTAGAGGCCAAGATCATGGAGAAGTATGTCTCACTGTAAAGAAAAACCTAGCCATTATCTGTAAGTGCAACACTAGTATCTCAGTGTGTTGACCTCCTGAATCTGGCACTCTCTCATTTTACCAGTGTATTTCATGCTCTTGTGGAAAACAAAACACAATCTGAGCAATTTCATTGGTGGACTTTTTCATTGCTAAAATAAAATAGTGGGTTGCAGGAAATGCTTTTTAATTTCTTCACGCACAATAAAAAGCTAAATGAAAGACAAAAGGAAAGAGAGCACTAAAACAAAGGAGACAAATGTAGTAACCCTGAAGGAAAGACATAGGGGAAGAAAGATGGTCATGAAATTAGAGAGAGATCTTGGGAGTCTGCAGAAGGGAGAGCAAAGGACACCACAGACAACTGAAAGAAAGACCAAGAATGGAATGCCAAGGATGGCTGAGAAAAAAACAAGAAGAGAGAACAGAGAAAAGAAGGTGGTTACAATGGGACAGGGACAAGGTTCACGATGCACTGAAGATGCTGAAAAAAAGGAAGAAGGAAAACTTGCTGGAGAAACATGTAAAACTATCCCCCAGGTTTGTCTTCACCAATCATGTGCTGTCTAAGTGGAAGACATCCTTTAAACTTTCTCAGTGTCTTTGTAACAAAAGGAAAAATAGTTAATGTACAAGTGTTCAGCCTGTCTGAAGGGTGGTCCCTCTAACTTATCAGACAAATCAGAATCAGAGGTCCAGAGCCTGGCTCACTTCACTTGAATTACATTGAAGAAGCAAAAACTTTTCCTCTGAAATTAATTGATGGACTTAGTTTGCCATTTTGCTGCCATATAAATCTCAGAATTTAGGGTTTTTCTTGTTAACCTTGGTGTCAAGCAAAAATTCACTTCCGTTCACACATTACCATTCACTCCAAAGCACTTCTAGAGTATATACAGGATACAAAATACTGGCCAATCTGGATCAATATAAATGTACCACATATAGGCTCAAAAATAAAGACACTACATATAAGCAACAGTAGCAGATCGAGAAAAAAAAACCAAAACAACACAGAAAACAGGCAGAAAGCCACCTAGCAAAAATCTCTCATCTCTGTGCTCTAGCTCTTAAAAGATAAGGTGAAAAAACGTATATACCTGTATTCTTTTAGGGACAGATGAAAGGGGTATTACTGCAAAGCCTTTATATGTAGAAGTATATTAACAAAAATAGGTATGAAATGCTCAAGGTCCTCCATTTCAGAAAGTTCAGAAAATCCTTTCTTTTTGCTCTTGGCTCTTCAAGAGGATCCTTTTCAGCATTCATTAAAATGCACTTCTGAAATGAAATGGCTGATCAAAAAGCATGTTTTTCTCTCCTCAGAATGAAATAGGTTTGCCTGGCTTTAGAACTCACCTTTCATAAGTATTGAAAATGTTATTACCAATGTTTTGGACAGTATGTCTGGAAAAAAATCTGACAAATACTTCTAAATCTTCCAAAATTACTTCAATAAACTAGGACTACTATGCTCAAATTTTAGAACACTGAGCATACAGAGTGCACCAAAGACATTCAGCATTTTTGAAAATTGAGAGGATATTTTTGTTCAAACGGGCTTGTGTTGCACTTAAGGTCTCTTTCCTTTTCAAATGCAAGATGTATACAAAAATAACTGACAAAACTCAAGCGTGAAGCAGTAGAGTTGTGGGGTTTTTTGTCTGATTTGAGTTTGGTTTGTTTTTTTTTATAACTAGCCATGAACATAAAGGGAAACTGGGTTCTCTTGATGGAAAAGTCTTTGTTAAAGTGGTAAGCAAGAACTAATAGCTATACTATCTTTGCCTTATTTTGGGACAAACAAACAGCAATTTATATTCTTCTGTTGTCTTAAGAAGCTAACAAATAAAGTAAACCAACAATTCTATTATATTACTTTTCAGTAATTGACTAGAACCATGGTTGATTTAACACCTCTGAAAAACAAGAATGCAAGAACATGCATATTTTAAGAGCACGTGCACTGGGCTCTCTATGGGCCAACATTATTTACCGGTTCTTTCAGGGTGCTATTATGTTGCCTATATATACTAATATAAACCTGTTTCATTGAAAGCACAATTTAGCTTCAGGAAAATCTACTGCAAACTGATGGTTCCCTTGATTAATACTAGCTCTAGTGTTAGCTGCAAACTAGCAAAAAAAATCATGAATGACCACTATCCACAGAACCAGTTATTAAGGAGAAAAGCAGTGCACTGCATGCAGTAATACAGAAAAAATGCTATCAAAACGGTTGCTGCCGTGGCACATTTCAGATTCTTTACCCACATTCTATTCTTACCTGCCACTTCTTGATGTAACTTAATGAACAGAGTAAGTCTAAGATGAAGCACTAGACAGATTTTCTGGTAATTACAGTCTTTTCACTTAGCAGAAAGTGTCATGTGACAAAAAGGTTCACAGAAATACTAAACGCAGAAGACTATTAAATCTGAATATTCTGTGCATTCATCAAAACCAATGTTATGTAGTCGTACTAAAACAAGGTGCATGTCTGAAATACTGCTACAGAAACAAACATTCAAACTAGAATAAAGAGTCACATATACCACATATTTTACATACAAAATATTTAAATCTAAAATAAGTCCTTTAGTGCTGTTTGATGATGGAGGCCCGATGCCAGAAGATCTGCACACTGCATCTCTTACATTGAATTTCTGTGTGACTATTCTCATAAACCATTTGCACAGGTCAATCAACGTAATTTCCACCTGAATCCATTTTAGGAGCTCTTACAAGCTGAAGACTCACAGAAATATTCAGATCGTTCATTTAACAAACATCACTCAAATTGCTGACATCAGTTGCCTAGATTCATTTGTTCCTAAGCACTCAAAAGCAATCCATATGACCACAGGCACATTACAACTATCTATCATACTTCAGAAACAAATTTCTTCCAAGACCTGATCTTTTAAGTGAAATCTGGGCATGCCAACCTCCTTCACACTACTCTGAGTTCACAACAAGCACAGATGGTGCTGAAATTTTCCATTTTCTCCATGGCAGGGCATATAAGACATAGGATTTATGCTCCCTCATATCAAAGACTAGTTTAACTGTGATGAGGGGATAGGATGAGCTGAGAGACAATGGTACCTGCAACTTCAGTGTCAGCCCCATCTGCTGACTGCCTTAAAGATGGGATGGATCAGGTCAGACCTTATGAGCTTTATCTGTGCCACACTTCTTTCAGGGTTCACTTTAGGAGAATATGCCTGGACTCAGTCCTAGGAGACTGGTTCAAGCACAGCTCCTTCCATCTACACCCTGCTATTAGGGGATCATCAAAAATTGAACTTAGTAAATTTGCTCCAAATGTGTAAATAAAACCTGCAGACTTGGAAATTGAGCATGTTCTCCAATAGCTAAACAATCTCAAAGGGTTCTGTACACATTATGTTAAAACAAAGCATCAAAGAAATCATACTTGATTTCCTACTATTCATTTTCAGTCAAGCCATATGATGTATAATTAAAGCCAGAGAAAATTAAATGTCACCTGCATTACTGTTGCCACAACTACGTGAGCCCAAGATGCTATTTAATAACTACATCTCCTCTTCTTTTCTCTCAGTAAAATGTATATATGAATTTGAAGTTCAGAATGTAAAGTATCAAGAACTTCCAGCCTGGATATTTTTCTCTTTTTGGATACAGACGATTTTTCTCAACAGGTTGCCTCTTCCCTACTATGATAAGGAGACATATTCCAGATAAATTATCTTATGGAATACCAAATCGTGCTGGTTGACAGTTTAATTTTACATTATTTAGCTGGCCATTTAGTTTTATTTATTTAATTTATCAGCTCAAAAGAAACAATGACAGAGAAAGCCACACTGGGAATTATCAAGCAAATAAAATTACACTTGAATTAACAAGCTGAAATTAGCTAAGTGATTTGTTGTGCAGCTAATCATCCTTGATTAAATCAGCTTATACTAATTTCTCAGCCTCCAAACCATTAGCACCAGTACAATTCTACATACTGGGAATTTGCTGGATTCTATGCACGACCACAAATGCATCTGAGAGTCCCACTTTCACTGGGTGGTTGGTTGAACTTATCTGTGTCACAGCTACAGGAATCTGGAAGACAAAACAGGAAGATATGCATGAAAAATGAAAGTAAAAAAATTCACACTAAAAATAACAGCACTGCCAGAATAAACATATAACCAGTACAAATTAAAGTCCTAAATAAATATTTTATACAATACAGCATAATATGACTAAGGATTTACTGAAGATTGAAATTTCTCATTTTAATTCTTATTTTATCCCAGTTCTCTTTGCTTCTTATATAACAATATTCACATCAACACTTAGAGGTGGAACAATTGTTAACTACAAAACAGAAAAAGGCAGTAATTTTCAGTAATTTATTTCCCCCAGTTGAAGAAAAAGTGGGATGATGTGCTAGTATCAGACAAGGAGGAGGAGGAGGCAATACCTCTTGTCTACTATTGAACACACAAACTATGAAAGTTCAGCTTGGGATAAACATTTTAAAAGCTGATGGCTCAGTTAACTTGCACTGAAAGCTGTTTGAAGAGCTATCTGAAGAAAGTTCTGGTCCAATGATATTCATGTTTAATATGTCTTGGAATAGCAGGGAAATTATCAAAGTCATGGAAAATGTGGAAAATGCCAGATGATCACTTACCAATATCTAGAGGAAGAAATAAAAATACTTAGATAGCCATAGACCAGTCCAGCTTTACATAAGAGAGATATTGATGCTGGGCAACATGGTTGTGTGAAAATAAGTGTCAAGTTTGATTTCACTCTTTAGGCAAGATTACAGTTTTGGCTGATACTTGTATAGATGTAATAGCTTTAGAATTTTGTAAGGTGTTTGACTTAGTGACACGTAGCATTTATACAACATTAATACAGTTAACTAGACTGATCACAAACAGCAGCCACCACTAAAGAAGCAGATCAGACAGTGTCTTTACAGTTTATCTTGCTTCTCCAGACATCAGACCTAGTATTCAAAGGTTTTATCAAAGACCAGGAAGGAAACATAAATTTACTGCCTAGCAGTTCTGCAGACGCCACTGCTAGAGTAAAAATAATTAAATGCCTGGATCAATTAGCAAAGTTAGACTTTTTAAAAATTGCAGAGTTATAGCTCACAGAAAAAAAAGTGCAAGGTTAGGGCTTGGGGACCAAATTCAAGCAAGCAGCAGTTCTGGAAGGAATCTCAGTATTGTAGTGGATGAACAATTCAGCTGTCAGAAGGAACATTGCAGCAAGAAAATTTAATTGATGTGATATTTAGTTACACAAACAGTGAAATATAGCCTAGGAGTGGGGTGGCCATTGTACTCGTACCTGCACATTAGACTATTACTGAAATGTACTTTGGGAGTATCTATTTGTTAAAAAGATGCTGAAAATTTAAAAGAAGAAAGATTAGAAGAGTCATAAAAATATTTTGAAAACTTTTGGAGTTTTCAAATGTCATTAAAGAAGAGTTAAAGAGCTCTATCTATTTGTCTTCTCAAAGGGAAAATGGAAAGCTGTCTAGATTACCATAAACAAGTACTGCCACAGAGAGAAATTACTCAGGGGCTAAAGAATTTTTCATCTAGCACAGAAAGATATAAGCAGAAGGTGGAAGCTGCAGACAGATACCTTCAAAATAGAATAAGCCACATGTATATATGACGGAATGTTATTAACCACTGTGATAAACTACCAAATGAAATTACGATTCTCTACCATTGCTGCTTTCAAATCACAGTTGGATATCTTGTTTTTCAAAGCTGGCCTTCAGTTAACCAGAAATTACTAGGCTGAAGACAGATGAAACTGGATCAAGTGTAAGAAACTGAGATATGAGGTACTAGCTCAGCTAATCTAATAGTCGGCTCTGGCTTTACCTATGTAAAACTACCAAAATTATACTGTTGGCCAGTATTTTTCACATAGCAGAAAAATGACAAAGTAAAATGTTGGTTACACATCTAGTGAATGAGGATTCAGTATTGTCTACATGTCAATTAATGGCACAACTTCTGGTATTTGAGTTGAGCATCAGTAGTTGTTCTTCTCCTTGTTCCCAAAACATCATTTAGCTGCGCTTTTTCCGGATTACACTGGTAGCTGTCTAGGAAAAGTTAAATTTGAGAATATTAACAGAAATAGTGAGTTCTGGTGAATTAAATAGTGTCATACTACCCCATGCAACACTACAGGCCTGGGGAAGAGTGGCTGGAAAGCTGCCTGGCAGAAAAAGACCTGGGGGTGTTGGTCGACAGCCAGCTGAATATGAGCCAGCAGTGTGCCCAGGTGGCCAGAAAGGCCAGTGGCATCCTGGCTTGTATCAGAAATAGTGTGGCTAGCGGGACTAGGGAAGTGATCATCCCCCTGTACTTGTCACTGATGAGGCTACACCTTGAATACTGTGTTCAGTTTTGGGCCCCTCACTACAGGAAAGACATTGAGGTGCTGGAGCGTGTCCAAAGAAGGGCAATGAGGCTGGTGAAGGCTGTAGAGAACAAGACTTATGAGGAGCAGCTGTGGGAACTGGGGCTGTTTACCCTGGAGAAAAGGAGGCTCAGGAGAGACCTTATTGCTCCCTACAACTACCTGAAAGGAGGTTTAGTGGTGGACATGGCAGTGCTAGGTTAATGGTTGTACTTGACAACCTTAAAGGTCTTTTCCAGCCTAAACGATTCTATGATTCTATAAATTTCCTTTTCTTTTACTTGATTTAGCAGCTGGTTTAGCTGATTTATTTGGGGATTCTTGCATACATGATCTGCTTTGGTATAACAAAAGGAATGATGTTAAACCAACATGAAAAACAGAAGTGGCTTGAAAATACTGCCAGCAATACATCAATTTAAATTTGGCTTATATCAGTTTAGCTCTGATGCAGTTACTGGAGAATATGACATAAG
Organism: Strix aluco; assembly: GCF_031877795.1. Classification (NCBI taxonomy): domain Eukaryota; kingdom Metazoa; phylum Chordata; class Aves; order Strigiformes; family Strigidae; genus Strix; species Strix aluco. Next base: position 124,857,987 of record NC_133931.1, read on the forward strand.
AAGGCTGAAAGCCATATTTTCAAAGTCTTCAAAATAAAAGGCTCACTGAGTTCAGAAGTAAGTCTATAAACTTTCTCCAGCATGAAAGTATGCACAAAATAAGGGAATTATTCACAGTCTCAGAATACTGTAGAGAAAAGCTTATATTAACTATCAAAGAAACTGTCTTAAAAGATTTTGAGGAGGACACTCTAGAGAAGGTATTGAAAATCAAGTTAGAAAAAGCACTGAAGAGAAGGATGTAATGACTACTTCTCTTCCAAGTTAGAGAGGAAACAGCAGATGAAGAAAGGAGTCAGAGTTTTATGGACAAAAATGTACTTGGAACTGGCATTATGAGTAGGTGTGTAACCAACAAAATATGCTGGCAAAATTGGCAGCTCAAGGCACAAATCGTGTCTGATACATGAAAAGAATTACACGAATTTTTATGTGTGAGTGCAAACCAGGAGAAGTTGCACTCAGGTCTCCTTGAATAAGTCTTCCTAATTTTAAGTCTAGTGCCTTATCACTTTTTTTCTGAATTTGTGAATAAATAAACAATTTGCATCTTTCCCTCAAAAATTATAACAGCAAATTAATTTTTTTTTTTTTTTTTTTTTTCCCCCAGGAAGGAGTGATGGGTTCTTGCAGTACAAATGCCACAAGTGGTTTGTTGGTTATTTTTTTTTAGTAAATTTATTTTCATTGCAACTTGGTTCAGAGCTTGAAAGTCACTTTCAGTTTCACTACTTAATTAAAATTATGAATGACTGCATGATATCTGTACTGAAATAGGACATATTAGCCAAGTTGAACAGAAAATACAAACAAAAACTTCAGGAGAAATTAGAAAATTTTGGAGGAGAAATATCTCAGGAGATTTTGTCAAAATCCCTGCAGGTGTCCATGCTCTTGTGCTGGGCATTCTAGTGAGAGTGAAGAACTTGCGGAATCATTTTCTAAAACAAATAAAAAAGTTGTAGTAGGGTCCAGTCTAACAGAAGAAACAGTCAAACTTTTGGATATATGTTTTTAGAAACAGGGTTTAGAAACAAGTGTGTAAGGTGAGGAAAACATAAATTAAGTTAGTATAGCCAGCTCTTTGAAACTGAGATACAGCCTGTGTCAAACAATTAGTCATACAGACAGAAATGCAGGTGAAAAAGAGGGAATCCACAACCCAGGAAGACTTTTATTCTCTTGAAAAACTACAGCGTTATGAAACCTGTATTTAAAAAAACGTGTATTTATTTTTAAAGCATGGCAAGAAAAATAATTTTACAGAACTGAATACTTCAGTCACTTGGTGATGAATGTACTGAGTGCCATTTTATAGGTGAAAATTTTTGAATGAGATGTCAAGATAAAATGGGCTTTTACCATATGATAGCCTATTAGGAAATATGCCCTTTTGACAGAATGCCTGTAGTAAATGATAAAATAATTTATTGAAAATTACAGCAAAACACAGGTAGCAAGCAGATAGCTGGTGTTCTGAACTCCTCACCTGAATAGCAAGATATGTCATGACAAGTTGACACGTATACAGTTTAACAGTAAGCTAGGAATGTACAAATGGTTGGTAATGGATGGCAGGGGGTTTATGGCATTACATTCAGAGGATGGATTTTAACTAGAATCATTCCAAAGTGTGTATTAGGTCTACCATAGACAATATGAACTCCTGTGTTGTACAAGTCACCAGTTTATGAATAAGCTTCCCAAATGCACACTAGCGCTCGGGCCATCGACATCTATATTTTGGATTATGTACTTCAACAATAGGGAGAAAAATATTCAGAATTCATGCTGAATTCTGTTCATCATTTGGATCAGTAATCTAGACAGTATTTTCCATCAAAGTTCTCAAATTTTATTCTTTTCAACTTTAAGGACATGTCAGAATCTTACCCTTCAAAAAAGAACAAAATAATGGCCTCTGAACTTATTCTGAAGACGATGGTAAGGAGGGTGCAATTTCTGCCCCACTTCAAAACTGAGTCAAAGAGAATGCTGCAAAATAGTAATTAGGAACACAATAGTACTCTTGCAGGGTTTTCATTGCAAGTTTCCTAAATAACAATTAATTACTCTACAGGTCAAACTGCATGAAACTTAATCAAGAATTTTAAGTTGCATAAACTGATCACCTCATAAAATCAAAGATCCTGCTTCCATGTTAATATTTTTGATAATAATAACAGACGTAAAGAAATGCCAGGCATGTATAATGCAGGCAGAATAACCAAGAAGACTATGCTTTTTTTTTTTTTTTTTTCTTTTAGTTTTCAGGAAATAATCACAAGGTTTGGAGTCTTGTTACTGGATACAGAATATTTTCCATCACACATAGCTGGAGCATCAATTTTATCTAAGTGCTAGCACTTAATCTGTTCCATTCAATTCTGCCTCCTTTCACAGTAGAAAAAATTCTACTACAAGTGTCTTTTAGAATTATTTTCCAACTTCACATATTGGGCAATTTGAACAAGCATTTCAACTTTAATAATGGTTTCTGGATGACTACATAAATAAAGAGTCACTACTATTTAAATGAACAAAGAAATCCTTCAAGCCAGTGAAATTAAGAAAAATATCCTAAACCATTAACAAAGCCTTTGGTACCTTTGCTTAATGTGTCCTGTATTAATCACGGACAGAAAAAGAAACCAAATGTTACACTAAGGAACATTAGTTATAAGCACTAATGGGAAAAGACTATATAGAATAGTTATTTTGTTCAAAAAGAAGCAAAGCTCTTGAGAACTGAACTTTTGTGAAATTTAGAGCATAAGAAATGAATATTCACTAGTAATATGTACAAAAGTAACCCTTTGCAGAAAATTTTCTTTATTACTATGTTCTGTTGGTGAGTTTGCGCTATAATATACTTCACACGTAGTAGAGGTGCACCAGTAAAATTTTCCTACCATCTGATGTTTCCTGACATATTGACCATTTGCCAGAACACTATAATTGGTGTAAGCAAAGTGATATTTAAAATGGAACGTGTAAACAAAGTAAATTGGTACAGAAATAAATATTTGACTTGCTATAGGACCTTGCCATATTTCAAATTGCTTTTACATTTTGAAAATTTAACTGTACAGCTCCTTGTCCTACCCATTAACTCTTCTGAAAGATATTCTGATGTCTCCAGATTTCACTATCCTGGTGGCTGGGCTCCTTTTCTAAATTTTTATTATTTCAGAATCTATTCTGGATTTTGGATCACAATTGTGCCTTTCAGACTGCTTCCTATTGGGCAAACAACAGAATGCAGAAGATCGGGCAGAACAGCTCCTTTGATACGCAGCAAACCTCAGTCAAGAACCTGCCTTGGTGGTCAACACCAGGTTTATGAGGTAGCAAACCTAATGTATGAGTAGGAAGTACATGAAAAAGGGAATCTCAAATGCTTTGAATAAATGAGAAATAAAAGGTAAAATTTACCTGAAGTGCTTTAGACATAAAAGTCCCTATTTGTACCTCTCTTAAATGTGTAATTACAGTTATTTTAAAAGGAGATTCTTCAAGATAAACACCTGGTGTCACTAGTACAGAGTTCCTGTGGGATGCTTTATAACGTTACTGGCAATCTGTCTGATGTGTTTCTGACATGCTGTTTCAGCTTGAAGGCTTTCAATGACAATGCAATGAAGACCTCACAGATTTGCCATACATTACTGTCATTTTTGATGAACTGTGACGCTAAAATGAAATGGCACCAAAAAGATGGTAGAAATCTTCTCATGCAACTTTTACTCATGCTAGTGAGCACTCACACACATAATCTTAATGGAGATAATGGGGCTCCCAACAACATGACTCACCAGCAAGAGAAATGGTTCCAGAAGTAAGGACTTTCTCAGAAAGCAAGGGGTTCAACACTGGAAAGTAAATAAATTCCTAGCCAGATTTATAAGCTCTAGAGTCAAATTTAAATTTACAAGTGTCCAGTTTTCCTTTTAGACAACTTGTGTCTGATCAGTGATTGGAAATTTTATTGCATTTTCCTCACTTAGGTGAAAAGCTGAGGTAGTTTTAATGGAGTAAAAGCTACAAATAAAGAGCGTAGTCTTCTGGTAATCTCAGCCTCCAAATCCATTCCCCAAGTAATTCCCACTGGAATACACTAGGTGTAACATTCTAAGGTTTTACAATAATCTTTTGTCCAAAGATTTACAGATCACTAGTATGTTATCAGTAGTATTACCACTTCAGAGAGTCTCTTTCCTTAACTATGTGCAATAGTTCTGAAGTGGTTTCATAATTCCATTCCGGGCAAGAATAACCCAGGACAGGAGATTTCAAAGATTCAGCAGTGGAAAAAAAGGAAATTATTCCATTTGTAAATTCCAATTCTTTCTGTCTCAGGATTAATGAAACAAGCATTAATAACACCTCCCCACAAAAGCACTGTGGTTCTGGAGGAAGCTTCCAGTAGTGCAGTGAGAGCAAGCAGCCTATGCCATTGTATCACAGAAATTGTTTATCCACAGATGAAATGACATACTTGCATGAAATTCTAGGGAACCACATGTGATTAAAGAGGTGGCCAATTGTCTCCTGTCTTCCTAAATGAATAAAGTTTACCACTGTTTGGCACTCTGCATCATCATTTACATTTATGCAAAATGAACGCAAGATACTATCAATTTAGAGCAACAGGTTCTGTCACATATATTAGATTTATTTTGCACAGGGCTGGACAGTAACAGACAGGGCGGAGCATCTCATAACCAAGAATAGTAGTCTCCTGAAACTGTCACCATTTCAATGTCAGAATGTATATAAAGTTCTTGTCAAATTTGTCTTACAGTTACAAACTGAAGTAGTGTCCCTCCCCACTTCTCTTGGTCTTGAAGGCAGGAACGTTTCTGCAGCCTTTAAAAAGATTTTTTTTTCTTTAAGAAGGTCACAACAACAGGAGATAAACAAAGCTTTGGTGCACCATCCTTTAATCAAGCACAGGCTCCATTGTGCTAAGCAGAGTGAAGTTTTTATGAAGCTGGAGTCAAAATACAAATGAACTGCATTTTCATAGATGAAGACTACTAGCCTGTATATAACACTCAGAAACAGAGCTGGCAGACATCAGGACGCCTTTTATAAGATTAAGAAAGCCAGGTACCTGGGCATACCAGAAGTTTCTTGTGTCTACAAAATTAATCCTGCAGTAATCCTGTTTGCAAGGTGCAAAGACATCTGTTTTAGGTGAAGATATGACTGCTGCTAGTAGAATAACCCATATCCTCACTAGCTTTCTAATGAAAGGGAGAAGAGTGCTATTATTTCTGCTTCATTCAGGTGCATGGCTTCAATACAGGCATGAAAAAAGAACCTGAAGGCTCACAACTGGTTTATAGCAGAGAAATAAGAGAGGCCAGATTTCTCCAAGTCTGAACAATCAGTCATATCACTGATTACATTTTTTTACTATGAGGATAACAGGGAGACTTATCTTGAGGAGAAAGTCACACTTTGCATGCCAAATTGAGATGAAAATAACCAAAAAAAAGAAAGAAAGATTTCTTTCCCCCTAGAGATTTGAGCTCATCTACCTTCTGATTGTCATTTGCATGAAATTCAACTGGAAGTACAGCCTCTAGTCTGTAGCCTCCAGGACTCCAGCAACTCTAGCAAGAAAAAAAAATCACCTAAAGTAACAATTGAAATTCTGAAACACCTGGATAATGCAGAAGAGCCCAACTGAGATAACAACATATTGGTGCTATGAAGACAAACCAAATGGCCTCAATCCAACCAGTGTTATCACCAAATAGATGGAAAACCTCGCAGAGCCAGAGATACAAACCAGTTATTCCTTATTTGAAATATATGAACTTTGAAATATGTCAGCTGCCAAGAAATGATAGCTGCAGGAAAAACGTGACCTTTTAATACTAACCATTGATTCTACAGCATTTTCAAACAGACCCAAATTAGGCGAACTAATTGAGCAAATTAGACCCTACCTTTCAAAACTCAAGAGGAATTTACTAAACAGTCAAGAATTTGCTAAGTGCTCAACACTTACAAACACTCAAAAAAGGCCAGCTGAAATCCAGGAGTAGCACATTTGAACCATGATGGTTTTCAAGTCCATCACATAAACATCGCTTTTAAAATAAAATGCCATTTTCAGCAAAATAATGATCTTATAAGCAATATAATGAAATGATCTTATGTAGCTGAACTTTCAAATATTTCCCCCAAAAATGTAGGGAAATTCCTGGCAGGTATAAAGTAATTTGTCTACTTAAGTGATAATTTTCACACCCAACTTACTTCTTTGTAGCCGAAAATGATACGCCCATCATTGAGAAGGGTGGCCTGAAAAGTGAAACTGCCCAGGTTGTAATTATCCTGCAGATGTACATGGTCCCACTGGACAACTAGTGCTGTGCCTGTGAACCCCAGAGTGGGGGTAGAGAGGCAAAGGGAAGAAAAAAATTTGAGAAAAATATTAACTGACTGTAGGAAAAGCACTTAACTGCAGTTATGTGAAACAAGAACAGTGATTTGTCTCTTTTTAGTAACTTTCAGCCCAACATCTTGAAATGCCAAAAATATTACAAACACAACTTGCAGCTGAAGTCCTCTTAAAGGTAGACACCACATTGTCACAAATATCTACCTCAACTACTCGCACAAAAGTCTGCTAAAGCAAGGATGGTCACGTAACATGTTTGGAATTCCTCAAGGAGTAAACAATCACTAAAGGTAGGATTCAGCACTCAGAATTCAGGTGTCCTGCCACAACCACTGCTCTGCAGTGGCTTTTTTTACACTTTATATATATACCCTGATGACTTTGAAATGTGAAGTGCTAATAACATTGCCTGTTTAATAAAAGTTATTATTTGAGGAATTCAGATTCTTCCATTAACTATATATTAATATAAAGAGCATTAGTTTTCTTCTGTGTGGTGCAAGCCCTGGCTGAAGTTCTGCAAGGTGAAAAATATTAGGTGTTGGCAATAAATAAATGTAGTTTAAATTAAAACCACTAAGGATTCGTAGATGGGGTAAATACTGAGTCTGGTGTGCAGAGATTTAGTTGCAAGAGGCTTGTTAATATTCACGGGAGTTCTCTGGCTGAATATCCACTTATTGCACTAAAAATGTACCCCAAGCAACTTGCATACCCTGTGAGCATGTTTTACTGATCTTGAGGGTTATATTTAAGCAGCCTGGCTGAAAGACACTTATCACCAAAACTGTGTTTACTGAAAATAACTTTTTCATCTTTATATGTCTTCCTCAACATACTCCTCTCTTTGGCACTAATGGGACTTATGTGCTTTGATTCACAACACTTAAATTTAACTTCTTCCTGGAGTGTTCAAGGTGGGTCAGTATGCATCCAGCTCAATAGATTTTTGCTATATCCTTGAAACATCTTTTGTCACAGATCTTCTGTGCTGTAACTTTAATGAACACATCTTGGCAAGGGATGTCATGAAACTATGATCATGCAAATTTTGGGTGCATACTGCACTAAGTCCACCACATTATTGTCCCATGTGTCTTTCATAAGTATGGTACATGCTCATTAATCGTGCACACAGTGTGTTTTTCCTTCTGTGACCACATTCATTAACTGCTTTCTGCATATTTATTTGATTGTATTAAATCTCATTTTAAAGGAATTTAAAGGAATTTTTTAAATTACTGGAGCAAAAATAGCCAGAACTTATTATAGTCAGTCTTTGAGCGCCTCAGATCTATGTGCATCTCAGAATCCCAAGCTTACGTGGAAGTCAGCTGCCTCCAAAACAGTCTTCTCACTCCCAGGGCCTTTATATAGATTTGTATGTACATTAAGTTCCTTGCAGTTAGCTCCATGAGTGAGACTTTGATGGGTAACCATACTCTGTGCTTGCCCACTACAGATGCTACTCTAAAGCAGCACACATACTCACAGGGATAAACCGTGTATGAATAAGAAATAAGGGGTTGAAGACACAATTTTCTCAGTTCCTTTTTATTTGGGGTAAGATAGCAAATTCTTTGTCCTAAAGCACACGGGGTCCAAAAGATCATCATGCCTTACACATGAAGAGGGATCCAAAATCTCAAAGAAGTATTCAACCTTGTCATGAAAGCCATGTAATACAGCCTGATACACCTGGTACAAAGAGTGGAAGTCAGGAATTACAATGAGAATTAGAAATGTCTTCCCCAGAATCCTCAGATTCTTTCAATAAAGATGACAAATTTTAGGCCATAATGTCAAATAATTTGTGAAATTAATTTTTTTTATTGTTTGAAAATTCTCCATGCAAGGAGTAGGATTTTCTCATGTAAGTCTATTTTATTGGATTTTTAACAAACAAATGCTGCAAGTAATGACTAGATTGAAAGTAAAGGTTATGACTAGTTGCAAAGGTTATAGGATGCAGTTTGATCCCTGATCTGAAAAATACAAATTAACACACCTGGTTGGAAATGTGACGTATTTTTGGACATGTTCATAATTTGTGCTTAAATTCACTATGAATAAACATATAGAGAATGGCACAGGCTTATCCAGGAAGATCTCATGAAATTAAGTCATGATACTAAAGTCTCTAAGTTCAAAAGTCAGAATAAACAGTCCCTGCGATTGTATTTGATCAGTAAAGGCCCGAGGTAAGGCACCAGAAGCCTTTTAATCACATAAGCTATGTTTTAAAAAAATTGATTATAACTAACTCCATGAGACAAATACCCACATATTCAAGGCCTTTGAAATATCTCACAGAGCTTCAAGTATAACATTGCAGTTTTTCTTTTACCCTTTCAATCTTTCGTACAACGGACTGTTGAGAACTTGTGGTGTAGATGAATGTATTGGATTCCAATCCTGGGACTCCAGGAACACTTAGTCTTTGACAGGTTTATTAACCTTATACCTGCCCTGCTTTTGTGTATTCTTGCTATTGCATTCCACAAATGCTATTTTCATTTTAGCTAGTGGGTGTATGGTATTTACTATATATATTTTGAAGTAATGAGAACTTGCACTTTTATACAAGACAGATTTTTCCTTTTAAAACTGACAAAATACATTGCTAGTTTCAGTTTATGTACTTTAATATCCAGAAGATATCTGTCCAGTTAGGAAAGCGCATTCATGACTCTTCAATCATGTTCTAAATTAAGAACTTTATGGATGTCTTGCCACATGCTTTATACGGCCCGTGAGGTTAAAAAAAAAGAACAAAAAAAGACTTTTAAAATCTTCAATTTTTCCTTCAAAAATAGTTATTTAGGAAAATATGAAGAGACAAGGGACACAGACACATTCATTTATGAAGGACTACTACATACCATTATCAAAGTATCTGACTGTTGAATTTCTTGACACACTGGGGTCAAAATTTGCCATTAAGGGTGCAATATATTGTGTAGCTGTTAGCATTCGATGCACAACTTCTCCAGTATATATGAAACCTACAATAAAAAAAAAATTGAGACCATTTCAGTAACTTCTGAAAAGATTTAATAGAATGGTAGGTTGAATTAAGCATTGCCAGAGCATTAAAGGGTCACCTGAAATTAATCCCACCACCAATTTTATAATGAATTAAGTAAGAGCTAAAATTTCAGGAAGAAGCTTGTGATGGCTGCCAGAAGAACAAGTTTGAAGATGAACAATGGAAGAGTTAGTTCAAGAAGCAAGTTTTCATACAGAAATAAAACCAGAGCAAACTCAAGGAAGAATAATTCCAGTTATGGGCAAAATCCAGATATGGGGCATTATCAAAATAAGCCATTTACCACCATGCATATTCCATAGTGCTTTCTATTCCTTCCAAAAATCTGCAATTTGTTTTTCTTTTGCAAATTGTTACCTCTTCAAAAGTTAGGTCTAACCCTTTTTCATATTTCTAGAGACACAGAGTAAGAGACTATTTCAGACAAGAGATGACAACCTTTAGGAAAATAAAAAAAAAAAAGTCCGATGAAGAGTGGAACAGATAGGATTTTTTCATGATTATAAGCCAAGCATCATTTCCGCTACATTCTCTGCAGTGTCAGGTCTCACTAGTTTATCCTATTTATCTCTGAATCCAGAGTACTCATCAGATCAATAGCGGGCTTCTTTCATCAGAAGTGCTCAAACAAAACCTCTTACTGGTTTGGAACTGGAGTTCTTCCTTCAAGGAAGAACAGTCATCTACAGTGAACACAGTAATGCTGCATTTTTTTTCAAAGCAAAACTTTGTGTATTTTAATGGCAGGAAACCCTGCCATTTTAAACAATAAATGGTCTAACAATAAACCTGTATTGTTTAGGTTTGCCAACTCCACTTCAACTGACCATTGGGACTAACTTCTTTAGAGTCCCAACCTAGGGCCTGACTTAAAAACTCCCATCACCCTGGAGTGAGTCTTTTCTTAAGTTTTATTTTAGCCTTTGCCTTGCTGGTCAAAACTGACAAACTTTAAGTTGTTTGGAGCTACAGGCAGATCTTCAAAACTAAGGTTTGCATATTACCTCTCCTCTTAAAAGTGTCTACCAGACAGTGCCTTGTGCTGAAGTGTTTGCTTTTTCTCCCTCTGTTGATTTAATGAAGTATATTCCAAAAGCAAATACCTCAATAAAAACAAGAATATTGTTGTTGACTGAAAATTTTCTAACAGAAAAAAATCTATTTGGAAGACATCTCACAGAAATTCAGTTCTTAACTGGCAAATTATATTATCCACTGCAACAGTATTTATGCTGGTTTGTATTTTCTTTTCCTTCTTCAGTCGTATAGAGATTCTCTCCTCCTCCACAACCCCTTTTACTGTCAAGCCCAAGAGGCCCTTTCTTCTCACATTTAGTATCATTGTAATACAACAAAAGATGAAGTAGAATATAAATCTATACCTAAAACACGATTGTTAAATTCCAGAACTAAACACAAACCTGAACAACTGGAATTACCCACAAGGTAGAAATCCCATTTTCCAGCCACTCCAGATAATATATGATATTAGAAAACTGTTAGTGTGCAACCCCACTCTCTTAATGATAGTATCTCCATCCTAACCACTGTGAGATAAGGCAAGTTTGTTAAAAGGTTTATTTGATATGATATAGGAAATCTCTGAGACCATAAAAAATATAAGTTTTTAGGCATCCTTCTACTCTTGTCCTCTCCTGAAATTACGTTGCTAAATGCTTGTTAACTGTTCATGGAACTAGTTCTAGAAGTCATAAGAGGCAATAAACAAACAAACAAAAAAGGTGGTTCTTTGAAATAATTTTCCTGCATGGCTGCTAGCAGTTAAGATCAAGTACCATGAAGTCAACTCAAGTGGAGGTGATAAGATAAAGCCAGGTGTGGAGAAAATACAACAAAAGATTCATTTGAAAACATTTGGCATTGACAAAGGGGTGAGCTAGGAACATAGATGTCTGCACTTTGTTTAAAACACACCTATGTATTGAAACAATACAGTATTTTAATATCTGGACATCTCCTAACTACTAAATTAATTCCTAGGACTAAACTACAACTGTCTTTTTTTTTTTTTTTTTTGGGGGGGGGGGGGCGGGGAGGGAGATTCTTTCCGTTAAATATCTAAATACCACTTTTGTCTTTTGCTAATTGATAGGGAGAGAGAAACACCAAGTAAAAAGAATAAATCTGCCTACACATATTTAGAAGTCGCGTATAAACTTGAACTTTCAGAATATATAATTGTGGCTGTAATTTTACTCTATTACTCATCATTTTAAGATAGCCAACAGTCCTGCCAAAGTGTAGTTCCTGAAATGCATTTTCATTATTTCCTATTTATTGCTGTCTGCTTTTAAAATGTAATTTCCTTGAGAAGTATTCCCTCATGCTTATTTAGACATTTTAAATACATGTAATTTCATATTATATTTGTGCCTCTTATTACTCCTATGGTCATGTGCACATGTATTTTAACACCATCTTGGGTAGGTCTATAACCTTGAAACCATTCTGCAAAAATATTTTGAAGACAATATAAACAAAACCTTTCAACTGTTATTAATGTATTACAATTAGCATTAATACTTCAATACTTATTCATCCGTTGCACAATGGTTCTATCCTTACACACAGTTTCCCTTTCATGCTTTCATCCCATTTACAGTATAAATGTCACCATTATAACTAATAATGAGGCAGATACAATAGGAAAAGAAAGGACTTAATTGTGCTGGAACACATAACCAAGTAAATCAGTCCAGGTAATTAGTAACCACAGAGCGTATTTCCAAGTGATTGCCGGATGCAGCTTTATTTTAGACAAAAATGGAAAGCAGGAGGTGGATGATAGCTGGGAAGCAGGCAGGCCTTGCATGAAGATCATTCTAATGAGAACTCCAGTCATGCGTTGGAACAACTTGAAAAGAAACACAAAGTCATTTCAAATCATCCCAGAGATTCAAAGGCTGAAGCCACTGTTGAGCATGGACATTTTATCATTGCCACTACAACTTAAAGAAAGCAGCAAATGTAAAATTAACTTATTCCTGAATGAACTTCCACAGAAAATTGGCTTATGCTATCTGTGACCTAATTTTCTGACAGTGGTAAATTCCCATGCTTGATTCATTTGGTCAAGGAACAATTTTTCAGACCTGCAATTTCCTGAACCACTTAATCTCTCCTTTGTGGGAGGGGTTGGTAGAACTCTTTCCCAAAACACTCCACAAGTACTATACCTAGAAGCATAATATGCTCCTAAATACTGGAATGAAGACAAATAGGAAGCGTGCACAGCATTTTGTAGCTTTTATGTGTATATATAAATTTAACTAAAACTGAGGATGAGCTAATACTAAAGCCACTTGTAAATCAAGGAGGGTATACTCCTAGTCCTCACAGTGTACAAATTTCCCTCACAAACAGAGGGGAAAACTACATATAGATATATATATAAAACACACCACTTCCACCTGATGCAGGATTCTGACTTTATTTTACATCTGAATTTATCCATTGCAAAATATGCTCCATATCAGTTGCATTTTAAGATATTACATTTACCTGTAAGATTGAACATACAAGATTACAACAATCTGCACATAAACTTTCTGCCATTTCTTTTTTCTACTCCTAGCTATGCAGAAACTCAGTACCACTTAGAAAGTTTTTCAACAGTGTTTGGCAGATGTGAAGAATAAGAATATACATTCTTATAATACACATTCTTATTAAGAATTCTTAATAAGAATACACATTCTTATTGCACAGGCAATGAGTCCTTTGAAGTTGCTATTGTGCGTCTATAAAGACATGATAGGATATGAGACATACAGGCAACATAAAAATGAAACATTTCAGTTGATAACTGTCTTCCCCCTTCTAAGACCTTACATGAACAAGTTACACAAACCTGAGCCTGATTTTATGTAGGTGATATTATAATAAACCATTTTTGCACTTTAGCATTTAGCTGAATCATAACGAACACCACTTTATGATTTCATGTGTGATTTATTTTTAAATATCTGAACTGCTCATATCTTAAAAGCATCATCCTGAATACAGGGTATAAATGAATTATACTTCTATGTGTTTGTGATGAGTAGGCTCAGTTCTGAGAATATATATTTTAGATGCTCAGCACTTCTTCAAAGCTATTATGACAGTTCAGTCTTTATCTATGTGGTGGGTTGACCTTTGCCAGCTGCCACACACCCATCCAGCTGCTCACTCAGTCCCCTTCATCAGCAGGACAGGGGGACAAAATAAGATGAAAAAACTTATGGGTCCAGATATAGACAGGGAGAACACTTGCCAATTACTGTCATGGGCAAAACAGAATTGACTTGAGGAAAATTAATTTAATTCTTTGCCAGATAAAATAGGTTTGGATAGTGAGAAACGAAGACAAATGAAAACAACACCTTCCTCCCACCCCTCCCCTTTTCCCAGACTCAATGTCACTCCTTCATTCCCAACCCCTCTATCTCCTCCTCTCCATTAAGCAGTGCAGGGAGATGGGGAATGTGGGTTGCAGTCAGTTCATAATACTCCATCTCCGTTGCTCCTTCTTCCTCATATTTTTCCCTGCTCCAGTGTAGGTCCCTCCCACAGGCTGTGGCCCTTCAGGATAAAACTGCTCCATCATGGGTCCTCCACAGGCCATAGATCCTTCAGGACATTTCCACACTTCCAGCGTGGGCTCTTTGACGGCCTGCAGGGAAATACCTGCTCTAGCCCGGTCTCCTCCACAGATGCTTCGGTGCCTGGGTGACCTTCTCTCCCCTTGGTGTTTACAGGGTTGCTTCTCATGCTTTTCCTCTCACTCTTGACACTGCTGTGCAACTCTTTTTACCCTTTCTTAAATATGTTTTCCCAGAGGTTCCACCAGCTTGGCAGATGGGCTCAGCTGTGTCCTGCAGTGGGTCCACTGGAGCCAGCTGGATCTGTCTCTGCCTGACACAGGGCAGCCTCTCGTGTCCTTCTATAGAGGCAGCCACCCCAATACCGAAACCTTGCCACAGGCCCCTAATACAATCTAAGACTTAACCTAATATTTTACTTGTTTCATATATTACCTATTTAATATTTTATTTTAGATATCAACTATTTTACCTAATATGCAACAATAACATTATTTATCTGAATGACTGGAATTTTTAGTATCTTGTTAAAGAGTTTTTTTTTTTATTTTTAGATTACTGATTTTCTAGTAGAAGACAGGTGTAAAGTTGCAGCTGAAACAGAGTATTTAATGTATCAGTCTTACCCTCAGCAATTGCTAGCTCTTGCCCGGGTCAGGTCACTCCCACTATATAACACCATTTGCCTTCTAAAAAGGGAAAAATATTCTGACAAAAAGAAAATGATCTAGAGAAAAAGAATCATTGTATCTGCTGAAAAACAAAAAATTAAACGGTGCTAAATAACAGCAATGAAATAAGTTGATGCAGAATTACTCCTTCAAATAGCCATGACATTGCTTTCATAAAAAGCATATAGAATTTTGCTTATTCTCCAAAATTATCTTTATTGGAAACAAACACCTGAAACAATACTTCTTTCAACCCGGAATACCAAACAATGCATTTGACAAGAATACAAATGCTCAAAACCACTTTGTATAGCTGCCAAAAGCAGTTTGGCTCCGGCCTCAAAAAACCCCCTGTAATTATCATTCCCTTCTTTTCACAGTTCTGAAGAATTTGAGAGCTTGACTGAATGGCAGGTAAGTTCCACCAAAGCTCCATAAACCAACTCTACTTATTGGGTGGTTTTACCATCATGGTACAAGTTGGCTCATGTACCTTTTGTACAGCAGCAATCATGTTTCAGGTACAGACATCAATATTACTTTTACGACCTACAAAGCCTGATGTGTTTTAAAGGTAACTAACTGTTCCCTTTCCTCATGGGTTTATGTTATCTGAAGCGTGTCAGGGAGTCTCCAGAGAAGGCGTTTTCTGCCATACAATGAGCCTGAAGATGTTGATTCATAGGGAAGCAAAAGAAGGATGACGTACATTTTTCTTGAGACAGCTTACTTAATTCCAGATAAGAGAAGTGAAAAGATGATACCTGGAATTTAAGACCAAATGAAAAAATATGCATTTAAAAAAACCCAAATGAACGGACTGGTATAACAACCTGGAGCTCAAAACGAAGAACAAATCTAACCATCTCATACAAAATATTAAATGTAGAAAGAAATAAGACTGCTTTGGGAAAAAAAAAAGTTCATTTTCTTATCAGGCAGCTAACGTTAAGTAAAACCATATGTTAAAACCCTTAGTAATACAACAAGCTGTGGTTACTTATCTGGAAAAGGAACTGCCTGCCAGCAGTGGCTGAACAATGAAAGGTTTTGCATGAGAGAGACTGTCACTTGGCAAGGGCAGAGCTGCCATTTGAGCGCACAGTTCAGTGTGGGTTTGCTCGAGTGCCTTTGCAGCATATAAACTAGTGGGGAAATGGCAGAGCAGCTTCCGAAAAACAGAACCAGAGGAAAGTGGTTTTCCTAAGATGACAGGCTCCTACCCAGATGACCCAAGGGAAAGCCTTGATTTCAGCTTGTATATTCACATATGCAACAAGCTTTGTAGAGATGTAACAACACACTCTCACATACCTCCCAAAATATCTTGTTGCATAGAGGAATCATTCCTTTCATTTATCCCTGTTAATTTTCTTAAATAGGGTGAGAGTACATGACTTCTACTGCTCATTTTCCTCCAAAACATTCTGAAAACTGTGCAGCCAAGAGACAAAAGTGCAGAGGAACTGGCAGGAGCTTCCCAGCTCTCTGGCTGCTTCTCTTTTGGTCTCAGTATAATCAAGGCCTTCTGAGAGAATCTGCCCTGGGGCATTTGTTGGTATCTCATATGACCCCAAAGCTACCTCAATGGGTAGCAGTGCTTCTACTCCATCTTTACCATCTTACTTACCCAGTGCACTGCCCATTTCTGAGGGCAGTGGAAACCAGAGTCAGCACAAATACAGTACTGTACAGATTAAGATTTACCATGATTTTTGCAACTTTATCCCCAACCTAGCAATTATATATTGTTGAAAGACTGACATAAAATGGGATATGTTGTCTCCCTCATCTGAGGATCTATTTCCCCATCCCTGATGAAGACAGTAGGAGAGAAACATTAAGAGACTTATCTTGGGCTTGTTTAAAAAACCCACCATAACCAGCTGTGGGGCCAAAGAAATGTTTAATGCCTGGTTTCTGTCAAGCAGAGTTGGGCATCACCGACTAAGACAAAGATAAGCTGCTCACAACTTAATGGGGGGTAAAAACCCCTCACATCCTAAAATCGATTCATATGTTTTGATGTCTCCAGTTGCCAGAGATTCTGTCTTGCCAAAGAAAAAATTTGGAAAGTGGATCAAAAATTCTTCCTCTGAGTTCTCCAGTTTGCTGACTGTGATCACTGGTAATGCAAAAAGGTGCATTCATTTCTCTTGTTAAACTACTATTTGCCAGGACAGTAGAAAAAATAGACCAGAGATAGGGACTGAGAAGTACGACGTGAGAGTTTATATAAGCATCTGTAAAACTGAGGTTCTAATAGTAATTTCAAAAATTAATTATCAGACCTGGCACATTCTGAGACAAATATTACTGTATTTAATTCTACACAGCAACATCTCAGCATATCTGCATGAGATTAGCTTTAAAGACCAATTCAGCAATTTCTGAATATTCCCATTTGTAAATAGAAAGCTGAAAATAAATCAAATACGGAAATCAGAGTATAGTTTGTTGCTATTTGGAGTCAGGAAGTCCAGATTTAGGTAGTGAAATAAGAGCTAGTGAAACATATCTGCACCCTCTGTAAAGATTACTGGAGTATAGCAACAGCTTTGCCAAAGGCAGGAAGGGAACTGCAGCCTCTGCCCTCAGGGCCACCCCATGCTGGTGCACTCTGTCTCATACGCTCCCTTGCTCAGATCACTCCAGTATCTTGGTCCAGACTTATTAGTGAGCCCAGCTCAGTGGGCCCAGCCACAGACATCCCATCTAAGATCTCTTTTATTTGTGACACACGTGCTAATATGTACCTACAAAAAGAAATTGCCAAACAAAAAATCAAACCATTAAAATACTTCAGTATGAGAACAGATATTCCTTAATGCACTTTTTGTGTAGTAAGATGCTGGAGAACATAGCTATCATTTGGGAAAGCTATGGCGTCTGCCTTCAGCACAACTAACTAAGCTTTCCCCGGTAGGAAGGACAGAAAATTTTAGGACTGTTGTTACTTAGGCACATCTAACCATCAGCTGAGATCAATATAAGATAGAGAACATGAACATAACTCAAGAAGATAGGCATTTGTGTTTTCAAAGTGCCAGAGAATTCCAAATAGTTCTACCAAGTGGAAAATGCTGCCTTTTAAGCAACTGGTTCTCATGCAGTCATTCACTTCTAAAAGATTTTTGTAAACAAAGCTTTATTAAAAATTAGCATCTAATAAAATCCTGGCATCCTTTTATTCATGAACCATTCAAGAAAACTCATTTCAATTGTAGCACAGAAAACAACTCATTTGCAAAAACTTCTTCTCTGTTCAAACAAGAGAATAAATTATGTTTTATGCCACACGTAAATGAGGCTATAGAAACTAGACTCCTCCTATAAAAGACTCTTCCACACACATTGACACCTCTTCCTGCTCATCTCTTTCTTTTTAATAAATATAATTGTTCTAAGTGGTAGTGAAAGATTCAGCCCTTTTATTGCAGCTACTTTTCTTCAGAGTGATAAAACATTACTACTTCAGATGCACCTTCTCATTAGAAGACATTTGTTTGGACTGACACTACTTAAACATGTTCTTGAAATAGTTATCACATCAGTTTAATTCCACTTTTTTATCTAATTTACCTTAGTACAATTATAACCAATGTCATAGAAATTGAGAATAAGCAGATCAGCTCCCTAATCAATAAAAAAAGCTTTATCAGACAGTAAAATTCTCTCACTGTCTATGAAGTTGTCACGTTTTTTCCATTTCAAAGTATATTTTCAAAATATTTTTCATCAATTTATGATCATATTCGATACTTCAGTTGGGAAAGGTCAGAGCTGCAAGTTTTCTCTTTGGTTGAAAGCTCAGTAGCATGCTATTTTTTGTAATTATTTTAAATTGGAGCTGCTGAGAACAGCTTCAAAATTTTGACTTGCATTTTATTTTCAGTATGTTTCTTGTTCTCCATCTCTTTCTGTTTCTGACATACCACTTATTTTCTTCTTACTTTCTTTTTTTCTCTTCAGCAGTAACAGTAAAAACCTGATGAATCTATTCTTATTTCTGGAATTAAACTGCAAAAGGACTGAAAAGACACTTTTACATCGATAGAAAAATGGCAAGATGTGTCATGGGGGAAATAAAACGTATCAGGAATAGTATTGCTCACTATTTATTTTGTGAAGTTGAGAAATATTGCATAGGTGTATAAAGCATAGCCCACGAAACTCTGCATCGTATATTTTTCAACTATGCTAAAATGTGTTTTCCCTGTGCATTTCCTGATATTTCTCACCAACTACTTCATGATGAAGCAAATTCAATAATATGTTATGCTATTAAGCCCCTAAAATATACTGGAATGATGAATACTGGAATGATGAAACAGAAAATATCATTTATTTTCACGCCTTGTCCGATATAGCCATATTAATATTTCTTTGATACTTCACTGAAGTAAGCTTTAAGTAATGTCATTTATCCCCAGATGGCTAATTTATTGTTATGTCTGTGGAAGAATGTTATCATCACTGTAATTGCATGAAGATTACAGTGTAATTAAACAAAAGGATAACAGCAACTCCAGATCCCTCAGACAATCCATGAAAGTTAAATACCTTAATGGGCTTTCAAGATCAGTGTAAAAATGAACCAATCTCTCATGCTATTTTATAATTTTTTTCAGCCTTCTGGGGAAAATGAATTAGAGACAGATTATATATATATGTTGGCTTTGCTTTTGCTTGACTAGATTGAATGCATCAACCCATTTCTTCTTTTGGCCTGAAAAGTGGGCTATCTAAGAGCTAAACCCCAGAAGGCATAAGTATAACAGTGTTTCTTAATTGCATAACCTTACAAAGACTTTTTGTGTGTCTGTGCATGAGAGAAAAAAGAAAAGCTATCTGGGATCCTCATACTCTTGGCTGTACTTCTGTGCTATCTTATGTAGATATTTAAAGGCCAGAAGTTTAGTTTTTCACCATTATTTTTCCTGCTGCTTTGTTAATACTGAAAGCATTATCTGGAAAATTTGAGAACGTGTAATGTATGTAATTGAGTAAATGCCAATAAGTTTTCCAGCTTGCTGTAGTTTCCCTGCTACTCACATCTGTTGTGAAAAGTATATGATCTGGTGGAATGTAGCCCATTCTGATGAATATCCTATTCAATTCAGCAAAGGGATTTAGGGGATTACGTATCATGAAACTCTTCCAGTAGAGCTTTTTCTTCTGACATGCCACGAGACATCCCTTGTCAAGAGGTTGTCAGATATCCCTAGGAAGAGTATGGGAGCAAGAGAAGCACTTTTAAGTAAGGACACTGTGATGGACTGCAAACAACTTGCAAATGTTTGCATACTTTTAATGACTCTAAATTGTGAATGCTCTCAAGTTAAGGAGAAACAAACCCACAGGTTATTTAGAATCTAATGACTTGTATCAGTTCCTGTCCAATCATGTGCATACTTCCCGAAAGAAAATTCTTGGACAGAGGCATGAAATACAGTATCTACTTGGTGAGATACCGCCATGCGATAGCTCCCAAGTGCCTCTCAGCTCCGGTCAAACAAAGACCAGCATGGTTCCTAGACAGGCTGGATCCAGAGAAAAGAGGTTGGCGGGAGGATTATCTCGCTTGGGCTGAATATCTTAGCAGCTGTGTCATTGCAGTAACCCTGGTGCTGCTAAATCCTAGGATGAGGTTTGAATAGAGCTGTTGGGGGGAAATCTAATTTTGCAGTCTATTTCTGATATAAGCGTCTCTTCTGCTGGTTGGGTAAAATATCCTTACACCTGAACAACTCTTGTCATCAATAAAAAAGTTTGGATGAAACTGAGGAAAATGATTTTTTAATGTTTGAAATGCCATCAGACTGGGTTGTCATTCATTTTATAGAAGTTTGCAACAAAAAAAAAGCAATGTTGCAGAAGAGGAAAATACTATTTTTTAAATTCTAAAAAGTCTGCTTAAAATTTATGCATAACAGAAAGAGACTTTGCTGAATGTCTGGTTTCTACTGTAGTAAATCAGTGTTATTTGAAATATAACTTTGGGATTATTAGGTATTAGATTAATTCCACACCCATTATATAATGCTATTATATTACTTCTATTAATCCTTCCTAAACTACTAAAGCTAATCCTATGTATATAATATTCACATACTTGTATCCATGTAAAACAACATCCTACAGCATGTCAGGGAAGCCCACAGAGGCTAGCACACATCATTAGAGAAGTTTCAGAGAAGCCATTAAATTACATTTCACATATATACATAAAAACAAACAGTGAAATAGCATGTAATGAAGTATTTATGCTAGCAGGAATTTTTCAGAAGGGAATTTAGCTCTGTGTTCTTCTACTGCCAACATCCTGCCATAGGTATGTGTTCTCCAGTTCCTTGTTTGCTCACCACATCTGTTCGTGCTGGACACAAAGTTCAGAGAGGGGGTTCAGTATAGGTTTGCCTCAAGCAGGACTAGTCAGCAGTGAACATACAGCTCAAAACAGCAAGAGAGAAACTGGTAGGTGTTCATGTGCAACTTGGGCTTCAGGGAAGCAAGGTCACGTGTGTCTATTCAGAAAGAGGTTTTTGTTCACACATGTTTCTCAGTTAAAGTTTGTGCATACATAAGCATATTACTCTGGTCTCTAGTTCAAGTTTGCATACCCCCTGAGATGATCTCTCTAATGTAGCCATTGTAAGGGAAAATCAGATGCCTCTGTCCCTTTCCGTGATTTCACCTTGATAACCAGAACTGGATGCACCACTCATCAGACCTCACTGGACAACTTATTTCCCACCTTTCACGAACTACTAGGGCGTAATGCTTTGGATGAGGAATCTCTACCCTGGGTCAAAAATAAATAAAATCCAATCCAACCATTTCTGACCAAGATCAATTTGCTGGCCTAACTCTTCCTGCACTAGACAAAGATTGTGTGGGCAGGGGGGTGGGGGCTCGCTGGTGAGCTGAAGAGGAACAGACAGCAAGCAGGGAAACCAATACTTAACCAGAATTATAACAGACACATCGTATCCTGAAGCTGAAGCCACCAATTTTGGGCTCATCCTTTCTTTGCCTCCCTTCTCCACTCATTACCTCATTATCACTTTTGCCTACACTCTTCAGTTGTGGAATGAATCTATGAAAACATCTGACTTAGAGCAACACAAGCAGAACAAAACAGAGAACAGGCAAAAATCTAAGTGGGGAAAAGCTAGAATATATTAGTCTCAGTGGTTAGAATTTGGGAATTAAGCCACATTAGCTCTGGTATCATCAGTAATTCCCTTGTGTTTCCTCTCTTTTGCTGCATTAGTTTACATTAAAGCAAATTACATTACATGAAAGCGCTGTATTCATCTGTACTTCAAAGCACACAAACAAAACTTCTGAAAACACATGGGGAAATGGACTGATTTCCCTTCGATAAAGGCAAATATTGCTTGGATAAAGTTTTCCTTTATTACATTTAAGTTTTTACAGAATTTCAATACTAAACACCTTCATGAGAAATATGGATATTCATACGCAACTTAGTAATACACGATGGGGACAGGAAGAGCAAAATATCTTTCTCGGTGTCAGTTAATACAGGAAGATATTCACTCAGATCCAGAAAGATGAAATTTTCTCTAAGAATGTACCTTAACAAAGGTCCCATAAAGGTGTCAGAAAAATCTGTAGTGTCAAAACAGGTAATTACACTCTCTCTTCAGATTAATTCTTTTAATCAGAGAAAAAGCCTTCCTGTTATCTTCCTGTTGGAACAGGACCTGTGCTGTATCACAGTTCCAAGTTTGAGGTTTTAATAATCTGGCCAAAAAGAATGAATGCAAAAAAAATATTCAATACCACTTTGAACAAGTTGATGACAAATTTCTGCCCTGAGAAGCACACTAGCCTCAACTTTGAACACAAAGGTTGCAATAAAAGTAACAGCAGTATGGTTGCAACTTTTAAAATAGTGTTTGTGTGTGTGAATAAGGGCTCTAAGGGGAAGAGTGAAAAGATTTCTCTTATGGTCATAAAAAGAATAAAAGGAAAGGAAAAATCTTTGGTTCCAACTCAAGTAATGTTTTTAAAATGTGGGTTGCCCCTTTAAAAAAAAAAAAAAGAACCTTGACAGGGGTGAGCCTGTGTGGGAGTTGTGAATGAGGAGGTTTAGGAACACAAGGGAATCAATCTGTCCCTCTGAAGACCTCAGACCTGTAATAACCCATCTGTTCCATACATTCAGAGTGTGGAAATAGGCCATGGCTGGGCAGCTGGTGGCATGTAGCTGTGCTGTTCAGAGTTCACTTGTCACAAGCATAAAAAGCCAACAGTAGGAAGCTGATTTGCCTGCAATCACTACAAACTCCTTTAGTAAATACAGTTCTGCCAAGTCTCATAGCTCTTTTCGTTAATACATTTTTAACAAGATTGAAGTGTAGGGTCACCAGTGGGATGTACATGCTGTGATGGGTTGCCTGAACACTTTGTTGTACACTAGAGTTAGCCCTACTAGGCAGATGCCTTTAATGAGTAAATTTTACCCCAGTGCCTTGAAGCACAAGGGAACATGTACTAACACAAGCATGAAACTGGGTCTGTGTTTCTATGCTTTAGTAAAATACATATGAAAACACATGTGGTTCATGTCTTTCAGACATCTGCAAACGACTGGAAGGGTCATCTTTCATAAATTCAGTATGCAATGCTACATGATCTGAAAGAAACTCTGAATGAAGGACTCTGCAAATGTTTTGTATAAGTCTTCCAACAGTCACCTGATGAGCTTAAATATGACTACTGTAGGAACAGTCATAGGAAGTAAACAGAAAATGCCTTTTAACTAGACCAAAAATTAATTTTAAAAGGGCTAAGAACTTAAGTTACAATATTGTCCTACTTTGTGGAAGACACATCATGCGATGCACACTTCACTCTGATGATAAATGTTGGTCATTTAACCATACGGTAAGTTACAAGCAGCAGTAGTATATCTGTTGTAAATACCATGTAATTACAGGGTACATAAACAGCAATCCCTGCCTCCTAAACCGAAGTGCAGGTTACCACATAATTTACTAAAAGTAAACATCACATGTGGCTGGATGGTATTTGCCAAGAAAAAGCCATTTAGGTTCTACCCAAAGAAAACATATTAATTCCTTTCAACATGAGGAGCTGGTGAAGCATAACTGTAGCCCCATGACTCATCACTCATCCGAAAGATAAAAGTTATGTCAGGAAAGCTAGAAAACTACTCTTAATGTATGAAGTCTTAGACAGATATTAGCTGTAATGAGGATAAGGCTGTTTCATCATGCTGTGGTGGAAAATGCCTGTATGCTGCATAAGACACAATAGGCTGCTCTTCCCATCAGATGACAGCTATAGAAAAGTGGTGTCAGTTTCTTCCATGAGCATTTTACCCAATTCCTTTTGAATGAGTAACAAAATGGAGAGTATGGATTAAACCATGAAGATACAAGAAGAAAATCTTGCCTCCCATGAACTCTCAGAAGGCAAAATATAGTCTTGTTCACATTCTGTTATTTTTTTAAGAAATTAAGTACATGAAAGATTAAATTCAGGAAGCATGCACAGGCAGATGTGCAAACAAAACTACTTTTAGCTACCGCCTGTACTCATGGTTGTTTTCAGTGTTGGAGGTCATGAGTGGCACCAGAGGAAAAATGGAGAACCTATGAATTTTTTTACTTCATTAAGCTTGTACAAAAAGATGCAGGTTCTATTTATTTCCCTTGAAAGTGTATAGACATATGGCTTGGCATCCTTCTGGCTGCTGTCATGGCTGCCGTGGCTTCATTAGGGAACTCATTATTACTTTTATTCTTGTCCAAATTTTATATTCCAAAAGCTGCTACTTTCACAAGTTGCCATCAGTATGGCAACTCATATTTTTTCTCTGAAGAACGTAATTATTTGTTGAGTACATGATCTCATTTGGTAAGGTGCATATACCATTATTTCTTAATAGAGGAAATAGAGGAAAAGAAATAATGTTTTTCCACCACAGGATTTTAAGATCTTTGTCAAGAAATTAAGAAAAAGGCAGCAGGAAAAGATTTCAAATGTCTACCCTGAGGCTACAGTTTGGGGCACTATTCATTCTTTGAAAATCTGCTCACACAACTGGGTGTTCATCCTCTTTGGCTTGGGGACTCAGTTGCAATGGTCAGTCATGACACCATGCTCTCCAGCAACATCTGGACTACCTGATTTTAAAAGCCAAAGACCACTCCCCCTCAAAGTCATTGCAGAGCATTCAGCAATTCTCTCTTGGATGTTTTTGGTCTGGTGGGACTGCAATGATTTCATTAGCATGGGAAACTAATACATGAGAATGAAACACAAATGTAGATAGAAGCATCTAGAAATGTTCTTATTTTGTTCTTGAATGTGATGGGAATGGAACGGGAAAGAAAGAGGGGTGGTTTGGGCATACATAACTAACTTCTTCAGGGAAAACTAAACCCGCAATTTTGGCCTTTGGCTACAACTTTGAGCAGGAGTTTAATGCTTAAGTGGTTTGTAAAGTTGGTGTTCATTTGCATCCTTGTAAACACTGCTTGCTGGGATAACTTAAAACACCCATACAGATTTCACTTCATCTGCTCTCCGTCTCTGTGCATAGCAGTTGCAGGGTATATACAGTCGCTTCTTAGCTGGAATTTTAATCGCTTTCAGAACATGGACACTTTGCAGTAGTTTCTGAGAGAAGGCAGTCTGGCTCTTATCATAGGGTTGATAACACATGCACTGAAGACAATAGTAAGACGGAAAAGTAGACATGGCTGCAAGTGAGAGCTGGGCTCTCTATATAGACAAGTGAGTTAAGGAGCACACTGAAGCCATGACTAGCTGTATCAATCAACCTAAAGGACACAGAGGCAAAAGTTTTCTGCCTCTTGACAGAGAAGCCAGAGCTGTAAGAGTGGTGAGAAGTCTGGATATTACCAGGAGATATGCTGAACCAAAAATTATGGAGACAAATGTTCTGATCACAGACCTTCAGATAGCATTCTTACATCCTGGAGAAAAAACATGGAACAAGCCCTGGTATATCAGGCAAAACTTTAGAGCAAAGACTTGAGAGTAGCTTAAAGATGATTCAGAGGATGATGACTATCATGGGGAAGGAGTCACTAGGCAGAAGGGGGGTGTTAACCAAGTACCCAGGGCCTCTTCCACATCTGGCTGTTCTGCAAAAGTCACAGCACTCACTGGACCAGGAGATGGCTCCCCTCTAATGCCAGTTACAGTGGCCTCAGCTCCCTTGCCCAAGAGTTTGTGCCTCTGCATCTGTCATGCCATAAGGGCTTTTATAAGAATTGCAGTGCATAACATGACCCAGCTCTTTCCCCAGAAGAGTCCCTAGCCTGGGAAGCCACTTATCTGGACATAATTATTTTACATCTTCCCTGGATACTCTCTCTGGCTTATCAGGCCAATACTTGATGGTTAAAATTTTTTAAAATTCACTGTGGACATACAAACACATAAAAACAATCATAATTTGTTCTGACCAGAAATACGTTTGGTAAAATGAATGAAGAACCAGCTTGTACCCTCTATTACTAATTATACCATATGTATATGTAGTGCAAGTCATAGTTAGCAGTAACCAAGATTTTGTAACTGAGTCTATGTAAAGGCCCCCGAGAGATTTGATTCTCCTGGAAACGTAAAGAAGCAATAGCTAGTACAAACGGTAGTGCAATCCTGTGTTTGGCTATTGCCTTACCACCCTGATACTATGCATTCCCTTTTAATCATGCAAACATCATAAAAGACACTTCAGAAAAACAGGATCCTGATAAGGGGTCAGACCCAGCTTCATCTGTACTCTGCTGACACAGGTCCATCACTACAGCAGCAAGTAGTGAAGTTTCAGTGATTCCTGACATTGGCAGAGCCCAGCTTTCTGAGCTCAGTGACTGCTGATGAGGAAGGCAACACCACAAATGATCAAGAGCAGCACAGCGACTTTGTTGATCTTAACAGACCTAGCATTATGCGCATCCTGACTTTCTTGTACAGTATCAGTCAGGAAGGAGTTGTGGAAGATAAGGATGCCATGCAACTTCCTACATCAATCAAAGTGACAGAAGGAAAACTTTGACTGTGATTTACACCAGCATACAATGTGGTAGAACAATATTTTTTCTTGGCAGAGAAGATAATGGTTGGGACACATCCAATTAACAGGACCAACACACTGAGAAAGCAATCAAGTCAAACCCACTATGATCACCACCTTATCTATTACTCAGCAATAATACTGGACTTGATGGCTGTGGAGTATCATCTCCTGAACTACACTGGTGCTTGTTGCCTCTTTTACACTAAGCTATCTGGTTCAGGGAAAGGTAGTTTCCAAATGGTCACATCAACTCTCTTCTGTCAACTAAAACACTGCATAAAAGGCAAGTTCAACAACGATTTTCAAGAACATTCATATTTCTGTCCCTAAATTCTCTCTTCACTGCCCATCTTCCTCTATTTGCAGATGAATTTTAACTATAACTTGTTACTCTTCACACAAACTCCAGCATTATGCAGAATGGGCAACACGTCAAAATCACTGCTGAGGATTTCTACCAATGTGACTGATGTGACTTACTGTGTCATTCTATCTGTGTGTGCTCAAGCAAATAATGTAAGATGCCAACTAAGACCAGCAAAGCTTGGTAAGAGTGTAACTATGCACAGATCCATGTTGTCACTGTTGCTCTTCATTCTGTAGTTTCCCAAGGGAAAGGCTGAAACAGGACTGCTTTGGCAGTGCCCAAACCCAAATAGCAGTTACCAGAACACCATGGCTGGTTGCCTTCTCTGAAGCTGTTTGCTGAAATGATGGTTGGTAACAGAAATGAAAGCTTTCCCCTTTCTTGGGGAAACTGTCTTGAAATCCCCATCACAGAACAGGACTGCCTTCTCTTTGTGTACAGTACAGATGGCTGGCACCACACCTTTGGTTTACACCAAAATAAAAGCCCACTTTGTGTTTATAACCTTGAAAGGGATTGTCACCAATCTGACATGATCTTCATGCCACAGACTTTTTGCCTCCAAGACTAGACTCACACTTCCCCACTGCAATTCAAGTTCTCAGTTCTTCAGCTTGTTTAATGAACACAACAAGGCGATGTAAACCCACATCCTCATCCAACGTGCTGCCCTTGACCACTTTACCTGCTTTCACATGCCTCCTATTGAGGGACAGAAAACAAAGCCAGCAAAAACACCGACAAGAAAATCTTTATTACTCCACTCTATTGCAGCACAAGCACTTCTGCTACCCCAAGGACAGTGCTTGTGGTCTGGTAGCAGGCA
Source organism: Strix aluco (assembly GCF_031877795.1). Taxonomy (NCBI): domain Eukaryota; kingdom Metazoa; phylum Chordata; class Aves; order Strigiformes; family Strigidae; genus Strix; species Strix aluco. The sequence goes on from NC_133931.1 coordinate 124,886,034, forward strand.
CAAGGCCACAAGGTAGCAGACAGGGTCAGAGGTGAGTGAAACTGTTTCTTTTCTTGGCTGTGTAGCCTTATGCCAATTCAAAGTCTTTATGAATGTCCAGCCTGAGACAAGTCAGTATGATTAATGTTACTTTGAAAATCTCTTGAGCTTTCAATTTCCACTTGAGACTATAAGTGGGCTAATATACTCCCTCTGAAACTTCTAAAATTTTTGGCCTAAATTGCATCTAACAAAAAGTTTTACTTCTGCAAGTATAAATTAAGTGTAAACCTGCTAGTTAGGCTTTACCTTTTTCTTCAGTTCTAAGATGGAGATGACCAAATGACCTCTTCCTGAACTGAAATCACATGCTTCCAGGTCTGGTATACGAAAAATCCTTTCTCAACAGTGACTGAAAAATGCATCTGACAGTAGAAGAGACATGCCCTAGGAATAGATTTTCTTCTTATTTGCAAATACACAGATTCAGTGATGAGGCATGAGGAAGCAATCACATGGTGTGAAAATGCTGGAATTGAATGTTAAACATTAGATCATCTACAAAACAAGCCAGTAAAAAAACCCCCAAAAACTAAGATACTTAAAAACACTCAACCAGAAATCTTAGAAAGGATCATAAATCTGTCTTTCATTAGATATTTTTCTCTATGGTGGAAAACACATTGGTTCTTAAGAAATCATAGCCCCACACTTTATTTCAGCTTCTGAAAACTCATTAAACCCCATCATGTTGAAACTAATGGCTTATAAATTTGACATAAATGAATGTCAAGCCATTTCTTAATAGAAAAAAATGCACACATGCCTCTTTAATTCTAGTCACATACAGAAACTATAGAAATAGAAGGACTAAGCTCCATTAAAAATACTTATTGAAATAAGACTGATGAATTCACAAGATGGAATCACAAAAAGAGGGAACTCAACTATTCAATTTATGTTATGTATCAAAACTAAATTTTAATGCAGTTTTTAATATATTTGTGAAAATCATATTTCATAAAATAAATACACATTATTTACAGTGAAGCCTATAAGCAATCCATGCATTTTATGACTAAATGTAATGCTTCAGTTATTCAGCAAAGGCCAGTAACACAATCAAATTAAAAGCCCTAAAGGACTGAATATTCCACCAGTTGCAGAAATGGCTCTTCACATTTAGCAAATTATAAAAGTATTTAAGGGCTTGAGCCTGCAAAGGCTTGAAGGACCATCAATGCCTATTGTATTCAGTCAATATTTAGAGTGCTCACAGTGTATGAATGGTTTGACAGGAAGTCTGGTTTTCCACCGATACATATTTTTCTATAAAAAGATAACACTTATCTCTACAGTTCCTGCCAATATTACTACAGCACTCAAGAAAAGTCTACTGCTACCATTCAGCCACACATGGAATATAGTACTGGAAACTAGATTTAAACTTCTACACACTTAAGTTACTACTGTAAAGGTCTGCATGGGTATCTGGTGACATGGATTCAGGGTGGCCTTTCAGTCCTAATAAGACATTCACACACAGTCCTCTTGGCCATCAAATATCTCCTGCAGCACAAGTGGCTGAATGCCATGGACACTGTTTCCCATTTTGTTGAACAGCCTTGTAGAAAAGAATTCAGCCATGCCTAGGGACTTTTCTGCCTCAGGTTGCTTCCAGGCCTTCCATCCAATCACAAGAAAAAAATTTTATACCTCCAGCAGATGGAAATCATACGTTCACTTAAGCACAAGAGAGGAAATCCTTGCATACCTGGCACTGGCTGCTCTCACAGCACCTTTGCAGAGGAAGAAGAGGTCTGCTCATACATTTGTTTCCATTACCATTGCTTTGGTTTCTACTTGTTTCTCCCTTGTTAATTGTTTTTAAACACTTTTTTTTGGTGCTTTTTGTGAAGATCAGGATACCAGAAGTCCACACGGACAGTAAACAGTGGAGCACCATTTCTACTGAAACATCACTTATTTGCACATTTTCTCTTCAGTACAACATATCTCACTAGTGGTGTGCAGCCAAAAACATTTCTGCAATGACAATTTGTTTTCAGCACACTTAACCTTTCATTTGGGAATGTGTCATCTGCGTGAGTTGTGCCCCTTCACTTGACCTGCAAATTAATTAAGCTAGGAACACTCATACATTGTAGAACAAGTACCAGTATCAGCTAGTAGGAGCTCTTCTGAGGTGAAGTCCAAATGAGTCCAAATGAAACTGCTAAGTGCAGAGGACAAAATGTAACTACCACATAAGGCATATCAGCCAAACTCAGAAAACTACTTTAGACCTGATGGATACATCCCTTAGAGAAGCATCTACCTTGACAGAGCACACACAATTCACACTCTGATACAGCTGGTTCATAAGACAGTATGGCTGAGATCCCATAAGTTATGTTGGGAGCTCAGTAATATGTCATATTACTAACATCATGTTAGTAATGTGAAACATAATGCACAAGTTCTCCTATCACATGTTAGCAAAAACGTTCTAATGAAATCTATTTTAATCAGTGAAAAATTTGCTTCCTGGATATCCCATGCACAGTTTTGTCAGGCCCCTAACAAAAAAAGCTGGAATCTCACTGGCACTTACCATTGGGAAATGACATCTTTTGGTCTAAACTAGCCCACCACATCATCATTGATTCATTTCCATGAGATTGGAGAGGAAAAGTGTCCTTTTTCCATAATTCTGTCTAAATTTCATATGTAAAACCAACTTGTTCATGCGCATATGCATGTACAACATTTCTTATTCATAGTAGATAGTAGCTACTCTTAGCAAAATTGACTGCACAGAAAGGACACAAGGCAAAAGCAATATTTGACTTATCTAATTCATGCAGTTCTTGGGTGCAACTCTTCACTGGATCTACACCCTTTCATCTTATGCATAGTCAGCCAAATGTTTTCTAAACAAGGTACCAGAAAAGAAAGTACTCAGCTGATCTTTTGATACCTTAATAAAAGTTGGCAGGATTTACCAAAGTACTTCCTGCTTTCCCTTCTTTTTAGTGCTGATGAAGAAAGGAATTTAAGATACCAGTGTTGAAGATTTAGCCCTTTGCAGGGTACTGCTCAGTACTCAGTTGCATATATTGAATATTTCATCTTGACTTTTCACTGCTACTGATCCGTTTGTGCTCAGAGATAAATCTTCCCTTTACTGTCAGTTCTCAGCATATCAGAATTCAAACTCTTTTGCTTTGCCATCCTCCTTAATCTGAGCAGATCTTTCCTGAGGCACTTGCATTGGTCTTTTAAATACTTAAACTCTGTAATCAAGTTCTCTCCTTTCTCAAGGCTGCATATTTTCAATACTTTGGGGTTTCCCCCATGAAACAGGCTTTCTGATCTCCAGGTTAGAATTGTACCCTTTTCTGCAACTGACTTTCTGCAAGAATTTTCATACTTTTTCTGAACTTCAGTGCTTAATTTTAACTACATATTTCTGAGGGATTCTTGCAGAAAGAGTGGAACAAGGGATTCTGTACTTAACAGAGCAACTCTTGATTTTAACTAGTTATCTGTGCTACGCAGCCTGCATGCTTCGAAAAATTGTTGGCAGTATCATAATACTTTTTTAATTTAATTGTTTTCTACAATATTTAATGCCTATTTCTCTTGTATCAATCATGCTACTAAAGGTAGCTAGAACGCAAAGGACTATTAGCTCACAGAAGCTGCTTTTAGCTGCTGTCCCAAACACACATCCAATCGCTGTGCATTTTTCTGTCCTGCTAAGTCTCCTGCTAATGACATCTTCCATCTTGTGTATTTTGATACTGCACTTAAACAAAGGACTGCTCATTTTATTTACTGGCACATTTACAGTATTTGCTACCAGAGATCTGAGAACCTCACAGGGTTGAGATAAATCATTTACCTTCAGCAGGTGTAACTTACTCTCTTACCCCATTTCTCAGAGTGAAGGTCTGCTGGTAACATATTCCTTCAGCTCATCAGATATGACCTGCTCTTGGTTTCTCATCAGCAGTCTCCTAATGCGAGTGAATTCCTACACCAGGAGCAAAGTGAAAATGTGCTGTAGTGCTACACTGTAGTGCTCTCCTATGAAGATTTACTTCAGGCAGTGACTGTGACTTCTGAAACAGCAGATAAATGGGAAGAAAAATTGTATCCTGGTTGATATTTGTTATCAAGCTGCATAAGAAACCTCCCTGCCATGTTATCATTTGACTTTCCAGGCAAGGGAGTTGATGTGACATTATGAATTCATAATCTCACATTCAGGCACTACCTTATGTTTACCTCATTATAAAGAGTCTCATAGAAAGCTCTCCAGGGTCTATATACTGCTTTTTGCTTTGTCAAGCTTTTCTTTCACTACATGGCTAAGGAGAATCCAATTTTAAGTAACCTAGTCCTGGAGCTTTAGTTTGTTTGGAAACAATCTTTGCTCAGTGTGACATACTATATCCTCATTTGAGATCAAAAGTTAATCAGTTAAGTGCCTGCTAGCTCTGTACTACTTTTTTTTTTTTTAAAAATTATTTTCTTTACATTAGTGCTGCATAACAAAGCCTCTACTATATGTAATAATGAAAGTGATACCTCTTCTCCAGTAGCAGGACCTCAGATGAGAAACACCTTTTCAAATGCAATCAAACGAAATCAAACCAGACTGTTGAGATATAGATATATTACAAAGCTAAACTTTTTTTTTCATAAAGGTATCCTCAATCAACACCATTTGAAAAAATTAAAAAAATTGACCAACAAAAACCTTTTACAAGCACAAAGCAAAAATTTTTCTTTCTTGAAGAAAAAAAAAGACCACTGTTCTGAACTTTTGGAGCTTTTTAATTCCATGGAGTTTAGTTTTTACTCTAATTCTGGTGTCATAAGAGCATGTGCTACGTACAATCAGCGGACTGAGACCCTCTGAAGTATACAGTAGATATACAATAATATGCTACTGACAGTTGTTTTTTATTCTGTCTCACTTCAGAAAATGAGCTGATGAAAATCAGGTGAATGTACTACCTTTGCTCTTAGCAAAAAAGCACCAACAGTTGAAGTAAAGCTTTGTGAGATCCCTCCCATCACAGCTGGATCCAGTCAGGTGTCCTTCACAGAATCACAGAATCATCTAGGTTGGAAAGGACCTTGAAGATCATCTAGTCCAACCATTAACCTAACACTGACAGTTCCCAACTACACCATATCCCTCAGCGCTATGTCGACCCGACTCTTAAACACCTCCACAAATGGGGACTCCACCACCTCCCTGGGCAGCCCATTCCAACGCCTAACAACCCGTTCTGTAAAGAAATGCTTCCTAATATCTAGTCAAAACCTTCCCTGGCACAACTTGAGGCCATTCCCTCTTGTCCTATCGCTTGTTACTTCATTAAAGAGACTCATCCTCAGCTCTCTGCAGCTTCCTTTCAGGTAGTTGTAGAGGGCGATGAGTTCTCCCCGCAGCCTTCTCTTCTCCAGACTAAACAACCCCAGTTCCCTCAGCTGCTCCTCATATGACATGTGCTCCAGACCCTTCACCAGCTTCGTTGCCCTTCTCTGGACACGCTCGAGTAATTCAATGTCCTTCTTGTAGTGAGGGGCCCAAAACTGAACACAGGAATCAAGGTGCAGCCTCACCAGTGCCGAGTACAGGGGTAAGATCACTTCCCTGTCCCTGCTGGCCACACTATTTCTGATGCAAGCCAGGATGCCATTGGCACACTGCTGGCTCATGCTCAGCCGGCTGTCAATCAACACCCCCAGGTCCCTCTCTGACTGGCAGCTCTCCAGCCACTCCTCCCCAAGCCTGTAGCGCTGCTGGGGGTTGTTGTGGCCCAAGTGCAGCACCCGGCATTTGGCCTTATTGAAACTCCTACAGTTGGCCTTAGCCCATCGCTCCAGCCTGTCCAGGTCTCTCTGCAGAGCCTCCCTACCCTTGAGCAGATCAACACTCCCACCCAACTTGGTGTCATCTGCAAACTTACTGAGGGTGCACTCGATCCCCTCGTCTAGATCATCAATAAAGATGTTAAACAGGAGAGGCCCCAAAACCGAGCCCTGGGGGACACCACTTGTGACCGGCCGCCAACTGGATTTAACTCCGTTCACCACAACTCTTTGGGCCCGGCCATCCAGCCAGTTTTTTACCCAGCAAAGCTTGCGATCATCCAAGCCTTGAGCAGCCAGTTTTGCCAGGAGAATGCTGTGGGAAACAGTGTCAAAAGCCTTACTAAAGTCAAGGTAAACTACGTCCACAGCCTTTCCCTCATCCAATAAGCAGGTCAACCTGTCGTAGAAGGAGATTGGGTTTGTCAAGCAGGACCTGCCTTTCATAAACCCATGCTGACTGGGCCTGATCATCTGGTTGTCCCGCACGTGTTGTATGATGGTATTCAGGATGAGCTGTTCCATCAGCTTCCCGGGCACCGAAGTCAAGCTGACAGGCCTGTAATTTCCCGGATCATCCTTCCGACCCTTCTTATAGATGGGCGTCACATTGGCCAATTTCCAATCTCTTGGGACCTCCCTGGTCAGCCAGGACTGCTGGTAAATGATGGAAAGTGGCTAGGCAAGCACCCCAGCCAGATCCTTCAGCACCCTCGGGTGTAGCCCGTCCGGTCCCATAGACTTGTGTCTATGTGATGCAGTAGGTCACCAACTATCTCCTCCTGGATTGTGGGGGGGTCGTTCTCCCAGTCTCTGCCTTCTGGCTGAGGAGGCTGGATTCCCTCAGTACAACTAGTCTTGTTATTAAAGACTGAGTCAAAGAAGGCATTAAGGACCTCAGCCTTTTCCTCATCACTTGTTACCATGTTTCCTCCTGCGTTTGGCAGGGGATGGAGACTCTCCCTGGTCTTCCTTTTGCTACTGACATACTTATAGAAACATTTCTTGTTGTCCTTGATTGCTGAAGCCAGAGTAATTTCCAGCTGGGCTTTACACCTCCTGATTCCCGCCCTGCATAACCTCACAGCATCTTTGTAATCACTGTGAGTGGCTAGCCCCTTCTTCCAAAGGCTGTGAACTCTCCTTTTCTCCCTGAGTTGCAGCCAAAGCTCCCTGTTTAGCCAGGGTGGTCTTCTCTGTTGCCGGCTTCTCTTATAGCACCTGGGGACCGTCTGGTCCTGAGCCATTAAGACTTCCTTCTTAAAGAGCGCCCAGCCTTCCTGGACCCCTATTCCCTTCAGGATCATCTCCCAAGGGATCCTGTCAAGCAGGTGCCTAAACAAGACAAAGTCAGCTCTTTGGAAGTCCAGGATGTCAGTTCTGCTTAGCCCTCTCCTGGCCTCTCTAAGAATAGAGAACTCTATTATTCCGTGATTGCTGTGCTCTAGTAGTCCTCCAACCGCCACATCATCCACCAGTCCTTCTCTGTTCACAAAGAGGAGATCCAGCAGGGCACCTTCTCTCGTTGGTTCTCTCACCAGCTGCATCAGGAAGTTATCTGCTACACATTCCAGGAATCTCCGGGACTGGTCCCGCTCTGCTGTGTTGTATTTCCAGCAGATGTCTGGGAAGTTAAAGTCTCCCACAAGAACAAGGGCAAGCGATCGTGAGATTTCTCCTAAATGCCTATAGAATATTTCACCCACCTCTCTGTCCTGGTTGGGTGGCCTATAGTAGACTCTTACTACAACATCTGCCCTGTTGGCCTTCCCCCTGATTCTAACACAAAGACACTCTACCCTGTCTTCACTACACTTGTACTCAAAGCAATCATAACAGGCCCTTAACCATAACAGGTCCTTCCTTCACGTTTTAAAAGAAGAGTCTGCATCTAGACTTACAGCATGCCATGAAGAGTCTGCAGCTAGACTTATAGCATGCCATTTACATTGAAATCTGATCTTAAACATCAATTTTCATTGCTGGTCTGAAATCACAGTTGTTATAACTCAAGTGGAATAATTGATTTTGTCCATTTTAGACTTTTCTGAGCAGAAGACCATGCCATTAAATTAATACAGTTTAGCAAGCTATCATTTTATGGTTAGATGATACCAACACAGAGATGCGTAACTCCAGCATTTATGAGATATTGTATAATCTGAATACTAGTTGGAGCTCAGACTTCATGTTTGGGTTTGGGGTTTTTTTTAAGAGTATATACTGGGGGGTGACTGGCTGGAAAGGAGCTTTGCAGAAGACCTGGCAGTCTGGTGGACATCAAGTTGAACATGAGCCAGTAATGGTGGGACACATCCAGAGTGCTGCATCCAGCTCTGAGCTCCTCAGCACAACAGACATATGGAGCTATTGGTGAGAGTTCAGTGAAGGACTCTCCAGCGAGGACACTCCAGTAAAGATGATTAAGGGACTGTTTAGCCAAGAGAACACAAGCCTCAGTGTGGATTTCAACAGGGTGTATAAACACCTGAAGGGAGGGTTCAAAGAGGATGGAGTTGGCTCTTCTCAATAGAGCCCTGTGACAGGACAAGAGGCAGTGGGCACACACTGAGACTCAGGAGGTTCTGTCTGAACATCTGAAAGCACTTTTTTACTGTGAGGGTGGCTCTGCACTGGCACGTGTTGCCCAGTGAACCTGTAGAGTCTCTGTCCCTGGAGATATTAAAAAGCTGTCTGGAGACTGTCCTAGGCAACTGACTCTAGGGAGCCCTGCTTGAGTAGGGGGATGGAGCCAATGACTTCTAGAGGTCCCTTCCAACCTCAACCCCTCTGTGATTCTTTTATGTTTAAAAATTACCTTCTCTATGACTGACTGAAGGCAAATGCATGCAAGGCTATTATATGTATATTTTGTGACATAGCCATTAATTTTTGGACTAATAACAATTCTGCCTGAAAAAGCATCATTCCATAAATGAGCATTTCATTAACTATTTTTTCAACCTCAGCAGTTTAATGAGATCAAGCTGATATACTACGAAACAGAATATTTAATGGAGATCAAAGTCATTAAAACACTAGCAGACCTGCTAAACTAAACCAGTCATGGTCTTTTGTATTTACTGCCTGACTATTGAAGTTGTTATCACCTGCCCTATGGGGCACAACAATTTCATTCTTAAATTGTACTGTTGGAGAAACTAGAGTTATGGAATAGGGCAATCTTACAGGATGAAGTTAGAGTCATCCATGAATAAAATTAAGTGGCTGGCTGAATTACACAAACTGTCTGCAGTTTGCTGATAACTATACTGTTTTCGCACTGCTTCAAACTTTACCTGGAGGTGAAGCACTGTTTAGATCACACCACAACTCTTTTATCGATTTTCTGCTGCGTTACCATGGAAACTTTTCCCACAAAAAAATGCACATCACATTACAAATTCATACATACACCATGTTCATTTTGTTGATGGGTTAAAGGAGGGGCCAAATCTAAATGCTCCTTCATTTTAATCATCCAGTTAAGCGATAACAATGCACTGAATCCTATTCAGTAAATTTTCTTATGGCTATTTATTTTCTCAACCTTCTTACAAGGTTGAGAAGGTTTCCATGGATATCAATCAGCGCTTATAATGAGATTCTTCTAGTCACTGTCTCCTTAAAGTTTCTCCACTCACTCATTACAGAGGCAACCTTTTATTTGTTTATTGCTATGGAACCACTGGGCTAGAACCTGCTTATAGGTGTTGTGACACAAAATGGGGTCTTAGGCCAATGCTTTTAAATCATTCATTTTCTTGAGCAGGTGAAAGGAAAAATGCTTCATGCAGTTATGTTTGCTTTCATGAAGTCAATCAGTGAAGCAGTCAGGCTTTAATTCTTTCTATGGTAAGGATCAGTCAACATATGCTCAGAATAACTGCAATAAATGGCAGAAGTTAAATTTGTTTCTTTTTAGAAACATCAAAACACATCACCTGAAAATTCCTGTGTTTATGAAAACAACTTCATACAGCTGTCCTCAGCTCTGTAATTTTACCCAAGGATCACACAACATCTGATTAAGATGAAAATAGTGAATTAGGTTAATAATATGAGGATGACTTTAACAGTTAAAGAAATTCCTGTGATCCTATGGAAATTAAAGTGGAACAAACAGTCTCCCATGACCATGATCTGCCTTGCTTCACTGAGTCTACAAGGGCTTTTACCCTCTGACTACAACTGAACCAGAAGGTCAGATGAATATTTATGAAGCAGGGATGCCTACAGGCAGCCCATGGTTTGCTCATTTCACGTTGCAAAATTCTTTTTCGCATATCAGTGTACTAGTGAGTTTTTCTTGGTCCCTGTTTTAAGCATATTCTGTGGTTCTACTTCCGTAATATTACTGGAAATGCTTAAAGGAAAGTTAAAGCACCTAATTTCAAAATTTATTGCAACTCTAATAGTGATTTTAAATTAAATAACTACCTCTCTGGTTTGTATATTTTAAATACACTGAAGGAATAAATATTTCAGGCAAGACTAATTTATTAGCCCCCTGCTTGAAGCACATGGTTGGACACAGTGATCTCTGAAGATCCTTCTCAATCTGAGGTGTTCAACATTTCCATGAATATTTATATGGCTGTCCCATGCAGGATCTACAACCAGAGGTTCAGTCTTTTTTTTTTTTTTTTTTTCTGAAGCATGCCATAAACAGAATTGCTCTGCCATCCAACAGCTTTCAGCCTCAATGATGAGATACAATAGGAGGATGAGGCTCAACTGCATCACAGATTGATTCCCACTCTTGACAAAGTCAGTAACAAATCTCCTAAGGATTTTGAGGAGATAATGTTGAGGTTTCAGCTAAAAGGTTCTGCTTCAACCACTGTTTTAAAGTTTGAGAATATGCTGAAATATAGGCAGAAATGGGCTCCAGAATGGGAGCACTGCTATATAAAAATAATGTACACAAGAAGCCAAAATAACAGCAAGAAGACAATGAAGTGACTAGAGACAGGAAGAGAAGGGTAAAATCAGTTTGAGGCTCTGAGACTGTCAACAGGGCAAGAACACTTGATATAACCAGAGATGAATGAAATAAGATGAAGAATGTATTCATTGATTCATCTGTCTGAAATTGAAATATTATGTAGTACACAGTGAAAAAAACCAATAGACAGAAAGCAAGTACAAGCCTGAGATATCCATATTTAAATTCAACAGAGAAAACAGTAGTTTTTGAAAAGCTGATGAACTGATCAATGCCCTTTGCTCCTTCTTCCAGACAGCAAAAAACACTAAACATCCATGATCATGCATAAGAAAAACTCCAGAAGAGGTTATCAAAGAATACAAACAGAATTACAGATACAAAATTCAGTATTATTGTTGGAAATGGAATAGAGAAAAAATGATGTTTCAACAGAAAACTCAGGAATTTTCCCCATAGTTTTATGACATGCAGCCATCTAGTAACATGACCCTTTTTTCTGTCTAGTCATACACACCAGCAATTGTCATGCTCTTAAAGACGGATTTATACAGTTGGCTACCATGACTTTATAGCAATTTAAACAATTCACATTTTTCATAATCCTGATATCATATAAACAAAGATATATAAGGATATACATGATCAGATGTATTTCCCCACATTCCCAGAAATGGCTGTGTCATGTTTTATTTTCCTTTTTCTTTCCTTCTGGCAAAAAATTACCCAAATCAATAAAATTATTTGTGAATTTATAATCTTGCTGCGGCCACATAAGGACACATTTCAATACTGTGATGAATACAAAAATTCCCGTAAGCTATGTCTGGTCACAGCCTATCTGTTTGAATCCAGTATTGCCTCCTTCCCCACAAAAGGATGGCCATCCAATAAGTAGACTTTTCAGGACACACTGAACCCACCCAGGTCATCACCTTTAGAAATTGAGAAGGGACCTCAATTTTCTTGGTACCAATGCACAAGAGATGCTAGCTGAACTGGCTAGGGCTTTTGTGCTGGTTTGCCTGTGGGGATGGGGTTCCACCAAGTTATGAGGCTGTGTGACTTTCTGTCATGCCAGGACTCATCTCATTACACCAAAACATGAGACCAAAGAATGTGTGATAATACTTACATGCACAGAAAGATGTGAGGACAAAATATTTGTCTTTTGACTGACCTTTTGATCTGTGATTCAAAATCATATATAAAGTGCATAGTTCCAGTTGTGTGGAACATTAGCTTAAAGAAAGACAGTCACAAACAAAAAAGGCTGCCAAACACACTAAAGGAATGATGTTAGATTATTTGAAGTCAAAATATTAATAGGAGTGCTAATCTGCCACAGGAAGTAATGATGAGATGACAAGATCTCTGTAAACCTATTCAAAATGGTCTCTCCTTTCTGCTATTCCTTACATTTTCTTTTGACTGAAGCTTCTCCTGGTACATTGTTATCTTTGGAGACCACCTGTTTCACATTGCTGTCCAAAAAATACACTTTCAGTGCCTGCTGGCTTAAAGGACATGTTGACTGCCTGCTAAATGGAATATTTTCTCACACTGTCCCACTTTTACATTAATGTACCGAGGTGACAAAGTTATTTGCCATATTATCAAAATGTATAGCTTAATTGTTGCAACACAACCATCATTCTCCTACAGAACTGCTGTTCAGTTGAAATACAATTAATGGGCACATCAGACAGTTATGCACCAGTGAACATGCACTGGTAAGCTGCCTACCAGTCCTGTGCTAGTGTTTGCTCTTGCGGGATGCAAGCTTCTGACATATCCAGGGAAGGCAACTAACTGCTGAGGGCAACACTAAAGCAGTGCTGAAAAACAAAGAGAACTCAGTATGCTCCCAACAAAAAGCCACATATGTACCCTCTGACCATTCAACTACCTGTCATACAGAGGGAATCATCCACAGGCAGAGAACTCATTTCAGAAGTTTCTCAAAGTTGAACTGTGCCTTGTTAATGCCAGGCCTCTGGTAGCAGAGAACGGTAGCTTTGCATTTTGGAGCTGGAGGATTGGAGTCCTCAGTCCTTCCTTTTTCATCTTAAGAACTGCACTAGTTTTTCTGAAAGGAACATTTCTGATATGTGTAAAAGAGGAAGAATAATTTTAATATGGCTCATAGCCATCTATGATTATTGGGTTGCAAGACCAAAAAGTGTCTCTATTAGATGGCCGATTTCATACGACCATGTCAACAAGACCAAACCTCCCAATCTGCTAAAGAACGGACAAAAGCTACCATGCATACTCATTTTCAGTGATCACTCATCTAAAGGAGCAAGGCTGAAAAGGCCTTTACCAGGGAAATGTTTTCTATAAGACGCATGATGGCAAACACTGCAGAATCTGAGTGACCCAAGAGAAACTGCAAGTTGATAAAGGTGCTTACATTCTGTTTCACAAGACATCATCCAGAAACAAAACCAGGGAAAACCTATCTGACTGTGGCATCCTGATAACATGACTACAAGGTAAAAACCCCAAACCGTAAATGTATTAGAAAAAAATAGACATCTAAATGGGAAACAGTGAATAAAGTGTGCCTTTATTAGTTTTCAAATATTTGATAAGTTTAAAGTGCTTTTGTGAGTGGAGCTGACCTTTAATATCTATACTGACTGCCAAAATGACTAAATTTAAAGAAAAACAAAATGCCAACACTGCTATACTTCAAAACAACTATATTTCAACCTCAGAAATATTTGAGAATCTTCTTGTCTGCCTAGCCAGCACTGCATTTTTGCCTGGAAGATAAGTGCTTTTCAACACCTGTGAAAGGAAAACACGTCATATAAGATTAATGAAAATTCTGATCCTTCCCATCTCCCCAGTCTTAACAAGAGTGTATGATAGAAACGGGATAGGTTTCTGTCAATAAAACGTACACATGAAAATCTGTCTTCAAACTAGAAGCTGCACATCACATGGACTTTAACATATCATTTTTTTACGGATAAAGAGTACTCCACAGATAATTTTCTACTTTTTTATTTCACAGTAAACCAAATACATAATTTACTACAGAAAATCCACATTTTGCCATTCTTTTCTGGTCTACATAAAAATTAATTAGACCTATTGGAATAATTGATAATTATACTGCTATAATGTGTCAGTGTCTTTCTTTTAAGATGTACATTTATGGACAGATACTCCTCACGCTCCCTTTGTGTTTCCAGCAAAATTGTGTTTTCTCAATAAATGTCAGTGATGACAGAATAAACCCAACATAGCTAGCAGTGAAAACAATGTCTCAACCAATGAAATGACCCTAACTACTCCTTCCAAATGCCCAAAGTGCTTGGTGAGAATTACTTGAGTTACTCTTCATGTAGTGTAAAACCAGCTGAATGCCTCATAAACATCTGTCCCGTTCCCTCCCTCCACAATGGAAGTAGATTAAATATGTATTTATAAAAGTTGAAATACATTCATTTTGCAGTTGGAGATCTAGGACTAGATTTTAAAGCACTCTGAGTTCTGAGAAGTACCAGAGGATGCAAGCTGCTCCACCAAACTTTTTCACTATTTGTTGAGTGAATACATATGAAGTAATGCCAGATATTATTCCTTAGACATTTTCACAGTTGAATGCACAACTTTCTCATCTCTGTGTTATCAGAAGCCCATGTTCATACTAGAAGTTGGAATTAACAAATAAAATACTCATAAAGGCTACAGCTGCAGAAGCATGAAAAAAGTATTTGTAAAAACTTAGAAACTCTCCTTAAAGAGAAACTTTTATGTATATAATCAAGCTGCTGGCTGGCTGTTTATGGGCAGTGTAACCATGGTGCCTCCAAAGTAAAAAATGATTTCTCTTTCACATCACTATTTAAAAGACAATAATTTAGCAGGATGGCTAAGAACAAAACTTGTTTCAAAGAAGGCCTGAAGATTTTTTTTCCTGAAAATGTGGATATAGATTTTTATAACTGAGGTGAGTAATGACATCACTGTCATAACCTCTCTCTGACACTTGAAAACAGGTACAGCTCAGAGCTGGTAAGGTGGAGGAAAGGAAGCAGAAGTCACAGGTAGGAGTGTATGATTTGGACAGGGAAGCAGGTGTACGGTTCAGATAATCACTAAGGAGGCCCCAAAAGTCTCTGGGCCTAATGGCTTAGAGAATACCCTAGGGAATAAATGCAGGCCATCAGTTAAGAAACGCAATTTTGCCCTTCTGATTGTAATGCATTTTATGACAGAGGTAGACATTAGGGGATAGGAATCGGAAAGTAAAAGGTATTAATATGCATAATGCCTCCTAATCACACTTCATAGATATCTACTCAAAAGAAGGAAAATCTTTATTTTATTTCATAGGATTGAGATAGAATTTAAAGAATCTTAGTCAACACTCCATAGATATTTTTATTCCTTTATATATCATGCCTCCCCCACATAAGGCAAAGAATGAAAGCAGAATGTAAACTGTAGTAAAAAAGAATGGGCTCATAGAAATTTACTTTTATTGCACTATTAAACCATTGCCAAATAACACCTTGTTTTATTTGGCTTCACTGCAACTAACCAGTGAGATATATGAAATCACACATCTACTGCCATTCAGCTCAGGCTATAACAATTATGCAGCTAGCTCACTTCAATTAATAAATTATTAAATTAATAAGCATTTATTTCTTTGAAGAAACAATAGGATAATATCACACTCATTTTTAGTAAGCCAGTTAAATCCTTTGATTCATAAAACAGCCACCACTCAAGTTCTCTTCAACAGCCTTTAGAGTCTGTCTGCTCTCAGATGTGCAGGCACGTACCAGACTGCCACGTGCAGCAGCTTGAAATCAAAAGTCACCATTTCTACCTGAGCAAATAGCTACAGAAAGATTTTTCAAGGTAAATGGCCCCAGGCGTCAAGGGTCATGATGCAGTTTTACAAGGTCTGGCTTTCTTTTTTCACATTGGTTAAAAGCAGAGTTATAGGCTATACTTCAGCCTGAACAGATTTTGTAGTACAGTAACGGGTGAAGTTAAAACACTTCTAACAGGAATTGCAGGGCAGACCCTGCCCACAAGTTATACCAATGTTGTCTCTGGCAAGACACGGCAGCTTTGAACCCACTAACACTTAAAGAAGAAGCAGCATTTGCACCAATGGCCCTAACCCCTTGTCTATTCATCCCCTACTTTTTAAGAGCTGAGATCAGGACTGGTCGTTGAGGCAGAGTAAGAACCTCATGCTAGTGATTCTGGCTACCTTATGATTTCCTGCAGACACACTAGAAAGACACAACAACAAGCTGCTTTTCCAGACTGAAGTAGGAGCCTGTTTGAATGTCACTATCAAAACAACACATATAACATGTGCAATTATTACTATATTACAGGCTAGTGGTAGCGGATCTAAAATAAAAGCCTTGTCTAGAAGAGTGACTGCAACGCACTGGAACATGAAGAACAACGTAAATGGAACTAAACCACATGAAAACAGATGTCTGGTTTCGAGGTAAGCTTTCCATGAAAACAACAAAAACTATCTTATATTTGTTCAATCTTTCATGACACGTTCTTATCATTAAATCAATGCTTTGTGACAAAATCATCAGTTCAAGACGTAGCAAGGAAAAAAAAAAAAACAAACCCTCTCATGAATTCTTTCCTAAGATTTATTTGAGAAGCAAACTATTATTTAGCACCAAATGCTTTTTTTCCCACCGTTCACACCTGGAACCTTCTTTTCAGGAATAAGCATATGCATGAAAAAGCTTGAAGGCTGGCGATGTCACAGTCAAATGACAACACTGACAGGAGGAAGGGGAAAGGATGTGAATGGGGCCAAGGCCAAGATTGTAAGGAGGAGTGGGAAGCAAGTGAAGAAATTTAAGTCCCAATTCAAAACTGACAAATAACCATGGGAACCTGTTTATTTCAAATGGCCTTGGTTTCAGAAAACGGACTGGTATCAATCTGAACAATCTGCAAGGGTAATGAATTTAGCAAGGACTAGCTTGAGACAAGGTTGTTGCCAGGGAAGGAATGATGTTATAATGAAGAAGCTGGCAATGGACAAGTGATTTTTCATAATGTGACTCAGACAACAGTTGCATGCACTCTGTTTTTCAACTGTTGAGCATGCAAACCACGTAGCAGCATTTGCTTTTCTTAAGACTCTCCAAGAGTCAGAGGGGGGCAGTCATCACATCCACACTGCAGCACAGTTGAGATATTAAGAAAATCTGTATTCCTTATACTGTCTGTTAGAGATTCTAATGAAATTCTAGGTGCAGACATTTCTTCTGACATTGACAGATCCCAAGTAGGGAAATTAGAATACTTTATCTGAACTAATAAACATAAAAAGGCTTACATAGCTGGATTCATGTGCTTTTCATACTCTCGAGCAGTCTGTCTTCACACATACAGATAGGAAATGGAAATTATGGGTGATTAGTAGCTTTAGATTCAAAAAAGCAGATACTCTTAATAGCAAGAAGAAAGAGAAATTATATTTATTTTTGAATAATGCTGCTGGTAACACGTAAAACTGACTAAATAGTCTCCTCTTAATGTAAGGCTGTGCCATCAGTAGGATAGTTCCAGTCTTTTTTGCTGCTGCCTTCTTTCGGCTCCCCCAGAATATTTGCTGCTTCCTCATCAGTGAGGACTGGCACTGGGTCCCTGTGGGCTGATCTGGAATCATTTTAGAATGTAATTTACTTTGTTAATTATATTTCTCCAGCAATAATTTCAGTATTCACTTTTAAATCTTTCATTGATTTTAATTAAGCCTATGTAAGCTTGCAAACTTTTCTTTTAGATAACATGCTGCTTATAGCACAACAACCAGAAATTCCACGCTTACTAATGCAGCTGGAAACCAAACCTACTGTCACTTGCAAAAATTGCTTTGTACATACTGCCAGTGGCCCAATGAACTAGTCAGCTTGAAGTAAAATAAAGGGGTAAGAAAGAAGCTTCTCTTCCAAGATATTACAAGTTGCAAACTAGGACATTGTTTCAAGGCTTTACATTTCTATTTTTCTTACAATTTGTTTTCCTTATTAATTAATTCTTTGGATGATGGCTCTTCAGATTAATTTTTTTTTTTTTTTTAAATTGGACCTTTATAAGCGCATCTATACCATGTACCGCTGCATCACGTTAGAGGTACTAAAGCTAATGTAATGCAATGCAGAGGCATTAGATTAAGTTACAAACGTAATAAAGCATAAATGCTTACCTGTTGTACTAACATTGCACTAGCTTAAACACCTTGCTATACATCATCATATGAGCTGTTGAAATACTGTTAAGGTATTAAACTGCACAGCATAAAAGTGGAGAGAGATCCCCTCATTGCTAGAACAAAAAATTATTAACTGGATAGAACTGTCACCTAATCATAGCTTTAAAAACACCGTTTAGTTGAACGGGCACAGCAGTTTATGAGTTCTTCCAAATATAATATTTTTAATATCCTTTCCTGAGAGAATTAAAGGCACTTTATCTATACACATGGAAAAACCTTGCCCGTATTACTCTCTTCTTGTACCTAATACTACCCATGTAAGTGGAAAAAAACCCCCACAGACTTTGACACTTTGCCCTTTGACTCTTGCACTCCTACAACTTGTAAATATACTCAGCTATTTCAGAGAGGAGCAGGGGTGAGTATCGGTGCTACCTGCCACAGTAGAACATGGTTTTAACAAAGCGGCTACCTTGAATTGGGAGACTTGCCCTGAGACAAAATATAAGCAATTAGGGAAGCATCGTGTGGCAACATGAGGAACTTTACAGCCTATTTTGATAGCAGTAGGATCAGGACACCATTTCTGTGATCAGTTATTTTAAGTAGTTTCTTAAAGCAGCCAAATGATCAGTCAATGCAGGTGTCTGTAGATTTCAGGAGAAATACAAGGAACTACATGAACTTCCTAAGTATTTTATGAATAAGGACATAAACTTGTGACATTTACAGATATGGTTGATGACATGTGAAGGATACGAAGCCTTCAGTTTCCCTGGCTGTTATTAGTAATCAGCAACGGCACAGTATCGCATGCTGTACAGGATTTTGCATCCAGAATTTTAATAGTGTATTTACAGCAGCCTGATTTGAGGCCTAAAGCAAGTTCGCCTGAAAGATGAAAGGAAAGACCCTTCACTAAGATGCACATAGAACCAACTGACAAAAAAACTTGTAATACCCCTTCGCATTTAAATTGATATTATTAGAAATTCAACACGTTTAAAAAACCAAAAAAAACCAAACAAGAAAAACTTACTTAAGAGAACAGGGAACAGAGCTTTTGCCAAAGTTAGAAATTAACTTTTTAGAAAAGGACAACTCTTAATTATATTTGGACAAAATTCAAACTAGTAAGACCCCACCTCTTATTAGAAATACCTCAACTTACAGCAGTCCTTATGTTTAATAATTATACTCACTCTGAGTTTAATTTTCAACACATTTCCCAGCCTGATTGGTCTCTAAATGTTCTATGCTTTGAAAGACTTAATTTTAAAAAAACATTTGTAACCAACTGCCAGCATGTTTTTTATTTTGACTTTATGAAAGAGATATACACAAGTACTATTTTACAAATCTTATAAGCTTAATGGACTAAGCACATTTCATTAAGACCAGGACTTCCACATTAATACATCATTTTTATGAAGTACTGCCTTACAGCAACAAAAGATCTATTTCCCACTCTTTATCAGGAATTTCCTCTTTTAATTAGAAACTAAATATATTATCCATTGTTCTCATCATCTTGCCTGATGTTGGTTTGGGAATGATTTTTTGTTTTTCTCAATAAATCACTTTTCAACTGGGGTTTGCAGAGTTCAGTTATTCAATCTTTTACATTGAGAATAGGAGCTAAAATTGTGTTATAAGGTAGGAAAGACAAAATAAAACCACATAAAACTTTATGAGACTGGACAGACATAGTAGCTTTTACAAAGCCAATTGGTAAAAAGGCAGAAATGAGGTTTACCTTTTAACTTGTAAGCATGCAACAAACAAACAAACCATATTTCGTAGGAGGTGCAGAAAATAAACACTTGTGTTAAAAATCTTTACTACAGTGTAAAAGCACAATATTATTGAAACTTTGCAATGCTTCTATAAAGGCTGAACATAAGATATATGTCCACCATAAAATTCTACAATAAAAAATGATGGATCCATCTTAGACGTAGTGTATATCTAACAACTTTCCAGTGTTCAGTGAAGGAGTTGCTGGCTATCCTGAAGGCTCTTTGCATTAACATTAAGCCATTTAATTTATTATTGCCTGATCTGCAAAATTATATAAGTGCTTGTTTGGCATTACATATGGGCAAATGCTTTTGTTAGTTATCTGTTATTTTATGAAACAGAATGTTACAGACGAACACAAATGTGGTCATTTTAAGTCCTGTTACCACTTCAGTACAACTACTGCTCGTAAGACTCAGAGTCAAAGTTGGCAGATGCCTTCCAATATGAAGGTCAGAGTGATGTCAAGGGATATGGAATTTGTATTTTTTCCTAAAGTTTATAATTCTTTTTGCCCTAAGTGTTTCTCATCTAATTTGTAAAGATAAAGCATAAGGTCAGGAGCAGAAAGAGTTGTAAGACTTCACTGATGGAAAGCAAGACAAAACAGAGTTTTAGGAGAAAGCCGATAGAAGGGATACCCCTTTGAATCGAGAGAAGTGTGGCCAGCAGGTGAAGGGAGACCCCACCTGGAGTACTGCATCCAGTTCTGGGGCCCCCAACATAAGAAGAACATGGACCTGCTAGAGCAGGTCCAGAGGAGGGCCACGAACATGACCAGGGGGCTGGAGCACCTCCCCTGCGAGGACAGGCTGAGAGAGTTGGGATTGTTCAGCCTGGAGAAGAGAAAGCTCCAGGGAGACCTTATAGCGGCCTTCCAGTACTTAAAAGGGGCCTACAGGAAAGATGGGGAGGAACCCTTTGTCAGGGAGTGTAGGGATAGGACAAGGGGTAATGGTTTTAAACTAAAAGAGGGTAGATTGAGATCTAAGAAAGAAATTCTTTACTGTGAGGGTATAGTGAGACACTGGAACAGGTTGCCCAGAGAAGTTGTGGCTGCCCCCTCCCTGGAAGTGTTCAAGGCCAGGTTGGATGGGGCTTTGAGCAATCTGGTCTAGTGGAAGGTGTCCCTGCCCATGGCAGGGGGTTTGGAACTGGATGATCTTTAGGGTCCCTTCCAACCCAAACCATTCTATGATTCTTTTTATTGAAAATAGTCCAATTAAACATGATATAATACCATAATCCTGTATATACACTAAATATCCAAAGGGAAATTCAAAATGTGTTATCTCTGTACAGAACTTAAAATTCTAAGCAGTTAACCAGCTAGCTAGCTAACCCAGTATTTTTTGTCTCTGTTACTTTCCCACAAGCTATACGCACACTTATAAACAGTTGATAGTTGAGTAAGTGTGATTCTTTCCTGTAAGAATAAAAGATGACTTTGAACCAGTTGTCCTGACTGGTCAGTGCTTAGAAACCATGTTCAGGTACCTCACAGCTGCTCATCAGGACAGGTTCCAATAATACCAGGTTTCAGTGGAAAATTTATTTCAGTACCTTCAATGCCTGTGATTTTATCTTGGGTCAACAGTGGGTAAAACAGTTGCAGTTTTGACGAAAAGCTGTATGTATCTTACATGCACAAAGACTTATCTCTTTAATAAGTACAATTATTTTTAAGCATATCTTCTGACCTTAGGAAGTAACACAATCATACAAAGAGTTCTTGATTTCTGTTTTAGAAAATTGCCAACTTTAACTCGATCACAGTGGGATTTAATATTGGGGTGCCTTTTTATTTCTTTGGTACTCTTTCCATCATTAACAGCGGTAGAAATGTTCAGGCAACATCTCCACCATAAAAATTATTTCAAACAATTCCTCCATCTGATGCTCATGAACGTTCCTCTACTGAAGTATGATTTATCAAATATTATCTCACCAGATTTTAATACAGTCTTTACAAAGTCAACTGCTTGCTCCAACTTCAGCAGAGCTATATGTGTCTGAATCCCCATCCTCAGACAAATGCCAGAACCTCACTACAGGACGACTGGGAATCATTGCCTCAAAATGTCTCAGGCTGGAATACCCTACTGCTCTGCTGAAATGTGTCAGCGCTTTGGGTCCATTGCTTGCTGTGGAAATGTCTCACAGGCTGTCTAGTTTCCAGATCTCTGAGCAGTAAGCTACAGCAATGAGGTAATACATGGCTTGCTTTTTAAAGGCCCATCCCTACTCTGCCCCAAAACATATTGCACATTTTTATTGGCTCCTACTGCCATTCTCCCCATACACTCCCATCAGCCCTCTAATATCCTTGATTATATTTGGCCAATACATGTTATCTTTGGCATTCCAGGTTGTTTCAAACATCTAAAGTATTTTATTTTCAGTGCTATGATTTGATTGCCTACAAGATACCATTTCAGCTATCTTTTGACTGGCTTAGCAGTTGCAAGCTTTCCTTGCTGTAATTCTTACATAAGATGTCTACCTATGCAGAACATTTTGGATTCATGTTTTTTCTCTGTAACAACTTCGAGTCCTTTGAGCTCCATTTTTTCCTGACAAATTTGTTCATTTGCTATTGTATGGGGTAGGTGGACATTTTCTGGAGCCTTCTTCATGGTAGTTGGTAAAATGTCTCAATAGTCAACTCAGCTTTATAAATCTAAAAATGTAAACATCTATATATGAACACACCAGATTCTCTTTGTAGCCATATATATATACACATTGACATATGGAGAGAATTAGACACAGGATGCAATTCATCCAACATACTTTGAATATCTGCCTTCAGTTTTCATAGACTCTTCTGACTATATTACATCTCTACTGACTGTATATGAGTTTAGGCTGATAAACATGGATATAGATGTTGGCACAGCTAGATGAACCACACCCTTTGTATATCATCTATTTATTTCACTTGTAAATTTGCCTGTAGGCTATGGCCACGGTTGTACCTCATAGACTTTTTTCAGACTCTGTGCGCTTTCACTGCAGTGTCCCTTCCAGCACTGTGAGTGATCAACCCATCGTAAATTAGCTAAGCTTTCACAAAGCAATAATCATGTCAGTCCTCTTTCACCTTCCTTCACCAAATACTAATCTCTTGTTTTTCTGTTACTTTTTACTTCTTGATAGTATACATTTTATAAGTTATGCTTACAAAGATATGTCTTTCAAATTGATTTTTTCACGGAATGCCCAGGCAGTTACTGACATGTTCAGAGGTTGCTGGAGTAAACAGTGATCTTTGCTTACTAGAGGTGACCAGGTGGTTGCTCTTACCTTGTGCAATTTATAATCTATCCCCCTACAATTCTGTGGTTTTCCTAATGTAATTTACCTACTATTAAGCATGCTGATTTTCATATTTCTCCACATGGAAGCCTGCCACAATTATTTGCTTTGTATTCTTCTGTAATTTCCACAGTATTCTTGTTTACAATTTCACATACCTGCAGAAATGCACTCATTTCTAACATAATACAAAATGCACTCATCTGTGCTCCTCAAGTACAACAGCTTCCCCATCAGGAGCTGATGGGTTCAGTTCCAATAGATTGCTGACCTATTAAATGGCTATTACTTATCCTAATAGTAGTGACCTGCAGCTTGATTCCTCCCTCCAACCGTTTCTCCCACAGCTTTTCTTCCTTCTAGCTTTTCTGGGATACCATCTCCTTGCTACAATCCAGTGCTCCCCGTCAACTGAAATCACATCCAACTATAGTCTGGATTGGTCTAGAAGTGTTCACTAGGTGTAGAGAAAATCTAACAGAAATGGGCTTTGAAAAACCTAAACAAAACCCACAACAGAACCCAAGCTGATAGTTACTTATCAGAAAACTAGCATTTTTAGGTGATGCACACCTCGTTTTCTTTTTAATGACAATTCCTGAAAGATCAGCTAAATCAATGGTCATATTGACCGGCAAGATCATCTAATCTGTTTTGGAGCTTCCAGATGTTGCTCTGCCAGGGAAAAAAAAAGCTAAGGGGAAGTAAATAAACTGTCAAATAATGGATGTTATTGCCACCATATACTTACAGGTGCCTCTAGTAGGAATTAGCCCCAAATTAACCACAAGTTTTACATTTGACTTATTTTCACCTGTACAAATACTGTGGTCATATTCTAAACACTTTTTCTGTATATTCATTGCAATTTCCACTATTGCATCTTCCTGCTACAGACAAAATCATGAGAGGACAGAGGATAGAAGAAACCTCCTCTTAGCCCCAGTGAACAGATACTCAGTGTGAGACAGTGTGACTGTTGTGGAGTTCATGACCTGAGTGGGGTCAGACAAACTGGAGCTGTGGCAAACAAAGTGATGGTGGCTGGAAGGACAAAGAACTTGACTCTGGTTTGTTCCTTATATCAGGGCTCATGCTGGTGTGATACACTCCTGGTTTCCACAACATAGCTTCCTACTGCAGTTTCCTGTACAAAGTCTGTTGAAATCTCTCTGGGCCTCCATGCCACCATAAGTTACCAATGCCTACAGGGATGGAGTTTTTCATTCTATTGTGACCACTGTATCTACAAGATGGGCTGGAGCAAGAGCCAGAATATCATTTATCTCTGTAAAAACCTAACTCACACACTTCCACCCAGAAGTCTGCAATCTGGGTGTGAGTCCAGCATGGGTCAAGCAAGAAGTTTTCTGCTCCTGACTTCAGTCCTGTTCACCTAGGGTGCCTTGTGGAGCCACATTTTGCACAAATCCTCAAAATTTTCTGTGTCGTCAGCCCCATACAATAACCTGATAACCAGATTTACCATTAACAGCTTGGGTTTTCATATTACTCTTCTTTACCTATCTGTATCTGCTAGATTCCCAATAAATGTTAGTAATAATTATATACTTGAGTTGCCCAAGATACCAACCTCAAAGGCAATTATATTTTCATACAGTGGAATCTCTTAGCTACACTTAGATGGTATTATTATCTCTGAAAACTCTACCAGTGTACTCAGTGCTAACTAGAGCAGCTGTCATTATAGGCACACAATATGGGAAAGATAACTACAATATGGATAGTAATAGCTAAATTTACCTGAAGATTTTAGGGAAAAATTAGGAAAAAATTGGAATAGTGTTTCACATAGATATGACTGATAAAATAGAAAAAATAATGTATCAACTCTAGACAACACACCCCCCCCAATCTTGACTGCCAAGGGATGAATTCAGGAAGACTGCATAGGGTCATTAGAATCAGCGTGAGGATAAACTTATAATCAAAGATTTCCCAGCAAGAATGTTGCTGAACTCATCCTAGTTCAAAAGACAACAGCACAAACTATTACATCAAAATAGTGTAAACTTAAGTCAGTTCAAGATCTGCCTCTGAATTCGTCTCACAATATTTGTATATCACACTACCTATAAAAATATGACTGCTATTGAAAGAGAAAAAAAGTTACCTTCAAAAAGTTTTCAGACAAAATACATGTGAAAAAAAGAGAAAAAAAAGAGAAAGACTTGCAGATACCTTGAAGGATCCCCTAATAAAATACCAAATGTGTACCCATACCAAGTTATCTGCACTGTCCAATAAAATCTGACAGACCTAAGGTATTATCTTATAAACAACTGCTTAACTACTTCCTTGATAACATAATTCTAGAGGAAAGTTCCATGACCAAAATGTTGCTTTCCCAGTATATGATAATGCAGAACTATTTTTTTTTATTTGCTGTTTCCCTTGCTGCTTTCAAATATCTATTGTTAAATGTGAAAATCAAATATGTTTTATGCTCCTAAGCAGTTTGGTTCTATTACATGTTTTTGATTTACAGGCTACATACAATAATATTCAGTTATTCCATGGAAAGAACAGAGACTGAAACTGCTTTAAGACACCTCATGAACTTTGATAATTCAAACCATCAGGAGAAATTCCAAAACTGAAAGTTAAAACCTTTATTAATCCCAGGCAACAAATATAAGGTTTAATGACAATCCATAATAATCTGGGTTAGCTACCACACTCCTCTGTAATGCTGCTACAGGCATTGCAATACCATAGATAAATGTAACGTCAATGAGAGATGCCATACAAGGAAAAAAAACTCCTAAATATTTACAGTATCCGATACAACGCTTGCACTAGAAAACATAGAATGATAAAGAAAAAAGTAAGCCACAGAGAAAAAACAAGAGGGATTTACTACGATGAGCATGGAAAGTTAACACAACCAACTATGAAGCATTGCTGCATGTTGAGTAGGAGGATGTGGGGCCACAGAGCTTCAAGGACTCCCATGAGAAGGTCTATGTTACTGCCTGGAGAGCTGTAGCACAGAAAGGGTTTTCCCACCACCACAGCTGTGAGAGACTGAAATGTCAAATGACTGTCTCAAAGCTTGTCTGTGTCTGTGCAAATCTCAAGACAAGCTGTGGCCTTTGGATTAGTCTAAGGAAAGTCACCCAAGGAAGCAGGAGTGTATCGAAGGATGCACCCACCACTGAAGAACTGAAGACTGAGGACCAACAGGACGCCGCTGGATCCATGGTGGTGACTATTCTTGCAACTCTATGCCGGATGCTTGCTTGATTTCTGTCTTTTCCTTCCATTCTGTCCTATCACTACCACTCTTCACTTTTAATAATAAACTGGTTTAGGTGTATGGCATTTGTGTCTTGATCTTGTTCTTGGATCATATTGAAACCTCTCCTGACACTGGGTCAGGACAACAGCCACCGAGCTCTGTTAGGGGTATCAGTGACTGGCAACAAACAGAATTCATGAGCTTAGCTTCCTGACATTCACAGCAAGACTCACTAACTCAAGTGATTTATTACAGAAATAACGGCATTTGTGGCCGTTAGAGCAAAAACTTTACAAAGCTTCACAAAAATCAAAACTTGGCGGCTTCCTGTATTATCTACTATTATTAAAAATTTGAGTGCTCTCCAGAGGTTGCTTTAAAAAACACTTTCTATAGGAATGTGGGGAGACAGATGCCCATATCTCAAAGAACCACAAGTTACTAATTATGTTAGCAATACTATAAGCTGTCTTACCTCCTAGTTATGAATTAAATAGCCTTGTCAAATACTAGCTAAGGACAACAGTGAATAAAGCCCTCAAACTGGTTATTTTCACTGCCTGTTCTTCCTTTCCTTAGTTAAACACAATCAGCTCATCAAACCCATTCACAATAGGAAATAAATATTAGTTAAAGACAAAAAAAGGGTTGAATTTTACACCACAGCAACTTCAAAGTAATCTTAAGTAACTTGGAAACCCTCCTATGCCACAATACACCCTCCATGAAGAATGTCAGAAACCATTTGGGTAGAAGCTTTTATTATGACAGGGATTTAATGAGCCATTGTCTTCAACTTTCCTTTTAACAAGGTTATTTAATTTATTATTTGGGGGTAAAACCAGTTTGTAGTGTTGTCATTAGCACAATTAATCATATCCTGTTCTTCAGGAAATGGACATCTGTCATGTGGGACTCCTGAAGACATTAACTCTGTAATTCTTTTGATCTCAGAATAAACTCTGGAGGTGTTCCAGATCTCTAATAATAGTAATGTCATTGTAAAATCTTGATTACTAAGAAATAGTAGACCATAGAGTATAAAAAGTACTTGGAACCTGTCTTTATGCTTTGTTTCTAGGCTATGAGCCTCACTGCACCACCAATGACTTACGGTAACAAAATCTGCAAATATAGCCAAAGCAACACATTTATCAGAGAGTTAGGACAGAAATAAATCTTTATTTTCCCACTAAATGGGTTTAGAAGTCAAAGTTGAGAAAAGGTTGCATCCTGCCCTGGATTGACAGGATGATGTACAGTTACTGGGCTTTATCAAGGTAAGATTTTTTTAAATGATTATTGACTAGATCTTACTTTTTCATGCTGAATTTTGAGGTTGAAAATCATGGAAGTGTCACATGAAAGACAGAAGTATCTCTGTACTAATGTCAGTGGCCTACTGTAGAAGCACTGACATTAAAAGTCCTGTTTATCTTGACAATAATCAGTAGATCTATTCACAGCAATATTATTTAGTAGAAGCGTAGCAAAAAAAAAAAAAGTAGAATTATCATTCAGTGTTCCATTAATAGCAAGAGAAAAGAGTTCTGCAGAACTGCAGCTATTCTTATATGCCTACATGTTCGGTGGTTTTTTTTGTTTGTTTTGGTTTTTTTGTTTTTTGTGGGTTTTTTTGTTTGTTTTAGTTTTTTGTTTTGTTTTGTTTTTTGTTTTTTTAAAAAAAAACCACACCAAAACACCTAAATTCCCCAAATGCTCTACACCAAAAGAAAAAATGTTTCCCTCACAAATTACTACTACACAGTTCTCATTGGAAACTTAACTTTACTCCCAAGTCTTTGCAGGCAGATGGGGGAGACTGATGACAGCAGCATACTAGTGAGAGCAGTGGTAAAAATTCAGGACTTCCATTACAAGTGAAGGCCCAGCAGAGTGACCACACAAGAATTACTTGGAGAAAGAGTGAATTTTGTAAGTTTTAAGGAACCAATTTCATTAGTAAGAATAAGGAGACACTTAAAGAATGAACACTGTCTCCACTGTTGCTGTTTTAGCTGTGCAGGACCCATCCCACCCCATTCTTTCATGCTATACAGATCATGCACTTGATTTGGGCACCTGTCAAATACAACTCCTCTAATAATAGAACACAGACCTAGGCATGGATGATCAAGCACCAAAATGAAACTAAAAGCAAAACAGAACGGAAATCATGCAAGTCTCAAAATCCCAGTCAGTGTAGTTCATGGCTCATCTGATCCAAATCAACATCAAAATGTCATTGCTGATCAAGAAAAGAAAACCCTGGTACTGAAGTCACCCCATGATTCTGCATCCTTTTTTATCATTCTGACTGCAAATCAACCATTTAATATCTATCTTTTTTCACCTTTGTTCATCTCTTGTATTTCTCTGCTTTGGTAGCAAAATGGATATCCTGACACAGAGCATGACAGAAACCTCTGTTCCAGCTCGTACTCTTGTTGAGACACTGGCTGCAATTCTTCTTAAGATGGCCACCCATAGCATAAGAAGGAGAAACCTTGACCAGGGACAGGATAGGATTGGTCCTGTCGATGGTGGTCCCTATTTCTGTCTGCTTGTCCTGTCACACCTCTAGGCAGAGCACCACCAGACAGAGTCCATGAACTTGCTGTGGGTGTGCTCTCTGTGATGCTGCACTGCACCTCCCTGTTTTCATTTTTTGACCATTACTCCTCCTCCTCCTTTTTCTCATTTGTTGTCTTCCACATCAATTCATTTTCCTCTGGTCTTCTCTTTGCCTTTCAAGGAGGTGGAGCAGGAGTGGAGTAGAAGGGGTCAATGGCTGCCCCTAGTGCAGGAGATCGGTGCAAGCAGCAGCCAGCAGCAGTGGGAGGGAGAACCCTAACTATGAGCCATCAGTGGTGTCCAGGGCTACAAGATCAGGAGCAGGAGCTGTGCCATATCTCCCATCTCACCCCACAGGAGGAGGAGAGGAACACCACGGTACTGTTGCAGACACCGTACCACACCAAGGCAACACACTACAATGGGTTTGCCTTACAGGTGACAAGTTACATACTTCTAGCAGCATTTTTTATCTTTGGATAGTAAATCCTCCGCCCCCATGCAGGCAACACCTAAGATTTCCTCCTTGTTTTGTCTCCAGCACTATCTCCACAAGTGCAACCGCTCCAGACATGCACATTCAAAAGATTTCTGAGGAAAATACCTAAACAGAAAATGATTAATGCTACACTGAGAGGGTTTTATAACAGTTCAACTTGAGCAGCTGGAGGTTTCTCATCATTTCGATATTTTGTAATTTTCTTTTTGTGGAAACAAAATTTCCTAAATAAATGCTGCAGCTTACCTCTTGACATATATGGGGGGAAAAAGGTATTTTAAATAGCTGCAAGAAACCCTTCTCATATTACTTAAAGTAAATGGTTAGAAAGCCACTTACCCCCAGTTGCCACTGTAATTTCACGTAGAAAATGGCCATAAAATGGAAAATCAAAGGACAGATTCACTCTCTGAAAGGAACAACACCAGAAAATAAAATTGATATTGTGCAGAAAAGTAAGAGAAAACAAAATGAACAGTCATCCATTTCAAACATCTGTTTCATTGTTTTTATTTTTCACTGAGCCTTGCTATTCTTAATTTGGAATTGTCGAAAGCTAACTGGAAACAATTCTATGTAGCACTTAAACACCTGAAAGATCTTCATAACTGAAGACTTCAGAAATACATCAGCAGACATTATAACTCTCTCATAAGAATAAAATTAATACAGATTTTTAGAGTTTTTCCTTAAAAAAATGTTGCTTTAACCTCTTTCTTAATAGGAGCCATCAGTATTTAAAGCCTTAGCAATACCTAAGTTTTACAGGATGCCCACTGCTGCGGGTGGTTTGCTCCTCTGCCACATGCTCCTTCAGATTCAATTGCTCTCCCTGACATCCTGCTGCTACCTGGGTGCTTACTTGATGAAGGCTGGTCATCACTGGAAGGCAACTCCTCCATGAAACCCATGACATCAGTTCCCAAACCTCTCTATGCTGTTAACTAGGAGCTGAAATGATTTATAAAGAAATATTCAATGGAAGTTTTAACAAACTCAAGGTACTTATTGCAAAATAAAAGAAGCAGCAAAATCTTTTTTTCCCCCATCAGCCTACAGGTGACTATCCTCAATCAGCTGAACTCACAGCAGAGAGAGAGAACAGACTCTTCTCCTCACCTAACCTCATCATAAAGCACTATTCAAATTCAAACTCATTTCCCTCTCTGCCTATGGCTCTCCTTTCCCATAGCTCTCTGATTATTGTGGCCACCCATAATTATCAACTTGTGTGTTACCTGGCTAAACTCTGAACAAATTGGTAGTCATGACAGAAAG
This sequence comes from Strix aluco, assembly GCF_031877795.1. Taxonomy (NCBI): domain Eukaryota; kingdom Metazoa; phylum Chordata; class Aves; order Strigiformes; family Strigidae; genus Strix; species Strix aluco. Next base: position 124,916,824 of record NC_133931.1, read on the forward strand.
GAGTGCCGAAATCCCAGTAAGGTCTTTTCACTGTTTAAATGTAATATTCCATAAAAAACACATAACTTCCATAGTGGCCCAACACCCAAATAGGAATGGGGTATGCAGCCCATTATTATTTGTTATTTAGGAGGATTTACTACAGTAAAAATTGGTGTGAAGATGGGTTGCTGTTGACTGTCCCTCAAACCTAGCCTTTGATGTCTCCACTTAAGAAAGGGCAACAGTCCACACATTTTAAAAAAAGGGAAAAAAAAAAGAAAGTATTTTGTCTTTATTTTTCCCACCATTACTTCTATTCTGGGTTTAATATTTTCAGATTATATCTGAATATTTCTTCTCTCGGGAAGAATTATATTTACATCCACCAGAAATATTTAAAGAATTATTTAGCATGAAATTAACAGCTGAAGATTTACGTAACTTTAAATTAGATTTGCTTTCCACTTAAGTGGAAGACAGAGTTTTGACAGGATTTATTAGCACTTTTTTTGTTTGTTTTTAATTAGAATGCAAAATCCATTTGCATTGTGTTAATTGGACTGAGTAGGTTCTAATAACCTTTTCTGTATATACATAAATTTGGATATACAACTGAACATTTCTAATCAAAATGTCATATGCAAAAGACAGCTCATGAATTAACTTAAACAAATAGGTTTTTTTACCATGTTCTAAAGTTTTCACTGCTGAAGTGTATGCAATGTTTATGTATGTGCTCCATTTAAATTATGTCCTTGCTCTACCAAACATAATTTCCAAGAACACTGTTAAAAACATCAATTTTCTGACCAAACCTTCCCTCTTTCCTTTATATAGTATTGTCCATTTTACCTATTAGCATTAACTTTCTGAATAGCACAATAACAATTAAACTGCTCCAAAAGAACTGTGCTTCCCTAACAGTCTTCTAAGTTGCTAAATATAAACATTAGTATAAAGATGTTCGCAATAATGACTTGATCCTATGCCCACTCAAGCCAGATACAGATCTCCAATTGACTTCAATCAAAAAGTGATGCCTTAAATTCTGACAATGTAAAAGTGTTTAATATAGACAATTGTTTAGTCTAATACTGTAATAAAGAACCAACAAGATTATGGAATATTTTAAAGTGTAATATTGTAACAGCCACTAGAAATAAATGTGTTTTTACTTTTGCTGCTAGAAAGCATACCTCAATTTTCAGAAAGAATATTAGAATCTTCAATCCACTAGAATAAAAATGTTTTCTCCATGCATAAATGATAGCATGGACTGACAGGAAAGAGATTTGAGTTTCCAAGTATGAGGTGATCCTGTCTTTAGTTCAGTGTTTGAGTAATCAACTCTTAGATATCTAATCTAAACACACTGAGCATCCTAGCCACACCTAAAATTTTATTACACAATTAAGAAGGTGGTGGCAATATATTAAAAAGAAAAGAAAAATCACTACTAGTGATATAAATCCTGTAGTGCTAGACATTTTAATTGTTCCATTAATATTTGTGTGTTACTTTCCCTAAACAATGACTGTGCTGTTTATAGAGCCAAACCATCTCATGGACGCTTTCTGTATTACTTTTCCTGTAGAAGCAAAACCAGCTGGCAACTTCCGGGAACTCTTAGGATTACATACTTCCAAATGAAGGAAAACACATAAAATTTTTAGCATGCAAAGAATCCCTGACATTATTAGAAAGATTAATTAATACTTAGCATATAGTAATTTAACTCCTTGTTCTACAAATTGGAGACTAAACTTTAGAGATTATCAGCATGTAAATCACCAAGTCACACAAAGATGTGCAAAATGCCCTTTTAAAAAGAGTAACAACAAAGTTTATCTCTATGTAAGAGAAGGGAAGAGATTGCTGCTTAGTTATGTATGATCTGCTCATAATATACAACTCTATGGCTGTTACACGGTTATAGAGAACACCTATTTTTTTAAAATAACTTTGTTGTGTAGTACACATGGGTGTTGTTTGCTCGGACACATACAAGAAATCAATTATAGACACATAAATAAAATACAAAGCCTTACAGGAGGACTCACTGGTACTTTTTATCCTTCTCAGGGGGGATATAAAACAAATCTCTGAAAAAGTGGTCTTTAAAACAGCATGTAGATATGGCTACAGTCACTTGAGTTCACAGATCAAGATATTTGGGTAAGTATGAAAAGAGGTGGATATCAATGTGCTAAACTGGGACCACAGCCTTCTCTGCTAGAGCTGTCAGAAAGGCAGAGTGGGCACCTGACAGTCAGCAGAGAAGTCTTAAACCACTTGTTTTGGGGAGAAACAGTTGCAGTCCTCATGCTGCCAAGCTCCCCTCTGCCATTCTGAATGGTCCTCTACACTGACCCCACACCCAGACCAAAAGCACCGTTTCATTTTAAACCTCTGGTTCAGTAACTCCAACAAAATGTCCCCTTTTCAGGTGTATAATCTCAGGGATCCAACTGAAAACAAAAGTGCTTAGAACAAAGACGTGGAAGGATGTTATTTTCACTAATCATTAAACAATAGGTTAAAATTTCTCAAAGGAATTTCACTGATGTTTAGGTCCCAAACTTCATAAATTATTTTTATTAGGGAAAGATATTTTACCTTATATAGGTATTTTTAATTCCTTTATTAAATTTTTTTGCAAGTTTCCATTCTCTCCCTCAACACAGAGCACCAGGATCCCAGATGAAGAAGGCACGGCAGACAATACGGATTCTCACCATTAGGTGCCTTCGAGGTTTTTTTTTCTCATTAGAAACAAATTGTCTTAAGAAAATAGTTGATACCCCAAAGATATATAACTGCCTGAACCCTCTGCATTTGCATTATCCCTGGCTTCTTACAGTCTTTTTGGCTATGAGGAATATATTTTATGTATTGGACTCTCCGTTAGTCACATGTAGTGGATTTATCACCCCACTCTGCTTTTTGTTTTCTGAGCTAAACAACACAGTATTTCTTCTTGCTGCCTCTTACATTCCTCTGAGCCAGTCACCTGGCTGGTGCCAGGGAGATAACAGATAAACTGAGAGAAAAGATAAATTAAACTTGGCTTTTCTCTCAGCTTTAGAACTGTTAAACACACCAGCATCTTTAAAAACTGTACAACTTTTAAATAAGGCATTAACTAGATTTTGTTTTCAAACTGGCAAAACCCAAGGACGTTTTGTTGGAGCTAAATTGGTAAACGGATGAAACAAGAACCTCACGAACCACAATTCTGAGTTGTAATTTTCTGTATTTAATTTGTGCTAATATTGGCTCTATGCATGCAGTTTCCAACCACAGGTGAGATCCGAGAATATAATCTGTAACTCATGCAGGACTCAATTTCACTTCTAAGCATGTAAACCCATTTTACCAGGCAGCATGATTACAATAAGTTAAACAAGATTGTTGTTTACGCTCTGTGATATTTATTTGTTGATACCCTGAAATTGTGATCTCATCTGTCACCTCTGTTACTATATGACATTCTCATGAGTTTTATCAGTTGTCCCAAAAGAAAAAATAAGTGTGACACCTTGTACAAAATGGAAGTGCAGACACCAACACACTCTATGGGAGACTTAAATTTCAGCAACTTAATCCTGAACCCAGTTCTGTTGCTATTGAAGTCAATGGTAAAATTCCCCCCTGACTTCAGCAACACAACTAGTTTACTGTTTGATAGTTTGTGATCCTTAAGAACAAAGGCAAATTTTAAATCTATCTCTGAAGGCCTGTTATAGCAGGTGCAAAAGACAACCTGGAATCATTTTGATACTGTGCTTTCACAGCTTAACCAAAATTCAAAGATAAAACTCTGTGAATAGTAGTCACAATACTTAGTAATACTACTATGTCGGTCACTGGTGAAAAATATCCATGTCAGTCAAAGAAGAAAAAGCTGTAACAACTTACTGCTGCTTGCCGATGTGTATTGGAAAGAATCCCATGAATCTTTACTTTGTCTTTCTCCATTTGGTCTATATTGACCCACAAATCCCGGCTGGTAGAATCATATGGGCCATACGTCCTTGAAGTATAATAATTATGATCTGTATCCTCCTGAAAGGGGGAAAAAATCCGCATTAGAATGGAAGATACACCTTAGTTTTATATAAAACTCACCCTTGAAATACTGAATCCTGTTGCTCCCGGGAGCAGCAAAAAAGACTACACTGCAAGTCAACAATGAAGGAAAAAAAATACAAATTGCAAATGTGTTACAGAAGACAGCTCTGCTCCTAACCACAAGCAGTTGGCAAGACAAAGAGCTACCTCATGCAATCATTTTATATTATGATTATAATGTTCACTATCCCCCAATCCCAATCATACAGTTCCTGTAACCACATCAGTGAAATCTATGGCAAAATGTTTGATGGCTTTCAAGGTAAGATGGCCAGTAAGTTCCTATACCAACAGTCATGCTCTAACAAAGCAATGAGCAGTACTGACAGTTAACACCTTAAAAAAATTGTTTTTTCTAACATTTCTAAACATAATTTACTAGAAGACCTTTTATAAGAACACCCAAAAAATTCCTAATAGCTATAGGCTTACAATGCTATTTCATTTTAAATCTCCAAAAGACTGTTTTACTGTACATTTGCCAGAGTGAGACAAATACATATATATTTATGGAAGAAAGCTGCCTAGTTCTCGCAGTCTTTAAAATGACAGTAGTTGCTCTCATGCTCATGTCACAGCAAATTTAGAGGTAAAATACATGAATCCTATGTGTGCCACGGGAGATTGTGCTAGTGGTCCATCAAATCCTGCAGCTTGCAGATAGCCAATTCCACAATCAAGTGCATGGTTAAGAAGACAGTCAAAGTCTTGGCAATGTCTGCTATTTTCAACAACAAAGCTGAGAGTCCCAACACTCAAAATACTCTGTATGCTGCTCAACCTCACTGCAATCAGTTTACACTTGAAATCATATACATTTAGCACAGTAAAAAAAGTAAAATTTTGAAATCTTATTAGGCAGAATTAGTTAATGTTTAAAAACCTAAGCATAGAAAATTCCAAAATTTCTATCAAGGTCAGCAGCTATGATGGTCTGTACCTTCCTAAAAGATAGCTAAGACAGTGAAAGGAAAAAAAAAGTGCATGGTCTGAGGTGAGAGATGAAACACATCCCACATTCCCAGTCTTCCTTAACTTGTCCCAAGCTGTTGTAACCATAAAACATTTAAATCAACATCATTGCCAGCTTTCTTCTGGATAGCTACAAGTAATACTGTAAAAGTAGTACATGCTGGTATTTCTCAGTTCCTTTCTCCCTTCCTTCTCCTCTGTGCCAAAGCAAAATAAACAAAACCTCAATGATAGTGTTTTAAAATTAGAATAAACTTAGAAAATAAACAGTGGCATAGCAAATAGAAGAGGCGGACTCAGAATTTAGAATTAGCCCCAGTGATGGAGAAGTTTCTCTCCTGCAGCATCTCCTATCTCCAGCAAGCAGTGTGGGTCTAACCTTCACATCATGCCATGCTGCCATGCAGACTGATACCGCCTCCCCATGACCCACTCCCCAGAGCATAACCCATTCCTACTGATGAGGTCCTGAGCTGAAGATATACTTAGCAAGGGCTTATATTCTAGATGATACTGTTCATGTTCTAGGTTAAATATATTGACCATAAATCCTGTTTCACCTGGATTTCACCCTACATTAACACCATTACTGATGCATTTTACTTAAGCTGATGCTGATATAATCAGGTTACAGAAAACATCAAACAGAAAGTATCTTCTGCTGTACTTTATATGCCAGGATGTACCTGCAGAGTAAATCTCAGTGACACTTTTGAAGCAACTTCTAACAACTTCAGCAAATCTAGGTTAGTCACATAAGTAAATATAATTAAAACTGTATTGTCAGGAAAAGGACAAAAGCCAGCTACCTTACCAAATTCTCTTCTTCTTTAATGTCAACAGGTATTACTGTCATGTATACAAAGGAGGTACAGTAAGTTAAAAGGTTTTGACAACAAAGATGTATTTTCCCAGTTTTAATTTATCATTCTGAAGAATTTCCATAGAAATTAAAAGTTACATTTAAGGCATCACAAAGTCTTAAGGAAAGAGCTCTGAGAGACAAAGAAGAAGAAATAATTGACAAAATAGCTTGTTTCAGATAAACATGCAATTTTTATACTATAGTTAAAACTGTGCAGAGTTTTTGCATTTCCACTTTTTCATAACTAATAAAGCCACTCCAGTTAATTACTAGTAGCTAAGCCCCTAATTCCACAACTAGAAGGCTCTAACACTGAGCCTAGTTGGTTGCTCTGTAAGAATGCTTTAAACGGTATCTTGATCCATACTTAAAGCAGAGTCATCATACATCTTGTAAATCAAACACTTAAATTACATCCTTCAGATCCACAATTTTGTCAGTGTGTGAGGAATTACTCAGGTATAAACAACTACTAAATTTTGCATTAAAAAAATTCTCATTTACTGTTTTAATTAAAGTTAAATAACCTTAGACACCTCTGGAAGGAAACAAACACACTTCTTTCTCGGATTATAGAAGGAAAGCAGAATTCCTCTTGCTCTTTGGAAAAGCTTCATAACCTTCCTATAGATGTATTTTTGAATGTATCATTAGATATCTCTCTCTTACATTCTGATTCATTTTTTAATCCTATCTGTAAATTTACAATCTAACTACAATAACAAACATACAGCTAACTACTAAAGTTGGCCTGAGAAGCTTGGGAGCTCTTTGTAAGGTTAGGATCCATGCTTGCATTCCAAGCTGCTGCATTCACAGCTTTTAATGTGCATTCCCAACGAAATTAAATTGTTGGAGTCTTCTATAAACTTCCCAGCTGTAGAGAAACATTTTATTGGTATCAATAGATATCTATGAGTTTTCATTCTGACAGAGCTGTTTATAGGCTTTGGTTGATCGCACCTGCTTCATAATACATTCCATCACCTACAGGTACTATAAGAAGATGCAAAAATGCTTCAGAAATTATGCTGAATTTGCATGTAAACTACCGAATTAAGAAAATAATTTTAATAGTTACATGACACATACATAGAGTTCTGTAGATAGGTAGAATTATATATGAATACAAGCATGAAGAGAAACAAACTTTTCAGTATCTTTTAACGACATAGAAGAATGTTACCAAGCGAAAGAACATGCACAAAAAGCAGAGAACATACTCATTACTACTTCAAGAAAATATTTTTTCTTTGTTTTCCAGGTATTTTGGGGATATGAGCGTTATTTCCTTATTGCTTCTCTAGATGTACAGTTCTATCTGAATACTGCATATATATGAAGTAGGAAGCACTTCTCTTATATTGAGAAGTACAGCTTTCAGGCAAAGGATTTTTCCAGAGATTTTTTGCACCAGCTATGATGATTACTGTTGGCAACCTTTGTGAGTATAAAGGGAATATTTATTAGAAGCTCTCTCATAACTCTTCACTTTTGGGGAAATAAGTTATTTTTAACCTAAGGCAATCCTCGATGTTGAGTTGCCATCTTACTGTAGATTGTAAAGAAAATTAATTTCTTCCAGTTTTCACGAGGGATATTTTGTGATGACGCTTTCCCATATTCTCCAGCTACAACTGAATTTTCTCAGGAAAGCTGAATGCACGCACTACTCGTGAAAGCTCAGTGTAACTGAAGATTAAGCCCTCTTTAAATTCCTGGTGTTCACTATTTGTCAAATTCAATGACTGAACATGCATTCCATTTGTTACACATACAGATACTCCCAAATACAGTCCAAACACCACATATCCATTTCCTCAATAACTGCTGTCCCTTAACAGATTAAGGCTTCAAATATGTGAGGTGAGCTGTTGCAATCAATACACCATAAAGTAACTATGTGTAATATTTAAAAGTAACAACCACATTACGTCTCTGAAATGCTTTCAAATTACTAACTGGGATTCTGGCCAAAAGATGTACATGAAAATTGTACCAAAACATAATTGAAACAATAAAGTTCCCCCTCAACAGAAAAAGACATCATGATTCAATGATGATGCAATCACATACATAAACATGGGACTTTATAGGTTTAACTCTACCTGTCACATTTCTTCTTTAATAGAGATTGAAAGGTACTGTAAATCTCTGGGAGACAGGATATTATCAAACAAGATTTAGGTTAAGAATAAGAGCCTCTATTGAATCCAACTGCATGAATATTTTGCTTTTAAATACAGGATCTAATTGGATCCAAACCACAGACATTACTGAACAAAAAGTTTTGCCATATGTATATGCAAGGCTGCAACTGAAAAAAGCTAGTAACTTCAACCAGAAAAAAAGCAGCTGGGATCCAGAATGAGCTCTACTGCTGCACAATAGTATGCTGTACAAAAACTCTTAGGTTCTCTGCAGTTGAAAGAAGAGAGACTGACATTCACAAAGCAAATCATTATAGATCAGCCAGCCAGCAGTTACATTTTGGTAGCTTAAGTTTTGGTTGCTTTCTCCCAGTCCTGGGAGGCTGTTTGTGACATGACTGATTAAAAAAAAAAAAAAAAAAAAAAAATTTCAAATCAATTAATCAATCATCCAAGGCTCCTTAACTTGAAATATCTGTGATTAAGTGCCACGAGGTATTGCCAGCTGCAATAGAAGGCAATTAGACTGCATTTAATTTGATATCTATTGTTCCTTTAAATGTTCAATTTATTGAAGTTGCATTTTCAGACTTCCATTGAGATGACACCACAACGAACAAACTCTGAAGCCATCAAGGCTATGGAGTTAGACTTATAGATGCCTAGTTTTATCACTGTAAAAGGAATGTCTGGTATCTGATTTTTAACAAACTGTATTCAAAAATTGTCCAAATTTTGCTAAAAATCACAGACTAGGCTTATTTTTAAATGAACCGAAAGTGGTGCTGATATTTGCCCCAAAAATTAGTACTGAGGAGATTCATCACCAAATACTAAGTTCAGAAAGTCATCTTTAACTCTGAATATAATATGAGCATTTATAGATGAATAGCCTGTGAAATTAATCAGGCAATTATGTTTTCTAAAAGCTGCATTTGTAGAATAAAATGGAAATACTGGAAGGAGAAAACAGGCAATTATGTATTTAAAAATAGACTACTTTTCAGGAAGAAAGCAAAGATAATAATAAAATACTTGGGAAATTTAGAAGAAGGAAATGAGCTAGCAATTAGAAGTATTTCCCTAATGAAAAAAAAGCAGTTCTGACAATTCATTTTGCAGAAGAAAAAAGAACACCCTTTCTATTAAAATAAGCCAACGACAAGATGGCCCTGCACACATACAATGAAACGAGCTTCCTCAAAACTCTTTGTGCTCTTACCCAATCTCACGTAATGCTTGTTACTCTCTTATAGTATCTCTGCCTATCCTGTCAGTAAAATACAGCTAAAATTGAGTTCTGAATTGTTTCAGATTTTTGTTAGAAAATTGCTCTTAGACTTCTGAACATTACTAGCACCCACCAGCTAAAAACATCATAAGGAGGAGAACAGAAATGACAGCTCATGTAGGGCTTGAGCTAGCTCTGCATTGCAGCTGACCGAGAGCCTCTTCCAGCCGGTATGTGTTTGGGCACGGAGAGGGGGTGAGAGATGCACGGTCACGCTCTGTGTTAACAGGGCAGAGGAAGCACATGTGTATGCTGTTGCAATTGAATTTCCTCATTTATTTACCTTTTCTTTAGGCAGGCACTGACTGAGACAGGGGTGGGCAGCAAGGATACATGAAGAATATCCCTGGTCTAACAGCCACTAGCAGAAGAGATGAGACAGTATGAGAAAAGATCATCCATCCTGAGGTGTGGTCCTAATGAGAAGATTAAGGCCAGAGAAAATGGGGAAAGAGACATTTTGCATGCTGCTGCCATATAACTGCATTTTAACACAAAGTAATTATAATCATAACATAGCACTGTTACGATGCAATTTTACAGTTTTTATATTACGATGCAATTTTACAGTTTTTATAGGATCTGATAACTGAAGAACCCAGAATAATGCTTAATTTGAACTGGCCTCTCAAAACATTGAAAGCTCTAATTTCAGTAGATAAGCTACACGTGAGCTACCACATGAAAGTCTTGCAGATGATATATATAGTGGCTGCTACTTAGGAAACTCGATTGTTATGAGTGGTTTTCTGATGCTCAGAAGTACAGATTTCATTTCATAAGTGCTTTGCATCAAGGATAAACTCTCTGCTGTTTGATTTCTTAACAAAAGCATTTGGTCTGAATGAATCTCTACTGAGGAAACATACAATTTACAGAACTGCCTCACTGCTTTCACAATGACAAAGCTACAATCTGTTCTTGCTTTTTTTTTTTCTGGCGCCTTTTTTTTTTTTTTGGCTTTTTTTTTTTTTTTTTAATATCTGACATGGGAATAATTTAGGAAATAAGTATATATGGGCACAGCATACATATGCCACATCAACAGTCAGTAGAACCTGAAAACAGTCTGCAAATATCACTGTTGATTACACAGGCCTTAGCAAAATCCATTCTGAACAGCCAATATCATGTCTAACAAATGAGGGGAACCCAATCTAACAAAAGAGGAGAAATCCTCTGTCTCCATGCATTGGGACCGAGAACTTCATCTGACACTATATTCTCCAAGAAGAGGCTACACGAGTGCTCTGAAGAGTCCTGAACACCTGTTGTGTGTGTGCGGTCACCCTCAAACTCAGGTTTTCACTAGGGCCAGTATGGAAGTCACTTTGCCCAGAATCTCACAGACTTACATCTGGAGGTTGTTATTGTAAACACTAAATGATGTCACCAGCTGGGATGAAACAAAAATTTAGCTCACACTTTTCACCCCTATGTACACACAAGGCTTTACACAGCTCTACATCTTAAACTCCCATGTCCTTAAACCGCATTTTTCTGAGTGCCTGACAGCACCTATAATGGAGGGTCGCACACGCTGACAGACAGTCTGGCAGAGAAGAATGCCATAAACCTGTTATTAATCTAAAAAGCCATTTAGTCTTTCTGGATTTGTGAAAAGCCAATGTGGAGCTACTGCCTTTTTCATGATATTCAGCTGCTTTTGAAAGGAAGCTTCCCTCTAGGGAACCGATATAAAACTGTCAGCCTATTTAGGGGTCATTACAGCAGTCTTATAAAGCCCCTTGGACTGTCTTGTCATAAGAGACAAGCTTCAAAAGAGTAAAAGTCTGCAATGCCTTACTTAAGCCAGGAAAAAAGCCAAATCACCAAGTCACTCAAAAACCAATTACAGTAGGGAAATATTTATTATGCAGTTTTGTTCCTGATTTGCTGGAGCAGGAGTTTGAGAAATGACATCCTCAAAATAAGCCTTTATTAACTGCTCTGTAGCATCCTTTCCACTAAAAGAAAATAGGAAACACTGCAATAAAATGACCATGAAAACACCTAGCAGCAATTTAATTTTGGTGTAATTATGAAATATGTTATAGAGTTTATTTTCTCATTTTTAGATATGTATAAATGACTAAAGTGTTCATAAAACTGAAACTGTAAAAATGACTGTAAACATAAAAAACTAACTACCAGGTCTAGACTACAGATCATCAGTGGTTATGAGCCCATATCTGTTACCAGCCCCATTCTTGGGGGCTCATGACTCCAGATAATGCCATAAATAATTACATTTTTGTCAAGTTAGCTTTTAAAGATTTAGAATTTCAGTCTTTCAAAGATTCCCTTCTTGTGTCAAATTATAACCAATAATGTATTTATGAGTGTATATACTCTGACATACTTAGAGACACATTTGTCCAATTCCCCCCCCCCCCCAAATACATATAATAAGTTCAGTTGAATTTTTTTTTTTTTTTGAGTCCTGATATTAGAGCAACTTTAAAATCTCTGTAGCCTATTAATTCCTCCTGGTACATATTCAGAAACTGGGATGGGTAAATCATCCTTGTTTCTCATTCTCTGTCCCTTCTCTACTGGAAGAGACAAGATGAAAACAGAACCACCAAGATGCAGCAGCCCTGAGGCCTCACATGAGGAGGGAAAATGGCAAATCTAAATTGGGATGAAAAATGTTACAGATCTGAAGAATAAAGTTAAAATTAGAGGTATAGTTTCTAGTTGATCGGGGCTTTATGTAGGACAGTGCAGGAAGCTGTCTCCATACTGCTGTGTGCTGCAATTCCTGAGCAGTTAATACTGCGTCTCAGGGATCCATCAGGGCTCACAGCTGAAATCATAGGGCAATCACTTGTAAGAACACATACAATCGATATTAAATTGATACAGGTAGGAACATGAGTTTATTAATGCGGTAGGTTTTTACCTGTAGGGATAAAGCCTAATTTGAAGCTTTTAAAGGTGTTGTATGCTCACCTCAGTCAGCACTAGTTTTTGCCAAAGCCATGGTGTTCAGTTCAGCTGTGTGCTGTTCAGCTTAGAGCCAGCCAGCAGCACGCTCATCACAGAGCCTGGGCATCAAAGGACAAACTGCATCACCATGGCTTCTCTAGAGAGTGCTCGGTTTAAATGGATTGCAACTAAAACTGATAGTCTATTTAACCAGAGCACTTTCTAGTTTAGCCCTCACATACAACACACTTGAATCTTTAGTTACTAAAACACAGGACTGGCTGAAATCCACAATGAATATGCAAAATTTCAAAATTACCATTCATGCCTTAGAAACGTAGTGATAATTAAAGTGGTTAAGGTGTAGCCCCGATTTCTGTTGCTCTTTGGAAAGCTTGCTCTTTGCTTTGGAAAAAGTATGCATTTTGCTTTGTTCACGTGTATTTTTCTACACACATCTGAACAGGAGTTCAGTTGGGATATTCTATACAAGACTATACAAGAATATTGAAGGGAACTCTATGTACAATTTTAACAAATTGTTCTCACCAGCCAGATTTCTTAAAGACTTGTCACAGAAATGCTTCTTTATCTGATCTTGCAGTCACACTCAAAAAAAAAAAAAAGGAAAAATCCCTTGAGAGGTCTCTAATATAAGTGCCACAACTGTAAAACATCATATTTAATTGAGATGCTTGATCAGGTACATGCTGGCTAGACAGGCACTTCCAAGTCACTCCCTTTGCATAACATCAGGCTCCAAACAAGGTTTCTGAACAAGGATCTGCACACTTGCTCGTTTCAGGAGGGATACTCTGAACACTTCGCAATTACTCAGACAAGATCAAGATGCTAAATAATACCCTTCCTCTGCTGTTTCCAAAAAGCGCTACTGCCTTCAAGTTAACCCAGCATCTAGTTAATCCGATATTCTCAAATATTTCAAAATTATGCTAACACATGACTTTGACGTTATTTTTTTCTTGTGTATAATTTCAAAATCTACATTGCTCTTTAAGAATAGAGTGATTCAAAGTGAAAAAGTTTTGTAAACTTCTATTTCCTTTTTTGGCTTTCAGCTAAATGCAGGACACTAGAAGGCACAACAGAAGGTACTACAGAATTACTGTTGACTTGAAAGGTGTCTTCTCACAATTTCAAGCAAAAAAAAGTGATAGGAAACATGTATATCCCTTCCTAAGCACTGAAAAACAGTGAAAGATGAAGACATGAGATCTTACTTGTGTGTCAAATCAATCTTTTTTTTTTTTTTTTGGCGGGGGGGGGGGGGGAAGTGAGGAAGAATCTCATCATTTTGACTCTGACCATTTTTAATTTGCTTGATACAATTTGTTACTGGTATATTAAAAAAAACCCCAAACCAAAAACCCACAACAAAAAACCACAATAAACCTTGGCCTTGTTACTTCAGATTTAGATAAATAGGTAGCTGAACACGGTGGTATTTGGTTTGCAGGTTAGACACTTCAGTGCGGCTGTTTGCGTAAGTTAGGTTTCTAAGTACTCATTATCTGTACCACAGACCTAGTAAATGCTGCCAGCGAAGGTCTGCCAGCTCAGCAAGCTTTCAGGTCCACTTTAGAGCAAATGGAATACCCACCTTGACTGCACTGCCTGTACTGACCATGATGAGATGCAGTTGCCTAAGCACAGGAGGAAGCCAGAGCCATTGGAGACTTGCAGATATGATCCAGGACCTACAGCAGACCCCTATCCTACAGGATTAACAACGAACCGTTCAGTATCACCACAGTGCCTAAAATGATACCAGCCACCTATAGCTAAGCAACTGAATTTCACCTTAAATTTCCACCATCTATAATACGATACTTTAACTCACAGACAAGAACTTGCACATACCTCATCTACCCACATGCACCTGTACTTACATATCCAAACTGAGGAGCTGAATTTCACCTTCAATTTCAATCTTAACTATAATTAAAAAAGAAAGCCACTTGTACAGACTCCAGCCTTTCATAGCAGTCACAGTAGCCTAGTATTTTATAGAAATTCATATACATTATTAGAGCAGTATACACATGTGTACTACCCTTAATTGAATGTTTATGTAAGAAACAAGCTCTGCAGTGTATTTAAGAAATTACCTTGATTTCCAAGGTGAAGGAAAGAATGTCTGACATGCCTTTAAGATAATACTACTATAAGAAAATCAACATTTTATGCAGTTAATGACTAAATGATAGCATCAAATACTCTATTTCCATTTTTATTGAAAAAAAAAAAAACCCCAACCCTCAAACCCTTTTCTCACAGTAATATAACTGTAGTCCAGCTGTATAGCACATGAATTACTTTTTCAACAAAATGAAAATTCTCAGAAATAAGTTGCTGTTTCATTCAACTCCATAGTCAACAGTTGTACACCTGTAGCAACTGGGGTTTTGTTTTCTAGACAAATAGGGGCATATGGTGCACTTGCCTATAAGGAAGGAAGATGTTCCAAACATCCTCACTGAACTTGCTACAAACCACTTGTATACCCCCCCTAAATGAGCACCCACCAGGCTGCTGACACGTGGAAGCCACAGTGTTGGCCCACTCCTGGATATGACTGAACTCAGCAGTAGCACTCTGGAGCCAGATTATGCCTGTTCTAGCACTGCAAGGCATTTTTCTTCTCATATACCAGGAAAGAGGCATCCACACTTCACCTGAGGTAGGAAGAATGTGAGAAAGCTGCTTGTTTTGCTGTCTGTACTGGAGCAAAAGGGGAATACCTCCGAGAGATCATGGCATTTTATCCCTCATGACATTTTACTGCTCCACCTGTATGAGATGAGACAGATAGGATTTCCATCTGCAATTTCTCCCCTTTCCTAATTTTGTTGCCAAGGCTACAGAAGGAATAAGAGAGTGATGCTTTCATTTATTTAAAAATTTTAATAGGAACTTTTGAAAAGTCATGCAGCTTGATACAAACGCATGAAGCGAACCTCCAGTAACCCTGTCACATCTCTCTACTTCTGTAATGTTGTGCTGCTAAAAAGTCTGGTGAATATGTGAAAGTTTGTTGTTCTTTTTTTTGTTCCCTCCTTGTTATTCACATTGCAATTTACTGCAGACTCTCCAAAATCTCCAGTGCCAATTTTGTGTTCTAGAAATAAATATACTGTTTTATTACTGATGGTCTGTGAAAAGCTAGACATGCTGCACATGAATGCATACCAGTGCTACAGAAGAAAGAAAACAAAAATAAAAATCTGTTTTTTTTCATTACTTATTAATTTCTGTTCCGTGTATGAAATACTATAGCTATTAAAGAGTTTCATCAGCATTTTCTTCAGCAGTTGACAGCATTTAGCTGGCATTTTTGGAAGGACAAATGCACATTTTACAAATAGAACTTTCTTAACTCTGATCCCCCTCTTGATAAAAATTTTGAGCTTTGGCCCCATTTATTATTCTCTTTGAGAAGTCTGTATAACTGATGCAATCACAATGAAGACAGGCCATTGACTTCCTGATAAATGCTGAAAGCTCTCAAGTTATAATTACTGAATTTACACACAAAGGAAGTGTCTGACCAAGTCTGAAATGATGTACCCATCTGCTTACATGCCAAGTTGTTACTGTTTTGGGATAACAGATAATTGACTCTCCCATATTACAAAAACATGAAAGATTTTCAGAGTGGCACAGAGTAATCCATCAATGTCAGCAGGAATCCTACAGCTCTGAAAATCTATCCCTAAGGATTGGTGTTATCCAAACTGGAATTATGTGGCTTAGTATAACAACTTTTTACTTACCTACCCAAATTCCTCTCCACTAACAGCTCAGTAATGTATTCACCCTCACTCCCTGCTTCAACCAGCTATGCACAATTTGCTGCGTGCTGTTAAATTAGCTAGGGCTGTTTGTTTTGCATGGATTGAAATGTGCATCACCCTCTGCTTTCTGCATGACCGAATTGATACAAGTCTCCCTCATGAGGACACTCCACGAGAACATAGTGAAGAAGGTCAGCAAAGAAGTGACCGGAAAGACCTTTCCAGCCTTCACAGCTACCCTATATTCAGCTTTCACTAGCTGAATCTGTTTTCAGCAAACTTCTGCAAGCAGGGGCTGAGGCATGTATGACTGAATTAATTCAGAAAGAAAGTACAAGGTCTGTTGTTGATACTGCTCATAGCTCTCTTCAGTCACGAGTTCAGCGATTCTGGAATAATTGTAATGTGCTTTAGGAACTTGGAGATGAAGAGGGATATGGAAATGAAAAATATTATCATCAAGAAAATTCAAAGGCAGATTCCATTAAATTCTGAATCCCCCGTCTCCTTTGCTATAAAAATTCATTATCATCAGCATGTTAAATTAAATGCCTTGTGTGCCAACATAGCTAAGCGTGTGGAAATGAACTCACGATTACCACAGAGAACTGTGAATTCCCTTACTTAAGAGTGGGGAAACTTGTTTTTAAGTTCTTTACTTCCCCATCCTCCCCCAAGTTTAAAGGAAATAGCGAATTAATCTCACCTCCAGACTTTACCTTCTTCTTTTTCAGCTATACCCGAGTTATTAGCAGAAACATCACCACTCAGTTTAGATTGAGAATAATGGTAATGTTGACAGGCTCATTGCTATAACACTTCTTGCAGAGCTGGCAATGAATTCAGTCTAACTGAAGACTGTAGAAAGACCTAGTGCAAGTGTCAAGATGACCTTGATTTAAATAAGCAATTAATAAATTCAAGACCAAAAAAAAAAAATATGAGGCTTTTCTCTAGTTTACCATTTTGCAACTGAAAGCCTGAAAGAAAATAAGACAGTGACGTATCAGCCTGCTGGCGAGCTAGAAATTGTGACATCATTGGTGGACAACTCAGCTGGACAAGCGGAAAAGAGTGAGTAAATTAATGATTGCCCCAGATTCTCATGTTGCAGGTAACATACTGTTTGGTGGGATTTAGTAAGAGTGGAGGACTAGGATGTTTCATGTGTGATTTGTGCTGCTTCCAGGACAATTCACTTTCTGGCTCTTCTTTATAGCTATTAAAAATAATCAATTAAATACTGGATTTATCAGTAATTTACAAATATTTTAATTTGACTTAGGATGTCATCTGAAGCAGCTTCATTTTGAGAAAGTTCAAATACTTCTTCATGTGATGTTAGGGAAAGTAAGAAACATTTTTTTCCCTTGACTCACATTGAAAAAAGGAGACTTGATTTTTCTGAAAAAAAAAAACCAAAACAAAACATTCTCCATCTCCAGTGAGACACTGGAACAGGTTGCCCAGAGAAGTTGTGGATGCCCCCTCCCTGGCAGTGTTCAAGGCCAGGTTGGACGGGGCTTTGAGCAACCTGGTCTAGTGGAAGGTGTCCCTGCCCATGGCAGGGGGTTTAGAACTAGATAATCTTTAAGATCCCTTCCAATCCAAACTATGCTATGATTCTGTCTCCATCATCTCCAAAGTAACAAGGTAATCTTCTAAAATAAACTCTCGAAGAGTGTGAATAAAAGCATTTAAAAACAGCAGTAACAACCTTTTTAGAAAACAGTGTAATAAACTGTTTTAGAAAACAGCGTAAGAAAAGTTTTGCTTTGAAACACTGCAAGAAAATCCTATACATCTTAGCTTTTAATTACTTTATCATTTAACAGCAAATTTTATCTCTCTTACAACAAAAATATGACATCTATATTCTACTACATAGAAAAGCAAAAGATATATCCATGACTCTTTCAGTGCAACTCCAGCATATCCCAAGACTGTTCCTCCAGTATATGCTAAATATCTGTTGTAATTTTCAAGCTTCTAACTATGAAAATAATAATATGACATTTAACTTAATTTAGAAAGTGAACACCAATAAGAGCACAAGAACAGCTGTACTCTCTTAGGCCTTTCAGTCTGGTCCCCAGAACTGACTAAGAACGATGCCTAGGAAGAGTAAAGGACCCAGAGCAAACAGTGGCAATTCCCCATTTTTCCTAGGTTCCAGTGATCTGCTCTTCAGAAACTCCCTTTGTGTTTAATAATCCTTGACAAATTTCTATTCCATGAATTTGTCTGATTTTGTAAATTTCGGCATCCCCAACATTCAGTGTCAATGAGCTCCAGAGCTTTTACAGTTTAATGACGTGCAGTAGAGAGGAATCATATGGGATGCTTGTTTAATCCTCTAAAACATTATGGAAACATCAAAGCCGTGAACAGCACACATCCAAACAGAGAATTCTGGGCTTAAGTCACACTGGTTTAAAATGAGCAAGACAACTGTGTTTTAAATACAACCGAACATGAAATGGTCTAAGACAACATAAAATAGCATCTGAAATGGCAGAAAACCTGATGTAATACCACCTTCAATTGTAAAATACATCTTTTAGTCACAGTAATTTTAGCCCTGGAAATGCCAGATCTATACCTGATGAATAAAGATTAATCAAAGATTGAAAAAAATACTTTCAAGCCTACAGGAGGAGCTCAAATTTTCCTTCCTCTCTTGAATGAATCCTTTACATACACCAAAAATCACATGATGTAGTAACTATTAACTGTGAACAAGAGACAACTATACTTCCCTAAAACTAAAAATAAGAATGAATGCAACTTTTGTTATGATAAAGATTTTGCAAGTAGACTGGGTAAACTGCAGCCTTGTAATTAAATCAGTTAAAGAGGATTTCTTTACTTGGAACTTAAAATGTTCTAACACAAAATTTGCTATTTATTTTATTGAGCTAAATAATATAGTCTAGGATCTTTCCCCAAAACTAAGCAACTCTTGAAAGCAGGTATCAAAGATAAAACTGATTGTCACCTTGGTTTTTTAGGGGTTTTTTCACACTTTTTTTCTCAATACAGCTTTCAGAACAGGAGTACTGTTCTTTTGCTCTCTAAAGAATCAGCTAACTCCAGTGACAAATCTTTGTTCTGCAAAGCTTCATTCCTCCCCTCTTACATATCAACTGCTTTAATTGAAATAAAAATTAAAAGCCTAGAATCTGGTTAAAACTTTGTACTGAATATGCATTACTTCGATACTTTATAATCTACATTATAATGTGACTATGCTTTAAAAAAGAATTTTGTCCTGATGCAGAGATCAATAGCATCCCCAATTTTATTACAGTGAGTATATCAAAATGTTATCCATGGAATTCACTCTTACATTGTTGAGGATCACCAAAAGGGAAAAGAAGATACAAACACTATTTTAGCAAAATACTTGATTAATAAATTCAAAAGCTAAATAAGCAGGCAACTCTACACAGGTAATTAAAGGCTCTAAGAGATGGCAAGTCAGAGAACAGACTTTAGAAGTAAAGCATGTCTCTTTCATATCTTGGGATGAGGAAAGAGAACAGAAAGCATCATTAAACTATATGATAAGGGATTTTTTCTTAAATGCAGAACTTTCTTCTCAGTAAATTGGAAGGATCATGGTTTCAGAATACAGTGTTAGTAACACTGCTCTATTTCTAAGTTCTTCACATGTAACTGGTATTAAAAGCACTGGGATGGGGGGGTGGAAGGGGAAGGGGGAAAAAAAAAAAAGAAAAAAGGAACAAGCCAGAGGCCAGCTTGGCCAAACCGGCAACTCACTATGTGACTATGATAATGTTTAGTTTTGGGGCTTCACTTATGCATGGACAAGTTTTTCTACTTTTAATACAGTGCATTAGAGCAGTAATTGCAGGGCTGCCTTATTATTTGTCCAGCTGAGTGAAATTTGTATCTTAACCATTATTTTTCTTCCTTGCTCAGACTTGCAATAAGAACACAGCAGTGGGCATGCTGACACTGCTGTCAGTAGCTGAGAATAATTGCTCTCAAATCCCAAGGGCTGTAAAACTCAATCCCTTCTGTTGTTTTTGCCAGTCAGAGTGAGACATGTTTGCTTCCACGAGTGACTGGGACTGATAAGGGAGAAGCCTTCTTCTGGGCAGAAACTCTGGGAGAAGATGCAAAATTCAGCAGAAGATTGTTGCCAGTAGGAAATTCACCAATGTTGTTCTGATAGGGGCAAGATGTGTTTTAGGTTTAAACTATAGGGACTGCTAAAATTTATATTTCAAATAACAACTAGAGAAACTAAAGAAAGGACACAAAAAAGAAAGCAAGCTGTTTTCAGTTAGCCACAACTTTATTAAAAGCAATACACAGCAGGAGGTATCAGTGACATCCACAGGAATAAATGAATCACTTCACTACTTGAAAACAAATTTGGTTTGTACTAAAATAGCCACAATTTTCTATGCCCACAAGTACCATGTTGGGGAGGGGTGGAGAAATTAAGATACAGGCAATTTTATTTGCCTTAGCATGCTCAGAATGCTGTTTCTTGCTTGGAACTGAACCTTCTGTCATACAGTTGCAATCATTCATTCTGTTCTAAGACTTTATATGACAAATTATGTTTTTCTCACTCTTTTCACAGTACAAAGCAATAAAACTTTACTATAAGCATGGCTACGCTCAGCTCAAGCCTGACTATGATTTAATCTATTATTTTATTGCTGGATTTCTTCTTTATATTTGAAGTTTGTGAAGGACTATTGTTTTGATGTAGTATCTCTATACAGTGGCAACAAATTTGAAAGTAATTCATGTGTTCTAAAGTTATTTTGCAAAGTTTGTCATCTTCTGCTAATGCCAATGCAAGCTATATATATATTAGAAACTGCTCCACTTCAATTTCTCTGTATTTTACTTTTCAGTGTTACGCTGTTCACTGGGGGTTAACCAGTCACAAGGATCAGGGACAGAGAATGGTGAAGCAAAGGACCAAGCAAATTGCCTAGAAATCTATAGAGCCTGCAGCTGGAGCTGCTTTATAGAAGATCTGTGATAGAGACACATAAACACAGAAGGAGAATCACCTCTGTATGGAGCTCCACATAGCCATAATCACAGGATATCACTTGAAAAATGATGCACATTTTAAACTATGGAAATATTATTGTGCAACATTTGCGCAATACACAATTATACATTAATACATTACTATGCCTTTTCCAGTGCTCAGTGGTCACCCCACATTAGCAAACAGGAACGCAGTTTTGGACACCGGGGACCCAACATCCATACTAGATGCATTTCAGGGATCAGTTCCTTTTCCAGTAAATGAAAAAGAGCAACAGGCAACAAGAACCTCTGCTACCTGCCTTCATTATTACCTTTACGGCTACAGGGCTTCAGGAATTAACAGAAGAGTTGGTCATACCATGAACCAGAGTTTATTTTAACAATATTAATACTCATTTACTTAATAACAGTGAATTATTATAGAGCATACTTTTCTTTTATGAGAGTATGTAAAGAAAGGTAGTATATTTGTCCTATTTTTCTCCTTGCTTGAAAGAAGACATGCCAAACTGGACAGATTCATTAAGATGTATTTTCATGCTCATTGCTTTTTCAGGGTCTTACAGTGTTTACAGCAACAAATTCCAACCTACACATTGCATTTCCTTGGCTCTATTTGTTCTAAATAAAAGGCACTTCTGAATGTCCCACAATAAACAAAAGTGGTAGATTACTCAACAAATAAAAAAAGAACTCAGACTCCCAAGACTGGAGAGAAGACTCCCAAAAAAGATGGGGGGGGGGGGGGGGGGGGAGAGGAAACAAAAAGGAAAGCTAGACTTGAAATTGTAAAATTGCAAAATCCCAGAAATTTAAGAAACAAATTATCTAGAAAGAAGAATTGTTGATATAAATGGCACTTCATCTTTGAATGTCCCACCTGATTTCTCAAATATGCCCCCCAATCATCTCTGTCTTTGAGGCCCCTGTATCTACAGTGTGATATATATTTCCCCTCTTAGCCTAGCACCCATGGGACCATGGATGCTGCCTCTGTACTGGCCAGTCCTGAGCACCACTTAACACATATGGGATGCAATTCTGATGCTTCCAAACTCTATAAAACTCCTCTAGCTTAGTGGGAAACACTTCAGCTTCTGACAGTCCCAAAGTTATTCCAGGTAGAAGGTTTTCATGTTTGGTTTTGTGACACTTGGGAATAAATATGCCTTAGTCACAGATGCTCCTGTCTTCAAAGGGAGACTGATGCTCTCATTTGCCAGGAAGCCAAGAAGCAAACTCTGTTTCACTGCATCACCAGAATACTGTCTTTTTGTGGTTGACCTCTGCAGTTGATTTGGAGTGCTGACAACCTATTTCTCTACCTGTCCCAAGGCTACCTGCTTTGGGTATTTCTCCCTTTTTACACCTGCCCCTCCCCAGAGTTTGCTCACTCTCTCTGCCTACATTATGTAGTGGGAACAAAACTTTAATAAACATCTTACGGTATATGGCCCCAGAGACTTACATGTTCTCCCTCCTCTGTATTTGGGCTCAGTAGTACCAATTGCAAATAAAGCAAATAGGACACTAGTCTCCATCCTTGGGAACCTTTTTGGATTTACAACATTCTAGTCCCTAACTGGCACATTACAATAACCCTACTAAACTAGGAGAAAAGAGGAGTATTTTCAAGATTGTCATACTGTTTTATAAAGTGTTTATGATAAGCATTTGTTATTCATTGATTTTACCCTATAATCTCCAGTTTACTATCCGCTCTCCAGAAAGACCACAAATATTACGTGCCTAGAAAATGTGGCTTGCAGCAGAAACCTGTTCTTCCTGTCCTTTGACTTTCTCTTTGGCATCTCTAGTTTTGCAGGTATGTGCTGCTACAACACTGCACCTATGGACCACAAAATTCCCGTTCTCCAGCAACTTAATGAGACTTGGAGGTCTTGCCTTCTCCTCCCCAAGGTCCTGCCCATTTCTGAAGGTCCTGCACAAAAAATAGCTATAGCCACTGCTTCTGCTAGTCTCTGCAATGCAGTTCACCTTTCAGAGACTCTAGTTCAAGAGAACATCTTGATTCAAAAAAGCACCTGAACATGTACATCATTTTGCATGAGTTCTGTCCTGAATCACAGGTCCAAACAAATACAGGAGGCAAAACAGAGATGTGAAGAGAGACAGCATCTTCAAAGAGAATCTGAGCATTATCATCTTTCTTACATATGGGAGCAGGTCAACCCTGGCTACTGCAAAGATGTGATAAACTAATTTACGTTGTACATTCTAAAGCTGTTCCTGAAGGCCTGAACTTCATGTTCCACTCAAGCTGATGTTAAAACTGCCTCTGGATTAGGGCTGATCCAGCATGGTGCATCTGTGAAGTTACAGAACAATTCCCAGTAACTCCAATGGAAAAACATGAATGAAAAAATCTCATTACCTTAAAACATCAAGGGAAGCCAGTGGAACTAAGCTATGCTCCACACAGGTTGATTTTATTATTTCCACATTATGACTGTATAGATCTGATAACACAGGAAATATTTAGAGTTATTTTTAAGCTGTGCAGAAATTTCTGCATACTGCGTTCCCTTTTACCCTGGTTGTTTTCAGTTTTTCTCTGGGGGGGTGGGGTTGGTTTGTTCTGGGTTGTTTGTTTGTTTGTTTGTTTTGTTTGTTTGTTTGTTTTTTGGGGTTTGTTTGTTTGTTTGTTTTGGTTTTTTTTTCCCAAAGCTGGATAGAAAGTAAACTCATCATTATAAATAAGAACAGAAAACAGTATCAAGTGAAAATTAAAGATATGTTCATCATTGTCAGCCTTCCTGTAAAAGAAATCTTCCACATTTGCATGGCAAGCCTACAAAATACTTTGGGAAGAAACAGTATCTGTGACAGAGGGATGCTGTAATTCTGTAGTGTCATTAAATGAGTGGCAGGTAGTACTCACTCTCTGGATTTTCTTCAGCAAGAACTGCAACACACAGAGAAGGGTTTAAAAAAATCAATATGCTCTCCAGCACCACCGATAAGCTCCCAAACTGCAGAAGACTTTGCAACATATGGATTCTTACACTATGAATATCTGTTGTACACATTACCTTCTCTATAAAGCCAGGCAACAAGGCTTTTTTGTAAAATGCCTGTGTGTTGTAGTAGGGATTTACAACCGAATCCAATAATGTGTAAAACGACAACTTGGTTATCTTATTGTGCTGGGAGGACCTTAGAATAGAGAGGGCTGAGACAGAACACAAAACCTGAATTTAATGAACTCAGTAAGGGTGATGTACTTTTGAGGTTAAGACAGTATAAGGCCATTAATCTGTCAGGAAAGATGGCCCTGGAAAAACATCATTCTACATATGTCCATTTGCAAGCATTCACTTTTATCCTCCATGTTGCCATAGGTAAGTGTTAGAGGGGAAACTCTGACCCAGTTTGCTTCATAAGAGCTTCAAACTCAACTGAAGGGAGACACTGCATGGGGATCTGCAGGTAAGCCATGGAAAGATCAGCTACATGAACTTTCCTGTACCTGAGACTCTTTCACTTTACCTGCTAAAATAATTACAAGCAGGATCCATCTGTGTCGTGCCTGAGTGAATTGCTACAAGTATGGCCAGAGGGGATTACAGGGGGCAAGAAACAAATCATAAAATCAACATGCAATTCAAAAATATAATTTACCAACTAGCGACTTCCATGTTTATGCAAGAGGAAACATAATTAGCACTGTGCAAACTGGGAAACTTAAAAAACAAACACAAAACACACCTCTCAGAAAGCATTATTATTTTTTGACTCATGCTGTAGAGACACCATTGTCTCTACAGATGGGATTTATATTGCTTTGCTTTTGTTATTGTGTAAGATAACAACCCAAAATCTGAAAGCTGTTTTGTTTGTCTGAGAGTGAGCTCCTCTAAACTGAAAAGTAAATAGCACTGTTGCTTTGGAAGCAGACTATAAAGACTAAAAAATGTTAAGCGTAGCTTATTTCAAGCTGTATTTTATTGAAAAATAGGATGTAGATTTTATTAATAAGAAAACACCAAACCTAATACTTAAAAAAAAAAAAATCAGTAAAAATACAGTAATTGTAATATTAACACTTGCTATCTGTGTATAAAAGCAAAATCAGTTCAGCCAGTGTGTTTATGTAGAACCAGAAGGATAAAATGGCAGGATAGAAGAATACCCACAATTCATCATAGGTGGATACGTTCTGCACCAATCAATCACAACATAACATTATGGTCAACTTCTGCTCTCCCTACACTATTCAAAACTGAGAGCAGCCCTAAAGACAGAACTGGTACTCACTTGGATTTACGTTATGTCCATATGAGGGCAACCTGGCAGTTAGACATTTTCAAACAAGCAATTAGAGATTGAATGAAACCATAGAACAGTGGGATAATGTCCCAAGACTCCATGGAGATGGATTTGATCCATCTTATTCTTTTTTGGAAGATCAACAGTCAAACAGTATTGGCAAATTGTTTCAATGACCAATCTGGATTTTTTTCTAATTTCTTATTTCTCTAGGGTCTTTTCCCCTTCATATTTGGATATCACTCTCCACAGAGACCAGGCAAAATCTCACAAATTGAGATGCTTACCCCAACTTCTAAGAAAGAATTCAGTTTTATTTTAATACTACTGCATTTTCCAGTTCTCCAGCAAGAACTGTTACAACATGGGACTTCCCATAACTGTTTTTCAGTAAAGACACTGACATCCTCAAGAGACTATCTTCAAAGTCAGAAAGGGCAGGCTGCAGCATCAGGGCAGGAGAAAAACCTGGCTTCCGTGTACTCACTGGGTCACAAATACAAAGTCTGTGGAGGTTCTCTTCCCCTATCAATGTTTGATTAGTCTGAAGTAAATATCTTCATTTTTTACTTACCCCCAATCAAAGACAACAAATTGAATAAAAAAATAGAATTAATTTCTACCTCAATCTGGGTGGTGTTGTCACGTCCCTCTTCAAGCAGCAGGTCTGTGAAGCCCCCTGGCTCAGAAGAATCCTGCCCCATGCTGGCTCTGTTGGTGTCGACTGATTTGAGAGACTCCGAGTGCCTCCTCCACCTGTGGCTGCTTACATGTGAGTCGACTTGCACATTTTCTTCCACTCGAGGGAAGCTCTGAACAACTTCATAAAACACACCTGTTTGACAAAAAAAAAACCCAAAACAAGATAGTGAGTGAAACTTTGGTTTACTACTCATAATTGAAAACCTAAGAATAGTATTTTTTTAATGTTTTGAACAACTCCAAAAAATAGCCATTTATATCTCTGATAAATTTTCTACAACAACATAAGAGTTTAAAAGAATAGGTGGCATATTACACGTCTACAAAATTCAAGAATTTGGACTAAGTTTTGTAGACTCCTCTAAACATTCTAAATGTTTTATTTACCTTATTTTATGTCTGGGAAAAGTCTTCCTGGTAACTTTTGTAACTTTGATACTTGCCTACCCATAGGTGTCACTTTTCAAAATAAAATAAAAATCAGTTAATTATCCAAAAAAACAGAAGTAGAGAGGGAGAGAAACACTGGTACAGACTTAGCTTTTGCTACTGATTCATGTAGAAAGAGCTTGGAAGCCACGTGAAGTCGAATAAACATTATGCAAGGCATGAAATTCCTGTAAGCTTCTCTTCCAGTGCAAAAATAAAGCTGTCCCATTGTGTAAGTGATAAATGTGAATGATGTGTGAAGTCTGCAGACACCCACTCTATCCTCTGCAAAGGATGAGTAGTTGGGTGGGATGTAAGTCATGCTCATTCACAACTTTTTCATGCTAGTAAAACTATCACCAAGACAAAACCATAGATTTTTCAGTAGTTTCCAGTTTGCCCAATCCAAAAAACCAAAGTATTTTTTGTTAATGTATGGGAGTTAACACCATCAAGAAGGGGCAGTTTTGCATACTTTGCACTAAAAATCAGATATGCTTTCCATATTGTCTTTGGATCTAAAAGGAGAAGTAGAGGGGCTTTCCATATTGTCTTTGGGTCTAAAAGGAGAAGTAGAGGGGTTCTCTGTGCTTTTCATGTGCCAGAAAGGGATCTTGTTCAAAAACCAGAACTGTGCGGTTCCAAATGAACTCTTGCGAGAAGTGGCAAAGTAAAAGCAAAATACTGAGAGAAAGGATAAACTGGTAAAGAAATTATTTGTAGAAATATTTCCATGGCTTCTGTTTGGCAGAAGCTTCTGAGCAAAGGAAGGCACCACTTCCAATGTCCTTGCTAAGCATCGCCTATGTTGTCTAGGTACAGAAGAGACAGAAAACTAGAAAATTACCTATCAAAGGTTTAAATAAGAAGTAAGATTTTCCTGCATCAAAGCAGGAACAGGTAGCGGAGTCATGGATATAGGAGACTCTGCCAGACATTGTTCTTGACAGACTAGAAAGAGTTACAGCACAGAAACAGTCTCTAATATGCTTTAGGCTCTGTGTGATTCCATTTTTCTATCAAATTCTCCAAATCTACTAGATTTATTTCCTAAGCTATTTGATCACTCTCAATCACACTGAAATTAATGTGAACTGAAGGTGCTTTGTCACCTAGAGAAATCAGAATTCAAGAAATGCAAAATAAGCAATCTCAGGCCATAACTTTCCTCAGACCCCAAGTAATCAGACTTCTTTTAATAGGTGGGTTTTGGAAAACTGTTTCCTTGCATTTCTTAAAAGTCTTAGAACACTTGTCTTCAACAAATTGCCACCACATTCCCTGTTTTATCAAGCAATCAGTTGCCAGATGCAGAGGGACAGCTCAGCAGATGAACTAACTTATTCCCCTGCAGTCCTTATCAAAATCTATTCAAAGCTGCCCTCCCTGCTTCAGCTTGGAGGCACTCACCATGCTGTTATGGTGATAAGGGCATCAGAAAGCTGACAGACACAGCAAACTTCCCAGATACAATCGCAAATAGGCACTTTCTGCCTGTGATATGCAGTGCCTGAGGCTAGATCCATAGAGTCAACATTTGCCCTCCCGCTGCAGCTGCATCTGCGGCACTAAGGCACCTCAACACCTTCTACGAGGCACGGGGAGCATTAGACACCTGCAAACGGGTGTCCTAGGCCACAGTGCAACAGCTACATGCCTGCAGGACTCCGCTCCCTTGTTCTGAAGCACCTTTCCTGGCTGCCCTTAAGTGGCTCAACACCCATGTTCAGAGAGACAGGCAAAAAGTCTATTTACCCTCATTCTGCACTCCCACAATCAACATGTTGAGGCAATCACCTAAATTAGCAAATAGAAAACGTTGAAGGTTAGGGGAGGGTCTTAAATCCTATTCACCTCAGGCTGAGCCTCGTCTGTAAAGGAAAGCAATTACACTTTGTTCTCCCACATCCCAAATAGAAATGAATGTGGTTCCTAAGCTTTAAGGTGTTGTAACATAAACTGCTTTTTAAAATAATAATATAGTGCTGGAGAGAAGAAAGAGATAAGTACATTGGAGTATTGCCACTGGCTTGGAAATTCTACACATTTTTCCCCATAATTTTATTTTACAGTGTAATTGTGTCATGGCATCTGCAAAAGTTGGCATGGGCCATTCTCCATTAGAGAAATCTTTGATGTCGTCAGTGCACAACTTTTATCCTGCTTCAACTGTTTTAATTACGTGATTTTTCCCTTGAAACAGAAAATGTTCCAAACCGTATGGTTAGTGCCATTACACTGATAAATACTATTTTACAGGTACAAGCTATACTGACATAAGGAAGCCTTACAATCATCTAACTACATTCAGAATGCATTATATCCTTCTAAATTTAATAATATCAAGAATTAAAAAGCATGAACTGATAACATTTTCAGTTTAAAACTAGTCTTTGGGGTTTTTTTCACCATTATCCATGAAAGCTTCTCCCAGTGTTATCACTAAACTAGTTAACTGTCCTGGACTGGCAGTGTGGGGATACTGAAGCAACAATGTGAGAAAATCTGGATGTGTTTTCAGGGAATAAAGAGAGAAATTTACTGTATGCTTCCTCCTTCATTAAACTTTTTTCTTAAGCTACTGGGGATGGAAAGACAGAGAGATGATGGGCTCGGCCTGACCAGCTCTGATGCAGTGTGGTGTCTCTGGTTTATCCTGACATACCTCTAATGCTGAGTAAGTGACAAACATGATTTTTTTTTTTTTTTAAATGAGCTAAACAGGGTGTTTTCCTTTTATGTAAATCTAATTTAAATACATAACTTCATAGATAATGGATAGATAAATTAATTTTCAAGTTCTAAACGCAGGCAGCTCATGCAGAAAAAAACATTCAGAGACCTAAAAATCCAATACTTTACAAGTTAGAACTACTTCATGTTTCAGGTCGAAATCACTGTGTAGCTAATAAATCACATAAAGGGCATTTTAGAGGAAATGTACCAAAGTATTATACTCTTATCTTTTAGATCTCAGAGCTCACACCTAATTAACACTGAAGGAGAACATGTCATTCAAATCAATTGGAAAGCAGCCAAATGCTGTATTATCTGATTAATAATAAAATCATAATATTAGCAAACATAGATGAGTAGTAACTTGTTCAACTTGTATAAACAGAGACTCAGAACTACAATAAGCCTTCAAATCTGCTAAAATTGGAACTACAGTTTTAGACTGATTATTTTTATGTGCAAACCACAAGAGTGTTATATATAGTCCTGTCACTGGCATGCAATTACCTCAGTGTGAAGGTCTGTAGAGCTGATATTGTACTGCAGTTTTGGAAGTAGTAAAAACAGATTACAGGTCTTTCTAATGAATATGTGACTAAGCTGGTGTTTTGGTCTGATCCTTCAGCTCTTGTCCTTGAAGTTTTCATAAAATTAGCAATGAAAATCACTATGTCTGCAGCTCCTTTCCCTCTTGGGTTAAGTTAAAATTTAAGATTTCAACTCTGTGTTGAATAAAGCTAGAAAGGTAGTGGGGTGGGGGTAAGGGAAACAAATCTATAAAAAGCTTTCACTGCTCTGCTATTATCTGGAGTTAACATCTGTTGGCAAGTTCAGAAACTCTTGTCACAGTTGGCCAGTTCAGGCCTTTGTAGTCAATGTGACTTACCAGAATTACCACCAAAGGCTTTAAGGGAATAGGGGCATCATTCACACAAACTGCGAAGACCTCGCAGAGTATTTAGAGAGGAGGCTGAGGAAGGGGGATGGGTGAAAATTACAGACAGACTTGCTTTTGTTCACAACTAAGGTGCTTCAGATTTCCTTCTGGACAGGTTTACCTGCTCACAGGAAAAAGACTTAAAAGATTTTTGCATCTCTTGCCTAAACCATCATGTATCCCGCTAATAGCTTTCTGACTACCTTAGCTTGCATTTTAACAAGTACTAAACAAGCTTTTAAACTGTATTAAGCTAACCTGATGGAGAACACATGACTGAAATCTGTATCCTGTTGTACATCAGGACCTGACTTTTGAGGTAGCTTTGCTAGTCTGAGGTTTTGGGCAGGAAGATGTGTGTCACATACTACAAAATACACAGAACTGTTCAACACTTATGTCGTGAACATAAATCACTGCTGCAAGTGGACAACAACTGAATATGTAGAGAAGTCTGTCTTTCAGTAGTGTGAATTATGCAAGCAGCTCTTATGGATTGGAAGTGTGGATTGGGCTATAGAAGAAAGACTTGCTGAAAGGGAAGAAGCTGCCTGACTATGGCTGGGGCATGGGTACTCTGTTTTGCCAAGCCTGCCCTCAAAAAAAAGGGAAAAATGCTAAGTAAATAAACCCAAAATGAAACAGCAGATCTTGACAAGTAAGACAGCTCTGATTTAATAGGGAAGTCTCGTCTGCATAAAGCTTTATCTAGAATGAAGATCTAGCTCTCACTTTACAAGAAAAAAAGAAACATTCGAAATTTTATGAACAGCAATGTAACTAAAGGAGAAAGAAACACTATTTTGAAACAAAAAAGGCAAATAGGTAAATCATCTACTACTCATTCAACTGTTTTGTTTTTTATTTTTCCCCCCTTTCCATGAGGTCAAACAGAGGTTTGTAGAATGTTTCAGCACATGAGAATTTCAGAATTGCATTTCTGAAAAACATGTGTAAATTACATTTCATGATTGCACATATTTAGGTCAACTCTACAATTCGACTAATTTCATAAATGCACCATAATCAACAAGACTGTTTTTTGAAAGCCCAGAAATACACACTGAAACCTCTATTCAACAGATTGCTCATGAAATATAGTATCCTCTTTCTAAATCTGCCACAGACCAAATGCCAGCAAAAATCAAATATCAAACATATGAATTTATTCATCAAGGAACTGAAAATGCCATCACACTCCTTCGACTTAAGTAACTTTCTATAGCTCATATGAGAAACCAAAAAACGTTGGTGGAAGATAATGAATACTGGACCCATAAAGTGATAGACTCTTCAAAACATAAACATTCTTTTAAAGGATTCGCCAGGTAGAGTGCTTATATCCTGAATGCCCAATATCACAGCAAAATCAATCATACTTCTCATAAGAAGAAGGATTTTCAGCTTAAATTATGTCTGCCTTTGAAAAGCTCAACACTATAGAAACTTATTTTTCTGCTGTACCTGATTCATGGGACTAGGACCAATTCCATCTTTCTGCCCTTAATTTAGGAAAGAAATAACAGATTTGCTTGACTTTCAATATGTCCATGATAATGACAGGATAAATTTCTTAACAAACTCATAAATAACATGACTTGTAAAAGCTATCCCACAGTGACAATTAGCAATCAGCTGTGTCAATTTGGATCATGATTTTAAAAGCAACAAAAGACCACACTCTGACATTTTCTTTTTAAAGCTTGTCTGAGACTGCTAACAGTATTTTAATATTATGTGAGAGAACGATTCTTAGGATGACTCAATTTTCACCAAACAGGGCATGAGAATTTGTGTGGCCTGCAAAGGGAGTCAGCAGTTAATGATAATAAAATACTGAATGATGGCAGATTATGATCACAGTACTGCTGTTGAATTGCATGCTCAGAACAACAAATAATGTCTGAAATAAAAACATCATCTTGATGCATGTTTTTCTTGCAATTATACAATAAATAGCTACTAAGACTCATGTGCAATACAGAGTTACTATCAGTAATAACCCATAACTGGTAATTTCCTTACACATTCAGACTTTTCCCTTCACAGCCTCTTTCTATTCAATAATTATTTTTCACCACTACAAGTGGTCCCAAAGAGCACATTATCACACTTCTAGAACTTTATCTTTGTCACAACTATAACTGCTGTAGTAGTTTGGGGTTTTTTTTAAAATGGTCTGATTTACTTTCATTTTGCAATTATTTATGTAATCATACTGGGTAAATTAAAATGGTATTGGTAAAGTCAGGAGTCTGAGTCCACTGGTAACAATACTGTATCTTTGATTAGCATACAGCAACACTGAGGAAATATTGTCTAACTCCAGCTTCACTCATACTCTCCAGCTATGTAAACACAGTAATTTAACATGCACGTTGGATTTATAAGCAGTCTGATTATAGCTTTCTAATGTATTATGGATTTGTTTTGATACTCTTCCTGTCAGTTCCACTCGGGGACCAGGATCTAAATTTATTGCTAACTGGATACACACAGAATAAAAAAAATAAAGACAACTCATGCCTCAAAGGAGGCTTGCAGTCTTGAAGATGCTGGGTGTGTTGGGTTTGTGTGTGGCGGGGGTGTTCTGGTAGTGGGGGAGGGGGCTACAGCAGTGGCCTCTGTGAGAAGCTTCTTGAAGCTGCCTTGGCTCCATGTCGGACCTGCCTATGGCCAAGGCTGAGCCAATCAGTGATGGTGGCTGCACCTCTGCGATAACATATTTAAGAAGGGAAACCTGAGAGGAGGAGTTGGAGTTGTGAGGGAAATGCCTATGCAAACTCCGAGGTCAGGAGGGTGCGGTGGTGCAAAGATTCTCCCTGCAGCCCATGGTGAGACGGCAGGGCCACGCCCCTGCCACCATGGAGGTCCAGAGTGGAGCAGATATCTGCCTGCAGCCCATGGAGGACCCCACACCAGAGCAGGCGACTGCGCCTAAAGAAGGCCAGGACTCTGTGGAAGGAAGAAGCCCCTGCTGTTCTTGGGAGGATTGCAACATGCAGGAGGGATCCACGCCGGAGCAACTCAGGAAACATTGTGGCCTATGGGAAGGACTCACATCAGAGAAAGTTCCTGGAGGACTGTCTCCTGTGAGAGGGACCCCACACTGGAGCAGGGGAAGAATGTGAGGAGTCCTCCCCCTGAGGAGGAAGGAGTGGCAGAATGACCATAACCCCATTCCCTGCCCCCTGCGCTGCTGCGGAGAAGGAGGTAGAGAAATCAAGAGCAAAGCTGAGCCCAGGAAGAAGGGAGGGGTGGGGGAAGGTGTTTTTAAGATGCGGTAATGCTTCTCACTGTCCTACTCAGTCTGTTAAATGTTGTTGTTAGTGTTTGAAGTAAACTGATGTTCTGTTTTCTTCCCCTAATGAGTCTGTCTCTTGCCCGTGACAATAAAGGGTAAATCATCCCACCCTATCCTTATCTCTATTTGGAACCTTTTGCTTTATCTTCTCCTTCCCATTCCTGAGAGGGGAGGGGTGAGGGACTGGCTGTGTGGTGTCAGTTGCCCTCTGGGCACAAACCAGGACACTGGTTAATAAGGGGGAGAGAGATTTGGTCAGTAAAGAGTGATATCTGTCATCATCAAAAACCTAACCAGTATCAAGATTTTGAAGCCATTATAGTAAGAAGAAGATTTTAAAAGGAAAAAGATGTGTTATTATTTGATGTACTTAAACTTTTTTATACGCACAGTCTAGATGGAGTTAAGCTGCTTTCGCAGCTGAGGTTTAAACAGTGACAGGAGTCTAGGGAACAATGATGGTAACAGAAGTGGAAGTCACGTAACATTTCATACCTACTAGGCTGTTACATGTCTCATGCACATCTGCATCCCACAGGTGCAGACCTTTTGCATTACTTCTGGAACAGTAAAAACACAATTATGTTACGCTAACAAAAAAAAATGCAGAGTATAATCCTTTATCACAACCAACCACTTTCTGAGACAGGGAGACAAAATCACTTTGAAAGGAAACCACAGAAAATGACGATGGAATTGATTCTGGTTTAGCCTTTCCTTACAAAAGAAGAAGTTCTAATAGGCTTAGATATCCAGCCATGGGAAATTCAATTTGTGTACTACTTAGCATCCCTATTAACAAAAAAACAGAAAAGACAAAATAGTGTAGTTCTGATTTAATTTAAAACTCCACAGATGTACTGTTACTAATGTGATATTTTTCAGAGCTTTCAAGTGGATCAAGTCAGAGAGCTGGACATCATGGAATGCATGAAGAAATTCAAAACCATGCTATTAGTGCCTGTGCAAACTCAGTATACAATGCACAACTGAAATAGTTTCTCCAACTGAAAAATGGTAAAGAGTTTTCCTTCTCCATAAATTTTTCTTATCTCAGCTGCTGTAACTTCAGTATAGCTTCTCTTCACATAACTTTGATCTTTGCTATACATACAACCATTTTTTAACATTGGCCTTCAACCTTTTTTTCAGCTGAAGATCCCTAAAAATTTCCTAGTAGAGTTGTAGATTTAAGCCCACTCAAAGGTTCCCGGTTCTCCCTTTCATCTCTTTTCCAGCACAAAATTTTACATTATAGAAGGGAAGCCTGACTCTCCTGATCTCACCAGACTAGCAAAAAGAGGTTCTTCTTGATACATTGAACAGTGCTGGGATTTTTTTTTTGGCCTTTTACTTTCAGCTACCCATATTCAGCATGATTAACATCACATAATGTTTGCACACCATACAAACATGCTTCATATCCACAGTCCCAGTTGCACTTCCAATAATTATAGTAATGCAGACACCCAAGTGTACCTAAATGAATATTTATCACATACTGAGTTTCCACATAAAGCAAAATGAAGTATATCTGCTACGTTCTTATGTCCCCAGCACACAACTCGAAATATTAATAAGTGTATTTTCTTGTTGATTATCAAATTACAGCATAGAAAAGCAGGAAGTTAACATGTTTTAAATCATCTGAGGTTTTCCAATTAACCATCGTAGTAATAATGTCAAAACGTTAATTCATGTGTAATTTATGCATTTTCTGTCCAAACCTCACTATATCACAATCCCTTGCTAAGCCACAAAATTATTTGTGTAAAAAGCAACAAAAAATAAAGAATTCAACAAAAAATTGTCCTGCTAAGAGAAATGGAGATTTCTCTGTAATATTCTATTTATATGCAAATTCTTGCTTTTCCAGCCTAGATTCAAGGGTTTTCCAGAGAATACTAATACCAAGGCATTGGACAAAAGTTTATATAGGCTTTGTCTAGTCAGTAACTAGATTACAGTATGATTGCTAACGTTGGACAGGAGCATTGAGAGCTGTCTCCAATGTGTCCACCTCACAATGTGTATTCACATTTGAAAGCATCTTTCTTTTTCCTGAAGGATCTAGCAAACCTGTGCACTAGAACAACCTGACGATGCCAGCCCCATGGTGGGTCAGCTCCTCCTCTAGATCCAGGCTTAACCAGAATGAGCAAGCAATCCATTCAGCTAGAAGACATACACCGATGTGCACAGATATGTAGATGATATGAAATGGAGTTAAAAAGTTAGATGGACAATTTTGCAGTCATATCATTAGGACTAATTTCAGTTTCTGGGCAGCAGAGAAAAGCATACAAAAATGAACTAGTCATTCATAATTTGAACTGCAGCACATGTCTGTAACTCCTTTTGCATGACTTGTAGAGGGAGAAGACAGCAAATATCTGGGATGTACCAAACTGTGTTAGCTTGGCTAATTTATGCCCTTCCCAGCAGTCAGTAGCAAATGCAACTCTGGTAGAAGGGTTATCTTCAGTTTTAGCCTAAGGAAAAGCCAGAGGCTAAAACAGATGTAAACCCATTGCTTGAAAAATGGATTAGCATAGACAGCACTAGTCTTTTTGTAGCGTGCAGAGGCAAAGAGTGGCAATTCCAGGGACACTGCTCTGGCCAAGACAACATCAGTTAGCTCTCCACAAGCCTGTTACTCACTGGTGCTGGAGCAGCATCAGAGGGTAATTGGCTTCCCGGGTAGCCCTGTCAGGCTGACTTCAAGTCAGGCACAGGGATCAACATCAGCATTCACACCAAAGGCAACCACACTGGATTTGGTGGTTCAAGAAAAGAGATACAGACAGGAAAACAAAACTCAGGTATCAACACAATGGAGCTACCCATACATACACGTATACGTAACATCACCTCGCAGGCACAGATTAAAATCTGAGCATCCAGGCAGAGCAGAAATAAGAGAAGAAAGGCAGCATAACACTTCAGTGGCTACAGCAAACACTGATGGACGCACTGACCAAGGTTTTCCTTTCCTCCCTTGTCAGGAGTGCCCAACAGACTGTAATCACCTTGTTAGCAGGTTTGTCTGCAAACAGGGACAAACTCCTGAGGCCCTTACTTGCTCCTAACTCATTTCTTACTGAGTCTGTGGCAGCAGGCCAAAATACAGCATACATAAAGAGTGCCACCACTCAGAACTCAAGCCAACCTGAACACTTTCAAACAAGGGAGATCATGCAACATAGACCCGGAATGACTGAAACATGACACATTTCTCCTGCTGTGTCCTCAGTTCCCTCTGCCCCCCTTGCAGGAGTAGAAAGGAAGTGGTTTGCGGTATTAGATGTTTCACAGAGCTCAGGATTTGGAAAACTGGAAAACGAACAAGCAATTGCTGTTGCCCAGAAACGTGTAGCGGTGAATGCAATAGTATTTGACATTATAAAAGCTGAAGAAAAAAGCTGTATGACTATTCTTCCAGTATGCTGGTAAAAGAGGTTTTTAAAGCTGGCAAAGTTAAAATTTACAACTGTTTGTGGAGACATAACTTGGGCTCAGTGCTAAATGCACAAACTGATTTCAGACAGAATTCAAAATTTAAACCCCTTGATTTTCATTTTGGATTAAATAAGGAAATTTTATATCTTCTTTCATTTTCTGCACACGAAGGTTTCCTAGAGCAACAGTGATTCAGGATTTAGAAAGATAATGCCAGCTACAAGTAAATAGATTGATCATTTCTGGAATTAATTAATTCATTTAACAAAAAGTGAAGGCTTAGTGCCAGAACTCACTACACTGTGGTGTCAAGACAGGGTTTTCATAAAACGTCCTGAAAAAAGTAAAAGTACTAAATTGGCATGTTTAAACATGGAGTTGCTCCAAGGGTCAGGAAAAATAAAGATGGTTTCACTGGGCTTATGTGGTAGGGTTACCTGTTTAGGTCAGCAATGTTTGAGAAATACTTTAAATCTTAGTACTTTAAAAATCTCGAGGTATTTTTTACGTAATTTTCTTGGCTTTACAGATACACTGAATTATGCTTACTGTGTTTTATTCTTGAGGCTTTTTCTGTAGAGATGGGATGGTCAAGAAATGACAATGATATTTTTTAAAAAGAAGAGTTTGAAGCTTGTTTCAATCTCTCTTCACTCTCAACAGTTTGTTCTTTTCTGTATCTTTATTCCAAAAGAATAGTTCAAAACTTTAAAAAAGAAGATCCAATGCCCTCCATTTTCATCCATATGCATTAAGTAGGTATTTTCAGGACTTCTGAAAACGTAATAGTGATTTTAAACAATATGGGCTCAAATCTGTCCAATGCAGTAAGTCAGTACTATAGATATGGCCCTCTGTAAGACCAGTGACTAGAGAAGTCAGAACCTTTCAACTTTCCCAGAAGCACAAGAGCAAACTAAGTAACTATAGTAAACATATATGGTGTAGAGACGGATTCTATAAAAGGAACCAAAAATGTACTGTGAAAGCGTGGGTTACTTAACTTTTTTTAGTATTCTTGCATAATAGCTCAATGGATGCTTCATTTTGCTATCTGTAACATGCAGATAATGATACTGGCTTTGTCTGTTAAACATATTCTCTGTTACTGATGAAAAACACTAGATAACAGTTATATATTATTACTGAAATGCCATTGTTTATTTCTTCCAGACTGTCTGTTACTCTGCAGGGGCAAACTCTTTTCTATCTTATCAAATGAAGATTAGATTTGTCACTGAAATTAAAACAGGTCTAAATGCCTTCACTTCCTTTCAGGAAAAATTCTCATTTTAGCTTCATCAGGAGATCTGCTGGAGAAAAACAACATGTTTCTAGCACACTAATGGGAGGAAATTAGAGCAGAGACTGTTCTTAAGCTCTGGCACAAAGTCTGCATTGCTAGACTTAGTGTGGGAACAAAAAAATAAATCATATATTAAAGATGAATTGTTGTAGATATGTATTTAGAGTCAAAGAACAGCTGTATTAAACCTATCAAGAAGCAGAGACATAAAAATAAGAATTAAGCCAGTTAGAGATATGAATGATAGAAAGGCATTCTTTGTTTGGCAGAAAAGAAATAATCCATTTGAAAACTGGCAGAGATACTGGGGAAACAGAAGAGAAAATATTGCATCAATCTTGAAACTTGTCAAAGCAATGAAATTATCTAGCAAATATTTAATTGGACTGCCCAATATATGGACTATTGAATATTGCCTTTGTCTTCTCCCAAAAGACAGACAAACTGGTACTGTGGATTGTGCAGATACAGGGAGTGAAGTGCAGGAAGGACACATTTTCACAGTTTTTAACTAACAGGGCTGGAAGGACTCAACTCCTACAAAGGTATTTTAGAATTTACAAATAAAGCATAGTTTTAGATATATATTACATTTGACACTGTTTACATGCATTTCCATTGTGCCTAAATAAAATGAGAAAACTGCATTGCTGGTATCCACTTTTAATGCATGGATATCCAAATAGTTATTTGGATAGACGTGTTCTGGGAAAAGATTGGATAAATGTGGGTTTTTTCTTTATTATACACCTTCCAATTCTGCCACAACATTCCCAAGAAAAAACTTTAATAGCTTTGCAGCACTCCTGCTGGGGTGGCTTTGCTAGCATGCTGTGTACGTACATTTCATCTGTGCATTTTCTTAACGAGGAGGCAGGGATGGATGCTGCCGTGCTGCAAAGCACATGGAGTTTTGGAAGCTGTGCAGGGATGAGGCAGCTCAAATGACATCACTCTACAGTTACGAATGGACAAATTTACAACTCTCTCTGCTATGCCTGTGCTTTTCCAAGTGGAAGATAGGACATTATGCAATGTGTGAAGATCATTACACATTGATCATCACATGAAGAATATGTTATTTTACTTTTCAGAGGGTAAAAAAGAATAGAGGCAACACATAGAACAAGACAGTTCAGTACACTTCATAAAAAAACTCCGTTAAGTGTGTGTAAGTGCTTTGGAGGGGCTTATTTTGTAAATGAGGGGAGTATAGACATGGTAGACTCAGTGATTTAGATGCATGCAAACACTACCCAGTGCATTAACAGAGCTGAATGGATGGCTCTATGAGAAAGAGACCTTCTTCACAAGGTCTGTTTTCTTCTTGGGTAATCACTGTGGTTCCGCAGAGCTTCTATTTAGCCACTTGCTCAAGCTGTTGCTCAGGTTCTTTATTATCACTGGTTGGAAGGCAAATGAGAAGAAGAAAGAGGCAAAAATGTCTGGAAATAAGAGTGAATATAGTGGGTTTTAAAAGTTTTTGGACACAATGACATTTAAATGTTTACCTCCTTCTGGCTTGTTCATCAAAGACAGGAATACCTCATGTACAGAACGAGTTGGGAAAATAAGTCTAAATGTGGCCTAGTTTGTTAGACAGAGACTGATATAGCTGTAAAATATACTTGAAAAATCACTTGTGTTTCTTCTCATTCTACCCACTACAGATTTTATTCCTAACAAGCGCATATTAACAATGGCTCAACGTGCTATTTTTTTCCCTTTCCAAATGAAGCACAGTGCCAGCAGTCAGCTATAATTCCCCATACCCTGTCCTTGAGACTCAATGCCAGTAAAGCACTAGCCAGTTGCATAAAAAACCATCTTTCAGAGCAGTCTTATATTTCTATGTTAAAGCATCTTGCTGCCAAGGTTTTAACCCACAGACTGGCTGACAGCCCATCCAGAGCCACAGCAGCCACAGCAGGGTTTGAAACCAGCTCTTTGCATCTTGCAACAGGGAACTGATTCAACAACAGCTAGACTTAATTCAGTGTTGTAAGAGTACGATGCAAAGATTTACCTGATTCCTGGAGATAATGTGACCCCAAAAATCATACTTAAATTTCTCAAGGACATAGTCATTTTGATTTTGTTCCAAATTAGCTCAATGCAGAGAAGTAGCAGGGCACAAACTCTGCCTCTGTACCACATATATTCATACTGTCAAACCACTTACATCTCATCCAGTCTCAACCTGGTGAACTTAAATGGGACTTTAACAGTCCCTAGAACTGTTCATCTTCCACAGGGGTGTCAGTTCCACTCCACTGAGGAGTTAATCTTAAATTAATCTGTCTTCTTGCTGAATGCTGACTGCCTTCCTCAACACGTACATCTCATTTACTGATGCAGAGAAACAGCTCAGTCACTACAGATATATCATTCCATGTCTGAATTATAGAGGGGTAAGTTACCAATTCCTGGATATCTGGATGTCCTGGACAAGCGACTGCTAAGCTTGCACAGGTTGGCTGTCCTTGTGCAGGATGTCCCAGAGCCCCATCACTTCCAAACCCCCTACAGTTAACAGGTCTGGTCTATTGTATTTTCTCTTTAGATAAATGGAAGTACTGGGTTATCCAGTAATAAAGGATGCAGTCAGGCTCAGTCCGTAAAAGACTCTGGCAAACTACATGTCCCCACCTTACTAAGTGCTGGCTTGGCCACCTTTCTTCCCTGTCTGAGTAGTTCACTTGCTCCTGCTTTCCAGTTTTGGAAAGCATATGCTCACTGACAGAACTGTCTAAAAACTCAGAGTAAACTCTTTTCTTCTCAAATCAGGGCTAGTGAGAGTCCCCATGGATTTTATAAACTGTCCACCCTGCTCCCTCTCTTGTTCCAATTAGTCTGCAACATTTTCTGGAACTTCAAAAGCAGGATACCTTGCTAGGAGATGGAAGACCTCTTCCAGGGTAAAGGGAGCCTTGAAATCTCTGCCCCACTTCCCTGGAGAGTGCATAACCACTAGAATGCTATGCAAATACAAGACAGCAGTACTTCAGCTCAGAAGACAAATGGAGAGTCTTCTCATTTCTTGCAAAGGCCAACTGTCACTCTCAGAAGTACACTGCACATGCTGGACCCTGAGGCAATTAGGTGTCTTCTTGCAACCCTTAACCGAGCAGCTATTGCCCAGAAAAAAGCAGGATTTCAGATACATGATGGGCATTGCTTGGTTTTGTTCCTCATTTTCAGGTAACACTCAGATCCACAAATTGGTGTTTGGGATTGCAATTTAAGTATTAACAGTAAGAAACTAACATTGCTTGCACTTAGGAATTAGAAAGCTACAAATTTGTCATGAAAACACTGAGTTTGTAGGCGCTCAAGTCCTTTATCACATTTGTAACCTTAAACAAATTTGGGAGGAAGAGTTTGTGCAACACTAGTCAGTGTTGACAGCAAATGCCCACTTGCTTCGAAGACTAAATCTGTTTCTTCAGCCCATATATCGCATCTAAGTATTCTGGTTTCATGTCAGTCATGTGGAAGTTTCTCATAGTTTGGTGCATTTGGGCACATTTTTTGGCTTGAAATGAGCCCCCAAAACCACTGACACTTCCACGAACCAGGGCCTTTCAAAGGCCTGTTATTTAACTGAACTCTATTGCATAACTCCTAGTGGCGATTTTCCCTCTTTTCCATTAACGGTAAACCAAAAATTCACAACTTTTTGTGTCCCAAATTAATCTCCACTTCTGCCTGGTTATGCCAAAAGCTGCAGATTTTCCACACAGTGTATGCTTCTCTTCACATGATTTAGCTAAGCTGTTTCTAAGCATCTGTCTAGTATCATCTGTTTGTAAAAAAGGATGAAGCATTACCACTTTTTACCTGCTCCCAGAGGAGAAAAGTAATAAAAGACAGCACATTCAACCTCCTCCTCTCACATGAATGTAGTAAGAAGGA
This sequence comes from Strix aluco, assembly GCF_031877795.1. NCBI lineage: Eukaryota > Metazoa > Chordata > Aves > Strigiformes > Strigidae > Strix > Strix aluco. Next base: position 124,959,085 of record NC_133931.1, read on the forward strand.
AAAAAAGCAACAACTTACTTTATTACTTTCATCAGTTTTGCTGAAGTAAGGAGACTGAAAGCTGTGGGAGAAAACTTTCAGCATCATTAATACAGGTTCTCCACAGAAAACATCGGCTCATCAATAGATTGTTTGTCAGCTTAAGCCTTAACTATGAGTGATTTCACAAACAGCAGCTCACACAATTTCTTTTAGGTCTGTAATGCACAGGTACTCAAATATTTGCAAACTGAATCTCTCTTCTCTTTTTCTTGTGAGGTTTTTTTTTCCCTCCCCCTACATGTGCATGTGTCCCCACTCCTCACTGTGTTTCCTGCCCCGGACACCCTCTCTCTTTCCCCCGCAGGGTATAATAACCCAGACTGACTATTCTCTTCAATATCCTTGGACTCCAAAAGAAGTTTCATCTCACCCAACTTAGATTAACCTTTCTACATCTGGAACACCAGCTTTTGTTAGAGACCCCACCACCCAGAACCAACTCAATCCCACCAGCTATAGGGAAATCCTCCTTTTAGGTGTTTCCTTAGGTTTCCTTCTGCCCCCATTTCAGTCAATCAGCAATTTGCAGCCCTACTCTAATTATCTCCTTTTTTCCCCAGCTGCCTGGTCTCTCCAAATCAGTCTGTGCTCTCCCAGGAAGAGGCCTGGTGTCAGACCCCATGTTGCAACCCTTCCATTTAGCCTAGTTGCCAGGAGGAGGAGCAGAGCAGAGAGGTAAAGGTGATGTTGCATGCAGAGACTGTCTCATAGCCTCAGCCACAGGCTTTGGCCCCACTTGTCTGCTACCTCTTCTCAACCTTATTGTCTGAAATTAGTTGTTATCCTCTTCAGTGACCTGTCAGAGGCAGATAAAACAGCAGAGGGGAGAGTAAGATGGTGTGGAGCTCTACACAGTCAGAAAATCACTGCTCTGATAAGAAACATGACAAGCCTGAGCTCTATTTTGCTATCATATATTTTCTCAGTATCACAAAAGGAATCTTATTTCTGGTTTTAAAATTTTAAAATTAGGACCTTTCATATCTGAATTTAATATCAGAAATGTGTTCCATTATGAGAACATAGCAACAGCACTGGGCTTATTTCACACTCTTCAAACCTGTGGACACTGAACTTACATGTTTTATTTTACAGAAGAGTCTATATGCATGTTATAATTTGTTACTTACTGTTCCAGGAATAAATGTGACATAAATCACTAAGAAAATCACTTAGTCAAGGCAGTGGCAAAATAGCAAGTGGTTTGCATGGCACATAGGGACTGGAATGAAATAGCTGTGCATGTTGAGTCCAGTGGGATGTCTAGATTGCAGGAAAAAGTAGAAGGTAATTTACTGATGATATCTTAACATACAACACCACCATAAAACTGCTAGTCATGGAATACGCTCGTCTTGCCTCTCTTGGAAAACTCAGATGTTGGAAAACTCAGAAAAAGACAGAATTCTTCTACCATAAGATGCACTGTATATCCAAGAAATGGGTATCTTTAAATCTCACAAAGTGATCTGGAAGCTATACATTTTGCATGACAGCAAACAGGAGTACTTGCTGGTGGTCTGCAGAGAGCCGATTAGTCACAGCATGCTGCTTCCTCTGTATTCAGCTACTAAACAACATTTAAAAAGTTAAACTTGTATTAAATATTTATCTGGTATTTATTGTTCCATGTAAGCAATTGCTGCAATTGCCACAGGAATATTATTCTGTTACCAGAAAGAGGATAATCATCTATGCAATGGCGAATAGGCTGGAAAGTAGGCCCATGAGGCAACATCTCTGTTGAAACATGAATTTGTGAATGATTTGTATTACCAAACCCTGTGGCCAGCACTGCTCAACACGACTGAGCATTCCATATTTTGCAGGTGCCTGACTGAAGCATCTTATAGAAGCATAATTTTTGCTGGGTGACCTGTTAGCACTTTCTGAATATCATTCCATCCAGAAACATGTCCTCACAGATATCCACCAACTCTTTATCTTCTGGTTCTCATTAGTAAGCTCAGTTTCTTCCTTATATTATCACTATCACCACACAGTTCAAGACTTAAAATTATAATCACTTCTTCTGGGAGATGTAAACACAAGTATGTGACCTCCTGAAGATCTAATGATTTCAGTGGAGTTGTGGATGCTCACAATACCTTTGATGTCAAGCCACTCCTAGTATGGCATGGTGTCTGACTGGAGGTGATAGCCTCTTTGAAACATCCAGCTGTGGAAAACTGAGTTGAAATCAGCTGTAACAGACTCTCAAATTTCTGGGAACAGGTACTGCTACCTTCTCACAAATGTTTATGCCTCATACAACATCAGTTGGAGGAGATCATCTCCCCAACTTCAAAATCCTCTTGAATACTGCAATTCTGAAGGTTGCTCTGACTCTAGTGTTACTGGATTAGTTTTCCCCCATGGACCAAACCTTTTTTGCCCTGACTAACTTGATCCTTTAAACCCAGAATATTCTAGGTGATCAACACCAAAGGCTTTTCCCTTTGTATATTGAAGATGTTGCAGATAGGGTGGCTGCCAATACAATAATAACTTCTGTTTAAATGTTTTGAAAGTGTTCTAAACCTCATACTTTTCATACTTTTTCTCAGACTAGCACCACTAACACATTGCCTGCTCTGAAATTCCTTGTCATTGCTAGGAAAGTCACCACTGGGTCACTGTCAGGCTTCTGCATTTTCAGTTAGGTAACTATTTGTGGGGAGAAGGAGGGCTTGCCAGAAAGTACAAAGTTCAAGAACACAACATCCCCCATTAGCATAGTTCACTTCTAGTCAAAATAGCTTTTTTATTTCCTTATTTGAAATTAAAAACCCCCAAAGCAAACCCAGATGTCCTGTGTTTATTTATTTATTTACATTTTTTAGAAGCAGAAAATGATGTAGGAATGGTGAGAAACAGTTTGAAAGCTCTGAGAAAAAGCCTTGATCCCAGAAGCACTGCTAAAACTGTTGTAAAACATGTTTTCTTCTCAATCAAAATATTAGGGGGAAGGAAAAAAAAAAAAGAAAAATCTAATGAACAGTATATACTCAAACTAACTTAAAAAACAAAAAATTAAATTCTTCTAAACACTTTCTATGTATTTCTACAGTGTTGTGATTCTAATCAAATGCAGCTGCTTTCTCTTTTACTTATTGAAAATGCAATCAGCAATTAAGTTAATTTGTGTCTGACCAAGGCTCTTACAGTAACTGATTACTTACAGATGCCAAGTCTCCAAGTGAAATTTTTGCCACCTGTTTTCAATTTCAGGATTGGCAGTTTTGTATTTCCACAGCTTACTGACCTCGTGTGGGGCTATACCATCTGTTGCTGTATTCTCCATGCTCAATCACCAGTTTCCACAGGACATCAACAACATCAGAATAGCTTTATCGGGAGTTTTCCTCCTTTACACAAGGAGGCATACTAAATACTATAGCCTGGGAATATCAAAAGTGTCTTCCACATCAAAAAGAAGCTGCAGATGAAACACTGATTACTTTTCTTTAGTAAATGGTTTCATTCAAGGTGTGAATATGGTTTATTTATATGTCAAATTAACCATATCAATATGTTTCCACATATTGTGCAGGCCAACTTTCACTGCATTTTTATTTGGATATCCATTATCTAGCATAAACATTTGTATGGTCTGAAGTTCTTTAGGAGAGCCCATTTGATTTCTGGAAACAGTGCTGTCAACATTAAATGTACGTACTAGAAAATATAACAGTTTAATCCATTTAAAAAAGGGCAGTAAAGACACTTGGGGAAATAGACAGTTTGTTGGTGATAAAGCAATGAACAGAAATACAGAATAGCTCAATTTTTCCACCAATCTGCAATGGATGTGTTGCTAAACAGTTTTGCAAAACTTTTCTATTTCAGAGTGAGACTTGTTTTCCAAAATATATCACCAATATTGTTTAAACCATGACCCATCTACAAACTAATTCCAACATGTATTCTTATTATAATGATTACTAGACCGCATCTGTAAGACGAGCCAATTACGGAAAAGGACTGTTCAATTACCCTGTCCGTAAGTTGCAGCACAAACCTCTAGGGGATGCTGTGTATATTAAATTCATACTGTGTTTTCACTTTTGGGCTCTTTCCACTATAGAAGTCACAGCTGATACCAACCCACACAGCCTCTGGTTGGTTGATGTTATTATTTTTTCTTGTATGATCATAATGGCTAAGTTCCTTCTCTGTTGAGGAGACCCAGGATGGTAGATGCCCTGCAAACGCAGAGGAAAAAGACTGTCCAATCCTTCCTGTTGCTGCATAGAGAGTTAAGCGTGCGCTCAATTAGGCTGTGCTCTGAGATAACCTGACCATCTTCCCTCTCCTCAGGTGGCTCAGCAGCAGAGGAGGCAGCAGGCCTCTGGGAGAGAGAGAGGTCTGAGTTGGGCGCTCTTTCCACACCTTTAGAGTGGCATATCAGGGATGGAAAGGCAGGACCTCAGGCACAAAGGGCAGAGCAGGTATGGATCACAGACCATGGACAACTTGCTTAGGATGGGAGAAAGGGAAAGTGGGCTGAGACATACTCACCTAAGAGAAGGCTGGAAATAAAGGGGAGGAGAAAAATGATGACTGTTTGCTAAGACACCAAAGCCCTTAAAATGATTCTTTCCCCATTTCAACACCAACCACGGAGATTTCAATACAGTCTTCTCCCCACTGCTGGAAATAACAGGTGACCCCATTCCATCCCCCAGTTCATGAGGCAATTGAAGCTCTTTCCTCCTCTCCAAAAGAAGCTTCTAAGCCACTCCCCTCAGGTCCCGTATTGGTAGAGGCAAGGGACAGCACAAGAAAAAGGCACGCTTCAGCCATCCACCATTCTTCCAAGCCCATCAGACTGTGGTTACAGCTCTCACGCTGATGCTGATAGACACACAACCCTTTATTTCTCATAACAATCTGATTAACCTTCTGCCATATCATTTGCTATCGTTCTGTCACCAGAAGAGTGAGGGCGACTTTGGCATCAGTCTGCAGCCACTAGGATTTTTATGTATTTTACTTAAAGAACTCCACCAGGCAAAAATTAGACAGGATTGTGGCCCACTTGCTGCAACGTCCTCTGACCTCGGTTAACACTGACATAAAACTAGAAGAATGCTGTTGACTGGAACGCAGCTATTCCCATTGTACAGAAGTGCATCTGAGGTCAGAATCTGACTTAAACTGCTTGCCAAAGACTGCAAAATATTATGAAAGAATGGCTAACAGAAGCTACCCACACCCACTGAGCTGTGGATGTTCAGCTGAGAAGCAGATGTTTTAAGGGTCAGTACTTCTGTAATAAGTAAACACATTTATTGTAATGTAGAACACTGAGCTAATAATATAAATACCAAGTAGGACACTTGAAATACCATGCAAACAACAACATACATCTGAAAAATAACTGCAACAAATGATTGTTTTTCACCAGAAAGATCACAGGATCAGCAGCTGTTTACTGCTTCAGCACAGCAATTACGATGTAAGCTTAGCCAATGTTTCCAGTAAAGCCTGCTCCCATCCATCCCATTTCTAATAATCTGTGACATTTTTTCCTGGGTCTGATATTCAGAGAGCCTGCTGTCCAAAATGCTAGCTGAGTTACTCTCAAAGCAAGGCCAAAAGATCACGTGCTTTGCTTTTCAGATGCAGTTAGCTAAAACTAATTCACTTCGTTCTTTGCAAAGACCCCCTGTTCCTTACTCAGCAGTATAATTGTAGAACACAAATAAGGAAGTTTCTGAAGACTAAACATTTTAATTAGACACAAAAAAAAAAAAAGCCCTGCCAGAAAAAAATCTTTGCATTTACTTTTTTTTTCCTGTGATTTGGCTAAATAAAATACACTGATATGATAGCAGTTAAGCTTTCAGCCAAGAAGACGACACCCATACAGATTCAAGAACAGACCCAATATTTGGACTTCTGCTGACTTTGGTGGGCTCTGGGCCAGCCCTCAATAAGGCAAATAAAGTCTTTTACCTGGGCTTCTGCTTACCTGGATCCCTGTGCCAGTTCTCCGTAAGCTCCCATCCTTCCAGAGGGAAGCCACAGAGCCTCACTTGGCCCATTAGCAGAAGCCTGAGCTGTGAGTTTGGAGGACCAAACTGGGGCAAGGAGAGGCTATTGGTCACAGGGGGGCTGCCTGTGCTCATGTCCGCCCCTACCACGGGGAGTGCCTTGCCCACCTGCCCCCGACCTGTCCACTTCAGACCTGTCCACCGGCCCCCTCTGGTGTACTGGGTACTCTGCAGGGTTAGAAATGGGTACAGAGCCCAGCATCACAGTCAAGGAGAGAGACTTGGATTCGCTGCACTATCTTTTCAGAAACCTTCAAAACTGCAAAAATACATAAACATGCTGAAATGTGGCAGCAACATTCTCACCAGACCAGTCTAACTATTGCATCCACACGGACATTTTGTATTGTTCTACATGCCAACTATTTTGGTTTAATGTTTCATTTTAGTCAACATCTTAAAGCAAAGGCATCATCCACTCTTTTCAGGAGAGAAAAAGACTAAAAATCACAGTGAAACTGCAGATATACATGCACATTTTTGCTAGTATATCTGAAGTTTTGCAGACAGGTCTCCTCCCTCCTATTTCCTTTTCTAGAATAAAATTTGACATGTCTTTTATTGTTCAAATTTTTAAAATAAAAGCCCTGCCTGCTGTTCCACAGATCTCCCTTTCACAAGTTAAGGCTTCCACACCAAGCAGTGAAGCCACTGCAGGAGAAGCAAGCAAATGAAGCAGCCCACTCACAACCTAGCAAAGAACTCCTCATAATCCATTCCAACATGCTTAAAGCCCTCTTTTGACCTACAGTTTTGCATGTACCAGCCCGGGTGAAGGAAACTAGTTTGCTGGCTCCATTAACCAGGCAAAACTTTGGAGCAACCAAGGAAGAACTTGCATGTAGAGCATCATCTAGATTTGTACTGGTTTGTTTTCTTCTTTGAACATAGGTTTCTGCCCATCTATTTATTTATTTTAAAATTAAGAACACACTCGTCTGCTTGGATAAAAATAATTTCTGTCTTAAGCTCTGTAGTCTATAAAGGTACACACGTATTTCTGATAAATTGGGGGTTCTTCCTCTGTCCCTGAAGTAAGCAATGTGAATATAAATGTCAATACAGATAAACATAGGTCAAGATTAGAAAACTCAGGAGCTGGACTGAGCCACCAAATTAGAAAGTGAATTGGGTAATGTCAGGCACCAGGATGAAGGAAGTTTTCCATCTGAGAGGATCAGCTAGCACCCTCTGGTAAATGGCATGCAGGGAGGGAAGAGCTCAGGTAAATACCACTAGCTCTTCATCTGGATTTTAAATCAGTTCTAGGTTATAAAATTGCATGCAGAGTTTCACATTACTGACCTTCTCCAAAGATTTATTCATGGTGTATTCTAGCTCCCTAATGTGGTTTTATCTAGAGTGCCCCCTTTTGTCTACTGGTTGGATAAGTTTTCTCAAGTAGAGTTCAGAAAGCCATACTATTAATGTAGGTTTCAAAAATGTTGGGTTGAGTTCATGCTGTTAGGATTTATACAGTTTTGTACCTCCACATTGCAGCTCTGGGTTAGAAAAACACTATAACAGATACATGGATGACTTGCTTATTTTCATTGGCCAAGTAGTGTCAAATGGAAAAAACAAGAGTTTTAAAAAACAAGATTTAAAACACAGCTGGACAGAGCTAGACATAGTTTAAAGGCATACATTACCTAACTGTGAGCTCTAATGCTCTCTATCAGAATGTGGAACAGAAAGGTGACCACATTGAAAACAGTACAGTCTGGTCTAACTTGAAAGATTTAATTCATGAATATAGTCACTAATTTCAGTTGTATTTCCCTAATTCAGAGTGAGATTTATGCTATTTGCACAGTGGAGGCCTGCAGGACAAGACCAATGACTGTGACAGAGGGCTTTCACAAAACAGCTTTGTTCGTGCTCTGCTTCAAAAAAAGCAAGGGTACAAACAGAGCTGGAGGGCTGATTCCTTTCATATACAAACCATCCCTGCAAAAATTATACCATGTATTAACTTCATAATATTCCTTTAAACTTTAGATTTCAGTGAATAAATAACTTAAAATAATACACATAAACCAAGCAGCTAACTTCAGCTTCTTAAGAAGACCCGGATATAAGGATATAGCGATGTACAGATCATCTCTAAATGAAAACCTTGTGACTGGACAGAACAACAAATAAAGAACTTAAGTCTTTAGATTTTGGTTCAATATAAGGAAATTACAAAGGATATTACAGTTATATAATAGGGCAACATAAACCCAGCTTTTTGCAAATCTCCTCTTCATTATATTTAACTGCTTTTATGTAGATTTTCTTCCTTGTGAAAGGTAGAGGTTTGGTTGCCTTTTTAAAATATATTGAGAATATTGAATCTAATAATCATTCATGTCTGTTAGCTGAATTTTATCAAGTAACATTTTGCCTATTTTAAAATATTTTCTCCCTGCTAAAGCAATTAATCTAGGTTAGTGTAAATTGACTGCCTGTTAAATTAGCTCAAGAATGCATGGGAAAATCTTTCAGGTTAATATCTAGTTGCTCAGCTGTGTTTTGGAAAACGTTTCAAACAACATTCTCCAGGATGCAAAACCTCTTCAGCAAGCTAAGCAAGTTTTACCAGTAATTATGTTATTAATCTTCAGTGTGACTTCAGTGATTTTGTGAATTCTACAAGTGTTAAAAAGTATAATTATATTTATACATTAGCCTCTTTACTGTTGTAAAATACCGAAGCAGAAACAAAGATCTGGCACAGCAGAGGGAAAACTCAGTGCATGCAGAGTATCAACATAAGATTTACTCTCTAGATTTCCATAGGTAGAAAGAAAATTTAACATGACAACTACCATTGCAGTCTTAAAACTCAGATGTATTCAAAATGCAGTCAGGCCATTAGGAGTAATATACCAAAAAGAGTGTCAAATCAATACAGAGATTTTGATACTTTAAAAGCAAAGAGAGCAAAACTTCATGAACTCCACCAAGTACTTTGTTACCAATCCCAATTTTCAAGGAAATTGTTGTTCTAATAGACAGCTGTATATAATCCTAAAATTACTCTAACCCCATTTTCTATCTGTTCTCAATCATTTACTCTGCAGAGACAGACAGTTACTATGTGTTTTCCTTGTTTAATTTTGGGGTGGAAAACAGTCCCCTGATACGGAAAAAAAAGGCCTCTCTTGGCCTGGTGGAAGTGTTAGGAGGCATTTTATGCCCTGAAGGATAAGGGTGAAGGATACTGAAAGTATCTGAACTCAAGATATTTCCATTTTCTGCCACTCAGCATGAACTTGAACCAGCAGTAGCACATGTACAAGTGTACTGTTATGAAGGTGAGGATTCTTGGAGATGCACTGAGACTAACGGCATCTGCTATGAACATTACTTACTTCTCACATTAGTTGGGAAAAAAAGAGCAAAATTGTTTTAGATACTATAAGGGAAGAATTTTCTCTATACCCTGTCATCTTCTAGCTTTCAAAATAGGCTTGTGCTTCAGCATATGAAAATGCAGACAGGCAAAGCATCAAGTGTATAACCTTTACCCTCCCATGACACATCCATAAGTCTCAATAATGAAACCACATAGCAAATCGCTGGAAATATATCAGCTCTACATGTGCCCACATGTGCTTCATTCTACACAGCTACAACAAGAATATAGAAGGTGTCAAAAAACAGGGACAAACTTGCCCAAGGGTAGCATCTCAACTGATTGGATAAATCCCCCCCAAAATGGACAACACTTCTGCAAATGGAAATGCAACCTGAAGACAAAGTTCTCACAAGCATGTGGCAACTTCCTTAACACTCCAGGGAATGTGTGGATAAGCACTTCCTTCCCAGGAAAATATTTATAGAGACTATAGGTGTAAAAATAAATAAACACCAAAAAAAAATCCAGTGGTCACATAAATTATTTTTCAGGTTTTATCACCTGGATTTTATTATTTTTTTCAGAATATAATTGCTTCATTTTTCTTCCCAATTTTACCTGGAGATAGTATTTTGTGAGATGATATCAAGTCAGACTGTGAAGTTCAGTCCTACAGGTAAGCTGGCAGCACTGTCAAGAGCTATACAGAATGCTCTGCAAAGCACTGCAAATCTTAACTTCTGAATGCAACTGACTGAAGAGTGAATATTCACTGTGAGATTCAATACAGTGAATTGTTGTTAACAAACTGTTTATCAGTGATGGTTTAATAGCACCAGTGTTTTTTAAAGCATCTTAGTTCTGATTGCTGAAATAATGGTGTCTGTATGCACTAGATTCTGAGTCAAGTAAATCCCTGGTGTGAAACAGATTTGAGGCTACAGATTACAGACATTTCCCTCTCTCTTCAAAATACCTCTACAAGGGAAAATTAAGTAAATTTCTCACTCTAAAAGAAACTGTGCTATGCTCTCAAAACAAGAATGCAGCCTTTGCGGTTAGATTGCTGCCTTTTTCATTCATGCCCAAAGGATATATTAAGAACATGGGAAGGCCTCTGCTGAGTCGCACTGCCAGCATTAATTGCTGTTTCATGAAGAAATATCAAAGAAGAAACTAGGGATCAATGGAGACAGTGATTCACTGACAATTTCTTGACAGGAGAAGTACTTCAAAGAAAGCCAGTGGAGTTATACCAGCTGAGATAGAAAGGGGAACCTTTTACACCTCCTTATACCACCTCAATCAATATAGTGCATTCACCATGGGCACACTGACCAGTGATATAAAACAATTCTAGTTTCAAGTATCTGGAGATCTTCACATTAATAATGCCTTGTAAAAAGTTTGCTCAGGATGGTAATCATTCTAAAATGTAAAATGGGTATGATATAAATGTCTCTTGGCATTTGTAAGATCAGGAAAGTTTCCTGTCACCCTGTTTATGATTAATTTTAATGCATTTCTAAAGAGAAACAGTATTTTTCTAGGTTCACCTAGAAAATACCAAAATAATGCAATCTTACAAACCTACTGTCAGTATTTTATTTTTCACATGGTTGTCTTACTTGCATTTCTGTATCTTAGGAAGCAATTTTTTCCTATCATCTCCTACCTTCAGAAGAGTGTAACTTGACCATAACTATTCTCTCCTCTTGGAATAGACTGTATTGTTGCTCAGAGTGAAGGCATCTTTTAACAAACAAACTTTGAACTAATCAATTTTAGCTTTTTACATTAAGAAGTGCATGGAATATAGTAATGCCAGTCATTCAAGAAATTAAAAGAAAATAATTATCCTAATTCAAAAGTAATGGAGTCCTTTGAAAAGGAATGTAATCTATTACTAACTGTGAGAGCCTATAATATTGGCTCATTAAATAGCAACTTGGTTCATAGCAACTTCTGGATTAGGCAGAAATAATAATCTACTGTAGCCACGTAAATTTTACACATTTACTAAACCCCCCTCTAAGTATGTTTGCAATACTGTAATATGGAAATCCTGCAAATTGTGTGATCACATTTTTAATGTACCACTTCAGCTGAGATTAGAAGATCTTTTGCTGCCTTTGGCCCTGCCTTTCTCCTGCTCCCCTTCCTGCACGCGGCTGTTATCCAAACAGGGGCAGAGGTACAATGGAAACCAGGGCTTTATTTTGGTACTCACTTCCGCATGCAGGCAGAGAAGGAACTAGTACCATCCAGGACCATTCATACACACACAGGAGACAACACACTTTCCTTTCCCTCTGGTATCAGCCCCAGAGCATTACCACAAGCAATACAGATATTAGGCACTAATACCACTGAGGCAGTCTTATGTCCAGAATACTCTTGGCCCTAAAGATCCTGTGTCCAGCTGCTGGGAGAGAAAAGGGGTGTGGGTTGCACAGACATCTGTAATGCGGCAGTATTTTATTTTAACATCCTGTTTATCCTGGCCTTAATTTTAGCTCATTGCTCGGTAATGATGCAAGAGATCATCTGATGAAGCAGGAACTCTGAACATGCAATCAAATTTCCAGGCAAAGCAGGTTTCCATTTTCTCCTTGCAGCTCAAGAGCCCCTTCTGCTTTAACCTGGTAATCACACATCACAAGGTGAAGAACATTATGGCATAGACAGATGACTGTCCACTGCAGTCTTTACTCCAGGATCTCCCAGCAAGTTCCTATTTTCTATTGCTACCACAACCACAAATAATAGAGGACCTTGACTTCTTCAGGCTATATATCAAAGTACCTACTATCCCATCTTTATTGTATTGTTTTTCTTTAGTATAAATCAGATAGTACATTTTTACTGACTGAAACATTGAGAAGAAAGAGGAGTGGAGCTGGAGAAAGCTATGGAATTCATGACAACAAGGGTAAAACTCACAGCTTCCTTTCGAGCAAGTCAGGGGAAGGCATTTGTCTCTTGCTTCCTCTCTTCTTTCCTCATACAGAAAAAATAAAGTATTTGCAGGATGCAAGTATCTCTTCTCTTTCCATAAAAATAAAGGCAGTTTGAAGATCTTTACAAGTTAAAAGCATCAGAGGCTGAAACACAAACCATGCTTAACGTGGGAAGGCTAGTAACAGACTACCCTGAGCTGAAAGGGGTGATAAAGCAGGAGAACTGCCACCGGCGTTGTAAAGTCTGCGGACAGCAGTTTGCATGCAGTGGCCAGGAGGTACTGGGACTCAGCACTGCAGATGCTTGTCCTGGTCAAGAACCAGGCTGTTAGGATGGCTTCCCTTGCTGCTAGCAGTCCTTGCAGCCCTGGGACAATTGTAGTTCAGGGAGAGGCAGCAGGGGTAATCCCCCAGGCCCCATTCTGCCACAGTCTGTATGTAACTGCAGCACCAGGGAGAGGTCACGTACAAGGGCACTGCACTACAGGCTTTGTGTTCCCAGAGCTGCCTGTTGTTTTGACTTTATTATAAAGTATTTTCCTGTTCAGTCTCTCAGAGGAGAAGTGTTTGAGAGAGAATGAAGAAATTTCAAACCAAAGGGTTTAATAAAGTCTCAAAATAAGAACATACAAACTGCTCATCTCAATGCAAACTCATACAGCACACACCAGGGCTGTGCTCTGTATCCACGGTCACAAACACATTCTCAATACAGGTTTCTTCACACTAAAGATATAGGTATGTAACCCATTTTCAGATCTTCTGGACCATGCCTGTGTAACCAAAGGTGCACTTTCTGGTTATTTAAGTGTTTTATTTTTCTGCTTTTGCCCTTTATCATCACAGCATGCTATGATCCCACAAATGGCCATGTAATTGCTGGTGTCTAACAGGCTTTTTGGCTTCCAGACACAAAGTTTATGATTCTGCTATCATACTGTAACTTGTACACATATGATTACAACTTTTCAGAGAGCAACTCATAGTATTAGTAAGAGGCAGAAGATAACAGGCAGTGTTTTCCAAAATAACAGTCAACACTGATATTCACTTTACCGATGGGAAGACAGGCTACAGACAGAAATCTAGAGCATTACAGACTGAAGGAAATGGCTTGACTGCACTGATGGGTTAAGCTCACATCTGCTAGGGTATGGAAAGAGTAGAATATCTCTTCGACTTTATATTAGGAAGTAATTAAATTGAAGGCATGCAGTCAAATGCAGGTCTGAGAACCACGAGATATATTCCCTTATACATCTGTTTCACAGGAGAGAATGCAATGCCCATTTGAACAAAACAGCTCTAATACAGCTTTTTATACAGGAATTTCATACCTAGACTAGTCTAACCCAGGCACTAATTTGCCAGATTAACTCTGCTGTGAACAGCTTCTACTCTGTAATTATATTCTAAGTGCATCTGACTGAAACCAAAGGGACACAGTACGATTTCTTCTTTCATCTCAATAGAAGTAGACCATTCTCCATGAGAAATTCTGCTTCTAAAAGAGGCTCTGATGAAAGGCCAATGCCAAAACCAGGCTGTAGTACTGGTCATGTAACTTGCTCTCTAAGTACCATTATTTCTGTCAAGTCTAATGAAATAGAAGACAAACGCTGTAGCATGTACTTCGCAGGACTGTGCACTACATTGCACGTGAAGGAAAAGACTTGGAAGCATGTGTGACTGCACCATGCTGTGACATCTGCCTTAATGCTTATCTGTTGTCAATTATATAACATAATAAACCAGAGATAAAATAACATCTGTGACTGCTACAACAGGAATCCAGCATTTGGGAAGTCTTAAGGACTTTGTTTTCCTTTCTATGAGGTCAGCAGTAATTTTGTTATTGATATTAGTGGACATACAACTAAGGATGAAAGCTTATTTCAAGCCTCAGAATAGCTGCTGACTGAGGTGGAGGAAAGATGAATTGTTTGAAGAGGCCTTTATTGTAATGGTGGGGCATTTTCTTGGGATAACTAGAGTATAATAGGCATAAAGGGAGTAAAATAACACAGCTTATAAAATGATTACATACACAGATGATTTAGTTTAGTGTGAAGTATTTTAGCTACACAATGTTGCTCTTCAAGATCTGAGCGTAAGGTGCTCTCTGCTGCTTCTGCAGTTAACCAGAACGTTACCTGAGTAGTATAGTGGGCTACCCAGCACCAATGTCCTTCCAGAATTTGAATGCTATAGTAGATATATCTATTCCCTTGGATTTTACAGGGATTCTTTAAACTAAAAAATATATTCAAATCTGTGTGCAATCTACAGACACAAATTTGGATCTGCAACTGCTGCTCCACTGACAATTTACTCTGAAATGCCGTACACTGGTTTCACTGAAGTTAACAAGAATTTTCAATTCATTTAATAAGACCTGAATTTGTCTTTCATGTGTTGTTCTAATCTAATGAAGCAAATATATTAACTACATGACTGTCCCAAGATATCACCTACTAAATGTGTTTGGAAAGATGAGGACGGACAGACATTTTGGGGACTAATTTGTGACTGCTTTGTACCGCTTTGGGAAAACAGTGTAATTCCTCTTACTTCAAAGATGTTCTACTGAGCTAAATGGAGGATAAGTTTTTCTAGTGGTTTGTTTGTTTGTTTGTTTTTTAAAGAAAAAAAGAATACTTTCACTTATTTCACGTTTTGAGTCAGGCTTATAACGCTGCTTATACACCATCTGCAGAGCAACCAAAGTTTCAATTATCACTTTTTTCGCTGAGCTGACTTACATTTGCACACGATTGCTAAGTCTTGCCCAAACACCACTTATCCAGCAGATTCACAGAATTTCACATTAAAGGAAAAGTGTTAACTTGTCTGATTTTATAATATATTCTACTTCTTAAAATCAGGAACCAGAAACTACAGAATGAGAGGGAACTTCACCTCACATCTAGCAGATTTTTGTCTCTTGACACTTTTGACTTTTTTGACCACTTTGAATTATTTTCTCCAAATTCTGGTGGAGGGGGCATTTCTAGTCTGACAGCATTAGAAATTAAAGTGCCCTTTATTTAAGGGAGTAGCATCAGAAAAGCAAGTTTACCTACCAAAATACCTTGATTTAGAGATCACAGATTTAGAAATAGAAGATATTTCAATTTACATCCATTTGATTTTTGGCAACTTAACAGGGTGAGCTGAAAAAGGGTGTCAATTAGTTACAGTGTAAGTTTTGCCAAGCCCAAGCGAAACAATTGCAGTTACACCCACCATACACCGAATATAAAACCAATTAATAGACAGTTAATGAAACACTATCACCTCAGCTCATGCTGGTCAGATTTGGACAGAATGATTCATATTTTAGGAAGAGAGTTAGAATTTTTTTCCACTCTGCCCCTCAGTTAATTTCATTCAATGAGTATTATATCTCCCTAGTGCTATCCAAATTACTGTTTTAAGTACCAGCACTTACTGTCTCTCTAAGTCTAACCCTGCATACTCCCAGAAGATATGCAGATGTCATTGCAGTTAGACATGCAGATGTCTTTCAGCCTGGGATGAAGCTGCTGCCAGCTGTACTAGTTAACTTTGAGCATCACAGAGGATTTAGCATCCTCCATTAAGCCCTGTACATTATTAAATCTTTATCATAATGGTGATTATTGCAGTTGACTAGTACCTGGATTTTTCCTACCACTACATTAGTTTGTTTCAACCTGCCTTTTAGAAAATTAATTCTAAGGCTGCTGTCCTAAACTACACGACTGTGGAATATATGCCCAAAGTGTACAGAAACCAAGAATGACAGTTTCAGTTGTGATAGTCTGAAACAGTGTGTTCACAGTTTGCTCTTATGACATTTGTTTTTAAGTGCTGTCACTATCCTTTAAAAAACCTGGTTGAGTCAGTGCAGAATTTAAGCTGACTCTTAATGTGCCATGTTTTCCTGTACTGCCTTCTGGAAGCCACCCGTCCCACCACTAATGCTACCTAGGAGACTGTTCCCTGTCTTGATAAATAATCTCTTGGATTCAGCAATACATGCATTCAGTATTTCTGCTTCATACAGCACTGCAACCCACAGAAACATGAAACTATGCACTCTCAAGAGATTACAGCTGTTATGAACACAAACATTGCATTTTCTCCACAATTTGTGTTGCTGCAAACACCTCCCTTTAGATTACAGTTACACCAACAGGCAGTACGGAGCTAAGCTATATGTAAACATATAATTTAAAAAACCCCAACCATTTTACATTGTTTTCAAGCATTAACCCTTTCATGATGATGATGCCTTATAAAATATCATGTCAGACTGATTTTATTCTTTGTCTTTGAGGATCTTAGTGAGAAATTTGCCAAGTTAGATACATATTGAATGAGGCAGATCACTGGCTCGATTTTCAGTGCTCATTTCCAGCTGATTGAGATGAAAAGCTTACAAAAATGCTTCTGAAAGTCCCAGTATGCCTGCTTGCATCCTCTGACACTTCTGCCTTTGAAAACATGACCCTTAATGATTGCTGGAGTATCTGAAACCTTTCCTCAGGCACTGGTTTGAGTCAGGATGCTCCACACTCCTCTCTCCCTTAACTTGACCAGTCTATGGATCTCAATACAAGAATAATGGATGAAAGTCTGCTTAACCTCAGCACCTCACCCATGCATTCTATGAGAAAGACCATTTTTTCAGCATGCCTTCCCACATATTTTTTGTGTGGTTGTGTGTGTGTGCATCACAGCTTTTTTTCCTGAACACTCTGAGAAAGAGAGAAAGAATAATTTGTATGACACGTTATAATCATATTAGTCAACATGTTTCTGAAAGGCACTTGGATAACATAAGAGTCAGGGAATAAGAACAGAAGGGTGGCTTTAAAGTGTGCAATGGACTCATAGCATGAAAAAAAGAGAGTTTAGTCCTCAAGTAAAGTAAACCTGGGGTAATTTTGATAGAACAGCAAAATCTTACAGGAAACATCTCAAGCCTAATATATCCAGTTGCGTGCATAATAAAAATAAAGATGTCCCAAAGGTATAATTCTGTCTCTTTATCTTGTTAACTAATGTAGAAAACTTAATACCTCCATGATTCACAAGCTCCTTCATATATTGATCATACTGATAGTCTATCGGTAGCTCAGTCTTACTAACCTATCAGAAAGCTGTCCAAAAATGTCTATATATTTCTCCTAAACTCTGACTTCAGTGTATTCATAAGTAGAATATACGTATTTATTCTTGCACCAATACTGTTCTTTAGCTTAAATAGGTCTTCTCCTCTATGTTATTTAACCTGCTAATTATGCATGAAGATCAATCATCTCAGCCTTCATTTTAGAAGGCTAAATAAGCCAAGGCCTCTTAGTCTTCTCTCTTTTGACAGCTCTCTATTTAATTTCGCATTTCCTTCAGTGCCTATTCCAGTTTTAGTTAATCCTTCCAGAAGATGGAATACCAAAACTCTGTGCAGCACTGCAGAAAAAAAGTCTTACCAGTTCTCTGCACAATGTAATTAGTTTCCATTTACCAGAAGTGCCTCAAATACCACACTTTATGATCACACCACCATTGGAGCATATTTATTTCTGTGACCCTTCTGAAATTTCCTTCACGAACTGTGGCAGATTAACTGAAGCCAAAACCTAACATATTGCACTGTGTTTCTGTTCTGAGCTGCCTGGTTTACTCACAAACCAAACTGGGCTTTATATCCCAGTGAGATGGCATTGCCATGTTTTCAAATCAAGTCAAGAAAAAAAAAAGTCAAACAAGCAAGGTAAAACACAAAATAGATTTTTCCAAGGAACCCATATGCCAGGCTGTGAATGTTCTGATAATCTGGCATTTACTAATTTTTTGCTCAGAATAAATAGGGAAAAAGACATCTTTGTTTAAATGCCATAACACACTGTGGTGAACATCTGTCTTATAATGGCTCTGAACATAAAATACCATAATTTCTCAGACTGTCCATTACATTTGCTTAAGACTTTCTTGATTTTTCAGATATTCAAATAATCAAGAATATGTAACATCGACTTCAGATCATAAGAAATTAAAAGCTTGAACACTACCTAGCACACCTAGTCCTTTGAGCAATCCATCTGGCTAATTAGAAATAAATTTGCTTTTAATTTACCTGTACTAGAACGAGACAGGACATATCAGAATGTATTACAACCCTCAGTAGTATCAGCCAGCATTGTTCAGTCCCAAAAGAACTGAAGGCTTTAAGATGGGAGGATTATTCAAAGAGATTATACACTAAATTCCTACATGTTGAATAATTCATCAGAATTAATTCTACATATATTAACAGCTTTTTTCTCCTTTGCACAAGTCCCAAAGATCAGTTTATAAGAATATCAAGTGATTCAGATGTCCTTACCATAATTTTCAGGTTTTTTTTTTTTTTTTTTTTTTTAAACACCACCTTCAGAATGGCCGTAAAAAAGGGACAATTTATGACAAAACAAAAAACTAAACAGTGGTAAGGGTTAATAGCCATCTACTTGAGCAAGCGAAAAGGTCTCATGTTGGACAAATCCCGATTTCTTGGATGCCTGAAGTCCATCTTTTCAAAAAAAAAAAAATCACAAATCATTTTTATTGCTGCCTTCTCCTCCAAGAAAACAAGCTATCAACATAATTCACTCCACAAGAATAGTTTAATACACTTAAAAGAGCAAAGCACTGCATTTCTCAGATGGTTGGAACTAAGCCAAAACAAAGAAAACACAAATTGTGCTTCCAATGTTCAAAAGCACTATTAGATTAGCAGGGCTGATACAGGAAACTAGCCATGCTGACAGGTTTGTCTTATCTAATATTTCCTGAACAAAGCGCAGTGCTTTTATTCTTTGATGATTCCTGAACACTCTGCTTAAGCTATTAAACTAAGCTAAAAAACGTTTGGGACAAAGAAGTTCTTTAACATTTATGAACAGGCTTGTTCAACACATTACGTGTTGAACAGCTGAAATCAAGAGACCTCAGATGATGGGTTCTTCTAGTAAGTGCTGCCTTATTTTGTCCTGTTTCTCTCAAGACATGATCTCTCTCCAGAGATGCTGTCCATCTCCTTCTAGAGATGTTCAGCATGGTCCTTCTGCAGTTTAGTCACCTGTAAGTCACAACACACTTTGTTCACTATGTCACAATTTAAATTTAGATCACTCTCTCCCTATCACGTATCTCAGTTGGTAGGCCTGGACTCTTCCTCCTCACTCTGAGGTAAAGATCCTTTACGATCTGACTCTTCTTGGCCTGGATCAGGAAAAAGTCCTTTTCACTATTCCTGAAAATAAGACAGGCCCTGCAGATACTGTAGTTGAAAAAAACCTTCTCTCTGGAACACAGAGATTTTTAAAGATACTGAAAGTGTTTCACCAAAATAATGTATTAGTTATTTCCTCAGCGAGGATTAAAACAGTAAATGTGGCCTACGCAGCTTGATCGAGAACTTCAGAAATATTTAGAAGATTCAGTGTTTAGCATCCCTAACTCCCACTGAAACGAGGAATGTGTTTAATGATTCAGGCTGTAGAATCTTATTTAAATATTGTCTTTTCATTGCAAGTATAGCCAGAGTCAAAGAATCATAACCCTGCTACAGCAGTTTTTCAGCAATTTGTCAGAAAAACATTTCCAGAAGTTTTGGTTGGCTCTCTCTTCTCCTGGGTAAAGAGGCACTTTTAAGCTTTCTCCCTCTTTTAGTCCTAAGCCTTAGGATCTTGTTAGCCACCTGGATTGAGGTTGACATTTCCCCGTTAGCACTCCCACTACTCTCACAGGGCCTCCTGTTTCTCTTGGTGACATCTCATCTTTGAAATTGTTCTGTCTTTCCTGTTTGCTTCCTAACAGCTTTGTCTGCAACTCTGACTGATCCTGCTGAATAATATCAAGCAGGTAAAGTAATACTAAATAGCAGTGATACAACAGCTACAAAAAGATATATTTTTTATTCAGTACACATTGCTTAAAGCAAAGGTGAACACTGGCTCCTGTAAATTCTGAGAGTGCAGCTGAGAAAGACAGCAGTGTATCCAATGTAAGAGCAGAAGACTGTATTAAAAGTAGAATTCCCAATTTTGATATAGTTTTGATAGAAACACTTATTTCAAACTTTTGGCAGGGTTGATCTCACTGTTCTTCTGTCACTTCATTCACTGAAAGTCCATGTGTCTATGCTGATTATTCCATTGGAGACTTGCTACATACAAATATAACAGATTTCTGAATTTTTCTTTTTGGTTAATTGAATTAATTTTAATTAAAAAAGTCATTAAAACTATTCATTCTTTGATATTAACATTAAAATGTAGATAATTGATTCATGGAAACATAGATGTGCATAAAAGTAATCACCCTTTACTCTTTCAGAGGAGGACTTGGTTTAGCTGTGGTTTGAATTCAGTCATCCTCACATGTAAACAGCCTGGCTGGTCTCATCCTCCAGTGAAGCCTCTGACCACGGCAGATTGATAGATGGCTGCCCCTGCCCACCATTTATATAGCACAACTCCTGCCATGTTTTCTTTTTATTTATCTTCCTCCCTCTTTTGCAGCCTATTTTTTATTTTCTGTTTCTTCTTTCTCACTCCTTAGCTATTTCCCCTTCTATTTTTTTCTCCTCTTTGTATGCTTCTAGTTCATTTTCCCCACCAAGCAACAAAAATGCTGCTTGGCATGGGGTCCTCCTGACGACTTCAACAAGCCACATCGGAAACTTTTTTGAAACCTAAACCTGAGTGTTCCTGGTGGAAAGAGAAGTTCAAAAAAGAAGTACTGGTCTTGCTTCTTCTCTTACTTCTATAGAAAAAGGAGCAGCCCTTTTTGTGTCCAGCTGGAATAAAAAGCCACTGCTAAAGGACAATACAGGTGTAAGTCATGACAATTACTGAGGCAACTAAGACAAAATAAGGCAATGGATTAATGTGAAAAAAGACTGCATAGGATTAAGCAACTTAATCTCCAAGCTCTTATGTGCTCTGAAGTTTGTGCCTTAACAGGGGCAAGTAATTTGCTTAAAAGGAAAGATCTATCATAATTTCAAACATTTGTTCTCACTTTAGGAAAGGTCATTATGACTCTTATTTCTCAGATATTAGATATACTGCAAACATGCTCACGTGCACACACAGACACACACCCACTAAGGAGTAACTCAGACTGTGGAAAGTTGATGAACACTCCCACTCTCAACAACATTCCATCTTTACCTGAGAAAGTATGAAGTACTCTGCAATACACCTTAGTTGAAATTTTCATTTAGCTTGTCAAATACCATTTAACAAGATTTTATTAGCTATAAAGTATGTAAAGTCAAATAAAGAATATGAAGAAAAATACTGAAAAAACTAAATAAGATTACTTATTGCAGCAGGTTCTGGACCTGCCTTGACCATTTCCCCTCCACTCCCAACAGTGAAAGAAATGTAAAAAAAAATGAAACCATTTACTGCCAGCAAAGACCACCAAAGATTAAAGCTGTGCTCATCATTATGCCCTTAAAACAAATTCTTTTTTTCTCTCCTGGTAAGACTTAAAAATGTGTGACAGTGCGTGAATGTGGAATATCCTCAAAAATTCAAGCATGTTTTCTTTGTGCTGAAAAGTGCAGACCAGTGGTGTTAAAAGCTTTGCAATATATAGTTGATAAAATACTTATACAGTGCATACTTAGAACAGAAATATTGTGTCCCAATCTCATTTTATAATATAAACCATGGCACAGATCTGATTAAATGCTATACAAGTTTTCTGATCAAATACAGATAAGCAATACATTCTGATTTTGCAATACGTGTTGTTGACCACATCTTGTAATAATTCTAAAAACATTTGGTGAATATGTTTAAGCAACCTCTTTGCTTAGAGGAGTAAGCAACAAGTCAGCGAGTCTGAGAAAAAGAGGCTAACTTTTATCAGAATTTTTTGCTGACAGCTACTTGTCAATGTTAAATTGGATACTAAGGACCCCAACCTGTGAAAGGTCCTGCTCCATACACCTAAATGGCATCTGCCACCAAGAAGCCAGGCTTCTTCTCAAGTATAAACATGGCCCTAGGATTTGCTGAACTTGTTAAATGACTTTGTTCATGGAGTGTAGCCTTGGTGTAAACCTTTGAAACATGGTAATTGTAGAGATAGTACTAAGCTTGACTCATGATGTAAAATCTTAAAAAACCCCAGTGATCTTGCTGTCAACCACAGCTTCAGCAGTACGGTGTAATACATAAATATCTTAACATTCCTATTGCAATCCTTAAGTAATTTCAGTACAGGCAGGTAACAAGGCTTTTTTTAAGGGAAAATGCTATGTTTTTTTCTGCCATCATCAACTAAAGTGAATACCTGATTGAAATTACTATCTGTAAATACTCAACAAAATATAACAAGAAAAGTAAACAGTTAAAAATACTTCTGTATTTTCTGAAACGTTCAGAAGAATGTGTTGGGGTTTTTAGACATGTCAGATGTAAAAAAAATTTATGTAATATAATTTTTCATTTTTCAGCCATACATAAGGCAAGAAGGAAAGAGAGGGAGGAGGGGAGAGAGAAAGGGTGGGAGGGAGAGGAAGAGAGAGAGGTGGAGAGATAATCTTTGCATCTAGATCAGCTCTGAAAGTAAAATATTTTCATTCTCATTTTTGAAATAGGAGGAGTTTTACAGGGAATGGAAGCATCCTTTCTTTGAAATTTCGATGATAATTAGCTAGATGTAGGAAGTCAGGAAACATAAGTGCATGTCCCACTGGCACAAAAGTTTCTTGTTACTACATTAGAGAATGTGAAGATAGGATCTCTGTAACGCTACCATGTTTAACAAGAATCATGGATCATCTGTGATTAAATGCAGGTCACATAAAATAACACATGTAATGCTGTCAACCTCAGTGAGGCTCAAGGATGATAGTGATTAAATGCTGGTCACATAAAAGAACCTCTGGATTCTAAAAAACACAGAATAGATTTGCATTTCAAGTACACACACAAATACATACACATACTCAGATTATAACTGCTGGAGATTAACTAGCAGGAAATTCTTATGTTCTTTAACAAGGCTTAAAAGGTTGAAAAGTAGCAAAGTAGGCATAAACGTGAACAGAAATGTCTCACGAAATCAGGACATTTACTAACACATAGGAGTGTTGATGTTGCTCCTCACATGAAGGAGCGCTGCAGAAGGAAGCTCTGTAGTTTACCCCACAGCACTGGTAATTAAAGATATTCCCACACTTCAACAGTACATGTATTCTAAACATCACACTGTCTTTATTGAACATTTGGGGGGATTTATAAGGAAATAAATAAGAGGACTATTTCCCTCCCCTCTTTCTTTCAATCACTTGAAGTGCTGTCAGTAAGTAAAAATAAGCAGGGCAGACCACTGCTGCATGACCTGAGCTTGCTGAGGAATGGCAAGGCAGGGGAGTCACTGCTTCCTGAGGCACACAAAGCAGAGTTGGATGCCAAAAATATAGCTCCTCACATCGGCTGCTGCTGCCTTTTGAACCAAGGGATGAGAAAGACCCATTCATTCACATGGGTGGGCTGAGAATGAAACATTATCAACTTCTGTTAGTGCCATTTTCAGAATAGTCATTCATGGTGTATCATAAAAAAATGACAGTTTCAGAAATAGAATAAAATAAAAAAAATGAAATCTCCATTACATTTCTTGCATTTAAAAAAATATTCTGCTTCAAAGTCCTGACAGCTCAAGTTACTTTTTCTAACATTTAGAACGCCAGGTGTCACGCCAAGATATCAGCAAGTTTGTAAAATCCTGTTTGTCTATAATGAAAACATCCCTTTTGTGTCAGTTTAAGAGCTAAAGGCGCTTTTTCTTTTTCCTGATAAAGTCATGCTGACATACTGAATACATCCTGCAGTATTTCTGCCCAATAATGGAAGCCTGTCTAGCCAAACCTTACCTGATGCTTTTGATTTATTTTTTACATGTACACTAAAGCACTGAAGTCTTTTCTTCTGTATTCTTCTCCTTTCCTGACCTACTTTTTAAACATAAGGCTTTGGGAATACTATTACACTTGCCTATTGGATGTCTGGACTTCTGCTAAAGTGATCTGCTCATTCCTCCTATGGCACATGTGCCTATTTTCAGAGGAATAGTAAACTAGCATGTTATTCACAGCCAGCATGAAAAAGCTAACCTTAAATATTTCAGGACAGTGCCACAAATGAATGCATTTGTTGAAGGTTTCTTAAGAGAGCTATTTTCAGAGCAAGAATTTTGACTTACAGGTTGAGCAGGTTTGCTAGGAGTACTAGCAAGCATATTGACAAAACATACAATTTTGGCAGCTGTGATCAATTTAATCCTTTGACCTTTGAAATCCAGTGAGAAATCTAGCAAAATGCACTACATTACTGAATTTATTTGAATCAGAAATACAATTCAAATAACCTCAATTAACTTGGCTTCCAATCCGAGCTTGAACTTGAATTTCCACAGACATTTCATACTGGCACTTTGCGAAACAAAATGATAGATGTTAAAAAAAAATCTCTCATTCCCTGTTAACAGGCTTAGCAGTCAAAGAAGTGGTTTTATAAAAGCACAGATATTCTACTTTCTTACTTTCATCTTTCCTTAAGTTCTGTCTAGTTCACAGTCCAGCTGTTGAAGGAACTGAACAAAATCTTCTTGTGACTCACTTCAGTTACTTAAAGAAGAGTCTTCAACAGTCCCACTTCTGAGGTATAAATTGTAGATGAAGTGGTTAACACATGTATCATCTCTTTAAAGAAAACGTGTAACTATAAATTAACACTAAAAACAAGACTAGATAATAATTAAAACAGAAACCTTATGCTCCAAGGACTACTCCCTGCAAAGACTTGCACAGGTGCTTTGCTTTGCACATGAAATAGACTCATTAAAATTAATGGGACAATTCACTGTATGTCAGAGTGTACAGATTTAAATCAAAATGATTGGAATCACCAAATTTAATCAGGAGTTTAATCAGTCAGCAGAGGAGCTTGACTTAAATCTTCGAGTTTAATCTTGTTTTTCATTTGTAGGGTTTTTTCTTTAAAGAAAAGTTGAATCTTTCTGACTGGTATAATTTTTCATCTCTTTTGTAACCAAGGAGCATTAGACACAATATACCCATAAACAGTGACCAGTATAATTGTGTCACTTAGTACAAATTTATTCAAAATCTTAATTTTTACTTTTTATTAAGTATAAAAATAGTGAATAGAGTATTTCTTACTAACTGGATAATGGTTAAATCTTATTCTTTTATCTGGGTCTATGCATATGGATAGAAAATTGCATCTCAGTTTAAATAAACAGAAAAAAAAATATTAAACTACTTTAGTCAGGGAATAATCTCACCTTCATCCATCTAAAAGCTAAGCACCTAGTCTCAGCCAGTAACCGAGGCTCTGTTTGTAGTCAGTGGAGATAAGAGGCAACTTCAGTGAGTGATTCCTCTTTCTGATGAGGATGAGATGATTTGCCATCTGTAATGGCTATCTTCTCCCACTGACTAAAAAGGAAAGGCAAACTTTTTGCTTGGAGTTCAGTAGTTAATGCTAGGTGGAATGATTCTCACTCATATTACTTAATCTAAACGCTTAAGTGCACTAGAGACATAAACAAAATTATAAATCCACTAAATTTACATTATTATATAAATGAAATAATTTTAAATGGATGTACTATCTATAATTTGCAATTCAAATAGATTCATGTTGGTTAGCACAGTCTTCAAAATTTTAGAACTAGTAAGCAGTACCCTCTCACATACTGTATTTTAACCATAGACTGAAAATTTAAAATAAGACTAACTTCCAGGCTTTTCTGATTTCAAATTTTTTCTTAACTTTTAGGGAACAAATCATTGAACAGAACTCACTGAATAAACTGAAATAAAATACTTCCCATGAACATTCAGATATTTCTGTCAGAAGCTGATTTTGCACTTCAGCAAACTTATGTTTCAGGTGCTTGGCCAATGATTTCAAGTGGCTTATTCAGATGCCTTTCTAAAAAGCATCTACCTCAAGCACAGTATGCTTAAATATGTTTTTGTTGTTGTTGTTTTTCTTATTTATTTTTTCTTTTTTTTTTGTGCTGGAAATTGGCTTTAGGCAAAACAAATGTTCAGAAAGTAGTCATGCATAGAACCGTATCAGCTCATTATAATTTTATGGTTTGTCATTGTAAGAATGTAAGCTGGAGTTAAAATAAGCATTTTGCAACTTTCAGTATACAATGTTTCATCTCGAGAACAGATATTTCTTCAAATTTTTACATTTCTTGGGGACAAAAGTATTAGACAAACAAAAACAAATTAGTAGATTTCTTGTAGAATATCCAAAAAAAAAAAAAAAAAAGGAAAAGCTAAAGCATGTCTTTCACCTTTATTTCAGAACTTTAAAATGAACAATTAAAACAGTGTTTGTTAGTAATTGCTTATTACATTTCCTATGCCTGATGAAAACACTACAGGAGAAAAAAAAAAAACAACAACAAAAAACAACAAAAGAGATTGAGAATTCTGCCTGCTGGTGCTTCTATTAAGTAGAAAATCACATCTCCCCTGCCCCTGAGGTGTTTTGCTAACAATGTGCTGCTATAGACAATAAAGTGCTGTTTGGATGCTTGTTCTTTTCACAGCAAATTTACAGCTAAAAGGAAAACCAGACTTATTAAAAGCACACACCACCACTCACCTGAGACCTCTCTGTCTATAACCGAGTTGTGCAAACACGGATACTTAAAAGCTCACAATCTCAGAAGAAACACATTTCATAAGCCCAATTAGTAAAATGAAGTTTTATGGTTAAAATATGCAAGGTTCTTAGAGACCCTCTACTCATAATTAAAAATAAAAACAGAGGAATTATCTTTCTTTATGAAAAAGATGAAAGCAAACACCCTACTTGAGCAGGATAGGGCTGTGATAACATTTAGGATAAAGCAAAATTGATGCATAGTACCTGAAATTGTGAATACTTCTGTTGAGAAGCTATTGCATAAGTTATTTATTGTCAGCTCTATCTAGACAACACATGAAGAAGGATTCGTATCATAAAATTAATGTGTCACAACACCAGTTAGAAAATAACCTCTTTCTTGGCTTTGAGGTAGTCCATTTTGATCTATTATCCTGTTGTAGACACTGTGATAACACTAGAAAATGAAAATATAATAATGAGCTTAACAACCTTGGATTATCCTTGGTTGCTTTCTCTGAATTTTTTCCAGTTCTACTACACCCTTTCTGGGAGGGAGACCAGGACAGCACACAGTATTCAATGTGCAAGTGCCTTGTGTAATGTTACAATTGCACAGTGATGCTGTCATGTTTAGTTTACTGTTACTTTCCTAATAAGCTCTACATTTCTATTTGGTTTTGGAGCACTCCTGTACATTTATCTGAAGCTTTCATAGCACTACCCACCATAAGACTTAGATCTTGCTCTTCAGCAGTAATGGTCAGCAGCTCAAGATCTACCATTCTGTTTGTGAAGTTAGCATTGTTTTTTCACTAAGCATCACTTTATTTGTACTGAATTTCATCTACATTTCTGGTCTCTGCATGACCAGATATATCAAGCCTGTAGTTCCCTACATGTACCTAAGAGCCTGTTATAAAAAGCAGTACTACATTTTCTTCCCTCCAGTCCTCGATCTCTCTATTCATTATGGAATATGGGAAACTGTATATTACACACTAAGCTGTGTAAAATGACCTACATATGTAGTCTCACATCTAGGATATAAGAATTACTAATAAGCTCAAAGGAACATTGAATTGCTCCCAGAAAACATGAATTCACTACATAGTTGAAGGTGACTGTTGGAGAGATAGTCAGTAAATTAAAATTTTAGAGCAGAATATGTTAGAGCAAAAATGAAGCTCACATTTGTGAAAGCCTTATGATTAGTGCCCATATTTACCATGGGAGAAGCCTTGGCCCCATATTCTTAAATTATGTGAAACCTGATTTCCAAAGTGATGCTCAAATGCCCCTCCATTGCAGTAGCAGTACTGTCAGGTTTATGTACATATGTGAACGTTGTTAAGTCCAGCCATGGAACATCTTCAGTTTGAGCTATTACCTTTTCAAATGCCATAGTCTTTTTAACACTGAGGTAACAAACATATCACAACGTATGCTATACAACTGCACTTGAGAGTAGTTACTGCAGTTACTCAGGGGCTTTTAAGTACATTATGTAATTTCAACAATTCTCTAATTCCCATGCAGTAGTGTACAAAAACCACTTGAATTAACAGAACACGATTAAATTGATTGGGCTCATAGTGGTTTCAACTGTGAAACCGTTTAAGCGTAAGAGTTGAACAGTCAATGAGTAACTTCATAAATGGAAATTGGTAGACATGGATGTTATGGCCACTGTGTCTCTTCTAATTATCTGCACATGACAATTTCAGGATTCTTTCCAAAGGAAGATAAAATAGAACTCTTTGTGCAGAATGAAAACTGGATGTTGTAACATGCAAACTCTCATGTAAGAGGCAGTACTAACCCAGCAGTTATTTCCTACAGAATAACTAGATGAGGAGGAACCTCTTTGTTCCCTAATCCCCTTTAAGCAATCTCCGCAAGCTCTGAACTGCCTTTCTGCATGCTGCAGACTGCTCTGAGAAAATGCAGTTCTCCCTCTGCAAATCAGTGAAGTTGTGAGGCAGTGATACAGCAAAAGAAAGAGAGGCAACTCCATGGCTAGTCTCTTGTCTACATTCCTACCTTCCCTGATCTATCAATGGCACAGATGCCTCTTAAATTCTTTCCCTTTCACTTCCAGGCAGGAACAGCTGCAGCAGAGCGAGGAGCCGTTTTCCCTAGCAAACAAGTAACTCAGGACTCCCTAAGATTACCAGGAACTCCTTTCCCATGCAAATCTAAAGCCCTCTCTGCTGCTGTTATAGAGCCATGCCTATTCCCTTCCTTTTATTTATTTATTTTTTTCCTGAAGACTTTGTTCTTTAGAAGAAGCAAACAGCAAACTGTTTGCCCTTCACAGGGACTGCCACATTTGACAATTCAACCAAATCAGACGATATGAACAATTTGTGCCAGGTATGTGCAGAGATTTGGATGTGGTTTCAGGTGACACGTCCATTAGGAAAGCAAGCCTGGAAGCTGCAGGCTGGGTTCACCAAGTGCCAGGTAGGCCTGCCTGTCACTAGCTGGTGATTCATCCCATCCCAATGCAAGTATCTGAAGTAAGGGATGGCTCGCTCTCTTCCCATTAGTTTAAGACAGAGCCTCCCTCATTAGTATAAACTTAAGCTGTGAACAAATAAACACAGTAATCACTTTGCATATTACTGTGATTATTTCAAGAAACGGTCTCCACTGACAGAGGCAACACAGATTTTAAAAAAATTTCATCCAAAAGATGAATGTTTGAAATTTTGAAAGTTAATAATGTCCTAAATGCAACTTAAAAAAAAAAATAGCAGAAGGAGAAACAGATCTAGGTAAGAATTATAAACATGAAAATTCTTGGGCGAGTAAAACAAAACCAAACCACATGGAGGGAAATAATGCATCTTTCAGGTTTTCTAACCAACTCATCAACAGTAGTTAATCCCTACTCAGAGGCAGAAAACTAAGACTGGCCTTGGTGATAGGAACTGGAAATACTAATACCTGACATCTACAGTAAATCCAATCCTGAATCAAACACACTAACTCCAGGGACGACATAAGAGCCTGTTTGGTCTTGAGTTCTCCAGTTTACGGCTTCACCACAACTCTGAACAAAGATCCAGCCAAAGTGCCCAAGAGACATTTGTTCTCTTTTCAGGAAAAAAACCAACGTTTACTATGTGCAACTTGGAGTTCCCTTGGCAACAGCTCTGAGACTTCCACAACGTTCCCTGGCACCTATCCACTGCATGCTGCTTTTAGCAACAGCAAGGCAGATAAGTCATCTCATTCTATTTTGTCTATTTTCTTTACAGTGGAATTGTATTTTCCACTGACAGTAAGAGAACTAAATACAAATATACATGTTATTAAAATTCTTATATTTTAAAAAATAAAAGTAAAGGGAAATAGTTTCTAAGCCATTAATATTACAGATTTCTGGGCATCAAAGTTAAAAAAACCCAAACATGTTGGGTAACTACATTTAATTACCTAAGATCACCTAAGATGATGAACATTGCCAGGTCCTAGATTATTCTTTGCAGTCACTATGACCCAGTACTACGGACATCTAAAGTGATCTTCATGGCATATGTAGGATGCAAGCACCAAAAACTAGGGTATCTATTTCCCTGTTTTGGAGCCACACACTCTAGTCTTCAGTTTGAAACACAATAAAATGTCTGTGCTTGATACTAACAAATCAATAAATCAATCAATAAATGAATAAATAGTATAATGCAAGAGAAAGTTTCTGAGCTGCTGATCTGTACCACTTAAGCACTCCTACATGCTGCCAAGGTTAACATCTGAATGGATTGTCTGCCACATACATCTCAGCATGGATACAGTATTTTTATAATACAAAGGTGATGTTTACATAAATGTGCCACCCTCATTCCTTTTCTCCCAGGCTGTTTTTTCCAGTCTGTGTACTATAAAAAATATCTGTTTTCAGGAATATTACTGTGAGATATGTCAAGTAATAGTATGGCCCAGGGTGTTTTAAAAAATGTTTTATTGAAAAGGTTCTAAAAACAGTCACATTTTTAAGGTCCAAACTTTATTAAATTTTAATTAAAAATCTAGAATCACAATTTTGATGCCTGGAATAAGCTCTGATTTCACTTACACATCAGTTTAAAGGTTCTTCAAGATTCTATATTCTTAATTTCTAGGTCTATCCTCAAAAAGGCTAGAAATTGTGTTTCTGGCACTGATTTGAATACTTTCACACTATTATATAAATTGCATTAAGGATGAAAATCTACTTGGTGTCCAAATGTGAGCCAGGTGCAGTAAATTAATGATAAACTTATTTTGGCAAATTATTACTATTATTATAAATAACAATAGCATTATTATTATTAATACTATTAGCATATTAATAAATTTTTTAATGTATGGGTTAGTGGTGCATGTGAGCTGACCTGGGTAAAACGTCTACCCAGAAAATAAATTCTGAGCATGAAGAGTTTTGTCTACAGTTGTGGAACATGATAGCTTTAATCTAAGCCAGCCTGGTTACCAAAGACAAGGTAGCTACAGAGGTGTGCTTGGGATCGATCCATTCTTGAATCAGAAAGCATTTGCTGCACTTGTACTTCTGTTGGCACAGGAGCTAGTGAGATTAAATTAAAGTTGTGCATGCCATGCACAGGGCAGTCATCTTCATCTTCTGTGTGGACATATCCAAAGCCTAATGCAGGGGGTTAGGTGATGCATGATGTTAGGCAATTCATTTTAGCCACATGTAACAACACAGCAGGAAGGATTCAAATACAAAAGATAAGTAGAAGTTACTTAACATAAAGTATTTTAGAAAAATGTTGTGGAACTTACATTTGCAAAGCAATGCAAAATACTCAGAGGAAATATTTATAGATGTTTGAGGTTATTAATCATCACATACATTGCTTCCTCAAGGAACAGAGTACATATTAATAAAATTCTTTTATTATTAAATCAGAAGACAGATTTTGAACAGAACGTGCACATCATGAGGGACTCTGTGTTGACAAAGTGCTAAGAACAATGCCCAGCATGTCAGGCGCTTAGCCTTTTCTGCCACGATGCAAAGCGTCATCTATCAAAATATTTAACAAGGCTGTGGTTTTATGTAGAATAAATTCTTGCTTACAATGCAAAGAAAGTGGTAGCAAAAACTATAGCATATTGTAAACAACAAATGCACCACATAAAAGACTTAAAAATACAGCTACCTCATGTTGTCCAACACTGAACACAAACCCACAATTATATAAAAAAAAAAAATCACATTTTTTAAAAAAATAAAGGAATAAAAAGAAAGAGAACTAACCAACAAATTATTTTTCTGATAACAGTACAAATCTTGCATTCAGCCTTCATCATCTGAAGCATTAAGCTTTCATCAGGAAAGTAAATAATGTTCATATGACATCTATGCCTCAGGATGAGACTGCAGATAGCCAAGGATGACAATGAGACAAGAAATTATTTTTTCCCCAAGACTGGAAAGTGTCAGAAAAGTTGTTCCGAATAGACTGTTCAATTTCATAACTCTGGCATTGCCCCTTTTGCAACAGGCTCTTCATCAGGCTGAGCAAATAAAACAGCTTGAATCAGAAGTTCATATTCCTTATAATAAGAATCTACATGCCAGATAACATGATTTTAACTGTCTCATGCTACTGAACAGAACTGACATGATAACAGCAGTGTCTATCACTAGATATCCCTCTGCCTCCAGCACTGAGAGAAAAGCAAAGCAACAGATTTGGTTCTAGAAAAGCCAAAGCATAAGAGCTCTACCTGAGTAAAGATGCTTTAAATCAGTTAAAATTTTAGAAATTTTGTATTTAATTCTGTATTGTGAAGGAAACACAGAGAGGCTTCTCTATAAACCTAACACTCACATACAAGAATGTCTATAAACATTTAAGCAGTCTTTGCTGCCTTGATCTTCCCCATTATTCACCTGTTATGACAGAACAGATCTGATACTGAAGTAGGGCTATACCTTTACTAATCTATTTTTAGTGGCTTGCATTATTCCTTCCTACAGAGCATTAAGTATAGTAGAGTACTTTCTAAATCATGTATCTTGCCTTGGAAGTAAAGAGTGTCCAGAGCTAAAGAAATGTAAATCAGAAAATCAATACACTGTCATTTCAGTGTCCAAAAATGCTTCTCTAGGTAGCAATTTGCCAGTAGGAATATCTGCTCTTTAACTCTTCAACCTCATTCCACTGAAATTAACAACAAAACTAGAGTAATTCTGGAATGCCAAACTGACCTAAAGATCTGCTCCGTAAAACACACAAATATGGCAGTATCTTAATTCCCCCATTCAGAAAATATTGCTTATAATAATAGAAGTACTATTTTCCCTTAAAATTAAGAGGCAAAACCAATGAGATGTTAAACCACATTTCCTCCACACTGCCTTCAGTAAAGTTGTTTGGAAATAATCACAACCAAATTTCATGTCATCACAACAAATTTGTGTACCTTGTCCTTGAATCACAGGCTTTTGAGGGAGGAATCCCAACGTCATGTGGGAAACCAGGAAAGCATGAAATAACAGAATAGCCATCCCATCATCCCCAAGAGCCCCACATGGCCTTTTACTTGAGATGAGAAGGATTTTTTTAAGTGTAAACCAGCTAAGAAGGTAAAATTAAAAAAACCCAAAACCAAACAGAACTGTTTTGATGAGCCTCATGTTAAATCACACCTTGGTACCACAGGTAAGTGAAATGGACCTGCAGGCAATCTGCAGGCTCAGAGCTGCATTTAGCTCCAAGATTGCAGATTCTTTACTCTTAATCAGGACTGAACAGGAGATGAACATGAAAGCACCAACCAAGGATGTGAAAGGTCTATGCTGATCTCCCCATAGCAGATTATCTGGTATTAAACCCCTTGTTTCTGATCTTTCCAACTTGAAAAAAACAAAGGTGTAACACCAGGGCTGCTGACAATTAAAAGAAACCTCACACTTGGAAGCATCCATTGTCATTCCACATAAAATAAAATAAAATAAAATAAATTTTTGAAATAGCTGCCTTCTCTGACAGACTAATTGTCTAGCTTGCAAGCTCTTCAGGGCAAATACTACATCTCACATTAGCTGAAGTAGCAAAACCATCAGCTCATTTAAAGCCCCTGTATGCATTAATTTATATACTAAATTAACAAAAATACGTAAGATCTCCTGTGATTGTAAGAGTTAGGTGAATAAGAATTCAATTTTAATGTTTTATAACTGTTCTCTTTCAAATATTTATCTGCTTTTCTATAACACACCACATTTTTTGTCCTCATTTCTTTCTTTTTCCATTTCTTATTTCTCTCTGGTATCAATCCTTATCTGTTCTTGCAGTTGCTTTTAGAAATGGAACATACAGAAAACTCCTGCTGAAAGATAACAGCTCTGTTTGCAGATTAGTCCATGAGGAGATTTAACACATGCAGGGGGATCGATTCTGCTCAGTGCTAAGCACCATCAGCCACACTCTGAGCATCAACAATCACAGCTAACTTGAGTTGGCTTAAGAGTAGCAGCATTCGACTGGATTCAGCCCTCTCAAAGAAGAGAGAAATAAAAGAAAAAAGAAAAATAAAGCCACGGTTTAAACATAAGTGAAGGAAAATGTTGCAATGTAGATGTAATGTAATGTAATTGTGATAGGAATTTTTTGTATATCCTAAAGCCAGAATTACCAATGCCCTTTTAAATCAAGCATCAGATGTTAAATACTGTATGTTCTGAAAACCTCACTCTTGTACAGCTGACCTATTCTGTCAGCTTCTAGAACAGCACAAAAATCTGAAGACAGCTTAAGAGAGTTCCTGAAATTGAAGATAAATGTATGTTGTAATACAGTGAGAGGCGGTCATTAAGGAAAAATTTTGTATGCTGTAATACTCTTCTCAAAGCCAAAGAAGTTAATCACAGTTTTAAAAAAATTCTGAAATTTTGAAGAAAATAAATAATTACTGGATTTTCTGTGGTTCAGTCTCCCAAAATGTTCCCCGGTCTCTGAGAATGACATACAGCCTGAGGCACTAATCTAACATTTCCCTGTAGGATATCCTACTTAGAATTAGCTAAGACAAAAAAAAAAAAAAAAAAAAAAAGAGAGAGAGAGAATGGTTTTCTAACCAAGATTTTGAAAATCAGGCATATTGAATTACATGAATTAAGTTTGGTTGAACCTAAACCAGCTGCAAGAAATCATCTTGTCTCCACCTTCTTAACAGTCCATGACTATTTGTGCATGTCTAAAGCTAAGACATACAGGTGCTCAGACTTTATAGTGGTGGAAGAGCCGAAAATAGTAGTCTCAGTCACTGATACAAGCACTTCACAGTTTCTAGTGTTTTTATCTTCACAGTATCCATCTAGTGTCTTGACCATAGAGGAGAACAAAAAGAGCTGGAGATTCATTTCACTTCAGCAACTCAAAGTTACTAGTTATATTTAGGCTGATTTAGATGCCTCAGCTCCTACAACATTGAAATACAACACACATCTGCAAGTTCACTTGTCCCAACATTTCACACACCTGCCTTAGACTGGGCTGAATCAAACCTGGCGGTACTTACCTCTGCCCACTGGTTACAAGGGGATCCTAGATAATTAACCAATTAGACTCAGGCTAACTCAGCTCCACAGGCAGCTACAGTTCATGAAATGATTTCCCAAAAGTATGCCAGACATATCTAGCAATAAATTTATGGACCCAAGTTATATGGACTTGCTGATCTTGACCACAGTAATCTGGTAAACATCATATAGGGAAAAAGAAACAGAGCAAGTCTCGCAGTTATGCCAAGTCCTTGTTTAGTATTTTACTCAGTGGATTATCCTGCCTCTTGAAGTTGCACACATTTTTAAAGCAGGCATATGAGGATGACTTCTTATTTTCACAGGACTACAAGGCATTTACTCAGTAGGATAGCAGCTTACATGACTAGCAAAGTGGAAATTAGTGAAATAACAAATTGGCTCTGCTCAGGAAGATTAACCCCACTTCCCCCCCCCCCCCCCTTGGTGTTTTTAAAGCCACTTTTAAACCTAAAATCAGGTTCTGTTTTGTTTATGTAGTAAAAATGGGGATTGGAACATACTTTGGAGGTATGCAGAGACGTTCAGAAAGTGAGGTTTAATTGTTATTACCAACCTTCTTAACCTGCATGTCACATAAATTAAAGTTCTGTAAACTCACTTAACACAAGATCCAGTATTACTTTTGTTGAACTTGTACAGAAAGCGATTTTGCTAGGGATCCATCACAGCACCGAGACAGCCAGGTGTGCATCCTGATATGCAGTAGAGATGACACTAAATGGCAACCCTTCTCCTCCTTCCCGCCCACCTCTCCACTCTACCTCTTCTTACTCAGCAAAACAGTTCAGAGACAACTAATTTTCATGAAATCCAGAGGCTTAAACTTGGTTTTACAATCACTGACATACTGCTGTGTTGTCTTAGAAAAATCCATCAGCCTTGGATTCAACAACACAGAAAAAAGAAGCAGGACATGACTATGAACATGTGGAAGTGTCCCAGGTTTGACTTTGAGGAGGCAGACGTGTCTGCATGTTTAAATCACTCATGCAATTAAAGCTGTATCATCAACTTATTACATTTTATTAATGAATACATATTTCTGAATGCTGCAGTAAAGCTGGCGATTTCAGATACATTAATTATGGGAGCATCATGCTGAATGCATCCTCTAATTAAAATGCTGTTATAAATGTCATATGTGCAAATGAATGCAGTCTCTCCGTCAGCAGTGGTTTTCACTGTGTTTCAGGGCAAAGCACAGGCAATCAAACAATACCAAGGGGAGAAGTGAAAGTTCTGGTTTTCAGTCTGCAGTGCCTTCCAAGAGGGACTGAGAGCCTCACCATTCCTACTGAGCACATGCTGCAAGAAGGAGACAGAATTGCTTTCATCAGATTTACAGGGAAGTAAGAAAAGGTGGTGGGGATAGAAGGAAGGAAAAAAGACAGAAATGACTCTAAAGAAGTAATTTCATTGCGCACAATGTGTCTGACTGTTGATGAATAAAATTAAGACAATTTGATTCATTAAATGGAGACTGCCAGTTTGTAAACATAGACTGCAGGCTATTGATTTAACTGTGCAAATTCCATCTATACTGGGATTTTGTGGGGATGCACTAAGCTTTTTATATCACTACAATTAGGCATATTTCTCTGTGTTGTACTTTTAGTTCTCATTAAGAAGTGTTTATTTAATTTAATAGCACTTGTAGTGGGAGTATTGAATGTGTGCAAATTCTTGTTACTTCTATTAATAGGCTTCTAGCTCAGGGATACAAGACTCAGTTCCGAAAAGCAAAAAAAGGTGGTCAGATGCCTTTAGCAAGGAGCAAGCCTGACAATGCTGGTCTTCATGTTTTGCTGTGGCAAGACTATAATTGGAAACATTTTCTCGAAGCTAGGCCAGACCCTGAATCTATCAAAACATTCAATGGACTTGAGAACTGCAAGATACTGGTTACCAGAGCCTAAAATTAAAATGTCATGGTGTCCCAGCTTGGAACTAGCAGAAATTCAGTGCCTGAAAATGCATTTTAGATAATAATTTCCCCACAGAAGAGAGAAACCCTGTAAGCAGAACAATGCCAACATCTTTTCGATTCCATCTAAATAAAGTATGAAATTTGGAAGAGCTGCTCTATTGCAGTCTTACAAATAGAGCAAAAGGGAGCAAGCCAGGAGGAAAGAGAGGTTTCATTTAGCCCAGCTATTATCATTTTGGAGACTAATTCATACAAAGTCATGCTCCACTGACTGCCTCACTTTCTCTACTTGGGAAAGTGTGTATTTGCATGGAACTGCTTGCCTGCTTTTCATCGTATTCCCGGAGACTGCTCAGCATTATAGTATGCCCTAGGAAAGTACACCTTCTTGTTCCACGGAAGTTCTCATTCATCATCTCTTATTAAGTCTCAAGGTAACAAATTTGATCTGTTTACTTCAATTGTTGAAACAAAGCAATCCATCACAGTCCATTCATTCTGCATGAATTACTGGCATCAGGCATAACAGCTTTACTGTGGTCCCTGCCCTACAGATCAAAAGGTAAAATCTTGAACAAATGTAAAAATTACTGAAAAATTCCAATGTAGAAATCATTTAATGTAAATTCTCTAGTGCTTGCTAAATGTAAACTGACTTTTCCTGGTATTAGATTTTCCTTTTTTGCTATTTTTCTTTCTTTTTTCTTTTCCTTTTCCTTTTTGTTTCTTTTTTTCCCCAGGTGCTTGAATGCATTCATAATGAACCACTATGGAAAAAAAAAAGATTCAATGATGGTTAAAAACAGTGCTTCTTATAGCACAGAAAAAGATAATGTCACTCTAATGTACCAGGAGAATGAGAAAAATGACAGAAACTTTGATTGTAGAACTGGAATTTTGCAGCTTCCCTAAAGATATGTCCCATGAAGAATGAATAGAAGACTAAAAATTATACAGACGTGAAACAAATATTCTCAATTTTAGGAAAATGGAAGTGATACTCATGCGAATAACACTCTCCTAAACACATATGACACTTTGAAAGCAATGGACAATGGAATGGACCTTGTTTAGGCATATGCCACGATTAGGGATAAATAAAAAAATCACATATATTGGTGCTTTGTTTTCTTCCCAAATGATGACCCAACTTTGTTTCTTGCCAGCTGGTCTATGACAGAGCAATCTGAGCAATCAACTGGCAAGAAACTGTAAGCCAAATATGATAGTGATCTTTGCTTCTACAGTGACAAACTTTAAAATGCCATCTCAACTTCCATGTGCTATTTCTTACAGCCAAGAAATCAAATTATCTCTTTCCATAACAAGACTGCTATAGCTACAGAGAGAAAAAGAGCTTATCACAGCTGAATAAAGCTCAGATGTACAGAAGACCATTTTCAGACCAGAACAAGCTTCCGTGGGAGCTGAAAAACTCACCATCTTGTTCTTTTTCCAAGTGCAATAGGCACTACTTTGATTTTGATAACACAGTATTTTATAGCACATGTATGGTGTACACATAATTTAGAAAACTCCCTTAAAACTAAAACAACATTGTATAAACAATCTCCCACCTGGAGGAAGGAGAAAAAGAATGAACTGCATATGACAAACATTAGTCAAGCTGCTTAGCATGGTTCTGCAAGGCAGTGAGAAACTCCCTGATAATGGGAGTAGTAAGAATATAAACACAGCAGATGTGAAGCAAGCAGACAAGGAGAGAGAATAAATTATTTAAAAGGAAATGTGGCAAACACTCCTATCTTTATAAAGGACTAATAGTGCTCATTACATAGGTACCTGCAAATAGTTTGTATAGAAAGTGATACATATTACAGAACTGATAAACAGAGTTCACAGTCATTTTTGAAAGGAAGTAAGGTAATGCAGAGTATTAAAATTCAAATGAAAGATTTGTAAAAACCCAAGACATCAGCTTTTGGTGTCAAGTAAATGGAAGCAGCTCCAGCAGTCACAGGAAGGTCAGCCCCATTTAAACAAGTTGAAAACTGCAGTGTTGTAGTCAGTTGATCTGGACATACTAAGAGACCACTTGCCAGATCACCAAGTGTGGTCTTACTCCTGTTAAGCTCTTTCTCATCCAGCATCTTTCCTCTTGATTATTAACATCTTTATTCAGGTACAAATGCTAAACCTATTGCAAGTCACCTACTATAAATCTGTTTGGAAGTTTGATCGTGTGGTCAGGGGAGTGTGACAGCGTGTTTATGCATTAAACATACACAACACACCTATGTATAAATTTCTTTTACCTCTTGAGTCTCCTAATGCATTTTATCCTTCTGTGTCTCTCTGCAACCAGAACTGGCTTGGCATTTGTGTCTGGCACGGTGTCAAGAGTTTAACAAATAAGAATTAGTAATGATATTCCAGAGAGTGTTGTGCAGTGCCAGAGGAAAGCTGTCGTGAGGTCACACATCAGGGGTGTCTCCTCAGTGCCAGCGGGCTTTAAAGGGTTTTGAGGAGAACCCCTGCAGAATACTGAGCAGGAGAACCCCTGTGGAGTCATTCATCCAAACCCTGCATCCCACTACCAGAAATAACATCCTGGGGAATCAGGTTGGGAAAGCAAAAAAGGCAAGGAAAAATAAAATAAGCAATAAACTAGACACATACATACAGCTGAACTGCTTGGAAGTGAAAACTCAGCAGGGAGGGAAATGCTGCAACATAACTCTTGAGACCACATACAACACAAACTTGAAGACCCACCAATTTCCATGCAGTTTAATTGTGAGTGCTTTCCTCCTTCAGGAATTAAATCAATGAGAA
Source organism: Strix aluco (assembly GCF_031877795.1). Taxonomy (NCBI): domain Eukaryota; kingdom Metazoa; phylum Chordata; class Aves; order Strigiformes; family Strigidae; genus Strix; species Strix aluco. The sequence goes on from NC_133931.1 coordinate 124,999,492, forward strand.
CCATATAACTCAAAGTGGCTTGTTGTGGGCTCTATCTCCTGCAATCAGTGTCTAGTTTCATTTTTTCATGAATGCTGTCTCTGTTGTTGCAAGCATTATTTCTCTGTTCCTGTATAACCGGACTGCAGAAAAAGGTATGTGGGAATTTTTAGATGGAAAAGTCTGTCGAATTTGAATGAGACAGCTCCACTCTCTCATTTCAAATCATGCCAAAGGGTCGACGCAGAGGCTGTAAATGACATGCAACTAAGGGCTCAACAAGGCATCCATAAAAAAGATTGAAATGCAAACTGAGTGGTCCAAGTAAAAAAGGCTGAGCCTTGCCTTTTATTTTTTAATTAAAAATCGACTGCATGAATGCCTTATAATAAGTTAAAAGGGGTAAATGAATGATCTTGACAATATTTGCAGAACAAAGCAGAACATTGCATTTTTCTGTGATTGAAAGGGACGTGGTGAAAGTCAATCAGAACCAAGATGCAGCCTTCTTTCCTCTTATTATAGTTTTATTAATTCAATTACTGAATACTTTGAGACTCTCCTCCACTGTTTCCACCCTGCCCCCAGAATGAAAAGTTTCACTTTCACACTACTTTTTAAACTAAAACCATTTCTGCATTCATGGCTGGTGGGGAATTAGCAGCCCCAAAGAAAGGCATTCACCCCCAATTCATTGCATGGGAAGAGGATAGACAGCAGAAAATTGCTTTGCAGAGGTCCTCCCAGCCCAAGTATGAAGATCATAATTTTAATGCCAGTTTGGATGTATGTTGTTGCAACAGCCAGTGAGTATGCTGGTTATGACTTACATATTCAAACAATAGTTACAGTACTTTTTTTTTATAATGGTAACTACCTAGGACCAGTACAGTTGCTAGATACTTCAGTGAAGCAGATCAAACTGTATTGGGTTAACTTCACATTTCACTCATTCTCAGCACTTCTTGGTAATGTCAGTGCTTGGTAATATCTAGGTGCAGTTATCCCACAAGTCCTTTTATTGTCACAGGAAAAAATTAAACAACTCAAAATGACCTGCCATTACTTTGGAAAGTTTTAGACCAGAGTAATTTTTGACATAATTTCTGGTGATTCCAGAGGGGTGAATGTTTCCTGGGCTAAGTGCTAGAAAGTTACAAGGAAACACTGTACCAATGGAAAAAAAAAGTAGCTCCTTATTAAGGCAGCTAGTCACCTTAAGAGTTGCATCCACAGTGTGCTTCCAAGCCACGTGCACATACTTCCAAGCTTTCTTGCCTCCACAGCCATTCCTTCCTCCATGTTTCATGTAGGTTTCTACAGCAATGCTTAAAATTGAGTGCCACAAATACACACATCAGCAAAATATCCTTTATGAATGAATGAGGATGAAAACGGCATTTGATGCTGCCTTGAACAGAATGCAATTAAAATGAAAACAGCACTGTGTTTCACTCATTCATTCACTGATATTCTCTGACAGTTAGTAGATATAATCCTTTACAGTACTTGCCGATAGTGAAGAGAATAAAAAGTGCTAGAAATCATCTTCTTGGGGCAGGATGCAGCGGTGATGTGGATGGGCAAAAGAACAAAAAGGAAAGGAGGGGGTTGCACAGACAAATACCTGCTCATGTGTTGTGTGACTGCGGAGCTCCTAGCCCATTCAGCAGGTTATGAGAGCTGCATGGTAGGGCAGCCTCAGCCACCGCTCACCTGCGACGGCAGCTCCTGCCTGGCCATGGGACAGGCAACTCCACAGCCCTGCCGATGCATCACATGAAACGGGACCGTGTGTCGTGCCCTCTGGTTTTAATGGGGAGCTAATGCGCTCTGAGTGCTCTCCACAGGCAGGCTGGGCATGAGGTCACTTGTTCTGGAAGGCTGCAACAAACATGTGGGAACCACTGTCTTGGTAAATCACCTCTGAGGTATAACTCACCATGCAGGTGCTACCTCACCATTTTTGCTGGGTGAACATAACCTGCTCAGATTCATACTTAAGTAGAACCAGAAGGGCTCACTCCAGTTAAAAAGCTGCTCTCGACCACTTCTCAGTGGGTAGTTTGTGCCTGTTACCAAGTTTCAGCATTCTTTGCCATCACCCTGTCCGTGAGTCAAAGAGAACTTTACCTGGGATGCCTTGATTTTCCCTGATCCTGAATTCTCCATAAGATTTCAAGCTACAAAAGGTGCCCAGATCCAGGGATGGATATTCTGGATGCTGAGAGAGACTGGCAGAGGCCCAGGTTTAACTCAGTGTGCAGACATCTCTATCTCTGGATCAAATCTGTAATCCCCTGTTAGCTACAACATAGCTTTCAGAAAGACATGCAAGCAACTCTAAAGATTTTGTGTGAAGGAGAATCTGTGGAATACCTGTGCAAGCTGTTCTCGGGGTTAATTTATTATAACCATTTAAAAATCATGTCTCATTTCAAGTCTTAATATATTAGATTGAAGCCTTTAGTCCTTAGAACACTTCATGACCTTCTGCTATATTAGGTGTTTTCACCAGGATTTCTCTGGAATATGAAATATCACCCTTTTGCTCTCTTGATAAGCTAAACATATCAAGCTTCTCACTGGGAGAAACATCACCTTTGTCAATCTTTTCAAGTTTATCAGTATTATTTCTAAAGGGCCTCTAATGATGCATATTATTTCTAATCCTTTTTAGCTGGTTCATGCATCTGCACATGGTGTTTGGTCTCCAACTCCTCTCATCACACTGGAAATCATGTTCCACTGGTCACCACCAAAGCTTTTAAACTGACCGAGTGACTGTTTTTGAAAACACTTCCTTTTCTAGAAAGGTTACTTTTGTGTAACCCTGTTTTCAGTGGAATTGGGTGAGGTTTTTTTATTTAAAGTTTATGCATTTCAGATTGAAATCCATCATAATGTCATGTTTTTCTTCTATGTATTCATGCTGGATTGAGGAGAAAAAAAAAGGTGTATGGAAAAGAATAAAAATAAATAAATGAAGCTCAATTTGCAAATGGGCAAAAATACCTTTCTGAATTGGAAATACCATTGTAGTTTGCCCATATGTACCTGTATGTATTAGAACATTATCCCTCATTTAAAATAATATAATGCAGTCTGTCACTTTGGTCATGTAATATTTTTTTTAAAACACTACAAATATTCCCATTTGCTTTCAGCATATTCAGGATGTGAAATTTCTGATTTAATTATCTCTGTAAAAAACTTCAGAAGAATGAAGATTGAGCTTAGGCTCACTTTCATTATATACCACCAGTCTTGGCAGAGCATTGATCCTTTAAACAAGCATTTCCTACTTCAGACAGAAAAAAGAATAAAATGTTAAAATAATCAGAAAAGGGCTGGCTATGGATGTTACAATGCACAATCCTGGTGCAATGGAAGAGTATAATTTAAAATGTAATAACTTGCAACATTACATTAATTTCTCCAGTACTGCAACCAATTTACAAATAACAGGGACACCATCTGTTCTCTAAAGAACGATGGGAAAAAATGCCTGCCAGCAATTAAGAGGTTATACATGAGACACAACTTCACGTTTTCTTTTTCTCTGTTTTGTTTTGTTTGCTTGGTCTAGAAAATATGTCATCACAAGTATCAGCGGATGGTCTTACCAGTGTTTTTTTTTTTTCTGTTCTAGCCTACTAAGCTTACAGAGGTACTTTTTTAATCAGTGTATTTGGTATTCATGACTAATGTGAATTTGTAGAGAAGAGATCTGAGAGAATTATGTGGATTTAGGTTTAGAGCTTTTCCTATCCTGGCAGACTGACATTAGTTGAACATTTATTCTGCTCTGGCTAATGTATTCTCTCTCTCTGGCCTCTCAATTATTCTTAGTTATCCTTTTCTCTTTTTAATAGTTATGGTACATTAGTGTAAGTACTGTTTCTTTTGGGTTATGCTATTACTGGGACTTTGCTAACATGTGGACAGCAATGCTGTCACAACTGATTTCACTGTTACAGATTTCCACAGTCCTAGAAGATTTAAATTTAAAAGAGACTACAGATTTGTTAATACATTTTGCAATTTGATTGTGTTAATGTGTTCAGCAATGTGCTCAGATCTTCAGAACAAGTCTGTGGCCTTTTGCATTTTATTTGAGAGTGATTCCTATGTAGACAATGCCATTCTGGCACATGATAGAATTGCTATCCAAATAAGTCAATAAAGACACAGTGAAATGCAAAACAAAGTCATACAGGAGAAGTAAATGACGCAGGCTGCAGTATTACTTGCTGTCATATATGTTCTCTTTGGCCAAAAAAACCTTTCCCTAAAAAAAGTGGTTCCAGTTCACTACTATCATAATGCCTTAAATAGTTAGCTGAGCTTTGGCAGCAGAGTCACAATGATTATTTTGGTTTCTGTTTACAAACTAGCTGTAGTAGGTCTAAACAACACCAGATACTTTCTTTTAATGTGTCCCCACCCTTGAAAGAGCACATAATCCTCCTGTAGATAGAGTAGTATAAGGATTAGGATGAGTAGGAATTCATCTGTAATTTTAAACTACATGAACACTTGGGCTCCTGCAAAAATCTATCCTTGTTGCAAAAAAAAAGCTTCTACAGACACTGTGCTAAATCAATCCTCTGTGCCCAACCCCACAAAACCCTATATAAGTGTGACTAGTAAGATATGATTGCATTTGTCGGTCACACCAAGAAACAGGATTATCGCTTTTCATAGTGAAGAAGGTCAGGACCAGTCCCTTAGGACAGAAGATAAACCAGACCAGCATCTTCAAAACAGCTACACAGAACAATCCTGACTCAAAAGACACAGAGGAAGCCAAGGGGCACTTTGGCCACAGTGGCATTAAGAAATAGAAACTTGCAATATCATTAGTTCCTCTTAGCTGCTAAGAGATGCGTTTCAAGATTGACGAAAACTGAGCATGTGTAAATTCAAAACTACAGAGAACATATAAAGATACTTCACATTCATTTACTGAATGATTTTAAAACAGCAGAGAATTTAATGCCAGGATTTAAAAACAGATCATCTTCCAGCTGTCAATAAAATTGCCCCAATACAGCTGAGCACAGGCTTGGATTTCCTGGAACTGCACCTTAATTTTGAAGAAATCTGCTCTTGTTGATGTTTGGTAACAGCCAGCATTACACTGTGGCAGAACTGGACTTTGATCAATGAGAAATATTCAATGGTAAGCAGCAATTAAGTGGATATGAGATTAATGTAATAGATGTATCTGCAGCATGGAGAAAACCAGCCACACCAGCTGCACTAATGGGAGTTACGCTATTAATTTGATTTGTACTGTATGCTGGAAATCCTATTCTGTTCCTACTGAGCTACAAGGTACATGATCACTATACCTAAAAATGGAAATTAAGAATGATTATCCTGTTTCACTTTTTGCTAATGTGAGTGCCTGACAGTTTCAATACAAATGGCAAGTCCTGACTTATATAAGAGGAATCTCTGCTCATAGAAAACGGAGAGGAGTGGGCAGGCACATCTCTACATCAGACCTGGGAGCACATCAGGGACAAGGGGCAGCATGAGCCTGGGCTCCTCTGGCACAGCCAGTGACACAGGGGACACAAGGTGGTGGCAGGGACCTGCAGAGCCCATCTCCCTTAGCAGCAGGCAGGCAGCGTGTGTGATGCAAGGCGGGACAGGATCAGACTCTCTGATCAGATGTTTTCTGCTGCAGGTACGAGCAGGGCTGTACACAACAGGCAGCACTTGCTGCTCCCTCTGGGCTTCAGAAGTGTCTCAAATTTTGTGAGCTAACAGCCTTCAGAGGCATCCACAGGCCAGAAATCAGTGTTTTTATTTACATTTGAGAAACAATTTGTAGCCTGTTTGTGAAAATGTGTGTATAGACATATGGCATAAGAAAGCTCAAACATATCTGGTTGTTTAATTGCTTCACTTGTTCAGAAAGGCTTGACAAGTAAAACCACTTCTTGTTTGTGTTTGTGAAATCAAGCCGTAGTGATTGCATCAGAGCAGAAATCATCTAAGAGAAAAAACATAACTACTCACTAATACTTTGCTTTATGGTGCTTTATGGCAACAGGCTATTCACACTACTGTAGCTAGAGGAAGATTATATATGCTAGGAAACCTAAGGCTAGCCACACCGGCTGTATTTGGCTAGATGGTGCATATGTCTCTGCACATGATCAAATATTTCTCTGTTCAGTCTGTCTGGTTTATCTCAAAAGACATGGTGCTGAAATGTGCAAAAATAGCATTTTTTAAAACAATGTGTATGGCAGGACCCTGCCCACAGGATCAGAAGGGCAGAAACACCTCTTTTCACATAGCTACAAATGAAGAATACCCTCAAAACACCACTCTGCTCCTGCTTGGTCTTCCATTCTGCAGAAGAGGCCATTTAATGAAGTTCACTGAGTTTTGTCTTATCCCTCCTTCACTGCTCCAGCCATAATTTCACTCTTAAGAAAGGAGAAGGGTGTATTTTTTTATATGAAATAGATTACGTTTTGAAACTGCCATCCGTGAGTAATCCCGCAAGGTAGTATTGTTCTCATGTCCATTTAACTCTCCAGTTTCAGAAGTCTGTGTATTTTTCAAAGTGAAAAAATTGTTCATTTTGGCACTCGACAATTTGGCCCAGGAGAAAAATAACAACAGCACTGAAAAATCATTCTTGCAGTGATCAAGCTGCAAAAATAAAGAGATGCCTAGGTAAGGCAGAAAATATCTTTTCACAGATTGGGCTTTCTAACGCAACTCATTTCTACCATCAATTTCAGTTCGGTAATACAGGCAAAGATTCTCATTTGCACCTGTGAAATCAACTTAAACCTCTGTTTTCTGTGCCTCCATTTAATAACACATGCCCTGCTCCTAAGGGAATAAAATAAACATGCAAGCACCAGGCTCAGTATTACAAGTCTGCAGGTCAGACACTGATACAGCAAAGATAAAGCATCTCTACCATAAGGGTGAATGTGCTCTCTAGATGAGAAACTTTCTTAGATCCTGGTCCAAGGCAGCACCGATAACCATCACAACCCTCATTGCTACCTGCTCCATGCACAGGGCACATTTCTGTGGCTTTATCCTTTTTCCACATAGGGCTCTACAGTCTGTGTAGGGAGGCAAGATGCTATCACAACAAAATCACCAGGACAAAAAAGCCCTGTGAAAACAAGGTGGCTCACTGCAGACACATGGGTGCTTTCCCAGTGGAAGAAGATGAGGAGGTAAATGCGTAGAAAACCATGTTCTGTTTCATATGGCCTGATTAAGAGTCTATGGAGTACAGAAAAGCTGTACTCCAAGTGCAGATACTGATGTAAACAGGATCTATTCTAACCCTTACCCTTTACCAGAAGCACAGCAGTGGCACACTACTCCTATGACTACGCCCAGGTTCAGCCTCACTTACTGCTCTGTTCTTCAGGCTCTGACCCTCTACTTTTCTTTGGGACTTGAGCATAGTCACAATCCTCCAGCTACTGCATTGGAGGAATAAGTAGCCAATGCAGAACAATCCAATGACATGTACAAGTATTAGACAGCTCCCAGTGAACAGCAAGGAACATGATCTGCTCTGGAACCAGCTCAATCGCCATAAACAATCCATCACCTCTGCAGAAAACTCAGGAAAGGAATTTGGCATTTGCTACAGGTTCCAGACTGGTTGCATAGAAGTTAAATATGGTCTTTACCTTCCATGTCTGGCTTCAGTGAGGTTGTTGTCCTTTATGCTCCCTTCCTCCCTTGATGAGGGCACTCCTGATGGACTAATGAGGAAGAAAGAAGCAGCTACTCATTCCACAGCTAACGAGTCTTGTTTCTCTCTGAAGTGTATCATCCAAAACAGCTGGTGACACTTTTAATGAATGTCTATCAAATATTTATCACTCTGACTACAGCCAAGTTTTAATTTGAAATCTACCAATGATGATCTCCACAAAGCACTTAAAAATCACTAGAACACAGAAAAAGAGAAATCTGATCGTAATTCTCATTTGTAATATGCCATGCAGCCATCATGATTTATCAAAGTGTAGCAAAACCTGGTGAGTTCATTAACATATTACAAAAGTACTTCCCTACCACTCATGTAGCTGTTTGGTTGTAGTAAATAATCTATACTGGAGTCATTGGATTCACTACAAACAATAGCATGCAAATTTCAAAACAAGCTATGTAGCTTTTGTGTTCTGTTTTATGAAAAAGAGGGGAAAAAGGAAAGGGAGGAAAGAGGGAGAAAAAGAAAAGGGAAAAGCTAAAAAAAAGGAAAAGGAAACAAAGAAAAAGGTAGAAACTGATGTACTGATTTACAGTTTAATTAATGGTCAAATAATTTGTTGAACATCAACAAGGTTTTAACACTGCCCTGAAGGACTATCTGGATGTTCAATATTGTGTTAAGACTACAGCATGCTTCAGTGACCAAGATAAATCAATAGGCAACAAATCAGGGATCTGTGTTTGAAAAAAAGAAATCTTCTGTTTTCTGCTAAATGCTGGATTAATCAGTATCATGAACCAATATTTTTGCCATTTTCAATATCACAAAAAAAGTAGCCCATTACTCATTTGTTATTCCTTCCCTTTTTTACTTGCAAAGCTGTTAACCCCCCTAAAGATGCCAGTCAGTTGAGAAAACCAGGAAGGAACAAGAGCAAATGGCACAAAAGATAATTTCATTTGCTTGACTCGGCACATTAATGAATTCCACTTACACTGGAAAAATGCAGTGAGCACCACATCATCATACATTGCTTTAGCTTGAGTGATTCAGTCTATGCCATTAAAATGTACAGTAAACTGTAATTAAGCAATTAAACATGAAAGAGCATGGGCTGGGCTGAAACAATGTTAGACCCCCAAATGCCTTGTTTGTCCCATGCCTTTAACATCTTCAGCTTTAACTCTATTTCAAAATGACATTTGCCCTGGCAGAACTGTCTAACAGTGGTTATAAAAAGCTACCTCTTTTTCTTTCCTACCATGAAACAATTCTTTAATTATTTTGTTCTTATGCTTTTCTGTAAGCCCTTTCAATTGCTGTTAACTCTTTTGCTGCTCATAGCAGCTGCCTTCCGGAAAGTGTGATGATGGCTAAGAGGCAGGAAATGAATAGCAAAGATAAGCAGGTTTTCCTTAACATTAAGAGAAATGATAATTTAGTCTACAGGATAGTTTTAGTATAACCTAAAAAGGGCACCACCATGAAAAATTATTTTAATTAGGACTATAGGTAATTGTAAAACCCAATTGAAAGAGGCAGGTTCTCTGCATCTCTCAGATCAGAATGGGAAACGTATAAATGGGAAACTCAGATGAAGGACATAAAGAGAGACAAGATAAGGTGATCTACACTGTAAGGGACAGTTATGACTATATCTCATTTGTACAGCTTCTCCAGTAATTTCAGTATGTAAAAAAAAATCCAGGTCTCACAAAGACTCAGTGATGAATTCTACCCTATATGTGGCAGCAAAGTGAATAAGGTAATACATTTAGTAAAGGAAAGTAGAAATCAGTGCAGAAATATTACAACATAAGACTTCATAGCTGATAGCAGTGTTTGAAATGGTCTAGGACATGAGGATATGTCATATCCATCTTTTAAACATATGTTTTGGTGATCTCAGTTGAAGCCTTAAGGATGAACATGTTCCATGCCAGCATGTCAATGTTTTTGTATCAGAACTTGTAAATATTCATTCTGACCACTGGATGACCTCATTCTGATTCTCATAAAGCAGAGATGACAGTTGCTGAAAGCGTTAGGAAAAGATTAGGAAAAATTAACTGTAATTATATAGCAAGTGTTTTGCTAAGGAGAGTTTAAAAACAAACCCAGAAAGTCCTACAGAGTTTAGGAAAAAGCATAGCTATACTTAACCTATCATAGTGGGATCTTTAAGCACTGTGTTTCACATTTTCACGTGTATTAACTTATTTTTAGGATGTTATGTTGTATCCCAAAGCATATTTCTCTTGGTAGAAACAGGAAGGTAAAAATTTCAAGAATTACTATTGTATAACAGCTACTAGCAAGCAAGGTATGCTTCCATTTTTCTTTCCAAGAGAACAAAGACGTATACTAGATCTGTAAGGTTTATTTTTTCTCTCTTCGTTTTTTTCAAACAGATAATATGTATGTAAGCCACTAAAATAAAATATTAAAAGTAAGCATTAAAGACATATAAAGTAACTAGTGAGATGTTATTTAGGAAAAAAACCTAAACAAACCAACCTCATCAACTTTTAAAATTAGAAAAAACAGATATGTAAGGTGCATTATAATGGTTTTCACATCTTAGTCTGAAGCAGCTGGTACTGAACATCAAAGGGATCAATCTGGTGAGATTTAACAGTGGCCTGATTCAGTGCCACAAATTTTATTTTATGAGACCTTCTCCATGTTTTCAGCATTGACTCTTGATCTCAGGCAACATAAGACTTTCCTCCACCCTCAGACAACACAGGGAGCTCGTGTTCAGCAAAAGCAAACAGTGTTTGTGAGGTATCAAAACTCTCCCTCCTCTCTGCATAGCAGGAAAAACATCTGTGCAGGGTCCAAGGCAGAACTTGGCTCCCAACAAAGCAACTGTCATGAAAAACACATGAATCTGAACAAGACCTTTCTAGCCTTTTTCTAACACACACACACACACACACTTATTTCTTCAAATAGTTTATTCATTAGTCTACGGGGAGTCTTCTACAGCACTCCTAATCTCTGTGCAGAGTCATCTTCAAAAGAACGACAGTGAAGAAATTAGAGACATTTGTGAGATCATGCCATATTTTAGAGACTGAACACTTTTTTTCTACCCCAGTGACTGTCTAGTCATGTTCCTGCCAAAAATTTGTTTTTCTCTTTCCATGTTTTCTGTTCTTCCTTTTTAAATTAAGATCACATTTGAGTAAAAGATTTAAAACAGCTGAGTTCTCAGTTTTGAATTGAGAATAGTCATTTACCCCTTTGAACTCTCAAAATCAATTTTGCTTACTTCCTCCAAAACTTTTGTCATATTTTTCCAAATAATTTTGAGAACTAAGTCATACTGCAACTACATAATTAATCAGGCTGTGAATATTTAACAAAAAGTAAAATGGCAGTATTGAATACTTTATATTCTGATTTTAGCATATATAAGTCTGTCAGCAACAACACAAACTTCATTTTGCTGACGTCTTTCCAAAATAAATACATGAAAATAAAGGTTACGAAAGGGTTTGGCTCGGCAGACTTGCAGACTCATGTCCTCTGTTTTTCAGAACAGGAGGAATGTGGATAGTGGCCAGGACATCTGTCAGACAAACTCCATCAACTCAGTGAGCCGGACATGTGCAATCTAATAATCCTGGCAAATCAATATTACGTAACATTGAAGTTGGTGGACTTGCAGTAGAGAAGAATTTAGCTGTGACTAATTATTATGATCAATTTATAGTGTGAGAAGACACAATTACAGGATTGGTACTGTAGGCCAAACCAAGCTCTTTTTTTTCCTTTTTTTTCAAGACAAATAACAATCACCAAAACCAGCAGAAGGGATAAGAGACTAAAAAGAATTAAGGCTCAAAAGCAAACGAAAAGGAGGGAGCATGATTTATCAGAGCAATATAACAGGTCATCAGTACATAACATAACATACTAAAAAATGCCTAGAGTCATTATCCAGAGATTAATTACCTCTGGGAGGTCCAATCCCTTACTCAAGCCATGACCATTATTGTGATTTTTTTCTCTAAGATCTAACTAGGTTTCTTTTGTTGCAACTTGTGTCCATTGCTACTTGTCCTACCATCTCCCATCTTTAGCTGCAGATAGCAGTGAGGTCCCCCTGCACCCTTTTTTCTCAGGGTTTAACAATCCCAGGTCCCTCAGCCTCTCCTCACGTTTTCCTCATTCTCATTTTCCTTCCAAAATATGCTCTGTGACAATAAACCTTCACAAAAAATAGTTCCTGAAACGTAGGAAAAGCCACTGCAAATGTGCTTAACCCCTGTGTGTGCTTTATGGTAGCATTTCTGAATACACAGTTACACTATTTTCTTCACAAAGCCTCCAAGTCATTCACAACAGAACTCGTCTTCAGTGAGTGCACAGAGCTGGTACATTATTCAACGTAGGACCTCTCCTCCATTGCTTCCAGAGCTAGATGCCGGGTTGAGTGTGGGGGAGCAGATACTTCCATGTCCCAGAGCCTGACCTGACAACACTGCTGAGCAGTGCTGTCAGGTCACCATCACCAGAGTGACCGCTCTCTCTCCCCTCCTCCTGGTTGCATGGTCCTGCCCCATTGCCCTTGTGTTGACTCTAACTTTAGCCTGACCACTCAATCAGCCAAATTACCTCACCAAGATGCAAAGGATTTTTGTTGGATTTTTTTCTGATTTAAAGAGTCAAACCAGCTGACATAAGCCAATGCACAAGAGGGACTGTGGTCAGGCAACCAGACTCTGGGGCAAGCAGTGGGGAGAAGGAAAGCACCATCCTTTTGGTGTGCATCATGTCAGCTCCCCTGGCTCACCTAACCACATGATAAAACAGTTAACAGGTACTCAGGAGAGTACTTTGTCCTTCCCTCAGGCATACATTCCCCATAGCAGTTCTGGATGGTGTTGTGTTAACAGAAATGTTTCTGAATGGAGGACTTCACTTTCTGGCTATACAATCACTGGCATTCGTGTCCCAGTTTTCAGAAGCCCTAAATCTTCCTTCGTTCCTATGCAGAACCTGGGCAGTGCTGGTCTGTGCTTTACAACTGGAACAAACACATGGGAGCTTGACAGGATGGGCAGCAAGTGGAGGGTTTCCAGCTGCTGCCAAACTCAGCTGAGCACAACATTCACCACAGGCAGGAAATTTTAAGCATGTAACTTAGGTAAATCCACACAGAGCTCAGGAAAAGGGCAGGGAATTTCTGTAATGCAGAACCTATCACTGCAAGATTTTAAAATCAGGCAGAAATCTAGAGACACCAGATTTTCTGAAAACCACAATCTGCTATACTGCACATATATAGGTAAACCAGGAAGGTAATTGCTTTAATGGTAAGCCATTACTGCTTTCTGCAAACTAAAAAAACCATAAAATTATCCCCAAATCCTGTTTTGACTGGAGAGATCGTCTTGCATGTGAAATTAGCAGATTATATGTGAGCCTGTCTCTCATGAATCTCTAGTAATAGTGTGTATGATTAGATCCCATATGATAGAGTCAAGTACAGCCTATGTTTTGGGTAGAGAACGAAGGACAAGAATGTGTGAGAGCCACAGAAACACACTACCACAACTTTGGCTAAAGAAGGAGAAGCATCTCCCTTCTACCCGGGTCATAAGCACTCTCTACTATGGGTCAGGACCAGTGTCAGTATCTCAGTTTTACAGTGTGCAGGTGAAAGTCAGTGTTGAGATCTGTGTACAAGGTAAGAAGTGAAAACAAGGGAAGAAAACAATGTTCAATTACACATATGGCTAAATACATCTCCAGAGGCATTCTAACTCCTAGGCTATGTTCGAGGCCAACTATTCTTCCTCTCCTTAAAGCCCAATATGTATTTTCTAGAAACACAGGAAAGTAAAAAAGATTTAAGTTATAAAATTTTTAAGAGGTGTTGCAGTAACCTGAGCTACAAACTAGGTGCAGATTTGGTGCCATCCCCTCATGATAATCTTCCCACAATGGGGTCTGGGACAGCCCAAGGCTTCCTGGCAACAAAAACAAAACTCATCTTTGTCACACCAGTAATAAAGAGCCTATTGCTGGAGTCAAAGGGCTCAGCTGGGATGCCTGGGAGAAAGGGCAACAACCACAGGGAGCTGGGCTTTCTGCTCCCACTGCCCATCACAGGGTGCAGCAGACCTCCAGGCCCTCCTCGCCTGTGGGATGGGCAAAGCAGAAGGCAGAGCCATGCTGTTTGGATGTCCCTGGCATGTAGCTGCCCTGTCTTTGTTCATTCCCAGAGCAAGTCCTGGCATAACAAACTGCTCATGTTTTCTCTAATGAGCATGGAAGATGCAATGATGTCCACCATTTTATCCCTTGAAACTACTACTTTCTTGGTATCAAATGATATTTTGTATGTATTTTACCATATATTATACATTTCAGTTAAAGTGACAAGACCCATTTGTGCTGCCCTGTGGCACTCCCTGAACTATACTGTCACTCTGAGAAGCCTATGAACAGTATAAAATAGAGAAGCAACCTGCTCCATACTTTAAATGCATTGCCATATCCTGCTTGCTCATCTTAGGTAGAAAAAGTCATGTACTGCTCAGTGAGAAAGCAGTGATACCTGCTATAAATCAAGTTGCAAGTATATATGAAAAGAGCATGGGAATTTTACCATTTGGTCTATGACAGAAGTGCTCATCCTTACCAAGGTTTATTTCTTTAGCAATTTTTTAGAAATTCCTTCCTAATTGCACTTATTAAACCTCTTTTTATTTTAAAGAAAGGACTGGACAAACATTTAGGTGAGATTTTAATCTTTAAGTCACATATATTGCTTGAGAAGTGCAGATTGTCACATGAGCATACAAGCATATAACTGGTAAAAATTACCTACAAGTTTTTGAGTTTAAAATCACATTGTTCTGTAATAGGAACATTAAGCTTAAAACTATTTTGTATCCAACAGTATCTACTTCACAATCCCAGATGAAAAGCACAGCTGAAATCCCCATGCCAACACTGTGTCTTGGGAGCAAAAGCAGCTTACTCCCTTACTGTAAGACAAAGGCATCCCAGACTGAAAATATAAACTTCTCATTTTTTAAAACCCAAGAGATTAGCAGTGTGTTAAGAGCAAAATTCCAGCCAATCCCATTGAAAACTTTATGCCAGATTTTAATGTATTAGCGGGTGAACAAGCCACATTCTTTTTAGCCCAAAACCAATGTAACAAAATATATGAGATTTCTATCATCCCACCATGCAAACCAATAAAGAATGTCTCTGCAAGAACATGAGAATGGTGATTAGTCTCCTAAAATAGCTATACAAACAGAGGTAGACTGGGTGTGAAAACACAGCCTTAAGCAATCTTAAATTATTCCAGAGAAAATCTGATAAAATTTACTGTTATGTTATGAATATTATACCATGTTGTCTTCTATCTCTCATTAAAAAGTACTAAGGACCAAGCTCCATGTAAATAATTTATGTTAGTTCTGGCTCAGCTAATTAACTGAATTCACAGTTTTTAACTTGTGGTTTGTGAGTCTGAAGCTCTATGAACTTCATCCAATAGGTTCTCAATAGGTAATTAACAAAAGCAAACCCATTTTCAGTAAAATAAGATTAGCTGCACAAGCAGTCAGCAGTCATTAGAAAAACATAGCAGCCTGTAAATTTACAGTGTTAAAAATCTCTACCTTACTGGTTTTTAATTGTCTAATGCATCATGTAGATGAGTAGGATTATTAAAAAAAATAAAGGAGAAAAAGCTTTTGATATGGCAAAGAAAAGTACGTTACCTGTCTTTGCTGAACTGCTTTTGGAGACACACTGATCTCCCCCTCACTGCCTCGTAGTGCAATATGACAAGCCATCAAAATTTTGACATTTGCTACAATGCAGACCAGCATCTTGTGCAAGGACGTGAAGACATCCAAATGGCAGCATTTTTATGCACCTTTTCTCTCAGCACCTTCAGAAAATTTGACTCCTCTTCGAATAAAAAATGTAAAAATCAATGCTACTGCAAATAAAGAAGAGGTAAAATCAAAGCAAGATTACTAAATTCTAGCAATATCTTTTGTGAATAAATCAGAGCCATGTCAAACTGCTGATAATATAAGATCATAAACAGCTCTGGAGTTAGAATGGAGGAAACAAGAGATGTCTTTCTTCCAGTGTAGACAAAAAGAAATCTTCATTTATTAATAGGCCAGATTTCCCTACACCTACCACAACTGGAGCCATAAAATTTCATACTGTGACTAATCACACACTGTATATTCTTTATTATATTCTGAAGGTCTAGAGTTACTAGATCATTTAATTAAATGTTCTCCTACTGTCTTTAACATATCACTGAATGGGTAGTACTCTGATAGCCCGAATATATCTGTTTGAGAGATCTGAACTATCCCTACTCCTAAATGAGTCATCATATCATTATAAAAGCCACAACTAAGACTATCGATCATCCCATTTATTTACTGATGAACTGTGAGTGACACAATTCCACAGAGAGCAATATTGAAAGAAGCAGCTGAGCAGCCAGCAGGCCAGACATGAGTGCAAACCAGAAACTTTCAATTTGCATCTGGACTTGTTATTGTCCACAGATTACACTCATTCAAAACTTCCATCCAGCCAAGGCAATTAGAGAATCGACAGGAAGCAGAAAGGATGCAGTAACATGACTCCTACGTGATGCTGGAGAAAGCCAAAGGCCAGATTTGCTTTTCCTCATTGATTAACATCTCAACGCAATCCTTTCAGTTTAGAGAAGGCTTCAACTAATGTTTGTTAAGATCAAGCATCACTTTAGAAAATTCTAAAAAGGTAAAAAGGATAAATCAAGTCATGGAAGCCAGGGCGATGTCTCGCCCACTTGCAGTGGAGGAGTTTCACAGTGATGTTGAGGGCAAGTGTCAGTGTAACTTCATGCAGAACACGCTGTGCATTATTAGCACTTGACAATTGCAAGACTGATTAAGAGCTCACCACTACAAATGCTTATTCACAGAAATAATTGCTATTCAGATAAGAAAGCCTACTGAAAACAATGGGTCTACTAAAATGCTCACAAGGACTGAAGTCAGGGTAAGACTGTTCTACAAATGACAAGCTAAAAATAACCTAAAGCAGCCTGGCCTATTCTCTGTCTTCAAGAAGTCACACACATTCTTGAAGCAAGAAAGTAGGGCTTTAGTTTTAGGTCACCTGTTTCTTTGGTTAATCTCATTCTATGCTGTACAGTGCAAGTACCACCCATAATTTAGCTAAACTGTGGGTGGACAAAGGTCCCTGACAGATTCAGCAATCTCTACCAAACACTGGCTAATTGCACAATAATAAAATGCTTATTTTCATCTCCTTTTCATACTGAAATTACTCTGTTTGCAAAATGTGATAGTAACCTTTACAAAACACTTTGTCCCATTTTATACAACACAATAATAAGAAATGAGATACAAAAATAAAATATGACATGGGATTATAATACTACTGTCCTTTTGCATTTTGCAGTACTGGAAATAAGAATTCATACTGCAATGCTTTGGTCCTATCACTCATTGTTATTTCAACACGTGCTTTAACAGAACACACAGCAAAGACAGTTAACTTGTGGCTTCCAAACCAACCGTTTCTCTTGTGCTGATCATGAAGCTGGCACCTTCCTGGATGGCACTAGAAGCAATCCGGCACAAAAGCAACTGAAAATATCAAGAGGGAGCAGCTGAAACCAGGCTTGCTGGGTTACACAAAGCACAGCTGCACACCGAAAGCAGCCTAATCCCCAGAACACTGTGATGCAGTATTAGCCTTCCCATATAACTGCTTCTTGCCTTTGAGATACATACATACTTTATCCTCCTCTTGCCTTTCTGAATTATGCGCTGTGCAACTTGCGGCCACATAAAGGTTCCCTTGGGTATCACAGGACCAGAAGCAATCTGAAGTGTACCTAACACTGGGATAGAGATATGATACTTTTGTAAAACTCTTTTATCATTAAAATTCCATTCATGGACACATATGTCTTGGTCTACAACTCAAGGTGGAAGTGAGTGTTAACCTTAAAATAAGTAGTTTTCAAAAGATAATCAGTTGCATAATTTAGCCAGTAAAGTTCTGACATAGTCTTTCCCAGATCCACAGGCATATTTGCTATTAACATCAATGGGAACAAAGTATACACAGAAAGGTAAATGAAAAAGCAATTATTTATCATATTCTTCTGAATATGTTAATGTAGACTTCACACAGTAGACATGGATTTTCATTTTCACAGTCTATGTCATGTTAATATCCATATTTTTCTGCCTCTAGGTTTAGCACTTGGCAATAAGCCATTATATAAAACATGAAGTACAAAGGAAGAAGCAAAACAAAAACATGCTCAGAGTCTTTATGATCAGCAGTGCAGACTTTGCCAGATGGAGCAGATGATGTGGTCAATGAAGGTGCAGAAGGTGAAAGAATTAATCTAAGGAATTAACAGGATGCCTGACACCAGACTGCTCCCCAAAATCTCTTGTGTCAGCTTCAGCTGTCTGTGCAGAGTCAAGTGCACATGGTGGACAGGCACTAGTTATGCGTGCCTCTCTCTGCTGTTACTGAATTTATTGATTGTTTTTACTGTGCTCATCTCATTTCTTCTCCATTATTTAGTTTGGCCAAGAAGTCTCCACTCTGAACAGTCTGAATTGCAAATTACAGCTTCCAAAACACTAACCTCTAACACTGTTTATTGTCATTTTCCACATTGTTGCCACAGGTATCAAAAAATGCCTTTTCTTGAGAACTCCTACCACCTTCTTTGCATCTGCAGCACAGTATGCTTGCCCCGTGCATCTACAGTTATTTCTGCGTTTTCCATGCTTATAGCCGTCTATGATTCTCCACACAATACTGTGGCTGCATCTTTTCATATTCTTTCAAGATCCGTATTTTTTTCAATTCAGCCTACTTAGCACACTGAAGATGCAAAAGAAGTAGTACATAGTCCAGGATGACAACAGGTTTTTTCAATACAGACTTCGGTGGCTCCCAAAATGTTTTATCTTTGAGATGTGAGATAACACTATTCAGTTACAAACTCTGGAAGATTTGGATATAAAGGTCTATTTCCTATAGCAAGGGCTGATTTCTGGGAGCCTTGTACTACAGTCTCAGACTTTTCTTCACAAAGTATAGAACAAAGAAAGTAAGTCTCTTTGTGTAAAAAACTGAGAGGTAGTAACTTTGAAATGATGGAGTTAACTTCCATTCCCACAAGGTATATGTGTTTGTGAGCAAGTGTATAAAGAGAAAAGGAAAGGCTTGTAACCATTTTACTATTTAGAAGGTTTACATTTGCTCCCTGCAGTTTCCTTTACTTGTTTTTAACTCTGCTCCAAGTTCTTCCTCTTTAAACTGCTGCAAGACTCTCAGAGAGCCTGTGACCACTGTTCAGCAGGGCACAGGTTAGAGAGACTGAGAAGCTCTGCAACTGCAAGCAGTATTATTACATCATGGTGATGTTACAGCTGTCCTAATAAGGGCAATCTGTGAACTACTGGCTCAGGTTCCAACCACTGCTCTCAGTGGAACACACTGAAGGGAGAGGTTAACAAGGCTTATTAGCTGGTTTAATGGTACACTGCCATTATGCCAGAAGTACCCGTGTATACTGCTTCACTGTGTAACCTAAAATGCCCGAGGGAACCAGAAGGGGTTTCCATGGAACAGGGCAGTCTATTCGGACAGCCGTCCTTCGGGAGTCTCCCACACTTGCAACTTGTTCACTCTGTTGCTCCCAGAAGCACATTTCCAGGAACTCACCCCTCTTCTCTGTATCTCTCTGAACTGGCCATAATCTCACCTAAACTGAAAAACTAGGAATCAGATTCTAGTCAGAATTACCCTTTAAAGCACAAGCACAACATGGTACCGCTCCTTTCTCAAACCTCTGCAATAGAAAATCATTAATCTTTTCTTCCAAAGATCCCAACAGTCCCATAAATATGGCAGGATATATAGTTTGAAGACTTATCAGAGGAACAGAGGTTTTTCAGCT
The DNA here is from genome assembly GCF_031877795.1 of Strix aluco. Classification (NCBI taxonomy): domain Eukaryota; kingdom Metazoa; phylum Chordata; class Aves; order Strigiformes; family Strigidae; genus Strix; species Strix aluco. The sequence continues at coordinate 125,019,204 of NC_133931.1, forward strand.
TTTTTTCTAACTACTGGTGAGGTGAGTTCAGTGAAAATGAAACTTAAAAAAATTAAGATATTGGAAATCTGTCTGATTCAACAGTTGACACTTTTATCCCTTTCCACAGCATCTAGATATTATTTGTACTTTTAATCTTGTGCTAAGACCTCTGACTCACTGCCAGGAAGAATCTATGAGCAAAACACATCCTTTAAATTTTACTCTTTCCTTGCTGTCACATGTTGGCAACGGTTGATCAAGAAATCAATGCCAGCAACAAATTCTGCCTTTTGTAACATTTCCCACACCTCATATAGAAGTGGCAAATGCATATACAAAAAAATCTAAAGAAAGTATCTTTTGCCTCATCTTCCCCTTTGCACATTTGTTGTCCTACTGAATAACCAAACTTTGCAGAAATGCTGACTAATACACTTTGTGTTTACAATTCCTGCTTTCTTAACTAGCTTAAAGTCCAAAAGTAGCAATAACAATTATTTGTTGCCTTGGAAACATATTAACTACACATTCATGCCTTTCTCAATGTATATGCTTTTTTTCTATAATGCTGTAACAGAGATCTATGAATGCCTGCAATTTCAGCTGGAATAAGCATTAGCTTCTATAATCCAATTATTTATCAACTGCTGATGGACAAATTTAACTTTAAACAAGGTGCGGATGACTTTTGCCAAGTCCATCTCTGACCAGTGTCACTAAAATGTTTAACAAATGACATTTTTTTTTTCCCAGCAAAAATAAAAAAGATAAAATTTGCCCTTTATTATAAAAGAAAAAAGTTTGCCGGCAGTTATTATTTATCCTTTTCATATCCAGAGTGTCTTTGGCTTGGCAAACTAAGCCAACTGCTGGCTTTTAAAGATAGCATGTTGGAGGACATTCCTGAACCACCTCTTTATACTTATTTTCATATACATTTAAAGTCTTTGCATTCCCTACAGTGTATTTGGGAGTCTACTATCAAAAAGAAGTAAAACTTCTTTTACATTACTTCCACATTAATCCTACCACTGTAACTACATAAATATAATTGGTGTCAGAACAGCCAAAACTCACAAGTATCTCATGTTATCAAAATACTGTTACCATCCAGTCTAAATCCATTCCTACCCACCAAATTAGCACAGGGATGTATTTATTTGCCTTATTAGCCATTAATAATAAACAACTCTCTGCTTTCTGAGTTAAGGGCAAACGATTAAACATACCAACTAAGTCTCACTTCTATTACACTAACCAATAACGCTCCCAATAAGCAAGGCCTCTAAGCAGTCTACATTTGTTTTTGCTTTCTCTACTACAATAACTAAAACTGGAAATGTAGCCAAGACCATTTTCAAATGCCATTTTCAAAGGTGTGCTTACATCCCATTTTCTAAAGGGCAGACACCTAAATTGCAGACAGGCAAGCCCTGCTTCACTGAGAGCTCAGGGAGAGGTGCCAGCCAGAGCCGGGCAGCCTCAGGGCACCTGCTATGCTGGCACCTGCACAAAGAGAATCACACAAAAGGGGGTAGAAAGTTCCCTGCAAAGCACTTTGTGCAAATTGGGCCAAGATTTCAATAACACCTGGACCTCCCAGCAGGCGTTACATTGCTTAAAAATATGAAGAACCAAAGTCCTAATTAGATTTGTAACACTGTGTTCAGGTTTCCCAGGTACAAACCAGGAACTTTATAACTAACTTTGTAAAGCAAAAGACTGCCATTTTACTACTGGTCCGTGGCTGATTTCTCGGAACACAGTATTATACTAACAGCAGCAATACCTAAAGTTTCAGAAAATCTTTTCTGTGTAATCACAATGGTTTTTATTAATGGTATTTATTACTGTAAGTGAAACATATGATCAAATAAAGACCTTGAAGAGTATAAAGACTATGACTGAGATGTACGAATAGACCTAGCAGTCAGGCCTCAAGTTCACATGCTAAGGAAAAGACCCAATATACTTACGATTTTATTAAGATGGAAAAAGCCTTGATATACGCACAATGTAAAATCTTCGCTTTTCTTCTCTGCCCATTATTCATCTAGATTTACAAAGGTACTTTATGGGAAATTATTCTAAACAGCAGGTGATTCTGTACCCTATACTGGGAAAGAAGAAGAAAGCAATTTCCCAACAGTCCCCAGCCATCAATCCTCTTGAAAAATAAGCTTGACCGTAAGCTTAAGGCACCACCAGCCTGAACTGGAAAATCCCCCAAGGGCATTCCAAGCTATGCTGGAGCAACTGACATTTCTTATTTGAAATGTGACTTCTAAAAACTTTCTAGTTGAAAAAGTTTTTTAGTAAGGTAAGATTTACTGAATGTGTACACAGTGAAAGGCAAAAAAAAAAAAAAAAGATACTTGCATTTTCATTAGCTAATGCTTCACAGACTTTATTAGAATGAACTTTCTCATTAGTTTCCTTATTTTCAGGGGAAATTCTCACTCCTCTAAATGAGATCAATGAATTTTTTTCTCTGCACTAGGAGTTTTTTGATGATCAGTTATGACGATCATTCATGTTCATGTGTGAAGAACTTGACTACACAGCAAAAAGATAAAACATTGACCTTTCAGAGATTACTATTGTACTGTGCTATATACTTTCTGATGCATATTGATGACATCCTTGCCTACTTCAATAAGAAAAGATAATTAAATTTGAGCAATGTACTAGCCATTCTTCACAGCTTGGGATTCTCTGCAGCAAACAGTGCCCACAGTTGACATCAACATTATTAATATAAAAAGCAATAATCAGCAACAGAAGCCAAGCACAGAAGGCTGTCCTCCAGTTTGATTCTGCCTTTCTTTATGGACAAAACCTGATGCTAACTTCAGAGGATTCAAGAAAAAGTTAATGTTTAAGAATGCAAAACAGATTGGCATTTTTAATGCCTAGCCTTTCAGCCAGATAAACCTGTCCATGAGCTGGATCTACGGAGGTACAGTATTCCAGATAAAACAAGTCTTATAATTTTTGCACAGATGTGCAACTCATAGGCACCCCAGATAACTCAGAAACCTCTGCTTCTGTCCAGATCACATAGCATATCAGATAAACCTTGCCAGGGCATTTTAGGAGAACGCAAAGACCTACCACTACGAAATAAGGCAGTAAAAAATTCTGCCTGTGTCATTGTGGTGGATTACTCAAACTGAGGAAGACTAATGGATTATTCATAAAGAAAAAAGGATCCTGGCTATGATTTGTTAAATTAAAGAAAAATGTCCAAGTCTTTAAGAGCAAAAATAATGCTCACACCTTGTCTTTTGGAGTTTTTGCTTAACCAGTGAGAGTTGCTGAATTTATATTCCCCAGCTTTTGCCAAGGCAGTATTCACTAAACTAGTCAGCAAAGCCTCCCCCAAAAAAATCCTTACCTGCTTGTAATTATCTATCTTGCTTCCTCCTATCATTTCTACTACTCTCATTGCTGATTATTTTCTACTAATGAAAATCAAGGGACACTTCAAGAAGAATCATTTCCTTTACCTGTCAGTTCCTTTTTCCTTTCCCTTCCATTAGCCCTCGCTAATGCCTGCTCTTACAACACTCCTTCCAGCACAAGTATTTCAGAGCTTCTAGCTGACATTTCTGAAAAATGAAGTGTTCACCATCCTTACAACATTCTTCTGACCTCTTTAAAACTTTTACATATAATTTACCATATTTTATTCATTTTATAAATAAATAAACTATAAATTCTTATAGTTTGTTTATATAGCACCAAAATCTGAATTACAATTTATCTGGTAAAACCTGCTTTTCGATAACCTTGTAGGAACATGTTTGCATATATACAAATACATGGAAAACACCTTGTGTTCCTTTGTGATTAGACAGCACCTAAAGCAGCACGTTTTGATAATACACAAATCTGATATTGCAAGAAAACAGATGAACAAATGTTTGATGACTAACTTAATATGTTAAACTAGACATTCCTGTGACATCTCACCCCTCTGATTTGTCAATGGACTGTAGTGCACTGTCTTGGGAGAAACCAGCTCTACCTTTACCTGTTTCTGTGGCAGAGGCTGAAAATGCCACAGGATAGAGATAATGGTGCTGCTGTTCGAAGCAATACAAAATATCATTATCTACCATGATCATTGCAGAACATTTTTGGATATGGAGAGATAAATATATGAAACATGTACAGTGGGAAATGAGGTCTTCCTTGCAAAGCTAGGCTGATGTTTTTGTGTGTGGGGGTGTGCATACACAGGTGAGTGTGTTTGAAGGAGAGGTAAGTGTACTGAGCTTTATCCAGAAGCTTTACTTCAAACTCCAAAGTACGACACTACATCTTAAATTTGCCTGTTTATGGGAATGAATGTCACAATTCTAGTCCAGTACAGGTAGAATAATACAATTTAGGATATTGGTGTTCAATAATATTACACTAGCATTTTCCCCAAGGAAGTCAAGATGATCAAGTCATGATGAGCAGCCTGATCTAGTTGAAGATGTCCCTGTTCATTGCAGCAGGTGTTGGACTAGATGACCTTTAAAGGTCCCTTCCACCCCAAACCATTCTATAATTCAGCCTCTATAGCTTTTCCTCAGCTGTATTAGAATAATAGCTGTCCAGCAGTATAGGCACAGACAGTATATACTTGCAACATACTGTTACTTCACTAGCTCATTTTCTGAGAAAGATGACAGCATGATTTAATTTTGTTTCAGTTGTTAAATACCTTCTCATAATTGAGACAAAGAGAATTCTTTGCTGACAACTAGTAAACACTAAAATTGGTTTAGATGACTGGCATAAAGCTTTCATTTGCTTTTAAATGAAACTAGATATTAGGAACATTTATTTACCTAGAGGGCGGTCAAACACTGGAACAGGCATCCTAGAGAGGTGGTCAATGCTCCAAGCCTATCAGTGTTTAAGAGGCATTTGGACAATACCCTTAATAATATGCTTTAATTTTTAGTCAGCCCTGAAGTGATCAGGCAGTTGGACTAGATGACTGTTGTAGATCCCTTCCAACTGGAACTATTCTATTCTTAATAAATTGTAAAATAAATAAATAAACAGGTGAATAAATAAATAAGAGACAGAAAAAGTCATAAACTGCCACACCCAGGAAAGTGTAAGGTGCCTAACAGTGAACATCAGGGCTACTACATTCATTGTGGGTAGATGGAAGGTGAGCATCAAAGCATTAGCTCATGTCTATTATCAGCTTACAGAATTTCAAGCACAGCAAGTCTCTTGAGTTTGCATCTGGAGAAAGACTGCTTGATTGATAGTAATTAATGCCATAGTATTTTTTCTCTAGGTAATGAGTAACTCTCTCCCCTCTGAAGCACTGCTGTCACTTTACTGTCAAGGGTCCTTCCAACCTCTGCATTACGTCACCCATGCAGCAGTATAGCTGTTAGAGCACTGACACCTAAAAGAGGGAGGGGACAGCTCTGAGACACGTCTGGAGTTGCTACAATGTAATCTTGAATGGATACTGAATGATTTTGTCAGCAAATGCTCTCACTGTGTCAAAAGGTAGCAATGCTCAGCATTTTATTGGTCATTACCTTGCTTTAAAATAACCAACAAGCAATTCAGTGAAATAAGATACCTGTGCATGCTTTGATTTAGAGATCTATAAAACATTTAATTATCAAACATTATCAGACAAAGTCCAGTTTTAGTGCACATTTTTGAAGGATAATTGCCTAGTTTTCAAGCCCATCCCCTATAAAACAGATATCCTATAGCTATCTCTCACATTGTCTTTACATTGTCAAGTTCAGACATGCAATAGATTTGTAAAAGCCAAAAAATAAACTCGAAATGTGGCATGCTTAGAGACTTAACTATGCATTTAAGAGCCAGATATTCTACCCTATCTTGAATGAACGGACAAGTAAAATAATCTTGACAGAATGATACATGCTTTATCATTGTTTCGTCAAAAGTACATCTGAAGAACTAATTATTTTTTTTTGCAATGTCATTCACGAGACATACATAATCCATAAATACATTACTGCCTAACAGCTGTGTATCTCCAGTCATCATCCTGAGCTTTGAAAGCTGAACACAAACATATTGGCTTGTTATCCTTTAAAAGGCATTGATGGACACTTTGTCTCTCTTTCTTCCTGTTTCATCTGTCAAGCATTTATCACTGCCTTAGTTGCAAATGAAACTTTTATTGGGCAATTATCATCTAGGTCTATAAAAAACCCTTGCCCTTCACTCCATCTATTAGGTAAAAATGTCATTGCCTGAGGATAACAGCAATAATACATTATAAAATACAAAGTCTAATAAAATAGGTGATGTGTTTCTTGTACCATCAAATTCCTGGATTTAACTAGTGCCTGATGTCTCTCCCCGACAGCTCCCACCATTACATCAGCAAAACCAAAATGTTCTCCTGGCATTGTAGTCCATGCACAAAACCCAAGCATAGTGTTTCTTAATCTTTTTCAGTTGAGAGGGAAAAAAAAAATATCCTCCCTTTTTTCTTTCCCCCCAAAACCTCTGCCCCTCTGGTATCCCCTTACATACTTTTCAAAATTGCAAGTAAGGTGTAACAAAGCAATTATGAAAATAAAATCTTATTGCCTTAAAAAACTGTAATTTTACCCTTATAATTGAAAGTGATTAGTATGCTTCTAACTATGCCTGGTGACAGACTTTGACAACACAGAACTTACGCTAACATTGAACAATTATTGTATTACCTTTATTTTCATCCATTGTTTGCTTATATGCACAGGGATGTTTTGGTGCTTCTATGCTTCTTTAAAATTTGTACAGATTCCTCATTTTTTTGGAGGAAGAATGATCACAGTGACAGTGAGTGAGCAAAACCATGCTAAATAATTTATGAGGAGTCAGTAACACTCGGGCTGTCTAGAATACCTGGCCCAGTCTTTCAATCTTTACTACATGAAATGCAATTTATGGCCAACTCAGCTGTCTATGCACAACAGGCAGAAAGAGAAAAATGCTAGGTGTATGCCAGCCTCTCCAGCCTCGCAGTAACAGGATGTCAACTGGCAGCTGTTTCTGCAACAATTCCCTCAACTAAGTATTCTTTTGAACCGGGATTTATGCAGATGTTTATGTCAATACAACTTTAGCACAAACATCTAACAGGGGATGAAGCAAGAACCTTCAAAACAATAACTTAAGGTAGCCCCTAGGACAATGAATGGAAAGCCAAGGAAAAAAAACCCAAACAAATCAACAATTCCTTTGACAATGAAATTGTATTTTTTTTTCCTCAGAGGCTATTCAAAAACTAAATGTAACATGGATATGGAGCTACTCATCAGCTTAAGCAATTTTCGCCACAGCTTTTCCTGCTAGCCTTTACCAAAGGAAGAATCCTCCACACCCCAAAATGTTCTCTCTATGCCTGAAACAGGTAGCAGATTAGAAGCTTTTCACAGGTTCAAATAAACAAAAAGCAAGTAGCAATTCAGGTTAAGTAGAAAGCCTGAGCAGTTGGTACAGGCATCAGTTATTCAACCTGGTTCTAAACTTCTTTAATATCCAAAGCCCAAATGTGAAAAGAAAGCACTGATTAAATAAAATTCAAAAGAAATGACAGAAAGATTTTCAATGAAAACTTAAGATATTTTGACTACATCCTTTTATTTTATTCTCTACAACCTCACTGCCATGAGCTTTTTTTTTTTCTCCCCATAAAGATTGCTTTAAAACAACAAAATTGAAATAGTATCAAGTTTCGCATATAATGAGGCTGAGATTCGTACTAGCAAAATCCTTCAGATGTCTAATGTTGAGATGCATAATTTTCTTCATAGTGTATTCATATCGGAAAAACTAAATTAGTTCTCTCTTTTTTTGATCTTTTGTTTTCTCTTATGATGGGTTTGCCACTTGTAAAATCAAGTGTTACAATAATGACCTAGATGAGTGAAGGCATATGCAATTCTCCTATCTCTTTTTAAAAACCTGCTATTTGAGCTTGAATACACTGATTGACCATTGGAGCTTTCCTAGAAGCAGACTTCCACAGCAGAAGACACACAAAACATCCACAAATAGCATCTTTGAACCAAGCAGGAAAGGAAACAGCAGGGTGCCAATATGTGAAAGTTTAACCTTATGTGATCCTCACTCTTGTCTTCACTCAGACAAATCAAACAAACCAGGAATTCTGTACCAGTCCAAATGTAAGACAGATTACCATCTTAGTATAAGAAAAGTCTTTACTAAGTAGTAAATCAATACTGAGGGAAGGCAAAATTACAGGTAAGAAAATGAATTTTTCCTTTTTCTTATGTTATATCCACTGTTGTGGACAGAAGTAATAATTCATGGCAAGCAGCAAAGAATGACCATCATCCATCAACTGCACAGAAATAGTAATGAGAGTAAAATACTGTGCCCCCCACAGAACTCCAAAAACTCAAAAAACTATGGGAATAGAGAGAAAACTGCAACAAAACCTCTGATCGACTCAGTAAATCTTTTAGAAGGTAGAATTAGCAGGACATCTTTTTTTTTTTTTTTTTTTTAAATGAGTTAAAGACCATTCAATTATTTTAGAACACAAGGTTTCTGCTTCTAGCCAGAACAGAGGAAAAAGAGGACAGGCAGCAAATCCTGCTGTGAAGCAGCGATGGTCTCCAAAGCCTAAGCACAAGCTACAGGGGTATTTTTGCCTGTTTTCAAGATTTTTCACTAACTCAGATTTGTGAAAGACATGCTCTTTTCTGTATGCATTAAAAAAAAGTATATATTCTCCAATTTATAGCATTTAATTTCTGAGTAAATATTAAATGGTCTGGGAAGAGGGAGATACACAGAGGGGAATTCCAGACATCAGCTTTTCACACAGACAGACTTCCCTTTTCATGCACAAAGCAGAGAAAATGTGTATGTGTCCGTAGCTTGTTTTCTATTAGTAGTATGGATCTTTCTTCCAAAGGTGTTTCTGAGCAGACTGGATGATTTGCTATCTAAATAATATATTTAAACATAGTTCTGGAAGATAGCTGATGTTTCTCTACTCAGAAGCATGATACCTTCTCATAATCATATATCCGGCAAAACCAAAATCTGAACGGATGTTCTCAGATTGCCAGCTTTCCTGCCTGAAAAAAAGGGTTAATTTGACCTGGCAAATTGCAGCACAGAATTATATAGCTTTTTCATTAAACTGCCATACACCACAGGAGATACAAATAGGCTTCTTTCAGGTCAGAATGGTTTAGATATATGTTATTGTCAAGACTATTCCCGAAAAGACAGAATGCATTTCAAAGTTTTTGAAAAAAATTCATTCCACCAGAATGATAGAAAAAAGGGTAAAAGAATTGGATGCTTTAGGTTGAAATCACCCATCTGTCAGAAAGGTCTAAGCACCTACATGCAGGGTTTTTAATACATCACACCAATAATACTTGTTAGTAAGTAAGAAAAAGACCTCTGTTAGTGATACACACCTTAGCACATGCTCCCCGTCTGGTCTGAAGAAATTATTTTAATGAACAGCATAATGAGAAGGAGAAGACTGCAGCATGGGGTGAAGCATAGCTAGACATACTGGAGGTCGGTTCATTAAGTCAGAAGCCACATTCTATTCGAGCATTCTCATACTCTCCTTTAAAAAAGAGTTTACTCCAAGTTCTCTCACGAAGGCAATTCACATCCTAGTATCTTCATTATGTGTCACACTAACTACTAGGCAAGACACCCCTTGGATACTACCGATGCTGTGCAGTAAGTTGCCAGACATATATCCACAGTGCAGAGACTTTGCTATATTTCTTACTCCTGCTGGCTTGAATAGTGATACAGAAATAATCTGCCTAGATTTTAGTTTTGCTTGAGAAGCACTCAGATTCTGATTCACTTTCCAAAGATGAACATACTGACATAATTAGCCACCAGTCTCTGAGGGAGGGAAAACAGTTGTTTTTTTGTATTTGGTATGGCTTCTTTTGTCTTGAGAAGAACTCGATAAACTATAGAAAACAAAGAGAGTTCAAAGGAGGATTAAAAATGAAAAATAACATTTAGAAAAGACTTAAAAAAGCTTCAATTGAAGACTCTGTAGTACCATCAAAGTGCAAACAAGAAAACCTGCAATATAACTATTTGTTTGTGGAAGGAATAGTAATTAAGCAAATAAGCTAAATGCATCTGTAAAGAAAGATGCTTGCTTCATCTCTCTCAGCTTTGGGATAGACCTACCAAATGCTGAATCAGCCAGCCCCTTAAAAATAACCAAATTTTAAATCTAATTAAACCAAATGGGAGATTAGGGTTCTCTTAAATTCTCAAGTAATCAAATACTACTGGATCCAGAAGACACACATGTAGTGATCTGCAGCTGCTCCATCCTGTTCTTTAGTCCCTGCAACCACAAGCTTTCTGAAGGAGGATATTTGCCAGGTAGAGGTTGGGAGCCAGGGCAGCTGCCTAGATTGAGAGCCAGAGGTGGTGCTGAATAATACAGCCCAGAATGTAAATCCAACCAAAACCATTTTGGATTATACAAGACACCACACTCAATACAATATGAATTCAATTATTTTATTTGTTATTAAAAGTTCTTAATACTTCAGGATTGGCTGAGCAACAAAAGGAATGAAATTCTTGTTCAACAAGACAACAATTATCCCAGAGGAGTAATTGCAATTATGTGCTTTAATTCTCAAGCTTGAAACTCAGGGTGATTACACAACCTGGAATTCAGAGCATCTGAAGGCCACTCACAAACATATCCATTATTTACTATTCTGAGGAAAAGACATGAACATGTCTGGCAGCTTTGAACATTTGAGTTCCAGCATCAGATCATATCAGAAATAAGCACAAGGCATTTGCCACTAGTCTAGCCAGCTCTCAGAAGCCCATTCATATAACACTGCTTCAGTTCTGATTTATTTCTTTTTACTTTAAGAAAAATTCCCATGAGTCTCAGATTTCACAAAGTCCCTGGACTTCCATCTACCATTCTGAAGGCAAGAATACAAATGAAGAAAGGTCCCACTATTACATGAGGAGAGAAAGAAAAGACTGGAGACAAAGTCTTGACCTCATGCAAGACACTGGCAGTTTGTTGACTCAGGGGAACCCAAACTTTACCCCAAGGCCCTTCTGTCAGCATATATGGACACAGACAGTCATAACTGACATTTTAAAATGGAATGAAAGGCAAACACAGTGACAGCTGAAGGGTAATAGCAATGAATCTCCACAAGTTTTCCTAAACTGTTGCTGTGCCAATTTCTGTTATGAAACACTGTTATGCTTTCCTCTGGTTATGGTAATTGTATGTCATTCAGTATTGACAGAATGACTGACATCTTGTCAACGTTTTAGTATGTTAATCTTATAAAGCCTGTCCATAATAAGCCAGTAATAAAACTTCCCAAAGATTTTTTTCAAAAAACAGATAAAAACTGTTGCTCAGTTTGGTCTCAAAACTACCAGCAAAAGCTCATATTTCACTCCTAGCTGTCAGGATATCAACTCAAATACAACTTTTCCAACTAATCTTTGCTCTGGGCCTATTGAGATGATTTCCAGGATGAACACATGGACTCCTCTGCTTCAGTCACAGGGTCCACCTAAGCAGCAACAGTCAAGATTTGGGCAGCAGTAGTTATTCAGCACTAGAATCAACCAAAATGCCTCTAACTAAAATGATCTGGGAAAGATAAATGACTGAAGAAAGACAAAGAGAGCATTTTTTTATGTATTTCACAGAAGGCACAGAAAATTTAGCAAGAGGAAATCTGTAACATCCCTCTGCACGGAAGCAGGCTCAATTATACTTCAGATATTCCTGCCAGACATTTGTCTAATACATTCTCAAGTATCTCTACCAGTGGAGATTTTCCACGTCATTATGCAATTTACTGTATAGCTTAACTGCTCATACAGTCACGAGGGTCTTCCTAACCCTCTACTCTCATTGCTGCCATCTAAGCTCAGCACTGCTTATCCTATCCACAATGGAAAGGGAGAGCAAACTATTGCCTTTACCTTTGCAACTACCTTTTAAGCACCTGAAAAATATATTTGTGTTCCATTTCAGTCTGCTTCCTGTTTTGCTATTCAAGGCCCTTTAACATTTCTCCACGCTTTCCAGACATGTAAGTCACGTTTGCTACATCTTCTCTGTCTCCTTTGGTCTAATTAGCTGGCTTGCATCCTTTCTGAACTACAATGTGCAAGCTCATATGCAGCATTTCTGTTGAGGCTGTATGAGCTCAGAAGAGAACAGACAGCCTTACGTTCTTCCTCTTCTTTGTAGGATCCATTTTAGCCTTTAAAACTTCTAATATGGATCCTCTGTCTCGTCCATCTTTTCTCATTCCTGTAATGGTGCTGATGCTATTCTGAGGAACAGAATCTTGCACATTTTCACATAGAATTGGCTTCTGTTTCTTTCAGAATCCTGCTCTCATTTGTCATGATCATCCTGAATCCAACCCTCTAATATACTTTTAATCCGCTCACCTTTGCTTCATCTGCAAATTTAGTATTTCTCAGTTGATTTTTCAAAGTTGACAACCTATTAGTAAACGTGCCTAGCATATGCAATAGCATCTGAGTTCTCAGAGGAGAGCACAGAACTGTTAATTTCTTTAGTTTCTTTTCAATGTTTCAATGTTCCATAGCTACAGAACAAAATATACCTATTTCCCTTCCATTATACCATGAACTCAGTTTTTCCCTCAGGTATACTGTCACCCAAGTAATTTTCCTGTTCTTTATAATTGTGTTATACAATCTATGTTAAGCTGCTCATTGCTGAAGGGATTTAGGACAGTGTTTGTCTCTACTACCTTTGCTATTGTGCAATTTAAGATAATATTTACTTCTAAAAGTTTAAAATGTTTCTCATGTTGTATAAACACAGCATTGTAGCCAATACTCTTTACAGATAATCTGCTTGACATCAATGCAGCTGTTCATATGAGTTACATAATGTATTCCAAAAACGTCTGTTTGGTTGGTTTAAAAGTTAACGCATGTATAGTACAAAACTATTTGTGACATACTTTTTGGGCAAAGCTATGCATATTTCTTGGACAAAGTCCCTAGTCTATTAGGCTGCACTGCTTAGTATCACGGTATATGCAGTACCCAACTCTCCATTTTTCATGCACCTGTGGTGAAGTCATGTCACACTGAAGCCCAGTGAATTTCAGTCTTAACCTTCATGCAATCAAAACTCATTGCTTCAATGATCTTTCTTGTAGCAATTGTGCAAAGGCCTGGAGGATGGGCTGTGGTCAACAGTCACTAATTTCATGAACGTATCCTACTCTGGTGTGAATACTCTTAATTGAAGTGTGGAGGGAGCCTAAAGACATTTCAGATGGGAGGTTCTGTGAAATAGTGGATGTAATTAGGGAATGTTTCAAGATTATGAGAAGGATGTTTTCCATCAACACCATCTCTGTCATTTGAGGACATACACTGATCTTTGCAGAAAGGAGTTTCTGAAAGACAGGAATGTGGAACACAGCTATTACTGTCCATGAAGTATGACACATAGGTGAGAAACAGAATCTATCCCTCCATCAGTTAGAAAATCACAGCTCTGGCTAATAAAAACTCTGTATTTCATCTCTGGTCTTTACTACATAATTCTTTAAAACTATTAGCAGCATCTTCTGTTTTCTCAGAATGAAAGCTGATAAATTAGCAACAAAGAGAAGAGCTCCTAAGCTAGACAGTTCACTTGGAGTTGTTATATAAATGGCCTTTCTGAAATGTGTCCAAGACTTAAATTATTCTGATTAGTTGACGTCTGTGGAACTGGCAACAAGCCTTTTCACTGTTGCTCTCATGGTAATTATTATTCTTATTTCACTGCATATTTTACTAGCATTTCTCAAGTGTCTAGCTATAAATCTCTTAAAAGCCTAAGCATGGTTGAATCAGTAGAGGTAAAATAAGAACAGATGCAAGTTCATATGATCTGTGCCTTTCCTGTACAATAATTTTTGATATTGAAAACAAGTGTCTCCCTATATCCAACCTGGAATTGATCAGAATGCACTTCAAAAAAGAATGGGGGTGCTCTTAAGCCTATCCATTATATTTATATATCACAAAAAGATATATAATTCAGAACAAAAAAGTTATGAGTTACTGCACACAATTTGCTTTTGTTCAACCAACTTCTTAAAAAAAAAGCTAACTGTAAAAATAGGATTTCTAATATTCATCTCCACAACATATTTCTCCTTGTAGATAACAGCTCTCTTCAGATTCAGGAAAGCTCTAAAAGATCCCATTTATCTAATCTATCAGAACCAATTAATTTTACCAGAAAAATATTCCTCTCGTATCCCAAACATCAGACCTTTCGTGTTCCCATAATTCATCTCCCCAAACTGCTATCAACTATGTAATTGGAGTTTGTGCCTCTTTGTTCCCACAGTTCTTTCAAACACCATTTCAAGTCCCATCACTTCTCATTAACTAGTAACTTCTGGAACTCTCTTTGATAGAACAGTCAAATCCCCCAAGTCAAAACTTTGTAAATTAGCATTCATTATTCCATGTTTCACTCTGCTCTGTATTATCTGCTGCTGAATCAGGAATAGAAACTGCTGTCTCAGTTCCTAACATGTTAAATAACTTGAAAAAACTGCTCTTTTATTGCCCTCTGTACAGATCATTCCTTTGACCCCTGTGCTGCCTAAGAATGATACAACCCAAAAGATATTTCTCTAACAATATGGTGTGACATGCCATCGAAAAATCAGCTGTGAAGTGTTCTCTGACCGATGCTGTAAGAAATTTTCCATGCCGTGAGACGAAAGAAGATGCAAGCAACCTTTTAATTACTTGCACTGTGTTTCAGCTCTTTTCTTGCTTTCCTTCTTGATCTCCCACATCCAAATGGGTCAAGGGCTTAATCTTGGTATTTTTGAAAGATCCAGGTGAAGTAATCTTACATGAAATGCATCTTTATAGTGAAGTAAAAAAAAGACTAAACACGCATCAGTACAAAAGACGAGTTTCCATTTCAGTGGGTTCAATACGGAAATGCAAGGCTGGCAATTGCCAAAAATGACAACCATCATTTCTGGCAGAGAGGGTTCCAAAAAAACTTTCTTATTCCACCAACACCATTTTTCTGTTCAATAGTACAAAACAAAATGGCCAGACAATAACTATTTCCATACATGTGAATACCATAAATTCCACCAAAAACGCAAGGAGATAAGAAGGAAATTCTTCATTACCAAGAAGTTAGATTACTAACTGAAATATTCTTTACATGAAATACAAGATGATAGCAAAGTTAAAAAAATGGTGAGTAGGCTGAGGCACTCAGGAAGCAAAGCTGAGAGCTATCAGTACAGACGGACTTTCCCTGGACAGAAGATGATAAATGTGCAGAGGAACTGTTTGTAAGCTGAAAATCCATCCAGATGATTAGGCTGAAACAATTTTTCCTAGGATCTTAGAAGGGTTTTGTTGTTTTCTCATCTGACAGTACTTTCAATTATTGAGACAGAATGACTAAAGACCATATGCACTCAATGATCAGAGGACCTGCACCATCAAACTGGGCATCTGCTACTCATTTCTGAAGGATGCTGCAAGTGAGAGTTAGTGAAAACCAGAATACTGAATAGTGCTGAGCCAGGCCAGCTGGAGCAAGACCAAGAAATGGGGCTATTTGTAGAGGAATTTAACACAAGTGGTCTGTAGAAAGTAATTTGTACCTGGGAATGCACCCTGTAATTGTTTCATTGTATTTGATCAGCTACGTTACAGAGATGACTTAGGCATACATATGGCCAACAACAGACCAAAGAGAGGTGTAAAGGTGATTCCATTTCAATAAAATATCCTTGGCTTTGCTCCCAAAGAGAGTCAAAATGCACTGCCAAGACCCAGCCATTAATCTGTGAAAATATAACTGGATCCTGAGGTACCATATTCTTGAACAGGATGCATCACAGAAATAATCACCTAATTTATGAAGCTGAAGAATCTCCTCTGACTTGATTTCATTCTAACCTGGCTTGCACCTGCCCCATGCTGTCCTGAATTGCTTACTCATTTTTGAAAATGTTATGGCTACCTACCGCATTCACCAGCTGTAACAGCAGCTGTTATTTCTGTTGCCTTTTTCCCACCAAAAAAGGTCTTTTGCTTCCATCTTTCCTCATAAACTGATAGCCTGGTTAAACATATTTTGCAAACAAAATTCTGAAGCATTTCAGAAATGGGGAGTCCAATCAATGCATTGAATAATAGTTGCTTCGTGACAGAATCAATAGGGGTGCAATGCTACTTATAACTCCTTTCTATTGACTGCACAGCATTTACAGGGAAGATGGTCTTTCTTAATTTTTATTTCAGTAAGTCTTACAAGTATTTTTTTTTCTTCTTGCATTGCTTCAGATAAATCCCTGAATAACCTTTTTAATAATTCAGTAAGAGCATAGTTTCTCAGATGTTATGGAGACAGTAACTGTTTATAAATGTATGTTGTATAATGCAGCTTCTACTAGAAACCTTTGTAATCTTACCACATTGTGGGAGAGAACTCATTTTCACTGAATGCATGGTTAGCAGTGAGTTTCTTCAAAATGGTAAATGGAATCACAGAATAACTGAGGTCAGATAGGACTTCCAGTATCATCTAGTCTAACCCCTGCTCAAAGCAGGTCTGTTTAAATCAGGCTGCTCAAGCCCACGTCCAGTTGAGTCGTGAGAACCTCCAAGGACACAGACACCACAACCTCTCTGTGCATCCTATTCCAGTATTTGATCATGCTTATGGTAAAAAGAAAAATCTTAATGTCTAATCAGAATATCCCACATTAATATATTTTTTGTTACCCAAACTTTTAAAAAATGACTGATTTAAAGCCACACTAATTACAAAAACAACTCCATATTCATAGCTTTTTGCCCCCCAGCCCCACTAATACAAAGTTTATTTTTAATGTCTTTTGTCTCTCCATTCAGTATCTGAGTGGTAAATTAAAATATGTGAATAAAATCTGTATAGGAATTCTGTACAGATGTAGGGGAAAAAAAGGATCCAGAATACATCATCCCACATCTAGAGGAAGCCCAACAGTTGTCCAATAAACCATTATTAAAAAAAGTCTTTACCCAGTGCCCAACTACTCCAATACATAATACATAGAGCTAAAAATGTAAACAATGAGTGGTTTGCATTTCCTTAGGCAGACACCACAACTTCCATTTGTTTTATTATAATAGAAAGCCCTTTTCAAACTGGTAGCAAATGGAGAACACATCAAACTCTTTAAAACTTTCAAGTTGTTTAACAGTTAATGCTCTTCTGTAGAATATTGGGAAAGAGGGGATATTCATAGCCTCTGAGAAAAATTAAGTTCCTGTGAAATAACAGCATTTAAGAATTTTATATATCACAGCCCTAAGAATGGTACATACTCCTGAAGCACAATTTTATCGCCTATGTTGGGGATGTTCACATTATCCTTGTAAGGGACTTACTCTCTTTGAAATTCAGCAGAGCTCTCAGACTCTGTAACTTTTGGCAGTGGGTTCTCCGAGGTTAAACATGAGTCACACAAAAACCAAAACAAGACCAAAAAAAATCACACCTTCTTGTTTTCTTCAGCTTTTTTATTTGTTCCTCTCAGTTTTACTGGATATGGCTTTCCAATAGTACAAGAAGACGAAAGCATAGTGTTTGATTTGCATGCTCCATCCTTGTTAGTTTTTCCACCTTTCCTCAGTTGGAGCCTTTCATAACTAATGAGTCCAAGACAAAGAGATATTGTCCATCTGGGCAGGTCTTTCAACCCCCAATTATTTTCTAGCTCATTTCTGAACCTCCTTGTCTTTTGATTTCTGATAGGATGACCTCAAATGAATGCAGCATTCAAGCAACGGACAGTCACTGATATATCTTTAGAGAACAGCAGAAGAAAAAAGCACAGGGAATATTATACCCAGAACAGATAGGGCGAGGTAAGCCAGGTGGCTACCCGGGTTAAACAAAAGACTAGAATGAGTATTTCTAAAAATGGATAATATACAACCTCAAAGACGCTGAAAATGCAACATCAAAAGGCACCTTTACAGAAAACCCTAGAATGGCACACCATGAAATCCTATGTTATCCCATTCTGATCATCAGGATGACTGGGAATAACACAGAAGGAAGAAATCAGATATTCAATCTGCTTGCACCTCAGGATAGTAATTTGTTTTCCACAACTACTGCAGCTAGGGCTCTAGGAGACCTGCTAAACATTTCCAATCATGGGTACTGCTAATTCAGTAGTGCCCAAAGAATTTCAATGGCTGAAATGACTATCCATAACCATAAACAAAGACTGCTGGAGAGTTTACTGGGTCTTTTCCCTAAAAAAGCTCTCATATAGATGGGACTAAATGGAGCTATGATGGTAAGAACAGATGGCAAAATTATTTCTTAAGTCATGTTAAATCACATTTTTGCTTATTCTGTTTTCCACACTTTAAACTAAATGACCAATGGTGGTAAAATTTGCCTTTTCCCGCAATAGCAACAGATTCTTCTGCTGCCTCTGGCTACTGCCAGGAGCCTTGAATTTTACTTGGGAAATTATAGAGGCAAAAGGGCATACCATCCCCTTAATCATTTTATTTTATGCCTCAGCTTTCGTAAGGTGCTTCAGCTGTAGAGTCTCAGACTAAACTGATTTAGTAGTTTATATTTTCAGAGAATACAGTCACTCTAAATGGAGTTACTCTGCTTAGAAGGTAAATATGAGAACATGCATCCACATTACCCCTGGGAGACAGGGGAAACACAGAAGGCAAGCTCTGTCCTCAGCTGGAAGATGCTGAACATAGGTGAGTTTGCAAAATGTTATCTGGGTTATCTGGATCTATTTCAACATCCACCTAAACTCTGAGAGATGGAAGAGTCAGGTGGCTGATTTATGAGTGTATAAATCATCCCTTAACAAAAACTCAGGAATTCCTTAACATCTCTCTTGGAGGCAGTATAGCAACTTCAGTCTCCAGTACTGGTTTCACTGCCTTATGTTAGCAGCTAATTTAAAGCTAATTGTAGAGCAGGTCACATTCAAGTCACTGGAAAAAAGCCCAGTTACTTTTATGGTGCATGACCAAGCCCTGAAGGAAAATAATAAAATCATTAATTAAACCCATTTAAAAGGAAAAACAACAACAAGCAAACACAACCCAGCTGCAGTTATTTAGAATTACGTGTAATTTTTCTAACCAGTTACTTTCCCAGGTAAGCATGCAGGGGCCATTGCTTTGTTAAGCTTTGTAAAAAACAAACCACAGAGCACCTCCTGTTGTCACACACTGCCACACCTGGCTTGGCCTTTGTAATCATGGTATTTGGGCTGTAATTTGCAGACATCTATTGGCACTTTCAGCTAACATCTCTTATCCATCCCTTCTTTTCCCCAACAACATAGAAGACATCTACAAAACATCAGACCTGAGAACTGAAGCAATGCTTCCTCCGGGTGCCATGCAAAAAGTCCATTATCAACAGAAGGCAAACGTTGCTTTTTTCCCATAAAAGGGTGAAGTCAAAACATTAAATAATTATCACATTTCAGAGAATATGAGTGCACTCAAGCCAAAAATACTGGCTGCAGAATATAGCATCTTCATTTTACCTCTGTGATAATGTGGAGACTCAAAACATTTCCTCCTTTACTTATTTATGTGCAACAACAACCAGACCCTTTTCCAGGCAGCAGCAGGCATACCAACAAAACAGAATTCAGTCTCCACTGCTATTCTGTGACTCAGGGTTGAGAAGAGAAATCCCAGCAGCATGGCACAAGATAAATAAAACATAATAAACATCTCAGCTTTACAAGTAAAGTAATCTGTTCAAAAGTGACAAGATGGCACCTACGATACACAGACAACACACCATGTCCAGACTGGGCAGAGCATGATATCTGCTGTTCACTAGGCTATGTGAAATGCTTACTGAGACCTTGGATTAAGTTTACCTAGTGCATTCCTTCTGTTCATCCACCATCAGGCTCAGTAAAGTGAACAGGCTGTGAAATCAATAGCTTCCCATTTGCTCATTTTTAGGTGAGGCACAACGCTGTTTTATATAAAAGAGCCTGAACTGCCAACATTTCAATGAATCTGAAAGGACTTACCAGCCACTGACCCAGAAAGACAATCAGCAGACACCAGTGAGTGCTCAATGTGCCCCCACTAGAGAGACAGTTTAGTAATGGTGACATAACCTTTAACATCTGGGTCATCAAATATAAAATATCATTACTGTCCAGTAACTATTCAGTGACCCAAAGGACGCAAGAAGAGTTGGCAATCACAGTCCTTTTTCTGGACTTGTGATGAGCAATTTCTGGCTAGACAAGTAGTTTTGTACAGTGCCAGGCTAAAGGATGCCAAGTCTATTCTGTTCCAGCCAAGGACTCACAGGTATTTCAATGGGATTACCCAAGAGCTTGACAATTGAGTACAAGTTTGAAGGTTATGTTGGACAGGGATCAAAGCACTAAGTCTCTCTTGATGAACTTCTCTGTATGCACATGTATTGCAAAAAAATGAGAAAGACCTAGATCCTGAAAGGTATTTAGGTACCAAAATCCTACTGTTGTAACATGCTTAAATATCTCTGAAGATATGAGCTCAAACCACCCTCTACACCCCCAATTACCACGTTTGCTGGGAGCCTTAGCAAAGCAGCCAGTGACAGAACAAACATGCAGACAGGCAAATCCCATGAGGCAACCTGACATGCTAGAGCGCGCCATCATGGTTCACTGTACCATAGCTCAAACTCATAACCATACAAGTTTCTGCTTCTCTCATTTTGCTGTCATCTATCAGCACTAAAGACTCTTCAAAACAAGAAAGAAAACGCTTCCAATTCTACAACAGTCCCACAAAAGCAGCCATAGTTAATCACAGTTACAAAACAACCAATACAGTACACTGAGTCATATGCACCCATTTCCCTAATCTGTATCATGGATATATATACTTTATTTATAGAGACTCTTTTCAACAGGTTAACTAAAACTCTGTTATAGCTGGATGCTAAAGGAAAGAAGCCATACTGGTCCTTCAATGGATAGTCACATAGCACGTTCAGCTGTGGTGCATGTTTTCTCTGTAATGTCCCTTCTCTGAGCATGCAGTCTTTGAGACGCAGAAGAATGGACAGCACTTGTGAAACTATGATTACTCCAGAAATTGAAATACATAAAATAATAACTGATGCAATCAAATGCACATCCAATTATCATTTGCTTGGAACATAGACAAGCAGATAGCAAATGATTCAATTTATAATTAATTCACAGAAAGAAGGAAGAGTTGGAAAAAATCCTGTATAAATATATTCTTCAGGACTTGGCAGAAAATAATGACTTAACAAGCATCTCAAAAGGAAAATTAATGAATGACAACAGGAGCAGCACATGTGTAACACGGAGATAGACTGCAAGAAAATTAAGCAGGTTGCTTATGGGAAAATAGACACCTTCTCCATATTTTGCTCAGAAAAAACACATGGTTCCTAATGGAATTCAAGACTATTATTCAATCAGAAGCTTCTCATGAAGTCAGAAACTGTGAAAGTATGCTTCCAAAAGCAGAGCCCCAGGAGATAATTGAAGCCTTAGAATCACAGTGGTGATTTTCTTCAACACTCATCCCCAGGTTGCCTAAAATAAAATCCATCAGACAAGAAGATACAATGCAGTGACATAAAGGTTACAGTAAGTGAGATGTAAATAAAGAAAGCGGAAGAAAATAAAATGTATAAGCAATCTTTTGGGAAAACTGTGTGTCAGTACTTGCACATGCACGCATGCAAATTCAACTTTACTATATATAAAACATATACCTGAAAAAACCTCCTATTTTAAGAAATCCTCATCGCCCTTTGAAAGGGCTGTCCAGAATCTTCACATAACTTCGCAGTGTTTTAAGAGCCTTGCAGTAGCTGCAATTTTCAGAACTTAACCACGAAACACTGGATAAGAAGGACATGACATGTATAAACGCCCCAGATGTCATAGCAGTGCTGTGTGAATAGCCACAGTCTCTGGCTTTGAACTGATGAAGATTTAAACAGAAGCCAGACAACAAAGCAGATCACAGCCTGACACATTAAGAGCAAGAAATATTTTAACGGAAGTTGTAGGGAGGGGGAAAAAAGGTCTTACTGAATTAAAAATTCAGTTCATAAATACTATGATGCCATAGGATTGAAGAGAGAAGAAAACAGAACAACTTTTCTTTCCAGGGTCAGTATGGAAATTTGTGGACTTCTCAGCCATGAAGCCAGCTCTTGAGGACATCCAGTGCTAAATTAAAATACTAGAAGAGCCTCATATTCCTCATATGAGGAGCAGACCCCACTCTATGTTCCTACTTCAGATGTTAGCAGATTGTGGTGTGATAACCTTATTGTTTGCCCTCAGAGTTCCCTCACCACCAAACGAACTTTGTCACTGATGCTCTGAAGTTAGGGTGAGAGGACAGCTGTTTGCACCACTTGCCATTTAGTGCTACACATAACCAGTGCACTCATTAAAGCTAAATGCCAGCTGTGTGAAAATTCCATCATCCAAGTCCTGCAGTCACAGAAGCTGATACAATTTTTGCCTAAATGAGAGAATTTAGTCATTCTTCAGTCCCAGGCTAGACAGAATGCACACCATATATCATACAGGGTTGCAAAACCATCTATCTCTGCACCAAGGTGCAGCACCAGTGAGGAAGGCTTAGAGAAAGGATTATCAGCCTAGAGTATAGCAATGCAAGCTAATTTATAGGCTAACAAGTGTGTGGAGAGACCTTCAAATAGGAAAGCAATACAAACTACTCAGAGTATCTCAGACCCAGTGGACAAAGGTGGCCAAATAACGGCAAGAAATTAAATAGGCTTAATATACTGCTGGGCTCTCACACATAAGTGCCATTAGCTCACACATACTTCCCTTTCTAAAAGATCAATTACAAAAGTCCTGCCACTGAATAAAGACTGCGGCTTTTACTCTTTGGCTTCTAGAGGAAAAATAAAAAATTGTCTGGACAACACAGAAATTATACAAGAAGCAAACAAAAAATGCCAATATTATTATTTCTTAACAAATCCCATGATTTCTTGAGACTCGTGGCATTTAATTTTGGAATCAGTTGCATGGTAAAGCTTGATTCATGAAGGCAGGCGTACGGGTCTGTTACCACTAGTATTAAAAAAACCTGGACACTGCACCAGAGTGAATCTATTGCTTGTTCAGTCTGTACACTGGAGTAGGAAATATATATTCCAACATCACCAAACAAAATCTAAAATTTCACATTCCTATTTTCTCCAATTACACTGATAAAAATAACTTTGAAGAACATCATAAACTAGCGTCAGGCAAAACACTGCAGCACTTGTTCCTCATAAAGAAGAGGTTTCCACCAGAGCAAAATTTGGCTGATACATTCATGTCCTTATTACTATAATGCTTTTCTGACATCTGCTGCCCTATAATCAGTGTTTGGATGCTAATAATGACATGGGATATCACACTGTACATCTAATCAGTGCTTCAGCAAACCAAAGAAAAAGACTGAGTTAGAAGCAAAAGAAAGAATTCAATATCAAACTAACATGGAATTGGAAGTTTGGGTTCTCAGATGTTCAGATTACCTGATAGATTTTTGATACAGAGTAAAAAAAATGTATTTACATTAAATGAGGTACTACCAAAAATCAACTTCTAGATCACAACTGTATTTCAAACAATTGTTGCAACATATGCCTTTTCTGGAAGTCCTGAAGTGCTCCTACAGCTCCTAGAGCTTCTCTTCACATGATGCAAAAATGTGTGCAATTGGTATTGATGGGGCAGGGTAAAAAGCTCCCTTGGCCATCCTTTCTTTTCTTCCTAAAGTCTTTGGACATAGGTCGTTATTTGTGTGTGGAGAAGCACAGGAAACATCCTGGAGCCCAGACAACACAGTTGCGATTTCACTCCCTCTGTGATTTGAACCAGGGTGGAGGCTTCCTTGCTACAGAAATCATCCAAATGCATTAAGAATTGTCACCACCCTCAAAGACAAAAGGCATAAAGAAGGAAACACTGTTCTCAAAACTGCTGGAGACCAGACACAGAAACTGATTTTCAGTTAGGTCCTTTCACACAGAAAGTATTTGAAAGAACTGGGATTGAAACTGGATCTCCTGAAAATTGGTTTGGTGACTATCCTACAACTGTAGGATGAAATTATATGTTGCAGTCTTCGTTACCTGAAGTCTTTAAGTCATATTTCTTTTAAAACACACATATACTTAGGCCTTAACAATACAATGTCAAAGTTGCAAACTCCCAGGGAACCCTAGGAACTGACACCCTGTTACTTAGCTGTCCACCACAGAGCTTTCGAGGTTAGTTTGATGATGGGTAGATGCCTCTGACACACAGATATTCCTAAATCTGTTTTCCAATTTTTAAACTACCCTGTACAGCTGTGTTATCCCTTGGATACTCTGAAGGAAGACAGTGAGACACTGGACAAGTGCTCTTTGTCCCCTGTAAACAGATTTACAAGACTGAAACAAGCTCCAAAAAGACAAAAGTAAGAGAACATACTATCAGCAACTCCAACAGTACAGTTACCTTTGTTAGACTGATCAGCTAGCTTCTCAAGCTTACCACATGAGCGAGCTTTTGGAGCTAGATTTGCTCGGTCTCTCTGAAACAGCTCTTCTGGCCACCACTTTTTCAAGAGCCTCTTTGCTACCAAATCCGATTTTGAGCCTTTCTGGTTTCTTTTGCCTAAATAATATTCCAGAAAAGGGAGGAACGGCACATAGTAAGGAGCTGTGAGCCTCTCACTAGGTTTCCCAACTTCAAACGCCACAGCCCTGCTCATTTGTCCTTTCAAAGGTTGCTTCCTCTTCTTTTGTCAGTGGGTGCTGGGACACACACACCTCCACCCCTCTTTTTTTTTTTTTAAATATCCCTAGATTCTTCTTAATTACATTAAATTTCTGGATTAGCTTTAAACTGCTTTTGCTAGTTAAAAGCCTAATACATAATGATAAAATTTTACTAATTGTTATCACACCAACTTTGTAATTACACATGCATTAGTCACATAACTGGAATTACTTCACCTTCAGGAGCCAACAGGATCTAAACGTGGTACTCGAGCATAACTTAATTACAGGATTAGGGAAGGGGTTGTCTGATGTGCGTGACATGCCTGTATCCCTTCAGGGGAATGCCTGAAGGGCTCAAACACAGTGCTTCATTTTCAATCCTCCACTACACAGGGGCCACAGTGGTTTTAAAAAACAATGACCAGCCACCCTCTCGGTATTTAAAACCATGCTGCAAGGTCTGGACAGATTGCAGAGGGATACAACAGGGTCATATAAGTACCTATCACGGTACCATTAGAGAAAAACCTAGAGTGAAATCCGTAGTTAAACAGCCATGCCATAAAGTCTCCGCAGAAGCCAGCAGGTTAGACACACAACTATGATGCTAAGAAACTGCTCTCATTGGTTCAGCTGGAGCAGAAACAGCAAAGTTGTGATATAACCCGTGTCCACAAACAGCACTGCTGGTGACACTGCAAGCCAAGGCTCCTGGACAAAGTCCCGTTGGGATGCTCTCCAGGCTGCAGAAACTGTCACATTTGTTTTAAGAGTCTAGCACGCATAATTTAAGTGTCTTTTCAGATCATGGCAGAAAGGGAACTGCAAGGCCAGAACATGCCAAAAAAAGAGTGGATTTCCTGTGAACATGTCTACTTCTCCTACATCTCCAGCCTCAGACTTTGAGCAACACCCTTCCCTTGCATTGCCCCTGCAGGTGTTTATCTGTGGAAGATTGACTGAGCAGTGTTGGAGGGCTCATTCATCACCTCCTGAGATGGACAAAACACTTTTCTCCACAGTATTGGACAACAGGACCTGAAAGGAGCAGTTTAAGTTATGCAGCAGTTATACTGGAGTTAGGACTCCAGCACCTTACAGCCACATGCATCCACTATATAATGTATCATAAATTTTAGGTACACACTCTTCAGAGAGCTCTTTGACTTTGCAAGCGAAGCACACTCAGAACCTCACTGCATTATTGGTTACTGATCTTCGTATTTACAGCATAAATTTATTCATGGTCAATGTATAACTGTTTGTTCTTTACCTCAAATATCTCCTCTTCTTTGTTTTTTCTGCCTAAATATATTTATAGACAGCTATTACATCTTCTTTCAGACTTTATTTTGTGAGACTAAAGAAATTTATCCTACCTCACTGAGGATAAATTGTCCCTTTTCATCCCAAATAGGCTTCCTCTGCATCTGTTGCAATTTGAATGAATTTTATTGCAAATGAATTATCAGAACATTATGCAATACTTTATGTTCAGTTATACCAGCATACTTCCTTCTGACCACTGAAAAAGCTGGTTCTTCTACCTTTTAGCAGCATGTTCGCCGTTTCCACATCTGTCACACATTTTTAAGGTCCAGTCTTTCTGCAGTAAATAGGCAGATGATGGGTTTTTTTAGCTTAGAAGCAGAATTCTTGGGTATCAGTCACGAAATGTGTGAAATTTAACTTTGTATTATTTCATGTCTTTTTCATACTTCACCATCTCCTAATTATTTTTTACATGATTTTCTAGTCCTCCTCTGACACAAATTAAACAGAAACATCAGTAAAGCAGCAGAATTTACTGGCATACTCCCATTTTTTTTATGATAAATTTATTACAGAAATACTAAAAAAGACCAGTCCCAAATCTAATTATGAGAATTTCTATTTGCTTGGAGGGAAGCTACTTCCAGTTTCACTTTCACAGAGTCTTGCCATGTCCTTCTGTTAGTAACCATTTTCCCTAGCTGAACTAAGAACCTCCATGTGATATCATACCAAATGCCTTTGGGAAGAAAAGTAAAATAATATCTACAACAAACCCCTTTCACTAAAGGGTAAAATGATTATCTTCCCTTTCTCAAAAATCCATTGCCTAGATCTTAAAAAAAAAAAAAAAACAAACAGTAAATCATTATGTCTGTGTACAATTGAAATTTTAAAATTATTGTTTCAAAATGTGTTCTAAAGCCTAAGAGTGTAATTGCCTGCATCACTATTTCTCATTCTGAAAATAAGAGATACATGACAAAATGTCATGTATTACCAAATAAAAAAAAAGATTCTTTTTTCCTAGAGAAACACTGAAAATCAAAGGGTGAAAAGGTAAAAGCTTTTTTTTCCTGTTTTAGTCAAGTCTTAACCAAAAAAAAAAAAAGGAAAAAAACATGTCTCTTACAAAGCCACCTGCAAAACAAACAACCTCCCCTATCAAAATACATATTGAGCCTGGACTGATACTCAGTTGAGAATGTTTCTGATTTGTATTATCATTATGGGGTGAAGAGCGTAGGGAATTTCTCTGCTAAAACTGTTGGATAAACTTATGAGACATCCTTTTGAGTATCCATGTTTAAAAAGACACCTCTTTCAACAAAGAACTTTGTATAATTTGCTTCACCAGCTGTAGGCCTGCTGAGTTTCTTCTTTATTCACGTTCCACTAGACCTATAATTAAACCCTCTTCAAAAATGCGTCACTTCAGGTGTCCTAATGAAGAATCCTGAGGAAGCTGGTAATAGTTTGCTAAGGGAGAGCAACAAAGCTGCTTTGCTACTTACAACTATTTCTTGCAAGATTCATTCGCTTCAGCAGATGGAGGGTTGCAGTAAAAGACAGAGACTCAGGGCTGAAGAGGTCATAAAACTCTCAAGAGCAGGAAATTACATAGGCATATCTGCCAATGCGGTCTATTTATTAAAAGTCAGTAGGTGTTTCCAGTCTCTTCAGTTCCTGCTTCCCCAAATAAGAGAACAGTATTTTAACAGCAGTAAACTCAAATAATCTTGTTTTAGTTTAAGCTTATTATTCTTGCTATTTGCTTCTATATACTAAGGATATAACGCATGCCAAACACAAAAAGTGTCCACCTGCTGCAGAGAAACCAATTAGATGTATAAGCAAGTAGAGGATTTTCTTCCTTGAAACTTGATCCTGCAGCCCATGGAGAGTTTTGAAGCAGAAAACACCTACTACAGTATTGATACCACATGATTCGGCTTTTGTTTCAACACGAGTTTTAGCCCCCAGTTCTAACAACCTTTGAAGGCCCTGCGTTACTATGCCACATCCATAAGACTCAGGGAGAAATTGTCACCCGCCTCAGCAAGAGCTGTGTCACATGTCAGTTGACCGGACCGCACTGTGGACCCTTTGTCCTCCTGGGCTGGAGAGCAATGTGAGCCTCACGCGCCTTCTTCCTCTTGGGCTCCAGACAGCCACTGTGAGCAGCTGGACCTGGGTTGCTCCATCAAGGACAGCTATAAACCTTAATAGGCAAATTGTTACTGAAGGCACTGAGATATTTGCCAGAGTAAGAAAAGCAAATTTAAACTAACATCTTTAAGTACAGCAGTGCACAATGATCATCAACATGCAAAGTTACTTGTATAAGGAGTAGCAAAAAAAAACGATCAGAAGAACCCTGATACTCTCCTGTAGTCACTTTATTTGAATGCACTATGAGGTACTACTGGAAACAGTATGAGGTACTAACAGAAGTGAAAAGTTGAAAAGTAAAACTAAACTTCAAGAAAAGATAATTACTAGATGCTCTTTGCAGTCTTCTATTGATTTATCACTTTGATTTGTACAGAGTATAAAAAAGATTATAAAATCCTGAAAACAGTAACTAAGCTAGGATAAAGACAGTTGTGCTTTCCTGAATACACCACACTGCATCACTAAATGAAAGCAAAACTTGGAGTGGAATGCACTCTTAGAACAGTAAAAGGAATGGTACCTCTGGGAAGTAAATACACCAAGTGTTCAAAGTAACATCCTTATTGAGACCATGAAAACCTATGTGTAAATAGGCAAATAAAGAATGAAGGTAAAGAAAAATTACTGCATAACTGATATGGGGCCTTGTCTTTAAATATGTCTATATATACACACAAGCATATATACATGTACCTACACACACCCCTTCTATCCGTACAGTTATGTAAGAGGTTACACACTGATGACAAAATGACTTGCGATTGGACACCAGTAAAAATGGGTTCATAAATATTGTCCACATATAAATCCACAACGTACCACAACTCCTTCTAAATATTTCTAATTTATTTTTCATTGTTCCTACACGGTTGTGACATTTTACATTTCCTTAAATAATATTTAGCAGCAGGAAACAAAGACAACCAGGATCATAAGACCTGGCAGCCCCTTGTACATACAGCTCAGTGCTTCCCAGGCCAGCAGCTTCCCCCAGACCAGTGACTGCTGCAGAGTTGAACTCTTCAGGAATCAATGGAAAATATTTGTTCTTCAAGAAACGCATATTCAAATGCCCTGTGAATGCACGGGACTACTGATCAGAATTCATCATGTCCCAAGACGGACTATTACTTTTCCTATTTTGATTGCAAGGACTAATG
Organism: Strix aluco; assembly: GCF_031877795.1. Taxonomy (NCBI): domain Eukaryota; kingdom Metazoa; phylum Chordata; class Aves; order Strigiformes; family Strigidae; genus Strix; species Strix aluco. Next base: position 125,048,706 of record NC_133931.1, read on the forward strand.
GCTGGAATTCAATCTGCTCCCAAGTGAAAGGCTTACTAAGCTGCAAAACCTCCACATTACCTGGTATTATTAAAAGTGAATAAAAACCACCCAAACTAAATGCAAAATATAACCTTGTATACTGCACAGCTAGAGTGCTTAAGGAGATTTTGGGCATTTAGCTCCTACTGAGTCAGTGCTAAATGCCCAAGATGAAGCACTTAAGGAACTGTACAGTAATGTCACAGAACTCCATGGTATAACTGCATGTTAATTTCATCTTATTAACTAAATCCTCATATTTTCAGTTTTGCTGAGAGGGTTACAAATGTATTGTGGTCATTGTAAAGCCAGACATTCCAAGCTAATTGGAGCACACGTTTCATGGAAGTTATTAAGCAAAGGATTAGAAAACTTGTATTTTTTCCTGTAAATCTGTTCTAAATATTCAGACAATTGTGTTTCTTTTAGAATTGAGAAAATAATTTTACTTGATGACTTAATTAGATTTCCAAACCAGATAATTGTTCTTTAGAGAAAAGAAAAACATCCAGCTGATGCATTTAATTTATAGCAGACCTTAAAATAAATTGTACAGGTCATTAATTTTATATTGCAAAAGGACTATAAATTAGATTAAATGCTCAGTTGCATATATTGCACAAGAAAATTAACAGTTCACATTTGGCTGCCTTCTCTTGGTCATCATTTCTTTGTGAACAACTCTTCAACAACTTGGCATATCTTTTTCAAGGTAAAGTGAGCTGATGAATGATTTATATATTTATTTCTAGGCTACACACTATACAATCTTCAGATCAAGGAAAGAATACAAAAACTTGTGCTGGGCTCCACATCCTAAGGAATATGGGGTTCTTTTATCACCAGAGCTTAAATTTTGGAGTACCTTTGCTGCTGGGAAGTCCCAAAGCCAAGCTCAGTCACAATATCATCAGGTTTTTGCTGCCTGTGAATATGTAGTGTAATTTAGTGAAAGACCAGGTACATTTTAAGTGTAGGCCAGAAGAAACGTTAGGGAGTCACATACTTTTTCTTTTGTCCTTGCTCACTGAGGCAGAAGAACTCATGCTCTTAGTGAAATGCAGCTGAAAGGAACATTTGGAAAAACGTCTTAGTAATGTAACTATCCTTGGGCTATAGCATTTCTCCAGATTTTTCCTCTTCTAAGGAGATTTCTAGGGCTTCATTATCTCCTTCACATAGATGCAAGAGATGCTGAATGTGAGCCTAGACCCCTCTAGACCTCCACTTCTCTGACAAGCCTTTGCTCCAGGACAGCACGGATCTCTGTTCCTTTGGCCTCACATAACTTCCACTTCTACTTCTTCCTGACAGCATTGAAGGAAAAAGTAAAAAGATGAGAAAGAGAAGAACTGAATTGCAGGCAGGTTCTCAAAAATCTACAATGGCAAATAAGTACAATCTGTAACTAAATTAATAACTTCATAGAGGTGAGGGTTTTCATTTGGTTTGGGGGGCGGGATTTGTTTTTTTGTGGATTTTTGGGGGTGTTGAGTGTTTTGTTGTTTTTTGGGGGATTTGTGAAGTGTATATTAGTATTCCCATGGAAACAAAACAGATTCCCTAATTACTTTAAGAGACTACAGCTCTACTCAGCAGTAAGCTTGAATGGCATCTTGCAGCAACAGAGAGAGGAAAAACCCAGTCTTGGATTGCCAAATATTTAAATCGAAGTTAAAGAGCTGTTGGCAGGACGGTGGAGTTCTGACAGAAATTGTAAAGAGGCTATTGGCTTGTGTTTTAGTGAGTAGTTCTTGAATATTTAATTTTAAGTCTGTGGTTCTATCACTATGAAGTATACAGTGTCTGCTCTGAAGGTTAAACATGAAAACACAAATTAGAACTGTGAGATTTTTTTCTTGTGCCTACACCAAATTTGCTGTGTGTGATCTTGGCAAGTCATTCAATACTCCAGTGCTCCACTGGTAAAATGAAAATAAATAATAGCAGTTATTAGACATGGCAGTTTTGTGGCTAAATCCATCGGTCTTTACAAAGTACTTTAATATATAGTGATGATGAAACCTATAGAAAAGCTTATAAATAATTATCTCAAAACTCAAAGCCATACATTCTAAATCTGCAAATGCAAAGTAAAATATATTAAAGCATAAATACCAAGAGGGATGGGAGGGAGAAAAAGCACATGACATGACTTTAAATCATGAAATGCACATGGGATTTCTCGGTGAGTTTGTAGAATGATGGCTATTATTCTTCAAATGCCATTTGGCTGGATAAATATGAACAGCAGGAATAGCTATAGTTCAATGAACTTCCTACTAATACCTTGGCAGGTGGGTATCAAAACCCCTAAGTTAGTAAGAGCAGAGATGCCTTGCTACTGATAAAAACAGCAAGTTGAGGGGGATGGGCATCTCTGAACCAGAAACATGTTTTAGGATTCCTGGGAAAGATGAAGATTGGAGCAATTTGCTTTGGCAAACAAAGATAAATGATCTACCATGTCAGTTAACAAGTTAAGGAAATACAGCCCACAATTGCAGAGGGATGCGCAGTGAGAGCAGAACACATTCACGTTCAGCATCCCCTTTATAATGAAGCCATTATTTTGGGTTGTATCTTAGTGCTTTCTGCTGTGATTTGCAGTACCACAATGATGGTCAGAGGATACTCTGTCAAGCTACAAGTTAAACCACTACTGCCACATTACAGCTGTAAATATACAGAAAATTACCATAGGGCAAAATGAACTCAGCCTGTACTTATCTTTATCATCGTTATTCATTTTTTCCCTCTTTCCACCTCAGAAAAGCATGTTTATAGGAGTATATAAACAACTGCATCTTTGAAGAAGTGCTACAGACCAGAAGGGTCCCACTCTGCCTTCCTGGCCTGTCCTCCCCCCATCCTGTGATGCCTTGCTAAAACAGGTGTTCAGGAATAAAAAAAGGAAGCACTGCTCCTGAATGCCTAGAAGCATAGCCCAGCACAGACCCGGACAAAAAGTCTTTTCATTCCTCAGATATTTTTTACAAGGCAGCCATTGATAAGAGCAGTCACCTGGCAGGGAGATACAGGTTGGGAACCTTTCTTTTCCCGTTTACCTGTCCGATATAATTAAGAAGTTTCTGACATTCCTTAAACTGTGTAGCAGACAGTTCCTCCATTCTGTGATTTTCAGGAGTACAGAATCAGAGAAAGTCTCCTTTTTTTTGGTTGTTTTTACTCCTTTTTAAAGACTAAAAAAGAAATGGAAATAGAATAGAAAATGCAGTATCTTCCCCTAAAAGGACACTGCTTCCCTACAGAGCTTCTGCATATATCCTTTCCTATCTCTGCTCTCTGGCTCCCTACAGATTTAAATTAAAGGAGCAGAGTATTTGTCCTCAAAGTAACCTATTTTTTTTAATCAACATGGATGTTTTGATCTCTTTCCTGTAGACTTCCAGGCTGAATAGCCCCACAGAATTAATACGGCTGCTGAAATGTATAGAGTGAACTGAATCAGGCCTTTCATTCCTGCCCAGCAAATGTTCTGATAGCTCTCACAGTCAACCCATGGACTCTGCTCTGCTTGCTCCTCTTTTTCCCAAGAGCCTCAAGCACTCTGAAAGCCAATGAATATCCTTTACCCTTACAATTAAGCAAATTACTTTATCATAAATTATAAGTAGATAATACAAATATAAACATCAGCAATGAACCAGGCAACCAGAACCTCCCAGTCTTCAAATCCCAAATACCTTCAGAGAGTGTAATGAACAATTTTGGGAAATTAAGTATGTTTTCAGTACCAAGGTAAAAATCACTCCCATTCATTCTCTTCCTTGGATTGTACAAACCATGCTTAAAGCCCACGGGAAAGTGGTATCTAGCTGCACTGTCACCAAAGATCCCACACTGCAATATTTCACATGCACTAAGGGTGGTTGAGCACAGTACAGAATTAGAGGAAAGGTTTTGTGGGCTAAAGGCTCCTTACAAATTGGCCCAAACTGCTCTTAAAGGAGTAAACTGTGGCTGTGTTGAAGTATGTGAGGGCAGACTTTAACCTCTTTTTTCCTAAATTAAATTCTAGATATAAAAGGCCCTATAAACATTTTAGTAACACCTACCAGCATGTTTCAGCACAAGTGAGTTTGGTGAAGACTTTACATACGCACTTCTCTTCAAGCACACACGTCAGCTGCATTTTTAAGTGCTGTGCCAAACTGAACTTGCAAGTGTTGCAACTATTTTTCTTTTTATAAGGCATTTCCATCTTTCCTCTCTTTGCCTTCTCCTACTTTACAGAAACCCTCAAAATCGATTTGAATTCTACTTAGAAGTTGAGAAACCTTTCCCTAGATTTTGAAACAATAGATTATTGGAAAAAGAGGGCCAACTGGCTGGCTTTACAGCTGTTTCAGCATCAGTTTCAAAGACTCTCCGATAATTAGAGAGATAAGAGTTAAAACTGCAGTGGATTTATGATGATCAATAAAAAACCATGATTGTGTCAGTGCAAGACATAACCAAACACTGGACAATCTCCCTGGCCACAGTTTTTAAATTTCAGTAGGAACGCTGGCTTGGTATACACCCCACTTAGCTGTGCCATAAAACAGCAGAATAGGAATAAAATAATGAAGTTCAAATATAGGCATGGGAGGGTCAAGGCTAAAGCTAAAAGAATTGGTTTTATTTTACATCCTACACTAACTACAGCAAACTTCTGCAAATAAAGCTGGACATAACTTCCTATCCTGAAGATCTCACTTTCAGATTATTATCTATGCCTGCCTGGAGAAAAATTGTGATTCATTAACATCTCTGGGTCATCCCTTGAAGCTAACAGCAATCTTGTTTGTGTAAAGAGTGGAACAATAAACCATAAATTTGCATTCAAAAAGCAGCATGTAATAAGCATTTACACTTAAATTTGATGTGAGCTGTGTGTGCTTACTGCTTCTCAAACTCAGGACACATTTCAGTCCCTTGGAGACTGATCATAAAATCTAAGTGAATATTTAGTTCGTGCATCTCCTAAACGTGTCTTGCACATCATCAAAAAAAAAAAATTAAAATAACATCCCTGTGCCCAGCTTTTAACGGAGAACACAACATGCCTGCATCAGAGGACAGGTTACTCTCTGTAGTCCTCTCCTGTTATCCACTACAACAATATGGGAAGGTAGCAGTCAGTCTTTTCTGCAGGCTGAGAGATCCTTCTCTCCAGAAATATCTTCAGGATCTGCAAAATGCTGCAAAACTTACTCCCACTGTTGCAACTGGCCTGGGACTTCTGGGCCAACCAAATTCCAAAGTCCAAGATCAGAGAAAAATCCTAAACATCGACATCCTTTTCAGTTCACCCATCTGTAGGACACCACTTGTATACATTGCCACTGTTAAGCAAACATTTAAGCACAGTTCTAAATAAGGGAAGTTTTCCATAATTGGAACCTAAAGATGCAACCCCAAATATTCCAAAGCATAAAGTCTGGTTTTGGTTTTTTGTTGGTTTTGTTGTTGTTTTCTTGTATTGTTTTGTTTGGGTTGGTTTGTGTTTTCCCCCCCCACTGACGGCTTTATTAGTCTGGAAAAGATAATTTAAATTTCTTCTCAAATTAGGTGGGGGGAGGAAAACTCATACTTTGCAAGCTAAGAATACAGCTTTTTAAAATCCAGCTTTTTAAACTTATCACTATTTCTACAGAACAAACAAAAGACACCATTGGTGATAAAACAGCAGACACTGAAAAGCACTGATTGTATTAGTAAATCTACCAGTTCTGTTTTTAGACAGATACTTACTCTACAGGAAATTTCAGAATGATTTATAGCATCAGAGGCACAGCATTGTACGTGGATTCTGTATAATACATGTGTTATACAGCATTTGTCAGCAATCTTTCTGCTTAAAGGTTCATGAAGATACAATTCCAGTAAAGGCTGCTATCATATTTTTGCAGTAAAATAATATTCTGCATCTTGCAATGCTCATTTTCTGAGGAAGATAAACTTTTTAAACAGACAAAGAGTTCAAGTCAGCAGTGCTGCAAACTGACTGCTTTGGAAATCTGTCTTCTGACTAGTAATTACTGAATCTGGATTGTTATTTTCAAAGTTTAATTACAGGAAAAATAATTTTACTGTTTGTGAAACATCATCATTCTCTTCTCTCCAAGAACTCAATGGCAAAACCAAAGAGATTTGGACATAATCCTTCCAAATTGTCGAAGTGCCAACCAGCAGAAATCTGACTCAGTATTTGTCTGTCCTTCAGACACACTTCTGTTTAGGAAAGAAACTTATTACATTAGACTATAAAATGTCACAGTTTGGGATCTGCTGTATAAACAGCTGAGAGACACATCCCTTTCCTGCTGCAAGCGTAAGTGAGGAGAGGAACATCAGAAATGGCAAAATCTACAGCAGTCCCAAACTAAGCCTTGCTGTCTCGGCACTAAATCAGAGCCCTTAGTCAATTTTAATCTATTTTTTTTCCAGACAGACATAGGTTATTTGAACAGAGGTCTGACTGGGATTTAAAATCTTAGGTTAGGGAATTCAAGGATGAGAACGAAGAGAGAAATTACAGCCCTGAATTTGGTGAAGCAAGGGGAAGTTCGAAAGGTAACTGGGCTATTGCAGAAGAAAGCAACTCATACACTGAGACATGAACAACGCATTTTTAACTTTGGCAAGGTAGTTGCTTTTTCAAAACCACCTTCCTAGTTGTAAAATTAGGATATTACCTTACTTCTACAAGGTCTTCCAAGAATAAGAATACTAATGACTATAAAGTGCATAGCTATGATGATTATGGGAATAATTGAGAAAGCTGTAAGATGAGTGTGCCCTACGAACATCAGTGGAGAAGTAAAGCATACAAAGTGCCTGCTGATGAGTGATGGGAATCAAAAGTCTGGGGTTGAACCTCAGAGAGTACCTAGACAAATTTAGGAACACAAGTTGGATTCAAGCTTGTAGTCCGACACATTAAAGGATTAAAATTAGTCCAAGGAGCTGAAATAACACAAATTCATACCCAGGAAAAAACAAGCAAACAAACAAAACCCCAAAAAAACGCAAGTAAGTACAACATTTAACCCTGGTATGGCAGAACTGCCAATCCTTAGGCATCTTAGCTGAAGCAGAGTATAAAGTTGCCTCCTTTTAAATGTTAGATTTCAGGATGTATACATGGCTAGCTCAAAAGGCTGACAAATGATAACAGTAGTTCCTTTTCTCCATTCAAACTGACAAGTTTACTATAGGAAGAGCCGTTTTGCAGGTCATTTATGCTATTCTAGAAAATGGCTCTGAATTGAAACAAAACCAGTATTACCAACTTGGCAATAAATGTCCACATAATTGTACATGAAACAAAACGGGCTGAAAAAGCCAAGTATGTTAGGTCAAAAAACAAACAGAAAAGCAGGCTTAGCAAAACCAGATAAAGACAGACCAGCTTTCAAACAAAGCGTACTAAAATTAAAAATTCTCTGCTACTGTAGAAACTTAAAACTGTTGTCAATGCCCTTGTTATCTTCTGTGACACATTATACTTGGGGCTGCTGCTATTTTACTACATTCCTGAAGATTGTTATGGGGAAGAGCATTACTGATGGCCTGCAGTGCACGGGGCCATGTGCCACAGACATCCACGACACAACTGCTTCTCATCCCAGAGAAAGACTTGATGACCTAGGTAGTCCCTTCTAGCTATGCGGTCCTAGGAAAGAAACTGGTAGGACAACTTACTACTATTATTATTATTTTATTTGTGCATTAGAAGGATGGAAATGCCTCCAACAGCTTGCAGTATTAGAAGTGAAATGAGAAGGTGTGGGAAGGGTAAATACATTAGCATTAGCAAAACTGGAACCAATTATGTTTTTGCTTAGCTTGATGTTTATCATTGGAAAGACCCCTTCTGTTTTCTGTGACTGAATGCAAACATGAAAAGCTGTGTACTTCCACAGTGCACACCTATACATTTCAATTATTAAGTCTTGCATAATTGGCATAATAAAACTAAAAAGCATTGCATTACATATACTTTATCCATAAAAACTTTTTAAAGAAAATTCATAACAGATGTAATAAAAAGTAAATGTAAACAAGAACTGATGATAATCTATAATGGTGATTCACCCTATTAGTTTTCTTTGTTTTGAGACTACAACTTAGATCACTATATATATGTTTAAATAGGAACCAGTAATAAATTGTGTTGATATTGAAGTCAGGTTTCTGCAATACACCAAATGCTAAGCTTCTAGTCCATAAATGCCTTCACTGCAAATAAACCATAAATCTATTATCTTTACAGCAGCTGCAATCTGGAAAATGTGCTCTCTTTTAATTTAGTTGCCTCATGAATATCATATTAACCAAAAAGCAACCTGAAGGAGAAATAAGCGATAAAGTAAAAAAAAAAAAAAAGTAACTGGATAATCAAGATGCCTGTTTTTTTCAGCCATTCCCCCCTTTCCTGTCATCAAATAAAAGTAAGGTTTCTACAAGATAAAATGGTCTGTTCTTATAGGGCTTACAGTACGTAGACAAATTCTCAATAATAGTAAGTCTCAATTAGAGATGACTAGAAAGTAAATTACTCACCCTAAACCAAAATTTTGATCTTGTTCTGGTAAAAGTAATTAGTCAATGTTTGCTGTAGGATATGAAATGAAAAATATTAAGATATACACACACAAACTCCAAAACAAAGTGCTTTTCAATTATGCTTATACATCCTAATATAATAATTTTAATCTAAAAGTCAAAATGAAAAATTTGAAATGAGACATTTTACCATCAACAAAATAAGAAACTCAAAATTACTTGTTTTGACACTTCCCAGTGACATATTTGACAAGACCATGTCAACTTTGGCATAATTTTCCAATTTCAATTAGTTGTTTCTCTGAACATTTTTTGACTATGTAACACAGACTATGTAGTATTAAACAGAAGTCAGGTAGTCTACTCTTCCAGAGTTTTTACATTGTTCTAAGAGGATTTATAATTCTCAGAGGTTTAAAAATACATTCATTCTCCTTGTAATTTTATTTTCACCTCCCCTACCTCTTCCAAAATGTAGTCTTTTCTCTCTCTCAAATCTCACACTAAGGAGAGCAGGTCTGATCCATCTGACCTAGGAGCATGGACACATGAACTACTGAAAGAGCGCAAGTGAGAAGAAAGCAACCTGCGAAGCAGGCAGGGGATGAAGAATGGGAGAGAAGAGCCTAGGAACTCTGAAACATGTCCTGCCATGAAAAGATTCCTAACAGAGGGCCTTGGCTTTATACCCCAGGGTGACTGAGGTTGAATTGCAAATACGTACTCTCTGGCTTGCAAATTCAAAAGGAGAATCACATACACCCACACAGGAAAGCAGAAACATGCAGCTGGAAAAATATCATGGAGCAACTATAGCAGTAAAGACTCATTCTGGCTCCCATCTCTTTGGAGGCCAAGATAGCATTTTCCAATGGATTTTTAGTTTAACTGCTGGCTCAGCAAAAGAACCTGCATAGTGATGAACTCCCCTCTCTTTAACACTTCACCCTTCAGAAAACACTGAAATTACAATGGATAATACTTGCCTTTTACAATCAGCCTAGTAACAACTCTTGTGAAGAGAAAAGCTGTAATTACTCAGCCCAGATGCAGTATTGCCCATTTAGTATTTGCAGGATTCACATTATGACCAAAGGGGGGAAAAAAAAAGGTAATGCTTGAATAGAAGAAAAAAAAAAAACCAACAAAACGACTCAAAGTGCTTATTACTGGATAACCACTGCATCCTATTCTGCTACTAAATACAGATGAAACTTCCAACAGAATCTGCCCTACTAACTACCGCAGTTAAGGAAAGCTGCAGTAAAACCTATAAATGGCATTGCATCCCTGTAACATAAGCAGCCCTTTGACACAGTTCAATTACACCTATAAAGAAAAGGACCAGAGCTCCTAGCATCAACTGTGAAACAACAGATACCTGAAACATTACCAGAGATAGGTTAAATGGAGAGGTTTATATATTCCATTTGTGGAACTCTACCTATTCAAGGCAAGGATTTTTCACTCAATAAAATGACATGGGATAAGTGATGCCTGCCCAAAGTCCAAAAGAGTCACTATGAGAACATCTTAAAAGAAAAAAAAGGTATCTGCTTATAATGCAACCGAGGTAGTGTTTGTATTAAAAGACAAAAGTTCTAAACCAGGTAAGAGCAAAATCTCATTTTAAAAGCCCTATTTCATGACATAAGGACTCTAACTAAAGCAGCATTTTAAATGTCTTTACCTTGTCTGCAGCCACAGAAAGTGTATGTTAAAATCACATTAAAGACACATATATCATTGACAAATGATAGACAGAGGCCCCGAGCTAAGAGAACACTTTTATTCATGCTTGTATTTTATCTAGCTGTGGATTCAAGGTGAACCCTTGTATTCTTAAAGCTGCCCCCACAGAATGATTCAAAATAGCTGGGTGAGACCTTGAAAGGTCACATTGTCCAGCCATTTGCTCCAAGGCAGGAACAGCTGCCTTTCTGGACAGAATGACATTTTGGGCATATGTTTATCTAGCCTGTTCCAGTGATGAAGACTACTCGGAAATAACCTACTCCCCTAGCTGTAACATTTAGAAGTCTGCCTTGCTGCAATTTAAGTCATTACTTGTTGTTGAGGACAAGTTATTCCCTGCTCTGTGGAAGCCTTTTACACACTTGAAGATTGTTACCGTGTCATCTCTTAGTTTTATTCTATCCGTGTTCTTCCCTTTTTTATTTCATATGACACTCCTCAATTAGGCCACATATTTCTTAAAGTGCAGTACTTGAAACAGAAGGGAATATTCCTGGTGGGATCTTACCATTGTTGAGCAGAGCAGATGCATCACTCTTGTGATGCCTTGTCTTGTAGCTATCTTCATATTAATCCTTATATTTCTCTTGATTTATCATCCCATCAAAAAGTTTGCTACTTTTGAAACTGTGTCAACAATTCAAGTGTCAAGGCTGACTCTGGATCTGGCCTAAGAACATGCTCCATTTGCCCTTTTCAGAAGAGAAAAAGGTTGGGCCAAATCCAACTTGAAAACACACTCCTACAGCTGCCAGTTGATGGAGGGAGATGAAAATGTTACACAAGCTCTTTGAAACCCAGAAATTTACAAGGACACTTAGCACAACTGATTGCTCAATGTTGACAGCAAGGAGTGCTAATTGAAGCTATGTTTATTAGTTGGATGAGGAAAAAGAAAAGAGGAGGAAGTGGAGGAAGTGTTCCATGATGAGATACAGCACCCAGCACTCACAAACATTACCTCAGGGCAATGTTTTATGCTCATTTGTCAGAAGCCACAAACAAAAACAAAACCCACGTGCACTTCGCATGGCTTCTCTGCATACTTCTCCATGGAAAGTAATCTCCTGGGTTCTTCCAGTTCCTGCTGTGATTATGCAATTCTCCAGTTTAGTAAATATGACATCCGCCAATTGCACCGCAATAACAGCCCCAGCTCAGCCCTCATCCAACCTAATAGTTGGATATAATTTCACACTGCTGGCAAGCTTTCAACATTTCCTTGTACTGAATGAGAAATTCTCCCACCAAATTACCTTTTGTTCGCTCTGTAGAGAGCCCCCAGCACACGCTTACCTTAACTGCTGCCTTCTTAAATTGCTTTGGTATTCATTTTCCTTAGGAAGCCTGATCCACACCAGCAATTCAAAAATATACTCACACCAGTTACCCCAGCTGTGTTCTCAGCCTAGAGACTGCGGCCTCAATAAGTTTTGAAAATGGGGCTGCTGTAGAGCTTTCTTTTTGCCAGTGCTGTCAAGGTTACCCGCAGCAGAACTGCTCAGTACTTCAGACAGTCCAATGAAACCACAGTGACTTTTATCAAAAACAGAGTCAAATGATGCTTTTATTTTTATTTCTTCTAATAAATTTTTATCTCCTTTGTGGTGAAAACCACTACAATTCAACCGAGCACATTTCTTGTGTGATAGCTGTCTTCAGCATAATTCAAAGCAAAGCAACTTTCTGGGCATTGCTGCATAGTAGTCCTGCAGGAAACATAAACTTCAGGTCCAAACCTCCATCTCCTGACATCTGTGCAGGTGCAGAGATCTGCAGCACTGCTCCACCTAAACTGTGCCAAAAAGCCCTTAATGAAAATGCTAACTCACCATAGGCAACTATTTTCCTCAGTGGGTCTCTCTCATCATCTGACACTATGAATTTCCTCATTGACCTCCTTCACGGTCTCAGGAGTCTCTTCCCCTAAAAGAACCAGCCCTCCTGAACCACAGACTTTTTACAGAAATTTGGTATTCAGCAAGGCAGTAGGTGTTGTCCCAGTATTTTGCTCTAAATGGGCATTATGTGCTGCCCAAAACAAAAGAACTTTTCAAGCTATAAAGATCTTTTCCTCATTTTCTACATTTGTTTACAGTGCAGAGAGCTAGTTTCCCAGTTACTCATCATCAACTCCAAGTTAAGTGTCAGACAAAACCTAGCATCTGAGTCAAGTGTTTGCTGAGTTTTAAGTGCCTGCCTGAGGATGTAAACCCTGGAAGAGGAATATTTACAGCCAAACAAAAACACTGTTTTCCCCAAGGGATTTTTAAACCTTCAATGAACTACGAGTATTGATCTTACTCTAAACTTGTGGAAATCAGTTTCTGTGAAACCGAATTTAATACCTAAGTTAACCTTATCATAGTCTTAATTTACCCACTATTTACTAGCAATATTTCAAACCACCATTTCAGAGGAAATGACAGTGACAAAAAGCATGAAAAATAAAAGGAAGAACCAGGATGAAAGTTAAAAAAAGATTACTTTAGTGGGAATTCTTAGTAAAATACGTATAATATGTAAATAGGATTTACTCACAAATGTCACTGGGGTTCTCTAACCCAATTGTCCCCATTTACATATCATGTACAGAAGAAAAAAAAAAGTAATTTTGAATGCAAAGAGAAAAAAATACCTGACATACATGTTGTCTAATATTGTATTTCATTTGACACTTCTAAGATAAAAGCTGAAGGTCCTAACGTGTAATGACGAAAGTTCAGTTTTGGTTGTGGTTTTTCTGTTTTAAACAGAGTGAAGCTCAGGCAATACAGAAAATGTGACTATTTCAGCAATAGGTAAATGTTAGATAAACACTCTTTAATAATAGTTTATCCCATAAAAATAATTCTACTCCTCTCTAAATGCTGATGCTGGAGTCAGCAGCAGTCCAACGAATGTAAATTATACCAGGATTCTGGAATATGCTTTGACAGAAGAAAAATTAAAATAACAACCTCCTAATTATGACTGACAGTGTTTGCAAAAGAATGTAACACTTCCAAGACTTCTTGTGGCAACACTTCAACAAGCAGTGAGCCCTCACTTAAAACAACTGAGAGCCTTAATTGTGATGCGAGCTTTCAAAAGACCATTTGCTTCAGTTCACTAAATTCATGCCATATTCAGTTTGGCTACTGTAAAACACACATGCACAAAACCCGTATGTTTAAGAACCTTCATCCTTGATTTACAGCGTTTTTGTCAGCAAAAATGAAGCTCTGAGCAGGCACAGGGGAGGATGGAGGGAGGGATGGAGGGAGGGCTCCAGGGGAAGAGCCGCAGCCTGCGGGGCTGCCGCTGTGCCCTCTAGCGGGGACAGCCCTGCTCCTGCCAGCGCCGCCTCGCACCTTGGTCACACAAATCTGGATTTTAAAAACACCCAGAGGCAGCCAGACAAGTTCCGGCAGGCCTAGAAAATGATTTGACTTGAATTAATCCGACCTGATTTTACCCATCCAGGTAATTCTGAGGAGCTGGCAAAACATGCCTGTGTGTTTTTTCCATCTGTTGGAACCATGGCATATCCCTTTGGTACCATCCTCAGAAATCCTCTCCTGGCTCCAGCTCTGCCAGGGCATACTAAACGTTTCCATTTCTTGGTAGTGTTATGTCATTCAGTTTCAACAAAGTGTTTTGTTACTGAGTATTCGAAGAATATGTCAAAACAGCTTCCCTTAAGAATTTGCAGCTACTTCAAAGATTTATTTTTTACCTTAATTCTTTACAGTTTTTATGTGAGCTGATCTAAACGTATACACTAGATGCTAAACACAGTAAAACTTTGAAACAGCAGGTTTTGACACACAAAACCTGAAGTTGAATTTCCCTGGCTTTACATAATTATCCTCTTCTTACCGATTAGACACAGTCCCTCAGTTGCATTTTTTTCCAAAGAAGAGCAGTATTAGAAAAAAAAAAAGAATGATGAAAATATGTTACATACAACTCTGATTATGTTAATGACACTTAATTCTTTCTGTCATAATACAGACTTTTTAACCAAGAGGGAAGGAAAAGACGCCAAAGTTATAAACATCTAGCTGTCAAAACTGACATCAGATTGTACATCTTACTAGTTGAAGAAAACAATTGCTTGGTATACTTTCTTCAGAATGTATTAAATATCAAAATAATATTTGCCTGATTATAAACTCCTTGATACTTCATATCACATTCAGGAAGACACAAGAGATTAATAAATGATTTACAGATAAGCAAGCTGTTGGTGTACCTTCTATTTAGCACCTCCTGGTGCAGACAGTGAGGACTACTACGACTTAATAGCCTAAATCAGTGACGTGCGGTGATTATTTGCCCACTGATAAATTATATTTCATTAAGTTAGCACTAACATTTTCTTTTCCAGATACAATGGCTGCAAGATTAATAAACTTTGTGAGCTCAGTCCACTGCCACACAACATAGTAATTTTCTTTTTCTAGTATCACCACCACGCTTTGTTTCCCTTATAACTAACATTAACAAATACCAACAGTTGCTGCCTACAGCCCTTGAGAACAGCAACATGAATTTTGCAGCAGTACATGAAAAGCCTCCTCCTGTTTTTTCCCTTTGGCCCCAAGTGACATGTGAGCCCCAGCAACCTGCTGAGCTACCTTGTCATTTAGCAATTCCCAAACGCAGTGGTAGGCCCCTGCCTGGGAAAATCCCCGCTCTGTCTGGCACATTATCTCACCGGACATTTCAAAAACCTCCCCAGTCTCTCTTGTTCGGGTCAGTTACGCTGTGACCAGAAAACTCTTCACATTAATATCAAACGTTTTAGAAAAGGAAGAACGGGCAGTTCTGATGCACCAGGGAAGCCAGTGGACATGTTTCATCTGATAATAATCTGGCTGGTATTTCGAATATAAAAGCACAGCTTTTGAAAATATCTAGAAGCTAGAAGCTGCTGCAGCAAGGTCCCCTGACACACAAACCCCATGACTTTCCTCACTTGTTCCTGAAATACCTATCCGCAAAGGCGCCAAGCTTTCCTTCAGCAGCTTTCCCCTCCACAGCACAGGAATGCGGGATACAGAGGTTTTAACGATCAAAAGGGAACCCCACGCTGAGGGGAAGAGTGGCCCCAGAGAAAGCACTACAGGTGCTGCGGGTCACGGATTAACAGGTGTCTCCGAGAAGGACTCACGAGAGGACCCCAACAGCCCAAGCAAACTCAACGGGCAGAGCCAGCCTCTGGCTCCTCACGCACAGGTCCCGCAGCCCTGGGGGGCTCCTTCCCTGATCTCGCTCCTTCTCTCACCGCCTGGCTTCCAGGGAAGGCTGCAAGCTACTGACTGCCGCGGGGGAGGAGAGTGCCCGCTAGCTCTCCCAGGCAGGATCTGCAGGGAAACTTTGCCTCCCCTTCCGCGGCTCGGGGCCGGGCGAGACGCGGGGCCCCACCACGGGCGGAGGGGTGCTGCCCGGGCACCCCGGCCCGCCGCTCCCCGCTGCCTCGGGCTCCCGGGGGCGCCGGTGTCTCCGTCCCTCCCTTCCCGGCGCTCGAGTGGAGCCCCTCGCCTTCGGGAGCGTCTCGTACACGGCTGGGAAGGAGGCGCCCAGGACCCCGCGAAGGGGCTGGGGATGGGAACAGCACCGGCTCCCGGCGATCGTGGGGCAGATTTATTGAAAGAGGAAAGTCCTGGATTCTCGTTAGTGTAAAAAATGAAGTAATGGGGAGCTCCTTCCGGAGAAGCCGGGGCAGGGAAGGGTGAGAAGCCGGGGCCGCGGCCACCCCGGGCCTCCCTCGGGAGCAGGGGGGAGGCAACCCCCAAACGGCGTTACTCCTCTCCGGGGACGCGGCCCGCGGAGCCGCCGGCGGCGCCCACACCGCGCCGGTGCTGCGGGGGGCGGCCCAGCCCCCCGCCCCCGTCGCCCCCCCCACCCCTGCCCGGCCCGGCCGCGCTGCCCCGGGCTCCGCGGCGCTGCCCGGGCCGGCCCCGCCCGGCAGGTAACGGCCTCGCTTACCGCGGCTCAGCCTCAGCGTCTCCCCGCCAGCGAGCTGGCAGCGCTCGCTCAGGCACTGGAAAAGTAATAGAAATCCAGCGGCTAGTTTGCTTCTCCGCAGCCTCGCCATAGCACGGAGCCTGCCGAGACAGCTCTCCGGGGTGCGGGCCGCTCCTCGTCGGTGGTGGGAAAGTCCGGGGCGGGGGGGTGGAGAGCAGCCCTAGCAGGCGCCGAGTCGCCCTGTCCTCGGACCAGCTCTCATACAGCGGGGCGGCAGGGACGAGCCACCGGGGCTGAAGGCTCTGGACCGGTTCTGGGGGGCGGTGAAGTTGGGGGGGGGGATGGGGCTCCGTCCCCCTAACTTCCACGGCCGCGCCGCTCTTAGTCCAGCGGCATCACCGCTGGGGAAAACAAGCCCAGCCTCGCCTGCGAAGTGCCAAACTCTTCCCTCCTCGCAGCCTGCTGATAGATTTTAGGAGAGCCACTGAGATCCTCCCTTCCTGGCTCGCCCCCACCCAGCTCCCTTCCCCCGCAGGGTGAGGCAGGGTGCCTCGGGGACGGAGCCTCTCCTCGGTACACCGCTACCGACAAAACCCCTCCAAGGGAAACGAACGGGGAAGTCTTCCAGCCAGAGCCGGCGGGCCGGCCCCGAGCTCCGGGGGGAGCAGGACCCGGAGGGCGGGCGGATGCGCCGCGGGAGAGGACGTGCGGGCGGCGGGGAGGCGGGCGGGGACGAACAAGTTCTCCTGCTCTTTCGGGGCGGGTTCCGCGGCCGCCGGGGCTAGTGCGGGGCCGAGGGCAGCCGCGGGAGGCGGGCGCTCCCCCGGCCCCCAGCGCGCCCCCCGCCGCCGTGCGTCCCCGCTCTGTCTCCGCCGCCCGCTGCGCAGGGGCGGGCCGGGGGCTCGCCCGGGGCCGGGTCCCGGCCGCCTCGCCCCCCCCTCCGCAGGAACGCGGTGGGGCGCAGGCGCCGGGGCTGCCCCGTCTCTCCCGGCAGTTGCCGCGGTGGAGCGCTCCCGCAGCCGCGCTGCGCTCCGCGGTCAGCCGCGCAGCGGTGGCGGGAGGCGCTGGCTCTCCGCGCACCCGGCCGCGGCGCGGCTCGCTGCCCCGGGGGGCCGCGGGGCACGGCGGGAGGCTGGGGCCACGGGGCGCGCCCCCTGCGCGGCCGCGGAGCCGCTCGGTGTGTGCGTGGGGAGTGGAGGGCGTGCGGCACGGGTAGCCCCGCGGGACGCAGAGAGCCCAGCCCGCCGTCGCCTGGTTATTCAAAAGTTGCTTTGCAAAGATGCGACCGTTTCGCGGAGTGACAAACTAAAGCAACACCCAAATCCCCCTTCCCTGCCCCCTCCCCCCCTTTTCCCCTGTGCTTCCGGGGAAACCAGACTCCCTTCCCACTGCCTTCCCCCCCCCCCCCCCCTCTTATTTTATTTGTCTCTTCACAAATGGAAGAGTTGTTTGTGTACACTCATCACTTAAAAAGTGCAAGGACTGAGGGCTCTCTCCCGCGAAAATTTATCTACATGCTTAATTAAACGCACCGTGAATAATCCCATCCCCTACGTTAATCTGTGAACAACGGCCCGGAGACAGAAACTAGCAGAGGGCACATCAGTCAAACCCAGGCAAGCGAAAGGGGCACCCGGGGCCGGGCGGCGGCTTTTTACCAGTTCAGCAAACTGTGGCACTGGTAATCAGTTGAGCGCCATGGGGAGAACCATGAATGCACGAGCCTCTCAACCCTTGCTACAAAATAATTAAATTAATTAGGACGACAATTAAATTAATCAAATAAATAGGTCTACAGAATGTCAAACATCGCAGATAACTACTACTTAATCACAAAAGAACAACCAGTAACGAGACTGTGTTTTCCCTTAATTTACCACAGTTTCTGAGATGAATTCATCAGCTTCATTGTAATTGTCTTGCTCTTTAATCTTTGATGTGCTGGTGTGTAAATCAAAGCAGAACACTTGTGGTTTTAAGAAATATATTTGAAGTATAATCAGAAATTTGTAAAATCTTTTCAACATATATTCAAATAGGATACCGGAGGATAACACCCGTAAGGTTTATACATTTGAATTTATAGTGGGCCCTTCTGGTACAACCTTTTTGCACATCCCCTTAAACAGCAAAAAAGCAGTCCAAGTAGTGCTAAAAAATAACTGCAGAAATTCTTTTCTAAGAGAAGATGATACTGAAGATCTTATGCTAAGTAACAGCAGGAATGAAATCCTGGCCTTGCTGAACTCTCTAGGAATTTGGGGAGTGTTATCGCCTTGTATACCAGGTGATCTGGATTATGCCACAGACTTTTGTGCAGGTTTGGTCAAGTTGTTGGTGTTTCTCAAACAAAATGGGAGAAGGAGGTTTCTTCATGCTGTTTGAATACCATTTTCTTCCTTGGTACTTGGCTGGATTGCCCAATTTTCCCCAAGTTTTGTGGAGTTGCTGAGAGGGCTATTGAGCTTTTGGCATTTACTGGAAGGGGTAGAGAGTTAATCTTAAAGAAGGACTGCCTCTCAGCTGTTTGTCAGCAGTATTGTTAGATGAGAATAAGAACAGTAAGGTCTGGAGAACTTTCAAAATCTGTTTTCATCTGCTTTTGTACTTTTTAATCATAAATTAGCATATTATAAAGTTATAGTGTATCTTAAAATATTGACTGATTTGAGAAGAAAAGTTTACATGTTGCTAAAATAAAATTCTTCAAGCCCGCTATGTAGTACAGAAAAACCTAAATGAGGGCAACTCAAATTTTCTTTCATTTGCTGTCTGCTTCTCAGTCCTACAGAGGTTTATAGTTTTAGATTTATATTCTTCATAGATGTACTACAAAAAACTCTGTATGCTGAAGAAAGGAAAAGATTAGCAACAATCAGCTGAAGCATGCAGTTGCAGATCAAAGTACCGGTACCATACTAGGTCCCACAGTCCTAATTTGCAATGCTCTATGCAGTTGTGTGACAGTTTTGCAGTGTGCTCGCTAGGAGCTTAGCACAGAGTCACTGCATTCAGTACCTCTGGTGCTCCATGGTAAAAATCAAACCGTGCCCTCCAGGGAAGCCTATATGCATTGTCCCTCTTGTATTAAAAAAGATAATCAGGACATAGCTATATCTTGGTATAATTGTGTGTAAAAGCACAGGCAAAACATTTTATTGAACTGAAAAAAATCTCAGATGAAAGCTAATAATGAATCCTATAATGATTAATGACAATATGTCATTGCTGGAGAGGCATTCATAACAGAGAAGTATATGCATTCATTGTTATTTATAAAGCACAAGTAAAACCGAAAGAACAAGTTCTTGAAGGCTTTCTGAGGTTATGAGCTGTGTTTACTTGGAACACAGTGCCTGTGATAAGTTTTCATTTCTCTAATGTGCTTTTATCTTCACCGTCCTTGCACATTATCTCACCTCTCTTAGGGATATATCTTACAGTGGCATAAACAGCAGTGGTTCCGTAGAAATCAATGCGAATTCTTTCATTTTCACCAGTCAAGAATATGGCCTTATATTTTTCTATTCTTCCATAGCTCCAGCATCCCTGATTATAACATCAATCATTCAGGAAAGAAGGGTGGAAAGATTCTCCCTGATCATTGTATTCCACTGTCATACTGCTTGCAAGCGCTCACTCTCATTCACACATTCATTTAAGAGTTTGCCTTCTTTTTATTTTCCTTTTTTGTTTTTTTTATCAACACAGTCTTTTCAACCTACACATTTTCTGGGCTTAATGCAATCTGATTAGGAAAAGCAGAGTTTTTGATATTTCTTTTCTCTGTCTTTTTTAACATGTTAGCTATTCTGCTTTGATAGGTACAGGTGAGGCACCTCTCAACTGCACTCCTGTAAGCATTCAGTGCTAGCCTGGAACGATACCTGCTTTGAATTTGAGAAGTCAGGGGAGGATCTATGCTTCATTTGGGAAAAAGAAGCTGGTAGGTAATTGCAGCATCCGTGAGAGTGGGGAGAATACCTCTGTATTCTCTTCCAGGAAAAAAATGAAGTGAGTTTTCCTGTTTAGTGAATTTGCACTTGCAGTTGTTCTGCAGAGGATTTTGCCTGCATATTAATAAATAGACTACAACCAGCAATATCTTCTTCTTGTAACTGAGCAGTGTCTAACAAATAACTTACATTCCCAGCTGCAGAGAGAAAAAGATCTAGATAATTTTAGAGCCATAAATAATACTTGATCTGCCAGGATTAGTCCCCACAGGGACAAAATTGAGTATGTGACCCTTATGGGGCAAGTAGTCTGCAGCTTGATGTTATGAGTATCGCAGATTGAAGCTGCACATAGGCTTTAATGTCCTGGAGTGAGTTTGCCACTGACATTCACCTCCCTCCCTTTGGAGCTCTGCTGATAGCTGATTAGGGCTCAGGAAGGTGAATAGCATTGCTATTGGGAATTTGGCTGAGGCATTAGGTTTAGTATTGTCAAAGGGAGGTGTTAGAGCTATGAATTCAGAGTACTGCCCAGCTGGCAGCTGCCTTTGACTTTGCCAGTTCAAAGGATGAGCACAGCATTTTAGTTGAATCACTAAAGGGCCATGCAAAACTCAGATCTGAAGTATGAAGCAGACAGGTAGCTTCCTTGTTAAATAGGAAATACAGTAACTTTCCAGAGAAGCGTTACTGCACTCTTAAACAAGCCTTTGTTTCTCCTCCTGTTCCCCTGGCTGGGAGAGCCTCGAGTCTCATCATTCAGCTTGATTTCCTGGGGCAAGCGCTGAGGTTCCCTTCCTGGCTGAGTCACATCCAGTAGGCATCTGCCAAATTCCCTGTAACCCTGTGTGCCGTGCTCTATGCAAATACATGAGTTTGCATAATTGTGATTAATTAGAATATGCCTGTACTCTGTCTCTAAGAGCTGTGTGGTTAATGCTAGTGCAGCTTTGTTCAGTGAAGCTTTCTGCTTATCTCTAGGACAGCAGTATGACAGATCTCCCCCACGTACTGCCTTATGCCTAGGCCTCAATGTATGGTTAGGGAGAGGTTCTGTGGGGGTAAAGAGATAGTTCAGTTTCATGGTGTGGTAGACACTTTGTGATGTGGAAACTGGAACTCAGTCTCATTATCTCATGTAGTGATAAAGTGGTTCACTGGCAATTTGAGGAGGGGAAAAATTAAAGAGAAACATTTCAGCAAGCAAGGCAGCATGAAAAAAATAATAAAGTTTGAGGTTAAACTAAAAGTTTAATCCAAACCAGTCTTGATTCGTATTTGAGCTCTGTAATGATTTTAAAAGAATGGAATAGTTTTTGAAATGGAACGTCCTTTCAAAATGAGAAACCAAAAAGTTCCAGCTAAAGTTCAGTTATTTGAATTAGAGATGCTTCAAACATATTCTTTCAATGAATCTGCCTCTGCAGCAACATTGACACAGGCACCATCAATGCTGCACCAAACAATGCCTTTGCCTGCTTGTGATGAGGAGCTCCAAGGACATTACTCAACTTTGAAAACCACAAGGCAACAAAGCGCAAAACAGGGCCTGGGAGTTCCAAGTCCCACACCCCATCCTTGCAGCTCCAGCAAAAGCTGTGGTTGTGACCCTTATTTGACACACACGTCCAGTACAGTGATAGCTATGGGACCCAGGAACGGGAGAAGAACCAGAAGGCTCCCTGAATGCTTGTGACAGGGCCAAGTTTAACAGAGAAGTTCAAATTTCAGTATAGCACTGGTCAGCGGGCTAATTTAAAGCCATAGGAGAACTGAAAGAGGCTAAAGGATGACATAGAAGAGAAAGCAAGCATGGAAATAAAAGTGAGAGAAGGAAAAAGCAATTTGCCAGTGACATTTATCTGTTGCTGTGATGGAAACCTTAACATATATATGGACGCAGACTTTTGTGTGATGATTGTGTGCACAGCAACGAGGCCTTTTATCATGGATGGCCACAGGGAAGGTGAGATGGGCTAAGGAGAGGAATGAAGGCCAGAGCAATCCATTAGGTCTCATTCAGCCAGGGCAGCGGGGCTCAGCATATTCAGAACAGACACATTTCTTGGTGGGTATGTTGGTACCAGTTGTCACTCAAGTAGTCAATTTAAAAAAGGCTGAGGGAAGTTTTTAAATAGATGAAAAATTTTCAGCTAAAACTAAAACCAATTTCAAACATAGCTTTTCAGTGACCACATTTTCCAAGAAAGCAACCTTTATTAGGATCTGCAGAATTATACCAAGCAATTCCACACTAAGGCCTTTCTTACTCATGACCTAGAGCTGGTAGGAGGGCCTGAGTAATTACTAGGGCCCATACAGTTGTGAGTTAACTTTATTTAATCAGTCAAGGCCAAATCACAAAATCTGCTGCTGGGCACAGCAGGGGAAGGCAGACAAGGGTTAGGACTGGTGTTACAAAAAGTAATTGGGTTGGGATTAGGTTTTAGGTCAGCAAGCCTGGGTAAACTTTAATGATAGAATGATCTTAACAAGTGCTTAGCTGAGATAACTGACACAGGAGTGACTGTGGCACAGACCTTCTGCAGAGAGTCAATGCTTGGTGTTAATGATGGTTGTGGGGGTGGGGGAGTGGAGTAGCTGCAACCAGTAGCAAAAATTTGGGAGTTAAGTCTTGAAAACAACTGGCACATTTTTGTACAGTGTCCACAGCAGCATAACAATCTGCTGCACATCCATCAGCTCATTGCCCATTTGCCTTTTCCCAACTTGCTTGCAGATGAAACCACACTACAGACTGCTCTAGCAGTTTGTGGCCAGGAAGACCTTTGTTGTTTGGATTGCCACAGCTTGGTCCATTATTGGCATCAAGACTGTGCAACATGTTTGGGGTGCAGTTCATATATGGTGTTTTTTCTTCAATTTAACATCTGGAAGAAATAATACTGTTGAAAAACTTGTTCTCTTACAATATGAGGATTATGTGCTACAGAACTTGGGCTTCCTCCCTACCATATGGACTGATGTCTCTAGGCACAGCTGTCATATCTGATGAGCCACAAACCAGTGATTATGCTGCATTGGGTCATGCAACAGGGAAGACATCTTTATCCTTCAACTCAGGTTGTCCCGTCCTTGCATGTGTTCAGTCCTTTATCCCTTCAGCTCAATTCTCCATCCTCCTCATCCCCTCTGGATTTGAGCTACATATCTGAAATCCAAGATCCTTGTTGAACTCCCTATTTTCATACCTGTTTCCACAATACAAACTTTGGTTTATGTTGACCTTTCCTCTTTCTGCAGCCTTTTCCCCTCTCCCTTCTTTATTAAACATCTAAGTCCTGCTTTTGTTCTGGACCAATCTATATCTCTCAGAGTGGTATTTACATAGCTTTGACAAGCACAACAGTCCATTAGACAATACGTGCTCTTTTCTGAAAAAGGGTACAGCATTTTGCTGTATTAGAGCTCTGTCTTTTTTCCCTGTATCACTTGTGTCCACTCATATCTCTTCTGCAAAACTGTCAAGAGGAATTTGGTTGCTTTCAAGGAGGAGTTCTGAAGAGTCATTATCAACCAACAAAGTACTCGGTAAACCTCACTAGCTGGCACAGTCTAGCTAAAGACAGAAAGTTTATGCTTAGGTCCATATCCTTTTCCTCTGCACAATTTTAACAGACAGGAGAATTTAAAGACCCAAATTAACACGGAACACTTTGAAAGAGACTCTCAATTCCAAAGAGAAGAAGATGAATTTTTAACTCTGAGGCAGTTCTGTTCCTGGGTCCCCTCCGATCTCCAGTAACTCTGCTCATATGACCTCTGCATGTGCTTCCCAGATGATTGCCCCATCAGACCCTCACATAGGAGTAGGATGTGAATACCCTGAAACCTGTTTCAGAAGCACACCAGGAGCCTGCATCCCCAGCATGGGCATTGCAGGACCATACCAAGCTAGGCAAGCAGGGACCTGGCCACTTAAACTGGTTACAGAGGCCACAGCCTGTGCAGGCGGAGAATGGAGTATGCCAGAGACATCCTTTTTAACTGAACTAAATCATCTTCAGTACAGAGGTGATCTGGCTACAAAGAAATGAGAAATACAGTTACTTAGAAGCTTGTCTTAGATTTCACCTTAGCATATTTCCCCTGTGTTGTGATGGAGCATTTTAAAATGCGTGATAAACATTCAATGTATAGGAATGCATAGCAGATTTGCAAAATGCCACTCTGACTTGTGCTGATAGCAGGCTTAAGGAGGGGATATACCTTCAAAGAAGAGTACGACCTAGCAAGTTTTCTTCCTTCCAGTCACTGGTGATATTTCCTTTGCCAGGGAAGTCTTCAAGAAGGGGTGAACTCTCCAGGAGCAATTGGAGGCTAAAGCAGATGACTGTCTCCTTTTATCTTGCTTTGAAGTGGTCCCTACTTGGATATTGCAGATTGAAAAGGTTTCTGTGGTGGTTCCTATCTCTCAGAAACACAAAAATTATTTCTTCAAAGGTAGGTTTACCCATCTGCTAGGCAATGAGCTTGCCCCAAGCAGTAAGTCCTGCTCTTTGACAGCTTCCACACCTCTCAGCAGTAAGTTTCCCTGTGATTTACCCCTGCACACTGTTCTAATCTACCCTTGAACACCTTAGCCCCTATATAAACATCCAGATGTGGTTCTCTGTGGCTTCCATGTACACCATGGAGCCTGGCTGTGTGCCTAATGAGAAATGGTAAGCAAGAGTCCAGTGAAGGATAGCACTCATTTAATGATTTTTCATGTCAGAAATCCACCCCAGCTTAGGGTTTATTGTGAGACTTTGATCTCAAAGATTTAGCTCTCCCTGTGGAGCAAAAGCAGATGCTTGGTAGGCTGTAGCTGTAGTCCTGACAACCCTTTCAAATGTCTAGACAGTGGAAAGAGATGATTACATCCTCTTTTAAACTCAACTACAACAATTCAACACACTTAACATGTTTACCTCAGGATGTCCCTATTTACACTGCTTTGTTTTGTGGTGCTTCGAGCACCCAATGCTATTGAAAGATGGAGGATGATAAGGTGGTTCAGGATAAAACCCCACTTTTATTAACAGTAATAAATCTGACAGATGTGCTATGTCACATATGTTCCTTATGTAGATTTTAGCATGAAACTAGAGATTAAGGATTTTGATAATATGCATTTACAGCTAATACTTCTCATTTAAGAGTCTTGAAAACATTAACACTTGTGGAAAGGATGTTTAATTAATGCTAATTGAAGAGCGCATTAAATCCCAGAGATAAGCCCAGGAAATGTCCAACATTGTTGCATTTACTTTATGCAATGTATTGAACAGAGAAAGAGAAAGCAAAGTTATCTTAGTCATAACTGATGAGGAGCTATCTTAGTGTAGTCTTACAAAATAACAGACTTAGGAAAGAGATCTGAAAAATAGAAGGAGATTCCAGCTTAAGCAGCATCCTCAAAATAGACATAAATTCAGAAGGTTCCCCAAGACAAGCCAACCATGAAAACAGGAGATGTGAACGTGCCACGTCTGCCTCATGTTAACCAAATCACTGGAGGAAGTATAGAAGAAGTTTAGAGGTAAAGCAATTCAGGACTACATTAACTGTTTTCCAGTTTTGTAATTAAGAACCTAAACCTTTTCCTTTTTGGTAGAATAAAACAACGGATTTTCTTGTTAATCTGTTGTGGTGTTTTAAATGAGCTCAGGCACTTCTGATAAATCAGAAGCTCTTCTCCCTCTGGGAGACCAAACAAACTGGTATTGCTGACAAACCCTTTGGGTGCTGAGAACTCAGAAAAGTTTGTGAATCACAGAAAATGTATCTAGTTTCATGCCAAACTGTGTCTGGATATTACCTCCAAAAGCCAGGTTTTAAAACAAAGCTCTAAGTAAATGTAAAGTACTCTTACCTTTGGCAAAGGCAAGCAGTTGACATCTTCAGGAAAACCCATACCATGGTATGCTTCTTTATTCTTGTTACATAGTCAATTGTCCAGGTCAAAATACCAGCTCATGCAAAAATTTTGAGGTTACTGTTTGTAAGGAACTGTGTTAGACATTGTTTGTCTCAACATTGCTGCTCCGCGACCACCACTTCCCACCCCCAGCATCCTGTTGTTCTAAAGGAGTACGCTACAGAGTCCCCGACAAAACCACGACGTCCGCTCAAAGTGAGAACAATGACAGCCTTGGCAGTGCCTGCCAAGCTGTACCTGCGTGCAAGCTGGGTGCGGGGCGAGGGAGACGTGCAAAAGCTGAAGGGACCACAGGTCGACCCCCCCCCCCCCCACCGCCAGCATGGCCACCATGAACACCTGGGCATGCGCGTATGGAGGACCACGGGGCGGCACATATTACAATGAGCTCCGTGGAAATGGGCGGACTCTTTGGGGAAATCATGGGGACTAAAGGACTGCGTACTCCTCGCTTGGGGCCACTGTCTTTGCATCCTGCTTTGACACCTGTTACCTGGAGCTGGGACCTCGGCGGAGCTTGGAGCACCACCACCTGCACCGAGGCCGAGTCTACGGAACATCGTTGGATCCCTGGTGGTGGCGGTAATTAGCTGCATCTCTACCGTTTTCTGGCTTAGGGATTCTGACTTTCTCTTTCCTTTTCTCTCTGTCCTATCGCTATTACTAATTGTTACGGGAAATAAAGTTCACAAGGTTATACAGCATCTGACCTCGTTTGTGTCTTAATCTCGCTCTTGGGATTGTTTAAGAACCCGCCCTGATATTGGATCGGGACACTGTTGTCAAAATGTGGTCTCAAGCTTCATTCAGAAATGTTTTGTGGACTACTTTGTCAACTTCTCGTTCTCCTAACGTCTGAGCAGTCTTATTTCATGTGATCAGAAAAAACAGTTTCACAGTAGCGTTTGTATGATACCACTAAGTGAAGTCTCATTAAATCAATAAGAGTTCTAATTTTTGAGGGACTAGGTACAAAACTTCTAGATGTATTTTAATGGTTGGTTACAATTACAGTTTGTTGCCTCTGTTTCATTCACATAATACTGAAGAAATAAATCTTCAAAGAGGTTGCCAGTATGGTCGTGTCACTAATTCAGATTGGGTTTCCGAAATAAGTGGATAGTAAAAACATACAAGTGATATATATACAGTCAGTAAATACAAGAATTTTCTGAGATTATGACCTCTCAGTTTTATGCTTCACCATGAAGTTTGATCTGAGTTGCCCAGCTGCAACCATCAAAGTTGCTCTGCTAACAGCAAGAACAATTAGGTTTCTGGTGCACAATGAATATTGCATAGAGAAGACAGACCGTGCATATGCAGATTGTAAAACAAAAGGTTTTTAAAATGAAAATAGAAAATAGCATCCTAAACTGGCAGTGTTTGAATCCTAGCCAACAAAAGGAAAAAAGGAGCTAAATTTTATTGTTTGGAAGCACTTGGTGAATTTTTAGGGACAGATGACACAGGAAGTCTTAAGTTAACTGAAGTCTGCTTAACTCACACAGTTTCTCCTCAACCCACACCGCTGTGTTGGCAACAAGTTGCTATTTAATAGTATCAAGGAAGAAAATGATGCAAAAGAAACAATTGTCTTATGTTCCTTTCAGTAATAAAATAAGAAGTCTATGCAGCTAATACCTTTGCACACAGTCTCAGGATTTTCTGTTTAATCTTATTAGGTATTTTGGCAGCTATAAATTTCCACATGCTATGGAATGTACCTCAAAGTTGCAGGTCAATCAGCGTCAAAAGTCAAACTCTGTTTTGATAAAGAAACTTCTCTGCATTATAATACATCTATTTCTTTCCACCTTTATTTTTTTCTTTGCATCTTCCCCTATATATTTCTATTTTTGCTCATGAAGCAAAATAGTGCTTTGAAGCAAGAAATTTATAAACTCTAGAGGGTGCAAATAAGTCTACGTCAAGCATACTTCAAAGATTTACAATCTCTTTATCATTAAAGTGGATTTTTTTTTAGAGGTTTGACAGTAGAGTAGTTCCGCCAAAATGTTTTTCAAAGCACACTACTTTTTTTTTTTAATTATAATTTTTGAGTTTTGGATACATCTGCAATTTTTTGTTTGGGAAAGAAAACAGCACATTTTTCTAAATTCAGTATTTTGTTCAACACGAACTGTTACTCATACCAATTCATATAGCTAATACTGTTTCTTTCAGTCTTTGTAACACAAATAGGATGAAGTCTTACATTCCCCATTTATCTACATTCCTTGTAAGGTCAGTTACATCGGTCTGAATAAGAATTAAATGTGCAGGACCACAGGGAGAGGTTCTTGGCTAGCATCATTCACATAGCACTGCTGTTTCAACACTGCTAAGGTAATTTAGCCAAGTTAGACAACTAAGCCAGTGTGTATGAAATAGCCAGTTGTGGTCTAGGGAGAAAAAAAAAAAGCATATACAACTGAGCTGGGCCTCCCAATTTTTTTGTCTGTGTGCTAGTTCACTACAACAATTGTAGAATATTTTCACTTTCTTCCATGACTGAATAAAAACTCCTTCTGGAAACCAATGTTAGAGGTCCTGCCTGATACCAGGCAAAAAGTCTTATCTTGTTAAGATATCAGAGCAAGACCTTCAGCTGGTGTGAACTGAAATACTTGGATGTCCAAGAGGGTTATATCACTTCAGAGCATTTGAGGAAGTACAGTGGAAGTATATGGCTGGACTTGACAGCCCTTATCCAGAAGACCCCTCTAAATGAATTACAGACATGCCTGCAGTCTTTCAGCAGGTGAAACGGTTATGCAGGTAATGATTGGAAAATGGCTGTTTCCTTAATGCTATCCAACCTTTAAAAACATGTCATTTATGTTTTCATGAAAATAAATGAGCTAAGTCTAACATTGCACTACCTTTATTTTTGTTGGATAACAGTCAGATGAAAGATAATTATCAGGTAGCATGACTACAACTTTGAGAGTTTTACAAGACTGATTTGGGAGGAAAAAGGCAGGGTGGAGGGTTGTGAGGGGTGTGTGTATGTACATACACCCCTGCCTGCTGGAAAATGTGAGACCATGCTTCTCTAGTAGCAAGAGAGTTGTGAGTTAATTCTTTCTGATTTGAACTTGGGACAAGTTTTATATAGCATATGAGTATGTGATATTCCAAAGGGTCATTACATTATCACAGTTTGGGGGTTTTTGAAATTTTTTAAAAATGTCATTGTGTAGCCACTGTGAGATACCATCAGCTCTTGGTAAGAGCTTAAAGACAGATTCTTCTCTTGGTTATGTGAAAATACAGTGCTGCATGCTTATAATCTTCTGGTAAGGGCAAATATGTTCCCTAAGGTTAGTGGAAAGCGATATAGTTACAAGTGGTCTTGTTAGCCTGATTTATCAAGGTTCTCAAGCAGATGAGACTTCTTAGTAGGAGAGGAAACAGAGCCAGAAGTTACAGCATGAGCTTGTCATTCAGAAGACTTGGGCTCAATTTCTGCTTTATCACTGGCTTTTTGCAAGACACCAGAAAAGGAGATTCCCCCCTCCTAAATTAAGAAAATACCCTGTCCTTATCTTACAAAGCTGTTTTGAGGGCCACACAGGGAAGGCTATGAGGTCTGACACCACCTTGGTAAGGGTGGCTGTGCAATAGATGGTGCTATTCCCATGCTTCAGAACCTGGGTGACCTGCTGGCTGTCAAGCTGCAGGTCATGCCCTGAGGATGTCTCGATATTATTTTTTTTTTTTCCTCCTATGATGTTCAGACAAAGAGCAGGATTATTAAAACATTTCCCTCTCCTTCTTCAAGTAGTATTCAGCTTCCCTGCTTTGGGGTTTTTTTATTTGTTCCCATAATATTATCTCTCCCTACAGCATTTTTCCCTTTACTAAATCAGGTCATTATTCATCTCACTCTCTACACATTGCCCTCTCTCCCTAGAGCAAGCAGAAGAGGCTCATTCATTCCATTCAAGCATGGAAAAAACATTTTCAAAATGCTAGTCTTAACTGCTACGTCTTGGAATCAGCTTAATAATTTGAATCAAATCCTTTGTTCAGAAAACAAAAGAACCAGCAAAGAGGATAATGGATTATCCACTGTCATGTCTCATCTGGAAGTTATCTAAAGGCTGCTTTGATAAGTAGAGTGAGAATCGGTAATGTGACTAATATAGTATCATTGTATTGCTATAACCTGTAAAACACAGAGATACTAGGATCATAAGAAATACTGTTACAGAGCATCCAAACTGGATAACAACTGTGAAGGACACTCTGGCATCTCATCCATTATATATATTGCATTGATAGAAAAAATTATTTTTCTAGTAGGAGTGAGGTATTAGAAGTTTTTATACTGTTTTGCTTCTTGTTGGTGAGGAGAGAGTTAGATGTTTTTAGCACGGCATAAGAGATTAATTAGGCAAATATAGACATACTCAGACAGAAATCTTATTACTAGTTGTCTGGTGGTAACCATAATATGTACATCTGTCAAGAAAATCTAGATACTGCCCTTTAACAACAGAGATAAGCAGGGTAACATGTTGGCCTCAGATCTCTGGATAGCTGCCTTTAAGGAAGCAACTCTACTGGCCAACCCTGTCCTGGACAGTTACAACAGGAATCCTGGTTTGCCTTTAATGCTACTCTCCAATACAGCTGTAGTACATTAAGTAGCTCTTAAAGACCTCCCTGTACTAAAAAAAGTTTAATATTTCCAGTAATTTGTCAAAGTGTTTGCCAAAAACTTAACAAGGATTTTGGCACCATCCTTATCTTCCTCCTCCTGGTTGAAGAAGCTGTGATATACATTAGCAGGTATTTAACTCAGAATTGCCCTAAAGGACAGAATGATATTTGTTAATGTGTCCTATTTGCTCTATGCACTGCATGTTTTCTTTCCCCATTGTACATTACTCCATCTGAAACATCCACATTTCTTACACCCCCAAAGTCTTTGCAGAACAAAGACTAGAACATGGGTATTCATGAGAAGTGTCTCATGGATTTTTTGTTCCTGCACGTGGTAAATTGTTTTTTCCCTAAAATCAATCATTGTTCCTAAAGACTTCGATAGTGGTTACTTAAGAACACGAAATGTAAGTTTATGCGTAAAAAAATCCAGGAAATAGATTGTAGTAATAAACTCCAGGAAATATTCATGGGCAAGAGGGTGAACAGAAGTTAAGCACTGACCCTGAAGTAATAGTACATTACGGTTTTCAACTCCAATATACTGAGTACAAAGAAACAAATTGATTTTTTTAAAGCTTTGAAAATTAAACCAACCACAGTAAAAGTGTTTTATTACACATCAGCAAAAAAATGTAAACCTTGCTATAAAAGCTATTCAAGTAAAAACAAATGTCACCACAGACACAGAAGGCAAGATTCTGCTCTTCTTAATGCAGGTGATATCTCCCTAGGGCTGTCATTCCCTAATGGCTTCATTGCTACAACTGACAGCAGAATTTGGCCTAGCCCTGGGGACTAGTGCAGTGTGACAGTACAGAATTTGCTTTCTTTTGGAAAAGAGGGAGTTGAAGAAAGATTTCTGAGATAGAAGAAGAAATGAACATTTTCTTCTTAAAAAAATAAAATTAAAAAGCCCCATTTCAATCTAATCACGCTTTATTTTAATCTCAGGATAGGGTGACAAAAGCCAACAAGCATGCCCCATAATGCCTTCAGAGAAGCCCCTCCCTACCGCTACATGCAACATGTATCACCCACCTCCGAGTAACATAAAACTGAAGATGGATGATTAGTCTTGCATCATCAGTCCTTTAATCTCAGAGCCACCATTTCGCTTTCTGCAGGGAAATCCAGACTCAAGTTCAGTCTCTCTTGCAGGCTACAACCCACGTTAGCCTGCTGGTGCCTCCTGCCAGGCCTACAAGGGCCCTCTCCCCACCAGAATGCTCCAGAGGCCCCTGTAGTACCATCATTCATCACCTTTACACAAGTTGATTTGCCGTCTTTTATAGCAGCTGCCCCTCATTAGCTGCTTGGTGGAGGAGTAAAGGAAAAAAGGGGGAGGAGAGCAGATTGTGATATTATTAACTCTTCCTGGGTGACTGCTGCAGTGTGAAGTGTATGTTCTTCATCATGGTCTTTAGTAGTTCCAGCTGGTGTGTCTGAGGGAAGAAGTTTCTAATTGTCAGATAAGAACAGGCTGAAAAGTTATACCATCTCAATTACAATCTGCATAAAGACCTACCTGTGGCTGCAATTATTAAGGGAGCAGGAACAGAGATCTTAAAGTGACATCATGTGATTGACCTGCATTGGTACTGGTCTCAGTAGTCACTTCTTGAAATCAGATGTAACCATCTTCCTACATTTGCAGCTCGGGAAGAAGTGTTTAACTTTCAAGTAGAATACTGTGGTAAAGATATTTGTTGAAGAAAATCTCAACTATCAATTATTTTTTTGACCATTGCTCAGAAATATCCGTGCTAAAAGATCTCATTCTACTTTTGATTGATTGCTGTAGTTATGAAAACAAAACAGTTTCCCCAGATCTTGGCTCTGAATTGATCCTGTATTAAAAAAGGTGTTAGGAAAGTAATTGCATTTTAAAATGTATAAAGCACTTGCAAATTTGTGTTTATCTGTGTCAGTTCTTGTGCGTGTATTCTAAGTTTAGAAATAGAACAAGAAGAAAATACCTGTCAATGAGACAAATCATCTTTATTCTGGGTACATGGAGACATATTTTGGTCTTAATAAGGACCCAGAATGTACCATTTGGGGGGGACTATATAATAGAAAACCTGTGCCAAACATTGTTCCTTATACAGTAACATGTAATTAGGTTCCAATCCCCTCTTTCCCCTTTATTAAATAATGTACAGCACGAGAATAAAAAATAATAAAATGTCTGGGTGCTCTGAACTGAAGGTGAATAAAGGTATCTTCTAGATACTGAGATAAAATCTTCTATTAGAAATATTGCTAGCACAAATTGCTATCTCAAATTGCATTTTTAAAATATATATTCAGATGCCAAATATAGTCTTGTCTGTTCTGACGATAGACAGATCTTTAATCTCTGCAGACACAAATAAGCACTCCAGAATTTGGCAAATTTTATACAATAGGTTGAATTAACGCTGCATAGTAAGGCACTCTGCACATCCAGTCTCTGCTAATGGAAATGGCATAGACAAGTATACATTGTGTTTTCTGGTTTCTCATTTCCAGATGGCAGCATCCTTGCACAGGCTACTTGTCATTTACTCTAGCAACAAAGATACTTCCACCTTTAAGTTTCAAAGTTTTTTGGGAAAAAAAGATCCTTTGTCATTTATTACTACTAGGCTAATTCTTTGTTCAGCTGTATCTGTTGATGATGTTAGCTGAGGACAGCAGTTTAATAAACTATGAGAACCAAGGGGAAGTGGTCTCTTACTGGTTTGTGGTCTTCAGCAGGTGCTGGGCTCAAGGGAGCCAGAGCAAAGCTCTGTGGTCACTGCTTCACCATGTAGCACATACAACCCATAGCGCCTGGTCATCTCCATCAGGATCCGAGACCGCTTAAAAATGAGAGAAAAACTTGTCAATCACTAGCCTGGAAGATGAGGTGCCCTGATTCAACTCCTTATTCCTGGTGTGCTGCTTCTGTGGGCTTGGGCAAACCCCTGTGGTGCAGACTCACCAGCAGTGTCCCAGTGGAGCTGGATATGCAATGAGTGAGGCACTGCTCTGGGGAAGGTGTGGGCAAAGTCACCAACCAAATCTCTCTATAAAGTAAACCAAGTAAGCTACATGCAGATGAAGATACTTCCCACCAGACAGCACACTCAGGAGAGGCAGTCAAGCCACGTGCTGAGAAGTCCTGAGGAGAAAGGGGCATCTCCATTCCCAGAGCCCTCCAGCACTTCACCACATACTTACCTGCAAACCCAAACAGTAAAATTGGGGTCCACAGCATGAAAGCCCCTTCCTAGAGCTGATTTTGGATAACAAGCTCATTTCCTTCAAATCTGTGATGGGGACTGGGTCTTGGAGTCTGATCCTGGCTCCTGAGAAGACATGCATTTTCTTCAAGGGATCAGTAATGAAAATACATAAAGGATAAAAACCAGAAATCAAGCCCCCTATGCAGGGATCTCTTGCTTCTGGTTCTCTGGCACTGAATCTTTCATTCACTCTAATAATGTGTGTTTGCAAGGGAATTTGTAAAGAGCGTATGTAGTTTGCCCTTGCCTATGTGCTTTTCTGAAAAAGTGTAGATAGGGATTGGACAGCTGTTTTATTTTCCTTCTTACTCCTTCTCACCAGGAGAATAACATAGTCTAGGAATCCATATCTCACTATTCTGAGATAAGTGCACTAAACACCAGGGAATTATCCTGCCCATATTTGTGAACATACATGTTGGCACATGTTTCATCCTTGTATGAGCGCATGTTCAGCATGATCTGGTCACCAGACTGGTGCAGGGAGACTTTGTGAATTAAACAGGAGACTGAAGTTGTCACAGGTCACAGGCAGGATAATTGACTTTGCTTGCTTGGATAAAGTAATCTGAATTCTTGTACTGCACTGCATACGCTTAAATCCTTGAAGCTGGAGCAGGGATGGAGATCCAGAACTTGGACTCTGCCTTGGTTCCCACATTTAAACTGAACCTCAACTACTGACTGCCCATCAGACAGTTTCATTAGGGATGGACCATCTAATAATGATGAAGAAGCTTTTGGATATAGGGGCAATGTAAGTTCTTTAAATGGTTATGACATGTTTAAAATTTAATGCAGGATATCTGTTTTTTTTCCCCAAACTCCCTGACCAAGAGCCTGTAGCAGAGTGCAAGGATCAAAATATGTTATCCAGGGAAAATATCAGTCAGTTTCAGTAATTATTAATTCTAATTTCCATCTGTAAAACTAAAAGGCTTATAACAAATATAATATTGTTTTCAAACCTGAAGATTTATCTTCTTTGGTAGCTGGGCATTTCTCTTCTTTGCTAGTTAAATAGAATCACGTTTACTTTTACTGAGTGGAATAGAGAAGATCATGGATCATCTCATGGCTGTAGCTTTTTGGGACCTGCTCTGATTTCCCTTGCTTTATTCCCTCTCCATGCTGGGCTTGGGCTGAGCCCCATGTAAGCATCCTGCTGCTTCCTCCTGCAGGAGCAGAGACTCAAGAGTTCGATGGTGCAGCTCTGTGGCTGTTTTAAGGGGAGAGATCTCTGTGCACAAGGGCAAGGGATGGTTATGAGGAAGTAAAAGAGGTGGAAGGGGGTTTCTGAGGCCAGTGAGGGTGCAAGAGGAGTCCATTAGAGAAGCTGGAGAGCAACATTTGTGGTGTTAGGTTGCACGAGACATGCTAGGACACAACTCAGGTAGTGCATGCTGACTCCCCATACAAGGTGCATGAGGGGCATACAAAGTGATAGAGAGCTGGCTGAAGTGAGGAGGTTTAGGTGTGTGAGATGTATGAAGGTGAGGGTAACTATGATGGAAAAGGAAAAAAATTACTCAGTCTTGAAACATTTAAGAACTGCTGCATTACCTGCTCAGACCTTTAGTGCTTAAGGCAGTTAAGAAGTAAATCAGCAATGAAATTTAAGAATGTATTCCAGTAAAGCCTAAGCAAGTACTTTCAGCAGACACTTAGAAGTTAAATGTGTAAAAACTTCACGCAAATTTTGCCTTGAACAGAACTGGTCTGCATTGTGTCATTTACTGTAGTTACATCTCTCACTTCATAACTAAAACTTAACTTATGCTTCCCACCATTCTATGGATATTAAAGAGAAGATGATAGGCACTCCAGCTCTTAGGGGATTTAGTTATGCTAGTCAATATTTATCTATTACCACTTAGAAAAAGGTAATTTCATATAAGAACAGTTCCAAATTTTCTGTTTCTGAGAATGTGTATTAATATTTTGGCACTCTCATTATATAACACCTTCTGATACAAAATTGGTGCCACCTAAGAATATCCATTCTTATCCATATCATGTAATCATCAAGTAGGATATGATGTATTTTCGAAACAGCATTTTTGATAACCTTGATTTTGATGGGACTGCTCTGGAATTACTGATGTGTTTAAAATGAAGCACAAACTATATAGTTTGTTGGAATATGATTGAGGGAGGGCTTGATAAGATGATTCATTGACGTATTCATGTTAGCTTTTGAACTAGTATACTTATTCTTGTTTGATCAATCACAAATATGTTGTGCAGAAGTACACTACAGACTGGATCATTGAATGTGTAATTACATGTTGCACATAACTTCAGGATCTATTTTTATTGTTTTTTAAGGGCTGCCATTAGTGTTTAGCAGCAACAATGTGCAGCATTACTTTTCATTGAAAAAATGATATAGAAAATGTTATGTCATAAAAAAAAGATTACCAGAACATAACTTTAAATAAATACTAGTCAAACAATATATTTTTCATTAAGCTAAACCCTTAAAATTGCGTTTAACACACACCCCTAAATAGAATGGAAAATACATATTTTGTAAAAAGTTTATGTATAATACATAAAATATATAAATATAAACAAGAACAGAAGATAGTTATATATTATGCATGTATGGAAATTAAAATCAGCTCCTTTACAATTTAGATTCTGGAGACATTGCTAAAGAAAAGAATTTCACAGGGAGCTGTTAAACATGTAGAGATAGAATATATCCTGTAAAGCATCACAGCCAAAATTTTGCTACTGGACAAGGTATCTTTAGCAGTAGTGATTTTTTTTCTTCTTTTTAAGTTTAATCATGATTGTTAAGGTTAAAAGTTCCCAGTGTGCAATCACTGTCCTTCAACATAGCTCAGATCAAATATTTTGGGCATTTCCTTTGGGCAGTTTGCCATTGTTATATTGGATTGGAAGTTACAGCAATTTGATTGGTATGTCTATTAATCTCTTTTTTCCCTTAGCTATTGAAAGCAAGTACTGTTGTGTCTGTACTGCAGCTGAAGTGGTTTTGCAATTGAAAATTTGCACGTTTGCTTTCTGCTTACACAATGATCTATTTTGATACAGAGTTCTGTTGACTGCTGCATAAAGTAGCAAGTGCCATCACCAAAAAAAGTACAGCTTTACTAGAATAGCAATACTTCTTTGCTAAATAGAAAAGGCTGTCTGTGTGATTTACCGTGCTGGCAGTGTATTAAATGTGTGACATGGCTGTCAGAGAGGGACAAAATATCTTCTTCTGATATACAGGCTTCTCCTGTAAGTCTCTTCTTGAGTCCTACATAACATATTTATTATTTTAACATAGTGTAAATAGAAAAGTGCTGTGATGTGTCTTTGTGGTGCACTGCAGTTCTGTAGTTAATAATGTTATAGTGTAAAACAGACATACCAATATGAGTTCACTATTCACATATTGTTAAGGTCAGAATGTATCATGAAACTTGAAGCCAAGTAGAGAAGAAAGGTTAAACAAAAAAGAACTTCTCTTACTTAAGTAGACTATTTCTTCTCTTTTCTCAAATGTTTCTTGAGGAATTTGAATTTACTAGATAAAACACTCATTAAATACATTTTTATGTAGTATAGTATTACAGAATCACAGAATCATTCAGGTTGGAAAAGACCCTTGGGATCATCGAGTCCAACCATCAGCCCTATTCTACAAAGTTCTCCCCTACACCATATCCCCCAACATCTCATTTAAATGACCCTTAAACACATCCAGGGATGGTGACTCCACCACCTCCCTGGGCAGCCTATTCTACTGTCTGACCACTCTTCCTGTGAAAAATTTTTTCCTAATGTCCAGTCTGAACCTCCCCTGTTGCAGTTTAAAGCTATTCCCTCTTGTTCTGTCACTAATTACCTGTGAGAAGAGACCAGCACCAACCTTTCTACAATGTCCTTTCAGGTAGTTGTAGAGAGTGACGAGGTCTCCCCTCAGCCTTCTCTTCTTCAAACTAGACAGTCCCAGCTCCTTCAATCTCTCCTCACAGGATTTATTCTCCAGGCCCTTCACCAGCTTCGTTGCCCTCCTCTGCACTCGCTCCAGCACCTTGATATCTCTCTCGTATTGTAGATCCCTGGAACACTGCTGACCTTTTGTGCATACCTTCACACAGATTAGGCCATTTTAAAAGATTAAAGACAAATGCAAAACAATCTGTCCTCATTCCTGTCTCTGCAAACAATGTCTCTCCCAATGGCAACCAACTAATCTTTTATTTTCCTGGCTACATTTTTGCACAAAGTCACCTGATGCTTTTCAACGGCAACTCCATTTGAGATATACAGATATTTGCTCCCAAAAGAGAGTGAATTGGGATATTTCAGATATTCAGAATAAGCAGACCACACAATGCAGAAATACTTGTCATTTTCATCCATGTGAGCTAAGACCTTTTCATTCAGAAAAGAAGAATCTACTAACAAGTATACCATTTTGGACAGGGCACATCTTTTCCTAAATTAAAACTTATGGGGGGTTTCAGTGTACCCACTTAAACAAACAAATGAACAAACAAACAAACAAAAAACCTACCTCTTTTGTGGTTCTAAAGAAGATACGACTTTTATATGCCATATTGATAGATAATTAACATACTTGTAAAAAGTACTCAGAATTGCAAATTCTCCATTCTGTTATGTTCTTACCATTGAACAACAAAAAAGCCTATAGTCATTAATTATGATACTTGAACACCAAGTATGCAACCAGGTTTGTGGAATCACTATGTAAAAATGTCACCATTGGCAGTGCTTCTTAGCCAGCACTTCTAGCACTGATTGTTTTGCACCATTCTCCAGGTTCATTGCTTTTCCTCCATGTTTTATCAGATGCCACAATGCTGGTGGTACCAAGGGTCTTTCAATGGGGTTCAAAGTTTTTGAACACCATCCAAATGACATTGGAGCCTAAGATTTTCTTTGACTAGAAGGGATAAAGATTATACCTAATCCTGTTAACTAGGTATGGCTGGTTTATAGGCAACTGTTCCCAGTCTCTGGGGCAGAGCAAAATGCTAAGGTGATCAGTAGAAATCAAAGTGATAGATGAGCTCCAGAACCACGTCACTTGAAAGGGAAAACTAGTATATTGCTCACATTGCAAATTCTAACTGAAACAACAAAAAATCCACAACAAACTTGTCTTATTGTTATACCGTTACTTTGTGGTGTGTCAGATGCAGGAGCATTATTTGTCTGAAATGAACTCTCCCTCGCTACCATGTGCCTTGTGTTCCCTCCCAGGTGTATACCCTCTCAAACATCAAGCAGCACACAGCACTTATTGCACTCATGGTGTCACAAGATAGCATAGAGTAATGGAGAAGAACAGTAATGCTTCCAATGTCTGTGATGCTATGTTTTAGGTACAGTTCCTACAACATGGTTTTGAACTATCTGAAAATGATTTGATCTAATGATGCAAGCCTCTTCTATGAGAAATTTCTGGAGGTTCCAGGACTGCAGTTCTCATTGGCTTCAGTAAGATTTATAGGCAATTGAAACTTTTGACAATCAGGTGACATTATTCATGATAATCAATGTAGTAGTGCCTGAGGACCAAGGAAGCCTTGAGAAATTTGCAATCCGATATATAAGTTAGAGACAGTATAGAAGGTAAGTATAACTTAACCAACATGATTGAAACAAATGGCATATTTGTTCAAAAACCCATTTCCCTTTCATGTAGCAGAGAGGATAAGTGAAGGTTGAATGATCAGTGAAAGAGGATAGGAAAGAGAGGACAAAAAGGCAGATATATGAAGATTGAAAGGCTGAAAAAAATTGAAAGATTGAAAGTTGAAATAAACAGCCCATTAACACAGGAAAAGTCCAGCCAAAAGCATAGACAGTTCTTTGAAGGTGCAGAGGTTCAGAGAGTATGTACATTTCTTTCCTTTCCTTATGGCAGTTAACATATGTATATATGGATAGATAGATTAATTTGTGTCAGGTTAAAAAATATAATGCAAGCTTAACTTAATTTAAAATAACACATGCGTACAACTTGATTAATCAGTACCGTGGTAAAAGAAATCAAAGCTACCCGTGTGACCCCTTCAGTGAGAGATTTTATATTTTCTCTTGTAAGGCTCTATGTAAATAATCATATTTACAAATGATCTTTTCAGTTTGAAGTAAAAAGTTGTACATCAGTCTGAGATCTCTATATGGTATGCACTGGGTACCACTTATGTTTTAGTTTCATTTCCAGAGAGCTTTGAAGGAATGTATAAGGTGGTGAGTGAGTTTAATTGCTGCTTATAGGAGGATGACAAACTAAATATAAGGAGTGAGCCCACATGTCCCTACTTATAGGCAACATTTTATGCAGCAACTTTCTACGGGCCATTTTTTCAAGAATTCCCACCACTATAGCAATATACAATTTTTGGTCTGAATGGTTTTGATTTGTTTTTTTTTCCTCTTTCAGTTAAATGCCTTAAGAATATTCTTAGGATAATTTACACTGAATTTAAAGAAGGAAGGTGTTAGTTTATTATTTGATTTTTTATCTGTAAGTAGGAAATAGGCCACAGACAAGATACAATTGTGAAAATAAAAAACTCGATGCCTAGATACCTTAGTATGGTGAATATTTACTGAGATTAATTCTCCCCCTTGCCTCTCACCATTCTACCCCATACATATTCCAAGACAGCTTTGTTGAAGTTGAACTGAATAGGGTTTCCCATGTATCTACTTTTTGTTAGAAAAGTTAAAGTGAAATACAAAGGCATACAAACAGGAAAATAAAATGAGAACAAATCGTAATGTATCAATGCTGCCTTTCAAAACTGTCACCTGTGAAAAATAGATCTTCAGGAGAAGGATCACAAAGCTAGTAAAACAGGCAGATTTTAGACTGGTTTAATGTAACAGTTGAAGTGTTGTTAAAATGCAGCAACAACAGTCCTTTAAAAGTTTATTAGAAAAGAAGTTATATGGGTTACCAGAACTTTTCAACCTGAGCATCCTTTGGCCACTGAATTTTCTCAAGGGTATCCAGAGAAACCACCCACAAACTAAAACAGCTAAACAGAAACTGTAGAGTAATTTAACCCTTTTTATATTCCAGATATTCTAGATTGGTATAAGAGTATATATCTAGGAGTATATTCCTAGGTGTATATTCCTTTATCATCTTGATTTGCTTTGTGTCAGTAGCAATTTTGCTCAGGGCAGTGCATAACCCTGAGAGTCCTACTTACCTCCTTGAGTTAATTTATTACATGATTAATCATGTCGTTATAATGAATACAGACCCTTTTTACAAAAAGAAGCAAATCATTATTAATTCTCTGACAACACTTAACATGAATCATGTTGAATACTTTAACTACTAAGGTAGCTATAATACACAATTTCATTGGAGACCAACTGTAATGTGATGCTTATTAATGTCCACTTCTTGCTAACATGTCCATGTGAATACCAAATACATTGCTAAAGTTAATGCTGTTGATATACTGCTCAGTCAATTTTATTCTAAGCCTTAGATACCAAAACCATAATAATGTTGACTAAAGCTTTACAAATTCACATACCGTATATATTGTAAAAAACCTGTCACAGGATTATACTGTTTTATGATCTGCATTAAGTGGTTGAAAAAAAATGAGTGACTTGAAGAAGTAGGACTCAATATTAAAGACTAAAATGAAGAACAAAATGAAAACAGCTTTCTTTTGGAAAAAAAAAAAAAGGATTATTCATAATTACCTCTAAATTATTCAGGCTTAACATCCCAAACTTTCAAAATATGCAGAAAATATTATAGTGCTAGATGATAATTTTTTTTTTTTTTTTGTTCTCTATAGCTGTATGCTAATCATGCGGAGTGCAAACTGACTTTTTCTCCTGTTATGATCAATCAAAGTCTTTGTTCTGGGAATGATCACATAATTACACAGCAGATTAAAGAATTCCCATGAAAAATTTGTGCTCATTTCTCCCTGTTAAACCCATTTAGCCCAGTTGAATGTGCTTTGCTAACTTGCCTCAGAGACTCACATTTTCATTGGAAAAGTAGAATACACACCCTCCCCTCTAGCTGATAACTTTTTCTGACTTCATCCTGGTGCCTAAACATTTCCCTGGACTTGACCAGCACTTCTCCAAAGCATAAGAATTTGACATTGTTCATAAAAACAGGACAAATGAACTCCTTTTATGAAGAAATGGTCAAAAAGAGAGGTATACATTTAAAAATTCATTGAACTATCAGAATGGAAAATTCTTTCTAGTAGTTGGAACCAATGATGGGAGACATATTTTAGCTTGTGATCCTTGGAGGGCCAGAGGGCTGCAAGAAATTAATTGTCACATCACAAGCTACTCTAGTTTAGATACCACACCCCATTCTCACCACTTGAACACCCTGGTCAAGCTTTATGTTCTTGGATCCTCTTCTGGGATGAACAGTATGTTGCTCTTTGGCACTATTAAATGAGGGCAAAAAGAATGTGTTTTTATAATAGAACAGTAAATATGCTGTAAATTCCTGGTGTGATTAAGGTTATGGTTTGATCTATTCCCTTCCCACCTTTAAGATTCACCTGAGTATTCTCATAAAAGTAAAATGAAAACCCACGATGACTAGTATGCTCTACCGTTTACCATATCTTAGTTGTCACACATTAAATATCCTGTAGAAAAGCACACCTATTTTTTTGAGAGTGGAGTATGTCCCTAAGAATTATTATAGCTGTAGATGGCGAATTAAAATCCAAATATGAATATTAACAGGCTTGGAATTTTTGAAGATCTGTTGTTGGCTGCTGCAGGAACACGCACATTATGGCTACCCTTCTGGTCAGCTGCATACCTGCTTTCAAATACAAAGGGGCTACAATGTAAGAGCTACAGGCAATGAAGTGGTAACAGTGTAGGAACAGTTTAGAATGATGTTGCTACACGTGTTCTTAGTAGTGTCTTTCCTTTGCTGCATTTTTTACTTCTTCATCCCAACACAGTGGAGAACAGTTTCCTTTTCACAAGTCTTAGTAACTGACTGGTACCTTGGAAAATAAATTACTGTTTTTAAGTACTTTGAGAAGAATCCTGTTGCATGTCAGGTGCCTGACTTCTCACAAGCTGTGATCTACATGGATCTATACAGCCCTCAATAGATTTTTCTGCTTAGGTGTTTATGAACTTCAATTTTTATTAACTTATATATGAATTCTCCCCACCTACTTCTCCCTCTCTTCCCCACACAAACCGAAAATGAAAGACAGAAGATGTCAGGTTTTGACAGATGCATTACTCCATGTTATATGTACACATTAAGCTCTTTTTGTCTGATTTGTATAAACAGAGAGAGGTCTGGAAAATGTGTCTAAGAGAGAATTTGTATGTACACTTGTAAAGAGGATTATCCAGTGAGAATCTCCGTATCACATGCATACATTAATGAAATTTCAAGTTAAGTAAATAAGACAGTATGAATGGGATTTATATTATTAAATCTGGACACCTCCATTGCAGGCATCATGTCTAGGCTGTCTTTACAGTCAATAGAAAGAATTAGGAACTGCTAGAGTTTCATTCACTGCACTCTAGGGTAGGCATCTACTTGAGGACAAGTTTAATTGAACCCTTGCCAACTTGATGGCTACTAAGAGTGGGCATTTTTTAGGTGGCTCTGTTGTTCATATATGGCAGCAACTTCAATTAAGATGTAACAGATCAGATCAAAGCTCTAAATAATGCGAGAGCCTATCTCCAGCTGTGTCAGGTACAGAAACAGGTCATGAAAAACGTCAAAAGCTGTGCCTGTGGCCTCAGCCAAAGCTGAGCAAATAACAAAGAAACTACAAGGGGGAGCTGAGGATACCCCTGGCTTCAGAACAATCTCAGCAAGCATATGCCTGCATGGCACAAGCTGGAGACAGAACTGCATGAGGACAGTGTTGTCAAGGAGGAACTATGTGCCACCAACACCACAGAATCATAGAACTACAAGAACATTTAGGTCAGAAAGGACTTCTGCATGTCATCTAAACCATCCTCCAGCTCAAAGCCAGAATAACTTCAAAATTAGATCATGTAGATCAATTTTATCATCTTCATGCTGATCAGGCTGTTGCTGATGAAACAGGGCAAGAATGAGAGAAAGTCAGCAAGCACCTGGACTACATCCATAGGGATCTCAACTGTAATGGCCAGAAGATGCAGGAGAATATGGAGAAATGGGGCGGCAGTACGAAGCACTAGTGCGGCTGCCACAGTGCAAGCAATGAGCCCAAAGGGAAGCTCTGAGCACAGCCTGAGCCCCTCAGTATTGGCAA
Organism: Strix aluco; assembly: GCF_031877795.1. Taxonomy (NCBI): domain Eukaryota; kingdom Metazoa; phylum Chordata; class Aves; order Strigiformes; family Strigidae; genus Strix; species Strix aluco. The sequence goes on from NC_133931.1 coordinate 125,093,158, forward strand.
GGAGAAGGGTATGCAGCCACATGTTGTGCTTAAAGTTTTTTAAACAGAAGATAAGATCCTTCTCCCCTTCCCCACCTCTTCCAAAATTACTGAGTAGTGACCAGTGGCAGATGTCAAGGCAAGTATTGGAACAAGCTGCAAATACAATGACCCTTTCTAAGATAAGGATATGGCTATCCGTGTGTGAAATATGGTTGTTGATATGTACCATAACCATGTCTTGTTTTGAAATGCAGTTTAGCCAAAAGCAAGAGACTTTCTTGCTTGCATTCTTTATGATTGTGAGATTTTGGGAGCTGAAACAGCTCAGAAGACCATATTGATCTCACTGCAGGTAGTATTAGGTTTTGTTAAAAGTTTTGTCTGTAATTTATTTTTGCTATTAACTTGGATCATTAATGTACAAACATGTTTAAAATAGAGTAAGTACAGTATTCATCATCTGTATAGAGTATCTTCTTCTAATTTATTGCCAAAAAACAAGCCACTTTGAAACAATTAAGTTTTGCTACTTAGAAGTTATAATAATAACAGCATAAGCTTACAGAGGGTATTTAGTTAAGGGCTATTATTAATTGAGAGAAATAAGAAAACTATGTAGCAAGATTTAACAATATTTTTTTCCTGTCATATTCTTTAGATTTTGAAATTGAAATTGTGGCAAGGGTAACTGAAAATGTGAATTCTACTGCTTTGGTTCAAATTACTGAAAAATTTCAGAAAATGAAATAAAAAGTATAATTTTTGTCTTAAACATTTCAGTCTGGGGCTGTTGTTAGTCAGCTGTTAGGCAAGAGACAATTACAATACAGGGAATATAAGTAAATCTTTTGTTCTTGGTGAAATGAGAATAGTAAAAAATGATTGAAGTTCAGGAAGATAAAAATCTGAATTTTAACACTTTCTTTAAAAACATTCTATCAGTTATAAAAATGGAAAATTATTTTGGTGAAAGGACTACCTTGCTTCAGAGATAATCCAGAAGAGTCACAGTTCTCTTGGGAAATAGCTACTGATGAGAAATATGGTATTCTTTGAGCTTTTTAAAAATAATTCTTTATAATCATATGCTTTTATTTAGGACATTAAAATGTAAGTACCATTAATAGTAAAATAAATATATTTTGTTTCATAAGGGAGAATGTGGTAAAATTCTACTGTTATTAATTTTATCCTTTTCATTATTGTAATTTTTTATAGATATACATAGTGTGACATAATTGGAGATTTCAGGACTATAGTATAACCAGCATTTTAGTGTTTAATTAAATTCTGAAAGCAGTGCTACTCTATTGCAGAATAAATGAGAATTTGACTACATTGGCTTAACCTTGTAGGAATATTCAATGTGTGTTTATAATGTGGAGATCAATCATCTCACACAGATTTATCAAAATAACAGAGTTCAGGAGCTAGAGACACTTGGCACTTTGCTGGATCAAGTGCATTCTCTGTGTCAAGTAGAAGTATAGTAAGCAAATTCTATGTTTCTGTCTTAATAATCTTGTTTCAGAAAGAAAAGAGCATGTGTGATCCTCTTGTCACAGTTCCCTATTTAAAACATCCATGAATAACATTTGGTAACATCCAACTAAACTTGGAATTAAGGCAGGTGTGTATACGAAAGATGTGAAGCTCCAAGTGGCTTCATTAAAGTAGCAGTGGGAGAGGAGACAGCCGTACAAACTCAGGGCACAGAGTAGGAGAAGTTGCAGTGTGAGCTTGTTACTTGTGCGGCCAACTGGCCAAACGTATGGCAGCTGATCATCATGTGTGTAGCTCTGGGTCAGGCAGCGACTGATGCTTCTTTTTCAGTTTGTAGTTAGGACATGTCAGGGAAACAACTTAAGAGACAAAGTGTTTGGGTGGGCTGTGAAGCTTGGAGAAGAACTGAGGATATTACAGTGGAAGAGAGGGGAAAAAGAACTAGGAAGGTTTACAATGCAGCAAATAGGCACTTATGAGCATATTGCCAGAAAGGTATGGAGCGAATGATGGACAAACATCTATAGGAATCATGCCTTGTTACTTCTGCTACCCATGAAACAACATGCCAGTCAGATAACAAAACCTAAGTCAAAAAGTAGTTTTGTGGCCCCAGGTAGAGAGCTATGGACTACTGTTATGCTATTAAGAAAAAGTGAAAGAAAAACAAAGCAAAACAAAACCAAACCCAAAATGAACAGTCCCGTGCATGATGGAGTGAAGCCAGGCTTCAATGTGCTTTTCTGTCTGGAGTCTCTAAAGTCTAATAAATGTCAAGCATTTCATCTTTCCCTGAATGAAGGTATTAACAGAATTACTGTTTACTATCCAGTGTCTGTTTTTATGAAATTTGTAGGAGTTGTATCTTTGAAACTTGCCAATGGACTTAAAATTAAGCAGACTGTAGGAATACAGTAAAGAAGGAAAACACAAGCACAGCAGGAACAGTTAAGCCTTCAAGCTAAAACTGACCACCATATAATTCAAGTGAGCATTATGGAAAATGACATATTGTCAGGTTATTTAAAGTGTAAACACGATTGCAAGCTATGCCTGGTATCACAGAGGATGACACTCAAAATCAAGAGGCAACCCGGAATTCCCCCCCAATATCTTTCTCATGTAGGCATGGGACAACATAAGTTTCAGTTGCGTGGGAGACCAAGCTATTCAGCAGAAACACGGTTTCCTGAACATCCTAGTTCCCACCCTCTGTCAACCACTGGCTAAATATATCAGAAGGACTGTGGTGAGCACTGTAGAGCCGTCCAGAAGGGAATTTGGTCAGATATAGCTATCAAGGTTAATAATAAACGTATTTTATAAAAATAAGTGTACATACTGATATGTCACATGGATGAATCACATGCTGAGCTGATATGCAAATTCATGATTCATGACCATCTTTGATTTAGCTCAATATGTTTCTAATTATACAAAGACTTTTCTTTTGCTTCAGCCCCTTGGAACACTAAAATACCCATTTAAAATCCCTTTCTAATGCAAAATTACAGAAATATTGAAGTCATAATTTCTCAAATAAGAGACATAAAGTTATGATTCCCAAACCTCAAGAATCTGGATTTGATTGAACATTTTATTAACATACTGGAATTTGAAATGTGGAAATGCGAAATGAATTCATAGTTATAGTTACCAATCTCTTTCTGCACCAACAGAAATGACAGAAGACTATATATATGTATGTTTTACTTATGTATGGATTCAATTTTTAATATAAAGTTACTTTCTGAACATAATTATTTTAATAAAAGAATTATTCTGTGAAGAGTTATTGATTCATATTGCAAATGCTACAGTATCATGACATACTTTCAGATTTTAGAGCAAATCTTCAGGCAAAGAGTTACAAGCAATATTGATCCTGTTTTATGTCTATTTTCAAGGAACTGCATAATTTCTCCATGTCTTCTGATGCTTCACCATAGAGAGGATTTAGAAAAGAAGTAACATTCGCATCTTCATTAAATGGATACTAAAAGAAAAAATATAGAATGAAATTTAAAAACCAAGTCATTCATTTCATTTGTTAGAATGGACATGTGAATGGCTATAGATTCATTACAGAAGTAACATAAGATGCTAAGTTCAAAGAAAACTAAAAAATCTCTAAACCTTTTAGACCAGATTTTCAGCTGATAAAAATGAGCATATCTCCACCAAAACCATTATCTCTCACATACACCTGATCAAGTCATTCAACCTTCTTCTGCATCCGTTCCCACCTTTCTTTTACTTGTCTCCAGAGCTCTTGCTCTAACACACATATAGTATTAGTTTGGGAGAATCTGTGTACAATATGTAATTGCAGTGGCTCACTAATTTTAGTACATGGTATTGTCATTTAAATGACCGGTTCTAATTTTCTTGAATGAGGAACATATGAGAAAAGAGATATGAGAAAAGAAAAGAGAAAAGAGTCAGGTAAGGACTTCTATAGTTCTAAACATTTTCTTCAACATCTGCCTTACTGGAAAGTGTTGAACTGCCCTACGGTATACAAGTAGCTACTGTAAGCAACATTAATTATATTGCTATTATGAGGTCCTTGTCAGCCAATCCAACCCTGGTCATCTTTCTCAGATTTCCAGAGGTGCTAACATTATGAGTAGCAATATACCTTTCACTTTAAGTGACTTTTTCCCCTTTCCTCTGCAAATGAATTTTATTTAATAGCCCAATATATATCCTACTTTAGAAGATTACGTACCTCGTGCCAAGGAGAAACACTGATTTGAACAGCAGGTGAGGTGGCATACCCAGGAGACTATAAGAATAAAGAAACTTCTTCAGAATACTTCTAGTGAAATGTAAGTAATATTCTGAAAATATCCTTCCATGTGGCTGTCTGAGTAACACACTCTCTGGATCCAGAACTACAAGGCAATGTTACAGGCAAGTGTGTGGCAACACTAGGCCTGCATGGTTTTGGTGTTTGGAAAGGTCTGTGGAGAATTGTTCTTTCTTTATGAAACTTATAGATGCCTGCAAGTGTGTAACTTGCAGGTATTCAGCTGGAGATAAGGGCTGTTGCTCATGTTTTGCCATACCTTTTGACTGGTTATACACCATTCAGATTTAAGGCTCATCATACTCAGAGAAAACTCATAACTCTTGTTTTCCCTTTTAAAGAAGAATTAGTGAAAACATGTATTTTCCCAATCTTAAAGAAAATAGAGGAAAATCTGGTACAGCACTGGACTTCAATCACAGTGCCTGGAGCTGTCTTCTATGAAAATGTCTCTCCTGACACTGTGCTTCTGTTTTTCAACTTGCTATTAAATGAAGCCTGTCAGGAATCTATTTTAATTAAAATAAAAATGTCCTGATAAATTGGACATGATTGTGATGGGAATGTTTCCAACTTGGAGCTCTCACAAACCCCAACCTCTAAGTGAATTAATTTGGTCTAATGTCTCTAAAATCAGGTGTAAGGAACCTTTTATAGAAAGTAAATGGCATGTCATAGTTAATCCTATTCAAAGCTTCAGTGGAATCTTATATTACTGACTGTGGAAAGGACAAGGAAATTTTATTTTCTATTTCAAACCAAGCCTAGTTCTTTCAATGTTAACAAGGGTAGTATCAAAATGAGGGCAGGAAGGTTGTTTTAAACATTTATTTTCTTCTTTTACTCCAAGGTGCTTTGTATTATTTTCAGTGATAAATCAAATAGCAAAGAGCTGCATCATATTTCTCTTTTTAAATGTAAAACAAATTTTAGCTACCACTGTAATTTGATAATTAAATCTTGCCTTGAAATCTTTTGTTGCAGTATGTTCACTTTTAGATATATATTTTATTCACAAACTTCTTTGTTGCTCTAGCAGTCTCTTAATTATGGTATTAGGGAAATGTGTGACCAAGTGTTTTTTTAGTGTCAAAGTGAATTTTACAGTGATGGGAATAGTAATGTGTATTTAAGGCATTGGGAAGTGTTATAAACACTTTTATTGAAGTTAAGTGAGTGTGCAAAGGCAACTTGGGTGCTGAATCATGCATTTTGTGTTTTTGTCGGTGGTGGTGTTTTTTAGTTGTTGGGTGTTTTCTTTCTTTTTTTTTTTTTTTTTTTTTTTTTTTTTTTTCCCCAGAAGAAAAGGGAGACAAGCCCAGGGAGCTTTTTTCTTTTATATGTCTGGCTAAATATTTCACCCAAAACTCTTTTTTTCTTAGACTCAGCAGCTCACAGTCAAGATTAGTTATAAACATCAAGATGTTCTCAAAACTGAGCTGATTTCAAATCTGCCTATGTTTTGAAAATGCAGTGAAACTGATCAGAATGATGCAGCAATTTTTAATTCTTACTTCTTTTATTAAATAGCATTCATTGAGGGATTACACTGTTTTATTTAATGGAAAACTTATTTGAGTACTACAACCTTACATTTTTCTGAATGTATAGAAGCAGCTATTGCTACTTACCTTTACTTTCCCAGATGAACTAAGGGCTTCGTACAATGGGTTGGCAAATGAAGCATTAGTGGTCTCCTCCAGTTTCCTTGAAAGGTCAAGCAAACAACAATAAAACCACCCACAATGTCACACAGGTTGTCAAAGAACCAAACAGTTTCAGGATGAAAATACTTGAGTCAAAAAATGAAGATGGCTAAATATATTTCCGATTGATCTTTTCTGAAATGAATGAACTTAAACCAATGTTCTGTGTAAGTCATGTGTAGGTTAAAATAATAAATTTTAATATGTTGCTGCTAAAAATAAACATGCTTTTGGATATGCATAAAGCTATTTGGGATTCATAAAATGCAGGTACAGTGCTATACATTAAATAAAACATGATATTAGCTAAAAAGTTGCACTGCTATAACTTGTTTGCATATGATGAGATCATGTTCTTTCTGAGTTTTGCTACCATCACACTAGTAATTCGGTAATTAACATGGTCTTAGGCTCCGAGTTCAAGAACACATTAGTTATTTAATTGTTGTAAGAACTCTTTTTTTCAATGAATTAAGAAAGAACTTGCATTTTAGGTCAAAATCATCATAATTAGTTTTAAAGTTATAGAAGCTCCCCATACCTTTTGCTACAAAGCCAGAAATATTTAAAGAATCACTGATGTTATTGGAATGTAAAGGTTTTGTGAATGAACACAATGCCTTAAGCAATTTATAATAGAGTAATAGGAAAAATTTTACTAGTTATGGGTCTCACGTCCATTACCTCAGCTAGAAGTTTAAACATATGCTTTCCTGACAGAGGCCTTCACACATTCCTTTTTTTGGAAGCACTTATGACCTGTGCAGTTAATCCCATTAATTCTGCAAAAGCAAAGGATATTTGGGGATGGAAGTTTCTGCATACATCTAAATTTTTTTTCCATATAGATGACTGGTTGTTTATATTCCATAATGCTTGAAATCATCAAAACTATTCCAATGCCATATAAAAAGCAACATCTGCATTAGTTAAAACTACTGAAGAATGAAGCAGAGTCACACTTTATTTTTTTTAATCTTTGCTTTTGAAGAGAGGCATTTAGTTGTCTTTGGTTTTTTTCTTTTCACTAATGCTTCTATGAATAAGAACATATACATGCCTTTGTGTACATAGAAAGCTGTGTTTATACAGTATTCTAAAATAAAATTTTCCCTAAAGCTAATACTCAATCTCAATGATTGAGAGATGGATTTTCTTGTATTAAAAGGTGTTTCTATTCCAAAACTGCTCCCACAGATGCCTTAAGCTGTGCCTCCCTAGGAACCAACAGACAGGCTCTGTGTTACTGTGGCAGGCAGGACTGAGGGAATAGAGCAGTCATAGAAACACAGCCAATGGAGATGTTGGGAAGCACAGCTGTTATTCCTCAGGGAGAGCCACAGGGGAGACACACCACATGATTTCTTTTGCAAAGAACTGAAACCAGAATGGATGCTTAGGAGGAAGGCACAGGTAGCCTACAGAAATATAGGAATAACCTTATGAGTTAAATCAGAGCAAGAACTTTAGTTTGGGTTTTAGACTAAAACAGGCATGTTTCCTTAAAGTCTTTCAAAACAAGGCTTCCAGAAATTAATTCCTTCTAACGCCAGTCTCATAACTCAGTTTGGTTACTTGACACAGCAGTGTGGAGAGCTGAGTATTTGAACGTGTTGATTTGTTCATTTGATCTTAATCTTAACTGTAATAAATCATGATATTCTGATGCTTTTAGTTAGTTTAGTGAAGCTATATTAGGTAATTTATATGCCTCCTAAGTGTATATTGCATACTAATCCTTCTGAATAAAGTCGACAAAATGTACACAGAATTGATTTTTTACTCTAATATCACAATGGCTCACAAAACCTGAGACCAGGAGCAAACTCAGATAAGAAGTTTTCAAGGAACTTAGCTCTGCTTCTAAACTAGTGCCCAAAGGGCCAGATTTGCATACTTTAATTTTAATGTCTTATTTAGACATCACAAACCAACTGTATGGCCTAACAGCACAATACAGAACTAAGCACATTGATTCTGCTTACAGTGGAGACACTTCCAAAGGGCAATGCAAGTCTCACAATTCACAGTGGGAACCACCTTTAATGTGCCAATAGGAAATTATAAGGATAGGGGCGGGTCTGATTTTCTTTCGTGCCCCACTCCCCCATTGAACTTAAGTAATTTTTGCAAGACATATATATTGCTTATTTGGGCAAGAACTCGCTGAGTACTTAGGTCTGTCCTGAGGGCAGGAAGGACGCTGAACACAGATCTCCAGCTTCCTCTGCAAGGAGAAACTAACTAACCATCAGGATACTGTGCCAAACTGTGGGCACCAAAAAGAGTCCTGGCTGAGTTCTTCAACAGCATGTCTGTGGTTGCTGTGTTTAGTGCTGAAATTGGTCCTGTCTATGTGTGTGAGGCTTTCTCAAGCATGAAAATTGAGTCTTGCTCAGGTTGTCCAGCAGATTTCAGGCATCCCTCCATTTCAGGTCTGAATCATGAAAGAGCATATGTAGTTTGGCACCTAATCTTAGGGATGATGGGAATTTTTATGGCCCAAAATGTGGGCACTGGTTGAATTTATGCACCCTAGATTTAGGTGAAGTGGAGAAAAAGCTTTCTTAATTTCTCTCCTCTTCTTAGGAATCTTTTTGCCAAAGCAAGGCTTTGGAAGTCACCTTGAATATATTATCTATATGTAACATATATGTTACACATATATACACATAGATGCATATGTACTTATACAAACATATGTATGGTTAAACCCTGTTTGTGAATGCAGCAAACAATTCTTTCTAAGGGAATCCAATAATTATCCTTAAAAAATTCTGATATATTTTTGAATGACTTGAAAGACCTCAAAAATATACAAATGAAAATTTAATCACATGTTTACAGAAGTGCTATAATCCAGCAGGTGGTAACTGCCTGAAGAAGTCTGTGCTTGGGAACACAGATGATATATTCATATTACTTTACATGTTGTGCAAACATCCCTAGAAGTAGACATAACACATTAGATCTTTAGTTAATTAGAAATATGAAAATTTCATTTTTAGGGCAAAGTGATGGTATGCCCACTCCAGTACTCTGTCACCAATAGAGGTACTGCTAAGGAAAGCACAAAAGTGCAGTATTAGTCAGTGCGGTGAGCATTGCCATCTGGTCATGAGTTTACACCCTAATTTTAAACTGCTTGATCAGGCAGTTTAACTAAATGTATTGCAGTGACTTGAGTTAAGCTCATTCTTGCAGTGCTTACTGTTACTTTACCTGAATGAAACATCACCCTGATAAAAAATGATAGCTTACTGCTACAGTAAAGAGCAATATGTCCATCACAAGGTCTCATGATGGGAAGAAAGTTATGTATGTGTTATCACTGTACACTAAGGGCAAGGGTAACTCAACACTTACAAAAATTACAGTCCAGAATAATTTATCAATGTGAAATGTTGATAAATCTAGTCTATGATGAAAAAGCATAAATGCCAAGTTCAGAAGACTGTACCAAGCAGGGAATAAGTAGGGTTAAAAATGCCAAACATAGAATGGTTTAAAAAAAAGTAAAATAAAGACTCAAACATGTGGGTAAGGCAGCTCAGAGAGAACTGGGTTTTCTAACATAACCAGAAATACCACAGTAGGAAAGGAGAGGATTAATCATCTTGGGCTGAGGTCACATGGGTCATAGCTTTGCTAAGCTCATCTGCATTCTTTAGTAGCAGAAACTACTGCCTTGTCATATGTTTCTCCACTACAGCTTCACAGAGATGGGAGAAAGTTGTATGCTCCATAAAATACCTGCCAGTGTATAAAGGGACTGCTGAGTAACATCATGCTTTTTAATGGAAAATGAAAGTATCTAAGTTCATTTGTTTGGATGCAATAGCTCAGAATTTTGTACTTTTCAATGTACCTTTCAATGAAAATTAACTATTTCTTTTAGACAGTACACAAATTTGCAGGAAATACTGTACTACAAGAATGTTTATCATCAGGTCCATAACAACAGTGACAAAATCCTAGTGGGCCAAAGTTTCAGTTACAATTAAGCTATTAATTAAAATAATCACTTAAAAGAATTCTTTATAGGTATTCTAAAGCTTCTGTTCTAAACAGAAACTATAACTCAAGACCTCAATTTCCAAAGCATTTATAAAACCTTTTAAACTAAGTTTAGGTTTGCAGAAGTAGGCTATATTTTGCACATCCCACAGAAGAAACAGGAAGCGTGGTGCAAGGAGGGCCGACTTTCCACAAGCTGCATTTAGCATCATCCAAAAGTCACTTGGATACTTGATTAGGCTGTTAATACGCTGTCTGGGCTTCCTAGGTCTGCACTTTGTACCTTTTGCATCACTTTAGGAAACATAATTATTATTTTTTTAAAAAATCAGTTCTTTGCATTTTTCCTCTTGGTGATCCTGAAGGCTATAGACTGAGAGATTTGCTCTGTACTTTCAGCATGTCACCTCTTGTTTCTTTGCAAACTTTCCTATATGTGGTGTTTGTGAGATGTACATTTCAGAAAAACTGGACTTCTGAATATAGCTCTAGGTTTCATTCTTCAGAAAAAAAAATTCTACAGGAGGAATGGATTTGGACAGCAGCATTAGACTAACAAGACAACTCCCAAACAACAGTTATGGCTGCTGCTTCCTAGTTTTGTTTTTCTTTTTCTCATAAAAGAAAAACACCTTTTTCTCTCATTTTACAAGAACAGTATCTATCTCCATTCCAGTTCACAAACTGAAAACGGTTCAATAAATGTCATTCTATTGTCATTCTGTTTATCACTTTGGGATATAGGAACAGAGGCATAGCCAGCAATGACCTCTGGCTGTCCTTCAGATCCACTTGGAGACCCTCTCCTGGAATACGCTATCCCTTCCTCCACACCAGACCTCCAGAGGGTATAGTATGGTCTAATTGGAGAAAGTCAACAGCAACTGGAAGTCATCATAATTGTAAGAAAACTTTAACCATGAAGAAAGGCTGAAAGCACTGAGCTTGTTTAGCCTAAAGAAAGCAGCCTGTAAGGAGGCATGACAACTGCCTTCAAGTACTTAAAAAGCTTTTTGCGAGGAGGAAGGGAATGATCTGATTTTGTCCATGGTGAACAGGAATGAACTTAAATTGTGAACAGACATATTAGCGGTTAGAAAAAAGCCTTCTAACAGTAAACTTTCTTTCTACCTAGGGTACCAAGGTTGCCTAAGGAGTCCATCGAATTCATGTTGCTAGAGGTGCAAACTCAGAAGTGACACAATTAGGTCTGTCCTGTGACAGGATGAAAAATGGCTTCTGTGGGTCCTGTTTTCCCATGATTTTCATCATTTTAAAATATTTTCTCAGAGCATCTCACTCTATTGCCTGTGTGGCAAGATATATTATTGATATTCTTTGCAAAATTTAATGTTCTCTGTTCATTATGACTGACAGGACTGATAACAGCTGTGATACATTAGCATTGCAGCTGATGGCACAGATCAAGAACAGGAAAGAAATAACCTGAAAGGATTCAGCGACATTGACTGCTTTGGATGCAACAGCAAAGAAACAACTTAGCTGGGTGGAAGGTGTTTGATTCTCACTTTATAAAGTACAATGAAGCATGAGAAGGCTGCTGCAATAAAATGGAAGCTAAAATGAAGCTTTGCTTCTGTTTGGTCAATAAGGACAGATGCCACTGAAGGAGTGGAGTAACTGGCAGCCTTCCCTTCTGGACTAGAAAACGTCATCTCCGGAACACAAACAGAAATGTGAAAAACTTATAAGTTTCCTCTGATTTGGGGTTTCTATGCAAAAGTTTCACATATCCCCAGCTGGGAGGTGGGAAGTTGTTTGCATATCTGAATGCCATTGTGGTAATGAAGTACACAGCTGCCAAGCCACGTGGCGGGCCACTTTTGTCCATTAGGAAATAAACTTATATGATGACTTTCAGTAACCCTGATTCAGGCACTGAAGAGTTTAAAGCCTCCGGGTCAGAGATGAAATTTTTGCAAAGGAAGGAGAAGAAAAAGGGAGCAAAGGGGAAGCGGGGCATACTTTTTGCATTGAAAGAAGGGGTTAAGGTGCTATCAATCTTTCCAGTGAAGAAAAAGAGGGACAAATGTAACTCAGATTCTCACTGCTGTTAGTGACAACTTCTTAGCAGTTGTCAAAGGGGTCACCAGCCTACCACTACTGCCTGCTACCTGTTTTTCTGGTGAAATAATTTGTTGTGTTGGACTCTGAAACTTCTCCTCCAGCTCTTGTGCACATTCCTGTGCTATTTCTGTTGAGGTATAGATGGACCTGCACTCCATTTTAAAATGTCCTGGGAGCTAGCCCCTACAACTGTTAATGTGCCTCTGGAGGACCATCTGGCAAAGCCTGCATGTGTGTCTATATCAGTAAGGAAAAAGGAGACACTAATAGAAATGATTAAGAATTAGCTAGGAGAAGAATTTACCAAAAGGCAGAAAATATGGGCTCAAGCATATGAAAGCTTCCCTGTGAAAGAATGGCTGAACAGGCACTCCTAGAGTTCCTCTAGTGCCTAATGACTTTAAGAAAACAACATGACCTAGGAAGTGGACACAAGCCTTTGAACTGAAAATGAACTGTAGGAAAGTGTCATTCATGTGCACAGTTAAATTCCTCTAGTTCATCAAATCGCCTTAAAAAAAGATCAGGAGAAAAATCTCATGCCTCTGTGTGGTGCTGTCACATTGTACATTTTGCAGACTTATGCAAACACAAGTCAATTCTTATTCTAAAGCCCTGTCTTAAAGATCCAAACTTCAGTATGATAACATTGGCTGCATTTTAACTAGTCACTTCTGACGACTGATTAAGCAGTTAATGAATAATTTGCCTTAATTTACTACTATATTTCCAGCTGTGATTTTTGGATACCAAATCATGCTAAGCATTAGGTATGTGAAGAGGGAGAGACAAACTGATGAGCTTATCTTCTCAAATTCAAAGTTTCAGATTTCATTGTTTTCACAATTTCAATCAAATTGCCACTTATTAGCTGGATTATTTCTTGATAAAATGCCGATAAAATGCATTTTAACTTACCTGTTAAGTCAATTGTAATTAAAAACAATTAAATAAATGTTTTTATTCTGTACCATGGGCAAAATGATTTGATAATCTTAGTCAGTTCCTAATAGACAAAGCTTGGAACCACAAAAATTTCCATCATCATGACTTAACTTTTTGGCAGCTCCAGTGAAAATAATCAAGACCAGAATGAACTTCATTGTGTAAGCTATCTAACTGTCTATTTCACAGCTCTGATTCTCTTCATGTCAGTGCCATAGTAAGAAGATCCTAATTCATCCATGTTTTATTACATACCTAATAGAACACTTAAGTGTTTGACATCATATTGCAACAGGGTACCTTTTCATGTACAAAAATGACTCTATTTTATTTAGCATGTATGATTACAAGAAAGGAAAAAAAAAATCCTTGAATATAGATATATAGGTAGAAGAGAAGTGGATGGCAGTGCAGTAACCCTTAAGCAGACATTTATGAAAGAAAAAGGTAAAAGGGAGTGTTTAGAGCACAGGAGAAGTAGTGTCAGAAAAAAGTAATAATTTATTTTATTTATTAAAAGACCATCATGTTTTGAGAAAAAAAAATTAGATTTTTTTTTTCAAAAATATTAATTGAAATTACAGAAAAAAATATCAAATAGCTTTTAGAATACAACTAATCTTGCACTTCTGAGGTGCCTTTCCATGTGTACCTTAGCAGGTTGTAAAAATGTGAATGAATTAAGTCTTAAAGCCCCTATGAAGTAAGATAAGGAAATGCTATTATTCCCACTTTACAGAAGAGGAAGCAGACATAAAGAAAGTAGGTGAAGCTATGCACTCAGTTAACAGTAGCACAACCACTAAATGTTCCTGCTTCAACATTTTACTTCTGTGTCCATAGACAACTTTACCCGTCAGGGGTAGCATGCAGTGTTAGGAGATGTGTCAGCAACAGTAACGCGAGGACAGGAGTCTGCACAGTTTAGTAGATAGTTTGGGAGATAACAACATCCCCAAAGAGAGAAAGGTCTATAGAAAAGCACAAGTTTAAAGAAAAAGAGACAGCTTTGAAGATGAATTCTGGAGAAGAAAATGAGGGGTGAGGGAAATCTAACAACATGAAAATGGACAAAACAATGCACAACAGAAGTTGATGAAAGGGAGGAAGGGACAGTGGTATGTACTTGCTGACAGAGAAGAATCTAGAAGAATAAGTCAGGAGATGGACAGAGAAGAAATACCAATGTTAGAGGAAAATAAAAAACAGCAAAAAAAAAAATCTTAAATTAGGGAGGAGAAAGTAGAGATTATCAAAGGGATGACAGGAAGGGCTAGTAAATATATCTGTGAAATAATGAACTGTCAGTCTAAGGCCTATTTTAACCCCCGAACTCAAATAATTGGTTGGAGATATCTCTAGTACTACTAGTATTGTTATTCAAAGCAATTGAAATAAATTTTGAAATAAACTACCACTAATTTTGCCCCCTTTTTTTTTTTTTTTTTTTGCAAGTTTTCCTTTACTGAGGATGCACTTTATGCAGTAGGTTGTCAGAAGATAATCTAGTTGCTATTTACATGGTACTAATAGCAAGCATAGTACTGAGTGGAAGAGATATAGATTTTGAAAAGAAATATAAATCACCAGCTAGAGAACTCATTCACCATGACTAAGACAGGTCCTTGAACCACAAGCCAAGAGGTCTGTACTGGGGTAATCCTAGTGCAAAATGGCAGTATTGGATAATGGGTGTGAGATGAAGAGGGATGGGAAATGGGTGGAAGGAATAGGTAAGGTGACGTTGGTGAGACACATCTAAAAAAACACTGATTAAGATGACTAATACAACATTAAAACAGAGAGACTGTGAGTGTGTCTGTAATAACTAAAAGAGAGGGGACAAACACTATGATTTGTAAAAGTGGTCGTGTAATTCTGCAGTATCAAAGCTTGCATTTTTTCTAATCTGTTGAAGCTTTTTATGAAAAACCCTAATATTTTAAAGTAGAAAAAAACCCCACTTTTATTCCAACGAGGTACCACAGGGAAAAGGAAAGTTCTCAGATGTGTGTAAATACTGAAATATTTAGGGAAAAAATGTCCCACTAGGTACGTGTGGTACCCAGTAGCTTCAGAAAGAGCTGTGAAACTGCCTGTAAGAAACTAAATTGGCATCAGAGGTTTCAAGAAACCATAAATATCTCCTATTTTTCACATTTAATCATCATGTACAAAAACCAGGGCTACTGCTGTTAAGGTGGATGAACAACAAATTTTATAGTTTAAGAATAATCATACGATGTTGCAATCAAAATATTCTAGGCAGTCAAGCCATAACTCATTGTTTCCAGACTGGAGTCCACTAAGGTCAGCTTTTGTTGCAAAGCTAGGTTTTATGCATATGAAGGCAAACGAACTGTGGGGAGATTTAAAAGTTGGAACCAATGATACGGGGCAGTTAGCCATTGCTTTGTGCCACATTTGTGTCTGCTTTACACAAAATAAAAGTTTCACTTACGTTTCTGGCACTTTCTTCTTCGAAAGAAAATACAAGGCAGCAGCTGTAATTTTAATCAGCAAGAAACTGATACCCAACCCAATCCAAATATCTGCAAAATCAGAGCAATCAAAGACAGAAATAAGTAAAAGGAAACACTTAAAGAATGAATTGAAAGATATTTCTTTCTTTTTACAGACCCACCATTTCGAAGGAGACTTGAAGTGGGAGGCTGAAGAGGCTTAGTGCTTATGTGGCAACGGTTTCCTTTCCATTCTTTTCCACATCTGTGAATAAAATAACAATTTTTGAAAAAGGGATAAGCAAGGATCATAAACAGTGATAAGCACCCAAGAAATGCAAATCCTTTCGAGCACTTTTGCCAGTGACTAAAGCTCACCCAGGAAATACAAAGAGCAAAATCAAAGTTAATAGAATGAAACTTGAGAAATACACAAAACAAACTTAAGAAAGAGAAAAATAAAACAAAAAAAATTCAAATATTAGAACTGGATGCCTTGTCCATGTTGCCATCACAGCATTCTCCCACAGCAAAAGAATTTTGACTAATTTCCCTGTTATCCCCCATGTGAGGGTTAAATACATTTCTGAGCTGAGGATCTGGGACCCCAATGTAGACAAAGAGACACAATTAGAGATAAGAAAGATGTTTTTCTCCCCCCACCTAATCTGTCTATCTTTTGTTTTTCTATTTTCTTGTAAAAATGATACCCCTTCAACAAATGCCTCTTCAAAACCAAAGCACTACCTTTGAGCTAACAACTGCAGCCATGTCAGTTATTCTAGATTTGCTCTTTGGTTCAAATCCAGTCTTGATTTGAAGTAACCAAAATACAAACAATCTGACACAAGCTTTGATGTTTTACTTTACACCTGTTGTTTAACAGTTAAGCACAGTCACCAAAAAAGTGTGTATCATTTCTCACTTTAATTTATCTGGATTTAACTTTTGTCTACTTGGTTTTATTGTGGACCTTCTCCACCAGAATGAAGGGGTCTTGGAGACCCAGGTGAGTGTTGGCTGCCTTTGCTGAGACAGGTGCAGTTTGGAGCACATCACGTAGCCCTTCTGGGTACCCCAGGGAGTCTCAATATGTCTGTAGGCACCTACATTTACAAACCCTAAATGGTGACTACTTTAAAGGGTTGTTAGAGAGACAGCTACATACTGACATCTAAATTTCAGGCACCCCACTTGATGAGTTGAACCCCACCCTGAGTGTCACACTGAATGACTTCTACCAACTTTTCATTATCTGCATGGCTGGTGGTTTATGAGCTTCATAAATTTTCAACTTTTTTTTTTTTTTAAAAAAAAGGATCATCAAGAAGTGATGGTAGTAATCCAGTTTCAGTTCTACTAATGTCAAATTAATAGGAAATCAGTTTCACTTCTGATTTCTCTCTTTACAGTTTCACAAACTATTAATGTGGGGGGAATTGTATATTGAATTGCTTGCTCACTGTAACACCATTTATTTCATAGTCACCAATTTTTTTAAAGTAATTTGTATTTCGTAACTGTGTTTTCCTCTCCTGCCCTTAAATGTATAATACAAAGTCTCACATTTACACAATTAAATCTTTATATTAAGGCTATTTTATTTGAACATGTGAGAGAGAACTTCATGTTGTTTGTCATGGTTTAGCACATGGTCCTAGAAATTGCACACTGAGTTAACTGAGGCACTCCGGCGGGAAAGGAGTATATCATTTTCCCCGAAAATGTCTGAGCAGGGTGGATGTAGGGAGAGGAAGACTAAGATGATAGGAGCAGCAGGCATCTGTCTGTAGCCTCAGTGAAATTTAGAAGAACCCTGAAAGGATCAGGACATGTCAGAAAGCAGATCCAGCCCAGTCTCAGACATGACAGGAAGAAGGTGACTTCACTAAAGACCAAAAGAAGCTGATGCGGGATTTGTTGCAACCCAGTGGACCACTGAAAAATAGTGGGTGGAGAAAGTGCTGGGAGGAAAGTACCAGCCCTACTCAAACACAGTGGGCAGAGAGATTTATTTAACCCATTTTACTCTACAGACCTGAGTTTTCTCTGGTTAAAGGCTTACCTTGTTCAAGGTTAGTAACTGGTATACTAATGAATCTGAGCTTTAGAGACTGGAGCCAATAACATCTGACATGCTCATTTTGAAGAAAAAGTGGCACAATTTCAGCTGACAGCTCTGACTGAGCTGGAGACCCATTGTATTCAGTGACTGAAAATACCTGGTCCCTTCAGTCCTCCTTCAGCATACTACAAAAAATCATGTCATTCATAAGCTGTTCTTTTATGCAGACTGATGATTTTATACAAATGTCAAATTGCAGTTGGGCTCATACCAAGCCCTGTGGATCCATGTAGAAACATTACAATCTGATGGTAATCACCCATCAAAATCATTTTGTGATTGCTCTCAATTGCATAATTTTCTTTCTCCCCATTTGCCAGATTTTCTGTTGAGCTAGATATGCTTTTAACCAAAATTGCCCTCTCTCTCATCACTGCAGAACTTACTTGACTGTAAAAGAAAGAATGAGAAAACAGATTTGCAGCTGTGCACAAGCACTGCCCAGACATGGCAAGAGAGGTGCCATCTGCTGTTCTGGAGCCACCGGGGCATGGCTCACCACAGAGCTGCAAAGAGGTAGTTCTCATAAAGCAGGGATGTGTACTGGTAAGAGTATGGGAAAGTTCTACTACCCAGAAATAACTAAGTATATCTTCATATGCTATGCTCCCATTTATTGATTAAATATTTCCACATATTCATGCTGTGTTTGAATTATAGATAAGAAAGTTAAGCACCTTTTAGCCATATAGATAACCAGTTTATCTTATCTTATCTTATACATACATATAGGTTTTATAATGAACTACCTTAAATTGGCCATTTATTCCCCTCCAAATCTCTGAATCTCAATGGTATTGTTTTATGTTACATGACACACAACACTTAGAAATCTGATGTCAGACTATCAACGTGTAATTTTGGCCAGTGAAATGATTTCCAACTGGGTCCATCTAGGTTGTTACCGAAAGTGTCACCTTATAATACTGTCATTGCTTTAAAAAAAATAAAAGGATAAAAAATGGATTAAGGTAAAGCAAAGATAGTATCTCTGAAGCTTGGTAAGTGATTAGGTCAAATTAAAACACAAATAGGTGGGAAAAAATATTGTAAAGTATGAACCATGGGGACTATTTATAGGGAGAGGGAGGAGGCAAAGCAAAATGATGAAGATAGTAAAGACAACAGCTAAATCTCAAAGATCTGGATGGAAAAACAGTGCAAAACACAAAAAACTTGAAGAGTGAGTATATCAGTTGGTTAAGAACTCCCACTTGTATCTTCACACATTAATTTATTTGTTCATTTTTATCTTTGGCAGGGGAACTTAGCAATCATCGCTGCCACTGAAGTAAAGTATAAGACTATCAGAAAACTCTAGGTTATAATTTGGAGATTCATTTAACTCTTCCTAAGGTCTGTCTGTTCATTACAAAATGCAGTCTTCTCAAGTAAAAAAAAACAAAAACAAAACCAACAGAAAATAAGAGTTACAGCTAGCTGAGAAGCCTGCAACTTTCAGCGAGGCTACAAGAAAAACATGGGAAAATTGTTAATTAACACCTTTGGGTCTCAGCTGCTACAAGCACTGCTCCTTGCTTTTACTGAAGCCAAGCATTTCTGTGCCCAGAATAGAGGGAGACTTGTCTTAAATATCCAAAACAGTTGTGTTTTGTAGATGTCTTACTATATCTTGATCCTTTTATATCTATTCTCTGTAGAAACTCTAGCTGACTACAGTGATAGTTGTGGTGGAGAAATCACTCTCTAACTTGAGAGAAGAGAATAGAATGAGATTTTTAATGGCACCAGTATCTGCCAATAACTCAGATTATAGAAGATAACAGTTCTAGACCATGAATTTAAAATAAAATAAATAATTCTGAACAATCTACTGCAGTTATTTCACTCCACTGTAAAGCTGAGGGGTATTTTCAAACAAATAAATATTTTAGGCATGGTCTTCTATGGGATAGTCAGAGGTTTTCATAAGAAATCCAGAAGTTTGAGAATATTTTACACATTTGAAAATGCTATATCACTATATATAATTTTATATTAAACAAAATCCAGAAACCATTGCAGGCCATAACTAACCAATCAAACTGTTTTGGAAACTAAACAAAACTTATACAACAAAACACAAAACCTATTGTCCTTAAGGAATGAGATACATCTACCCATTTCTCTGAGTATGACTCTTTGCAGCCATCTGCCTGTGTAGTCCTTTGCAACTGTGTGAGGTAGGTCTTGAAATGATGTTCTTATATAGTGACATTTCCCATAGACTTTATTCTTTGTCCAATGCATGTAGGACTAGGTGGTGGATAAAAGACCAGAAGTGTCCCGCTTTTCATCAAGGAATAAAACAAAAATATCAGGAAAAAAGGTGGGAAAGGCAAGTTCCAAACCAAGTATAGTATTAGTTCATAGTGTTTTTGAGGACATGGAAGAGGTTTCCTTACCTGTTTGTACTGAGGGCACAGAATACATATTCCTGTGCTTTTGCATTCACAATAATACAGACTCAACCCGCAGACTTGGTCCTTTGCCTGTTACTCAAAACTGTATCAACGAATAACGGTAATAATACCAGGCAGCTTTATAGGAAATGAAGTCAAACTTCACCTTTGTACTGTGCAGTCCTTGGCACATGCAATCCTGAAGTGAACTTTAATTACTCTAACAGCTCCAGGTAGGTCAGAGCAGCCTGTGGTATGCACCCAAGAGATGGCTTACTTGAAGTCCAGTTAATGAAGGAGAACACTCTTAACTACCTACCCACTGCTGTGCATGGACTGTACTTACAGTGCTTTACTTTCAGCTGGGAGGTAGATGAGTTGCTTCTTCAATGTCACTATTAGCTTCCTCTCTGATGAGAGCAGCTGGGGATATGCAAATGCTGAGGCAGTGGAAGGACCTTACAGAGTGCAGATCAGCCATGTCTTCTGGGCAATGTGTTAAATCTTCATTAGCAGAGTAATGGGAATTTTGAAGAGCTTCTTCAATAATCCTTTTCTGCTATTTTATTTTTAAGACAGACAACTCTGAAAAGGCTCTGAATTTATCTCTTGAGCCATGAAGCTGAAATTCCACATTATTTATGTACAATTAATTTCCTTGGACTAATTACATCTTGACTAATTAGCAGCACCACTTTTTACATGAGTCTTAAGCTTATCTGAAATACAGAGATAGCCATTGCAATCCATTCAGACAGGAAACTCCTCATAGTTGAAACAGGAGGAGCAAGAGAGAAAGGCAGATGAAATAGCACTTGAATACTTTCATCCCAGTGCACATCCTAATCTATCCTGCCTGACAAAATGTCTTCTGCTTATTAGTAAGTTCTTATGGGAGAGTCACCCTGGAAGGGAGAATGTTAACCCTCCAAATTTGCTTCTAGGATTTTCAACTCACTATTTTTTAATATAGATATTGGTAATGTAGAGGAATGAACTAAGCATTGCCTGTGTTGCTGCATCCTGTGCCTGCAGTTATGGTTCATCTCAGTCAGAATGAAAAGTAAAAACCAGATAAGGTGTCTGTTGTTTTGGATGTTCATTCAGGGCAGGTTTTAATTTACAAGGATGTGTCTGACTGATATGCTGCTGCATTTCAGAATATCAAACTCTATGCTGTATTAAAGGTAGCATATGCAAAACTCAAAATAAATCATAGAATCTTGGAGTCATTTAGATTGGAAAAGACCTTTAAGATCAAGTCCAACCATTAACCTAGCACTGTCAAGTCCACCACTAAACCATGTCCCTAAGTAAGTGCCACATCTACACATCTTTTAAATATCTCCAGGGATGGTGACTCAACCACTTCCCTGGGCAGTTTGTTCCAGTGCTTGACAACCCTTTTGGCAAAGAAATCTTTCCTGACATCCAATCTAAACCTCCCCTGGCGCAACTTAAGGCTCTTTCCTCTGATCCTATTGCTTGTTACTTGGGAGAAGAGACCGACACCCACCTTGCTACAACCTCCTTTCAGGTAGTTGTGGAGAGTGATAAGGTTTCCCCTGAGCCTCCTTTTTTTCCAGGCTAAACAACCCCAGTTCCCTCAGTTGCTCCTCATAAGACTTGTGCTCTAGACCTTTCACCAGCTTTGTTGCACTTCTCTGGAGACACTCCAGCACCTCAATGTCTTTCCTGTAGTGAGGGGCCCAAAACCGAACACGGTATTTGAGGTGCGGCCTCACCGGTTCCAAGTACAGGGGGACAATCACTTCCCTAGTCCTGCTGGCCACACTATTTCTGATACAAGACAGGATGCTATTGGCCTTCCTGGCCACCTGGTCACACTGCTGGCTCACATTCAGCCAGCTGTTGACTAACACCCCTAGGTCCTTTTCTACTGGGCAGCTTTCCACTCTTCCCCAGGCCTGTGGCGTTGCATGGGGTTGTTGTGACCCAAGTGCAGGACCCGGCACTCAGCCTTGTTGAATCTCATACTGTTGGCCTCGACCCATTGATGCAGACTGTCCAGATCCCTCTGTAGAGTCTTCCTACCCTCAAGCAGATCAACACTCACCCCACGACTTGGTGTCATCTGCAAACATACTGAGGATGCACTCAATCCTTTCATCCACATCACTGATAAAGATATTAAACAGAACCAGCCCCAGTACTGGGCCCTGGGGATCACCACTTGTGACCAACTGCCAACTGGATTTAACTCCATTCACCACAAGTCTTTGGGCTTGGCCATCCAGCCAGTTTTTTTACCCAGCAAAGCGTGTGCCCGTCCAAGCCATGAACAGCCAGTTTCTCCAGGAGAATGCTGTGGAAAACTGTCAAAGGCTTTACTAAAGTCCAGGTAGACAATATCCACAGCCTTTCCTTCATCCACTAAGTGGGTCACCTTGTGATAGAAGGAGATCAGGCTAGTCATCCAGAACCTGCCTTTCATAAACATAGGCTGGATGGGCTTGATTGCCTTCTTGTTCTGTATGTGCCGTGTGATGGCACTCAGGATGATCTGGTCCATAACCTTCCATGGCACCAAGGTCAGACTGACAGGTCTGCAGTTCCCTGGATCCTCCTTCCGGCCCTTCTTGTAGATGGACAGCACATTTGCTAACCTCTAGTCAACTGTGATCTCCCTGCTTAGCCAGGACTGCTGAAAAATAATTGAAAGTGGCTTGGTGGGCACTTCCACCAGCTCCCTCAGTACCCTGGAGTGGATCCCATCCAGTCCCATAGACTTTCGTGTGTCTAAGTGGTGTAGCAGGTTGCTAAACATTTCCCCTTGAATTATGGGGGCTTTATCCTGCTCCTGGTCCCTGTCTTCCAGCTCAGGGGGCTGGGTACCTGGAGAATAACTGTCTTACTATTAAATATGGAGGCAAAGAAGGCATTAAGTACCTCAGCCTTTTCCTCATCCTTTGTTGTTATGTTTCCATCCACATCCAATAAATGATGGAGATTCTCCTTAGCCCTCCTTTTGTTGCTCTCTTTCCTTGTTTATCCCTTCTGAACAGTTTATAGCCATCCATTGCAGCACTCCAGTTGTGTGAGTCATCCTACCATGTTCCTATGGTGGCAGCTATCATAGTTTTCCTGCTGCACAATGGCTTCCAGCTCCTCCTGTTTGTTGCCCATGCTGCGTGCATTGGTGTAGATGTGATGCACCTCAGCTGGGCTACTGATCCTGCCAGCTTTTTAGGTGGAGAAGCCCTAATTCCTATGTGACCATCCTCAGGTACTTCCATGGTTTCAAATACATCAATAACCCTTGCGTCTTTGCTGACACATGGATCTCCATCCCCTACCTCCACTGAGACGGCAGACTGAAGGATCTTGCTAGCACGCCATCCCTCAAACATTGGCATGCTGCTCCCAGGCTTATCTCTGGTGAGCCTGGTTTTATCCCTTTCCCCCTACAAGTCTAGTTTAAAGCCCTTTCAATGAGCCCTGACAACTCCTGTGCAAAGATTCTTTTCTCCCTTTGCTCGCCTCGGCAACTGCAGATACAGATGTGTACTTAATTGCTCATTTTCCTCCTGGCATCTGATTCCTTACTGGTGCAATTATTTTCTCCAGTCTGAGATAGATAAACTCTATCACTCTAATGAATCAGTATTACATATAGCTCTTGGATAGGGCCAAATGACAAGACAAGAGCTTTGCAGTAGGGAATCAAGTCCATGACCTCCAAGAACAAGCAGAAGCACAGATCCTCATTAACTCTGTAAGAAAAAGTTCCAACAAGCTGTATTTTCAAGGAAGGCTTTGATGAAGGTGAAAAATTGAATGCTGAAATCTGTTGGGTTTGGGTTTTTTTTCTTTCCTTTTTTCTTTTTTTTTCCCAACAGCAGCAGTTATTAATGTTTTGTAATAACTAAGGTTGTTCAGTATAAAGCAATGTTCTACATCTTCAGTTTTGAAAGTTGTTAGCTTTTGTCAATATGCTGTATTGGTTTCACTTTTCTCAAGAGCCCTCATGTTTTATGCTGAACCGGATAAAAGGTTAAAAAAAATATGAAATCATATGTGATGTTAACCTAGCAGCATTCAAAGCAATAAATACTAAAATATCCATTTGGCATCTCCTCTGAACTTCTTCGGATTTAATAATTTAAATGCCAATCTTGTTTGTTAAAAAAAACTGCATTAAAAGGCAGATTGAGCATTAAGAAAATATCCTGAAATGTTAATCATCTTTTGTGATCATGGAAATGCCTACAGAATTTTTATTTTTACTTATTTATTTAAATCTACACAGATGTGTAAAAGGAATTTCTCAGCAAGTAATGTAGACAAAACAGAAAAATTAACCACTAGACAAACAACAGTGACTAAAGCTGCTTCTGCCCACAGAAATTTCATACATAGATGGGAGTGAGGTACACTTAAGCATGTGATAAATGTAAAACCAGCACTAATTTCTGTTTTTGTCTGCAAGTGTTGGTAACATAGCTCACTCAGTTACTGACAGAAAACAATTAACAAATGGGAAGTCCAAAACTAACCATTCCTACTTACAAGAGCTCTCTGTCATTCTCACCAGTATCTCTTGGCCAAAGTACACCTTTTCTCTCCTGTGAGACACATCTGCTTTTATCTGAAACATTTGTCATACAGAAAACCTAATCCGTTATGTGTACATTCAGAAGGACTAACAGTTAACTATTTAGTGTGCATTGTATTAGTAGTATCTAAATTAAGGCAGTAATATGTAGTTATATTTTCCTGTGTATACGACTTTACACATTGTAGTATCCTTTAGAGACTGTGCTTATGAATCTGCCACAATGCACCAAGCCAGGATGTTCTGTGTGAACCCAGATTTGCCATTGCTATGTTTATAATACATTGCACGGGGATCATTACATGAGTGCTGACATTATTCAGGAGCTGTGCCATAACTATTGAAGGTTACTACCTCCAGGTTACTCCAGGAGTGATGACAGAGGATACAGGGGAAATAGAAAAACAATCTACAACTTAGTTCTTTGCAGAAAACAGAGACTTTACATCCCTTTGCTGTATCAGTGTAGAAGAAGCTTCTCTGCTCACTAGCCTTTGTAATTAGTGTTATGCAAAATAAGCTTCCCTAGACACTTAACAAGTATGATGAAAACAGCAACTCTTCATTCCATTATGGGAAAAAAAGTAACCTTTACTTCAGTGATGTAGTTATCCATTTGCACTCTAGCTATTATTAACGATGTTCAAAAAGAAAAAAAAAAAACCTCTCTGATTAGTCGTTATTGCTGAATCAAAGTATACAATATTCCAATAGTGAATGTTGCATGAATGGCCTCAGAAGATATCCTACTTGTGATGAATGTAACTTATAATGAAAATAACTTATAATGACTGTATCTAGAATTAGGACTCACATTATTCTGTTTGTTGTTAAGCTCACAGATGTGGGACAAGGACAAACCTCTCTTGGAAAAGACAGGTGAAGCGGATGGCAACCTTGAATGTCAAGAAACTGTAGCATGTAGGTAAGGGCAGATTAACCCACTGGGAGAGTCAGATGTTCTCTGAGCCACTGTGCAGTTTAGCCCATTCCTGTTCAGGAAGATGGAACAAGGCAGAGGAGGACTACTAAGGTGAGCAGAAAAATAGTCTGTCTCACAAGAGGATTCTAAAAGAGTTCAGCTTGTTTAGTCTGCTGAAAGAAAAGTTGAAAGGCACATGGCTTTTCTCTAGAAACCCTTTGGAGGATAAACAACAGAGGTACTGAGGGACTTTTTAGGTTGGTGGAGGATGCTGGCAAAAACACAAATGGGTATAAACTGGCTATGAATAAATTTATGAGGAAATTATTAGAAAGTATCTGAATAGAGGAGCAAGGGTGTTATCCTTCCTGCATTTCTCATAGCATGTTGCTTCAGAAGAGTCAGCTGGTATCCTCTGTACTTGGTACCACATACTCTAAAGATCCTCAGATGCTGGAAAACCCCAGCAGCACAGCAAGGTAGAGAGGAATATGCAAGCCAAGAATTCCCCATAAAAGAAAGCTAACTAAAATTCTGAAGAGAATTATATGATGTGACTGTGTGTGATAACAAGGGCCTGAATTTGAGGACCCAGATATAGCCTCTGTTCTGAAAACTTCTAAAAATCATAACTGGCAAATACAAAAGAATCAACATGATGCAGAGTAATATAAAGTATAAATGAAATGAAAGTACTCTAAGAAAATATCTATGCATCCTCACAGATTATCCAATAAATGCAACTGCTCACTTGTACCATAAAAGCATGCACTATGCATAAAGAGTAAGATAGAAGACATTAGAGATTACAGTGATTAAAATCATATAGCAGAGACTGAAAAGATCAGATTCAATTTATACAGAAGATGAGTGGGAGCAGATATGCTGAAGGTAAACAAAATGATATATGGTAAATGGAAGAAAAATTGTGTGTTGCTGTCTATCCTCTAGAACATTCAATCAAACTGAAAGGAAATACATTTTAAACTAATAATAAGGAAGCTATTTGTCACATAGTTCTTAACTGACCTGGGAGAGTCCTTGCCATAGTAAGTCTTAGAAGCCAAGAATTTAATGATATATACTAGAGGCAACTCCTTAAAACAGAGAATGAAACTCTTTAGAGATTACAGAGCTTAAAGTGCTAACTGATGGCAATTTGAAAGAAAATTCATATATTGGCATCATCATTTTCACATGTATCTTCTGGTTTCTTTTCTCCGAGGACATGCTGGTAGCTACTCCGTGGTCCCCAGCATGACACACTGTGATTACTCATTGCTCTTATAACTACAATGAGAGGTTCTAATTACAGCCTGCATTGAATAAGAAGAGGTAACCGTTAGAAGGGAGGACTCAGTCAGTGTATCTAATGGCTTTTTGTATAGATACACAATGAAACTATGGTGACTGATTTTAAAGGTTTAGAGTGGGACTTAATTTTTCTAACATTAACCACCTGAAAAGGGAGGTATCAAGACACAGTCTGGACAAGATTAGACTATGTGAAATAAAGAGACAAAACCTCATCTGGATCCTTTACTATACTATTGGTTATAACAGTGTCACAATGACTAGCTCAGATTAGATAGGTACATTTAGCTGTTACACAGCTAGGCAAGAGGAACAACACCTTAATGCTTGCTGTTAAATATTTAAACAGAAAACAAGCAATGTCTGATGCTAGAGTAGGAGCACGAGGGTGAGCTTTGTATCATGGACAGCTTGCAAATGACACCCTGTTAGGTCCAGGCAAACCATTTATTAAAGAAGGAAAGGTAAATACTATCTCTAGCTTCAGTCGTTTTAAGTAGAGATGATTGGAAAATTTCAGAGCAAATATTTTTTCAGTGAAATTAGTTGACACATGAAAAAGCTCATATTTCACAGAGGATATGAATTGAAATTTTAAAGAAATTCTGTCAGTCTCTGAAACCTGCCTGATGTCCTGCCTGATTTCTTGTTTGGCTCTTACCCTAAAAGCCTCAGAACAAACCCAGATTTTGAAGTTACTCTGCTGAGAATAACACTCGTGTGAAACAAATCACTTCATGGCTTCACTAAAATTCTTCCTGTTTCAGACCAGTGTGATAGTCTTGTACATGACAGATCTTTTTTCAGTGTATTTTACCCTATAATAAGGAAATGCAGATCTATATGGAAATTATTTGCTGTGTCATTTGCTTTTGTGTTTTTACTCTTGAGTGAAATAGACCCCACCAGAATTCACTGAGGCGCACACTCTATTTTATGGCACAGATTCATTCAGCTACAGCAATGAAGCAGAAGTATGTCTTCACAGCAGACAGTCAGACCTGAAATTCACCATTTCAAACAACTACGCTCTTTTTTATGCTACCATTTCCCACCTTCTTAAATAATAGTTTTCTGGTAACAGATTTTCCACTCACAAAATAATGGTTAGAAGTCCCAGCGAGACAAGTCATGAAGCTATTCTTGGTGCTGAAGAAAGGATTTGGTGCTAGATTCATTAGGGAAATGACTATTCACTTAGCTAACAATTAAAAAAAATGAAAGTCTTAAGATTTCTTCCAGAAAAAAAAAAAAGAAAAAATAAAAGGAATTTTCTCTAGGACAAAACCAATATTTCAACCCAACTTTATTTAAAGGTCAAAACACCAGAAAGCATATTGTTTAATTCTAACTGATCCTGACATGAGACATTCACACAACAGAAAAAAGAAACAGCTTGAAACGATGTAGTAGGTACACTGATGACTGACCAGCGGAGATCAGAGTTCAAATTACGACTGAGTCCTGACTTTCAGCCCACTGCTTTTAAGTCTGGAGCTGTGCTTTGTAGAAAGTGATCATCAGAATAAATAACCTTGCCCATAAAAAACTCATGTAATTTTAAACTTGGATAAACCAGTGAAAATTATTCATTTGGTGTACTAGAATTAAAAGATGGGGTACTGGGAGAGCAAGGCTGGCACCTTGCTGACTGAGAGAGGTTTGGTGCAGGTACTCCGTGTGATACACCTAGCACAGTGAGCACTTCACGAGTGAGAAAAGGGACTTATCTCCATTTCCTCTTACTCTAAGGAACCTAGGCGATTGAAGTAATACAAATTACCATTTACAATACGAACCTACTCAAGAAGTCTGTATCAGTATGGTGGTATCTAACTGTTGAAGCAAAGTGGAAAAGCTCACTGAAGAGATACGCTTTAGCTTAAATCAGCTTACAGTAAAGAACCAGTTCTTTATGCCAGGCTGCCTGTCCATCTTGTTTCCCAGTACTTTTTTTTTTTTTGTCCAATCTTATATGCCTTTCTTTCTTTGCCCCTCTCGTGTTTCTCTTTCTTCTATTCTCCGCCCCCCCCCCCCCCTTTTGCTACTTGTAGAACATGCACTTGGACCTGATGCTTGAATTGCTCTTGAAGAACATAGAAAGAGAGCAAGGAGACAAAGAGAAACACTTTTTACATGTTTGTGTCTCAGATATATGTCCCCCTAGCTGCAACTTCTAGAGGACTGAATAAAAGAGATTAAGGAATGACCTGACAGAAAGCCTGACCATGCATCTGTATTGACAACTGGTAGCAAAATTCTTTTGCTTTCAGAAATGGCACTGATTTCATATTTAGGCAAGATTAGGAAATAATGCAATAAAGTATAGAAGAGACATCTAGTTTTAAGATAGACCTGTTAATTTCACAGAAAAAACTTTTTGCTTAAATGACCGTTCTGTTGATAGAACAGATGGGGTTACATATCAGCAGAAAACCTAATAAAAGATCTGAATATATTTACAGTAGCTAGATATTTCCACAGAGGTCTTCCTTTTCTTGCTTTGTTTTTTTCTAGATTGTGGGTTTGTATTTTTGGGGGTGGAGAGTTTTGGTTTTTTTTTCATTGTTTGCTCTTATTGCCTTTAATCAAACTGTAAGAGTACTACATACTCACTAGTTTATTATCTGCACTATAACTAGTTAGGTAAGAAATAATAGGTATTTATTGCAAAATCAGTTCATGTATCTGCTTTTCACTGCTGTTTATTGTCTGAATAGCTTTCATATGGATAAATCTGCAATGTCCAGGTGAAATTAAAGTTATTAAAAAAGCTTGAGCAATGGAAATGTTTTGTCTGTATTAAACCACGTATTTGGCACAAGTAAAAAAAAAAAGTAATAAAATTATTTTCTTTCCTTTCCTGCTGCCTCTTTCCAGCATTAGTCTAGTCTTTTTATCAGCTGAAATGGTCTGCTTTAACCAGAGTCTGCCAACACATGGCATTGCTCCTGGCAGGTGTATTGCAGTATATATTGGAGACTATAAATCATTTTGTCATTCTCAGACAGTTGTTAACTATCTGCTTACATGGGAGACAACACTGTACAATAACATCTAATACTACTGCTTCTCAACATCATAGAAGCTGGGTGTACAATTACAGGCTAAGATTACATCAACACAAATACATTCTTTAAATCTTTTTGCTTGCATTTTAAATGTATGTCTATAAGGAACAAACAAACAAAAAAGCCACAAAACTTCTCTTCTGCTTACCCTCCATGTAATACAGACAGTGGTTTACACTCCATTTGAATCTCTCATCCCCCTGAAAAGGCTTAAATTCTGCAATAAGTTCTACACGTGACAATGTGGTCCATGGAAAAGAATAATGCTGGGATGTTGTTGCTGCATAAATTCCACAGTCCTCTTGATATTAGAGATGAATTTCACAGAAGTTTGGAGAATTCACTCTCTAGTTTCTTGCTAATGAGTTAAATTTATGAAATCTTCAGAGAAATGACCTTTTAACAATTTATGAGAACCTAAGACACTTTAGATGCAATAAAAATAATTTCATCACAATGCTTCTCCCAGCTCCACATTCTCTTAGTGTTGTTATGGTTACAGAGTCAAGACTTTAGAATTTAGGAGAGGCTGGAATTAAGGATTCACATGCAATTTCAATTCAAAACCTCATGCATGCGTGTTCAGGCACAGTATTTAATTGGAAGATCACAAACGCCCCCTGCACTTCCCTCCCAAATAAAAAAACTTAATTCTGGTATTCAGCCTTGCAACAAGATTATTATCATGGCATACAGTGGAGGTAATTCACTGTGCCTAATAAAAACCAGAAAAAAACCTATTGTTATTATGAATAGCTAAATCATCTCTTCTGTCACCAGTGTTCAAGCCTTCAAGCTTCAGCACTTAAGACTGCTCTATTAGTTGACATGAAGAGAAATTTGAACTGCAAGTACATTCTTGAAACTTTTATTAAGGAGAATAGATAGGTCTAAATCTGATTTATTTGCCTAAATTCGATAGAAGAGCTTATTTCAACTGTTATACTTGACACTTTGATAAAGCAAAATCTTTCCCACGGTCTTTAGTGCACCACATATTGCTGGTGAACTATTGCTAATGATAGAAGAAGTTTTAACAGCATTCCAGCATCCATTCAATAAAGTCTTGGTTGCAGCCAAGGAATATGCAGTACAGATGAAGAACAGGGGACTATTCCACCGATGTTAACACTGCTGTGCAATGAATCACTGTTCTTGTACAACGCAGAGCAGTCTTTATGCTCCTTTAGCATGTACCACCAGACAGAACAAAAACCTAGTTAACCTGCATTGCTGGTCAACAGACCTACAGACAGAGGTAGCATCTAAAAACCTGTGAGGTCAAAGAATCCTTCTGTGTTCCATTTTTCTACTGATTATTTTATGTCAACAGTTGGGATAAGGTGGCAGGGAGCCATGACAAACATTCCATATTAATAAGGGACACATTTACATTTTGTAAAGGCACAGGACCAAGACTTTTATATAAGCTGAAGTCAGCTTTTATATAGCTGAAAAACTGATTTCATTAACCCACTTCTCCAAGTGCAAGGACATTGCAATTTTTCATCTATTTGGAATAAAAACTGTAAATTTTTTTCTGCCTGGTTCCTAACAGCTGATTTTTTTTACTACTCTTGAAACAGTCTGTTACAAAGCTGGTACAATGCCCTGCCTTTATTCTTCCACATCAAATAACTGAAAATCAAAACAAGATATCTTAATTTCACAATCTTTTCAAAGAATTAGAGTAAGAAATGTATCACATTACTGCACACCAATTACTTTTTTACATTTATGTAAATAAATTCATCATATATTATAACAAAGCATGAGATTCTGAAATGTGTTTTCAAATATGACCTGAACTAGCCAACTGTGTAATATGTAAAAGGAGACTGAACTTATTTGCACATGACAGTTTTCTATCTTTTGAACGAGCTTAGACATTGATGTTTTCTAATTTCTTTTTCTAGTTTTTCTTACTAGAAGGATTTTCTTATAGCAGTTCCTTTGAATTTGTTAATGTAAAACCAAGAATAGCCCAAAGTTTTATCCTCCTTTCCATGATGTACTTGATGACCTGCTGCTTTACAGACTTGCCGGTTTTGTAATCTAAAATTTTCCTGCCCATTGTTGTGTCCTTTTTCTTGTTTTGGGAAGTACTCTTAATTTTAGAGCTCAGTAGTCTATGGTACCTTTTTTTCTCTCTCCAAAACTTGTACAGTATAAATTTCTGGTTATATTGTGATATTAACCAAAACTCATCATCAGGACTGATGGTATGTCTGAACCTGGACTACTAAATCCCAGAAGATATGGTGTGAGCACCAAGGATATGCACAGAGCCATGAAAATAGTGACAAGCTAATACAAGGCTATCTTGTTGGCCATTCTTGCCATTTTATCACAGGACATACAATGCTTATTTTTCATAAAGAAAATTTGAGAATCTTGCCTGTTTCTTTCCAAATGTAAATATGTAGATAGATTGTATGTTTGTTTTCAGCTTTATTTTAAGTTCCTTTAATTGGAGTGATTAGTTTTTGTTGAACCCTCTGACAGAGGAAGCAGCTTGCTCTTTTCCTGGGAAACTACTGAGCAGCCAGAGAAGAGCTGGGAAAAAGAGCAGATACCAAAGATGAAATCGGGCTCAGCAGGACAGGGAGACAGAGCACAGAGCTGCCAGCCTGCAGCTCAAGTAAAGAAGACAAGAAAAAACTGAAAGGAGAGACACAGTCCCTCAGAGACAAAGGA